>NC_090445.1:1227175322-1227800322 GCF_031143425.1 Pleurodeles waltl | reverse complement strand
CTGGGACTCTAAAGCCCAGATATTGTGCTGCTCCTTCCAGGAGGTGGATGGCAGCACACCTGAGAGCTACATAGTGCATTAGATTCATCCCTCTGCAGAGTATGACGTGCACAGGCTGCACCTGGGTGCAGACTGGGTCAAGAGAGGGCCTGTTTGTGCCCATAAGGGCCTGGAAGAGGATGGGCTGGGCCACCTCTCTTGGTTGCAAGAAACGGTATCTGAATATTTTAGTTTGTTGTGATGATTTCCTCAACTGTTACTGATATTTTAACCGGTGCAATGGGCATGATAAACAGTAAATGAAGAGAGACTGGGAGACACTCAACAAGCTTACAGGAGTTTTATAGGCATCACCAGATAACATGACTGCACGTCCTGATCAAGGTGGTATCTTGTTGGTGATGAATGGGAGATCTTGGGAGGATTTGGGGCTAATCTTAATCCTAACCATCTGTGTTTCTACTGTCCCATTGTCAATTGAAATAGACACTAGTAAGCGACCTGCAAATTCCTTTTTGGGCTCCCACCTGTGAAGAAGAAAAAAGTTATGCTGCATCTGTCTTGCTTAAAGTCTAAAGGCCCGCTTAACTCTGCTACAGTAACATGTCTTGTACACTTGCCTAGAAAGTGCCACTGGACAAAAGACCTATGACTCACCAACTAGAGCAGGTACTGTCTGTTAAGTCTTGACAAACATGTCTTGGCTCCTGAGATGATTTTTAAATCTTTGTTAGATCCAGTCTCAGCAAAATTTAATGATATTGAATTAACATTAGCTGAAGTTGCCCGGATTGTAAAACCTTCTAATCATGTGACCGCTATGGGAGAACCAACAGGAAATTCAGGAGGGTTGCGGGTTTTGGATGAGGTATGAGAGGAGTGGGAGGTTTATCACATTTCACTTCTGAAGAGACACTTGGGAGGGGGCTACTATCCCCAAACACTGGCACAGACATTATTAAGTCTATGACTAGGGCTAATATACAACTGGCTGTTGTTTCATCAAATGAACAACACCACTCCATATCTCAGCCCATTCTAGTTCCCTCACTTTTAATTCAACCCATTTAATTACCGCCTCAAGCTCTTCCATCGGTCATAATCCTCAAGGATGTTCCTTTGTTACATCCTTTTCAAGCTGAACATTGTTATCAATTAAAAAACAAAGTGATACACTGGATGGGAAAATATCTTGGTGATACCAGCTCTCTCTGTGAAGAGATCATTGTGGACATGAGGGTCCCATGGGTAGGCAATGGGAGAAAGAAAGATGTAGTGAAGTGAATCCTATTTGGTTTTATTGGGAATCAGGAGAGATAGCTTAGCCTTCTGGCTTAAACGCCTGTGCCCCCGTCACCTAGTGACTTTTAACCTAATTAGCTTGCTCTGTTTTAGTGCATTTATTTAATTATTTCTTCCAAGATGGCTTCTATGTTTATAGTTAGGGAAATGTTTTGATTTAACATTATCTCTGCCAATCTGTAAAGGCTTCACTATCAGCATCAAAGACAAGTGATGCAGTAGGTGTGATAGGAACATAACGTACTTTTGGAGGGAATTGTTTATGTATATGCCGCCGCAAGCATGACTTCTTATCTATTGTTTGGGAATATACATGCGTCAGGGGTCCTACAAGATCTGTATAAATACATCTCACACAGACAAGGTCATCAGAGGGATTCCTACCAGATACCATCAACGCTATCTATGGTACACATCGCCTTGATGCAGACCCAGCCTTCATGCCCCCACGGAGTCTGATCTAGAGACCTTATTCCAAGGTAACGAGGGTTGGGGGGTGTTTCTCATGGACATGGTACTGGCAGATTAGGTTTAACACACCTAGCTCTCTTTAGGTTAGAGATTAGGTTCATCATGCTAGGGCATTAGGGCCTATTTCACATCTATTTCACATCTCATGATGATGCAAGATGGTGGTGGTCTTTATATTCATGACTCTCGTTCTCACAGTTCTGTTCCTTGCATTGTTCATTATCCTAATCATTGCAGCCCATGCAATTTACAGTAGATTGCAGTCCTGTTAATAAAACCTATTGAAAACTTTACTACATTTCCTTCATTGTCTGTGTGTGACCGAGACTTGTTGCTCATGTGAGAAAAGGGTAATCTCCATTTAACCACGACTCCCCTGAGATATCGCACTCTTGAGTAAATGCATAAAGGAAACCACAAATCACCTTTTACAGTTTAGGTTTTTGGTGAGTTACTGCTTGTGAGCCTGGAGGGTTGGGTGAACAGTTGCAACATGTTGTAGGACTGGCCTAGTCACCAGAAAAACGAAAGTGGTGTCATCCCTAAACCAGCAGTCTTGCCTAGAGTAAGAGTCCAACTATGACATGACACCACGAGCAATGGTATTTAGGCCCTAATTTACCGATGCCCTGAGTATCACTGTCTCACACATAACATGTACCCTAAAATCCATTATATGGAGACGTCTATGCTTTTTGGGATAATCCTCCTCACCTGAATAGGGAGCTCCTAACTAGGCTGTAGGTTGTTCGAGCTCGAACTCTTAAAAGGACTTTCTCCACATTTGGTGTTACATCTCCTTACCCATCTCATAATATGGCTAACGCCATCTACATTCCAGAGAATGTCAGACATGCATTAACACTCCACCTAATAGGGCATGGCATGTCAGATGAGGGTGGGGATATCATACTCATTGTAGACGTTAATGAAGCTTACCAAACAGAAACATCCTATTCCTGGGTTACCTTTCCTGCGGAAGACCCTAGAACATTCACATTCCACACACAGAGAATTGCAAACGTACCACAGCGATACCAAGGATACCAGTATCTTATTAATTATCAAGAACATCAGAACTGGTTTAGCTGCGACCTACCACACGTAATAAAGCCCATGAGATTAGATCCTTTAGGTAATGATGGACCAACATGGCCGATGTTTGCCACATATACACCTCAGCCCGCTATACAAAATATGCAGGCAGCTGATCTGCGTTATCTTTACAATGAGCTAGTAACACTACTGTATATAGACGACTTGTTCAGTTCATAATGCGAACTTTGAACACAACACCAGCAAGTACAGCACCACCAGCATCCGCTGGATGTAAAATGGCCACTACTGGGATTAATCCACAAACAGTACATCCTATCATGGGCAAAGTGCCCACGGAACAAGAGAAAATCCTGTTATGGATAGCCCAAAATACTAATCAGCTAGAAGCTGTACTTCCCCGCACGGGACCACAGGAAAAACATAGAATTCTCACAATGTGCTTGCCCTTCGATATGGTTCCCTCAGTGGATTACTGCACCACATGGGGTACATTCTTCACTGCAATTTATACTACCACACATGGTACCACAACACTTGCCAATCTACCGGAAGTGTTAACACAAATCCAGAACAAACATGGGCTGCTCCAGCCCTAGATTTGGGGATGAAACTGATGCGTAACTTCGACGCAGTCTCCTCAATAATACCTAGTAGCATTAAAGGGGAAGCTGTAGCATCGGCCATACGCCAGCAGCTCAGAAATATTCCACACTTGGAACAGGAGAAACAGCTACCGAAAATCATTTCCGATACCTATACTAGTATAGGGCAGGATAGTTTGGGAGCCAAGCCAAAAATGCTTGAAATACAGAGTATCACCCCTAAAGAAGGTACGAAACAAGCAAATTAAAGACAGACAAAGGTGGTCATTATGACATTGACAGTCAGCTGACCACCACGCCAGCGAAGGTGCTAGGTCCGTCGCCAGACTGGTTGTGAAGACCGCCCAATTATGACCATGGCGGTGATCCCTCCCATAGACTGCCAATGTACCACCTGAACGGCCAGTGCAGTCCATCCACTGACCACGGCGGTTGCCATCTTCAGGCTGGAGGAGCACCACACCCTGCCCACCATATTATGACATAGCAGACCATCAGGATTTCCGGGGCGGGACCACTGCCACCAAAAGCGTGGCGGAAACTAATCATATAAAAGGAGACACTCACCTCCAGGGACACAGAGGAGTCCGTGGCCGCCATGGAACCCGAACAGGAAGTCCTGCCTATGCTGTACCACGCAATGACAGTCCAGGAGCAGCAACAACAACGGTGAGTACAGCCGCCTAGCACACAAGGGAGGGAGGGAAGAGTGACACACCCACACACACAACACACACCATACACACATACCACATACTTCAAACTATCTGCAGAGAAAACCAACAGCAACAAGGTGGTGGCGTGGAGTGGGGGGCCAGAGTGCCACTTTTGTGCCTCTTAGTGGCAGATGTAGCTGCAACGGGAGAGACATGAGTGGACTGGTAGCTGGAGGTACTAGGCTGGTGGTGAGGGAGCTCCTTCTTACGGGCAAGACTGGAGGGAGGAGGAGGGAAGAGGTCAAGGCAGAAAAGGAAAAGTTTCTTAGGTCCAATGGGGTGGGTTATAGGAGGAGGTTTGGGAGTGGAGGTAGAGGGAGAGGTTGTAGGAGGAGTAGGTGTGCTGGACTGGCCTTGCAGGGGCATGGACAGTGTGCGTTTGTGAGGTGGATAGCTGTTGAGTGTCTGAGTGGGAGCGTTTATATGTCAGGGGGGCAGACAGGGTGGGAGAGGACAAACAGGACGTGTGAATGTATGTTGTGGTGGTGTCTGCAAGTGAGGTGAGTGTGCGCATGAGGTTGTTACTGTAGGAGGCTGGACTGGCTTGTAGTGAGTACCAAGGGGTACTTACACCTTGCACCAGGCCCAGTTATCCCTTATTAGTGTATAGGGTGTCTAGCAGCTTAGGCTGATAGATAATGGTAGCTTAGCAGAGCAGCTTAGGCTGAACTAGGAGACGAGTGAAGCTCCTACATTACCACTAGTGTCATATGCACAATATCATAAGAAAACACAATACACAGATATACTAAAAATAAAGGTACTTTATTTTTATGAAAATATGCCAAAGTATCTCAGTGAGTACCCTCAGTATGAGGATAGCAAATATACACAAGATATATGTACACAATACCAAAATATGCAGTAATAGTATTAAAAAACAGTGCAAACAATGTATAGTCACAATAGGATGCAATGGGGACACATAGGGATAGGGGAAACACAAACCATATACTCCAAAAGTGGAATACGAACCACGAATGGACCCCAAACCTACATGACCTTGTAGAGGGTCGCTGGGACTATAAGAAAACAGTTAGGGTTAGAAAAATAGCCCACCCCAAGACCCTGACAAGTGAGTGCAAAGTGCACTAAAGTTCCCCAAAGGACATAGAAGTCGTGATAGGGGAATTCTGCAGGAAAGACACAAACCAGCAATGCAACAACAATGGATTTCCAGTCGAGGGTACCTGTGGAACAAGGGGACCAAGTCCAAAAGTCACAAGCAAGTCGGAGATGGGCAGATGCCCAGGAAATGCCAGCTGTGGGTGCAAAGAAGCTGCTACTGGACAGTAGAAGCTGAAGATTCTGCAGGAACGACAAGGGCTAGAGACTTCCCCTTTGGAAGATGGATCCCCCACGCCGTGGAGAGTCGTGCAGAAGTGTTTTCCTGAAGAAATACTGCAAACAAGCCTTGCTAGCTGCAAGTCATGCGGTTAGGGTTTTTGCATGCTGCTGTGGCCCAGGAGGGACCAGGATGTCGCCAATTGCGTCTGGGGACAGAGGGGGCGTTGAGGAAGACAAGAAGCCCCCTCAGAAGCAGTCAGCACCCGCAGAAGTGCCAGAACAGGCACTATGAAGAGGAGTGAAATGGTGCTCACCCAAAGTTACACAAAGGAGTCCCACGTCGCCGGAGGACAACTCAGGAGGTCGTGCAATGCAGGTTAGAGTGCCGTGGACCCAGGCTTGGCTGTGCACAAAGGATTTCCGCCGGAAGTGCACAGAGGCCGGAGTAGCTGCGAAAGTCGCGGTTCCCAGCAATGCAGTCTGGCGTGGGGAGGCAAGGACTTACCTCCACCAAACTTGGACTGAAGAGTCACTGGACTGTGGGAGTCACTTGGACAGAGTTGCTGGATTCAAGGGACCTCGCTCATCATGCTGAGAGGAGACCCAGGGTACCGGTGATGCAGTTCTTTGGTGCCTGCGGTTGCAGGGGGACGATTCCGTTGACCCACGGGAGATTTCTCCAGAGCTTCTAGTGCAGAGAGGAGGCAGACTACCCCCGCAGCATGCACCACCAGGAAAACAGTCGAGAAGGTGGCCGGATCAGCGTTACAGAGTTGCAGTAGTCGTCTTCGCTACTTTGTTGCAGTTTTGCAGGCTTCCAGCGCGGTCAGCAGTCGATTCCTTGGCAGAAGGTGAAGAGAGAGATGCAGAGGAACTCGGATGAGCTCTTGCATTCGTTATCTAAGGAAATCCCCAAAGCAGAGACCCTAAATAGCCAGAAAAGAGGGTTTGGCTACTTAGGAGAGAAGATAAGCTAGCAACACCAGAAGGAGCCTATCAGAAGGAGTCTCTGACGTCACCTGCTGGCCCTGGCCACTCAGAGCAGTCCAATGTGCCAGCAGCACCTCTGTTTCCAAGATGGCAGAGGTCTGGAGCACACTGGAGTAGCTCTGGGCACCTCCCAGGGGAGGTGCAGGTCAGGGGAGTGGTCACTCCCCTTTCCTTTGTCCAGCTTTGCGCCAGAGCAGGGCTGAGGGGTCCCTGAACCGGTGTAGACTGGCTTATGCAGAAATGGGCACCATCTGTGCCCATGAAAGCATTTCCAGGGGCTGGGGGAGGCTACTCCTCCCCAGCCCTATCACCATTTTCCAAAGGGAGAGGGTGTAACACCCTCTCTCTGAGGAAGTCCTTTGTTCTGCCTTCCTGGGCCAAGCCTGGCTGGACCCCAGGAGGGCAGAAACCTGTCTGAGGGGTTGGCAGCAGCAGCAGCTGCAGTGAAACCCCGGGAAAGGCAGTTTGGCAGTACCCAGGTCTGAGCTACAGACCTGTGGGATCATGGGATTGTGCCAACTATGCCAGGATGGCATAGAGGGGGCAATTCCATGATCATAGACATGTTACATGGCCATATTCGGAGTTACCATTGTGAAGCTACATATAGGTAGTGACCTATATGTAGTGCACGTGTGTAATGGTGTCCCCGCACTCACAAAGTCCGGGGAATTGGCCCTGAACAATGTGGGGGCACCTTGGCTAGTGCCAGGGTGCCCACACACTAAGTAACTTCACACCCAACCTTTACCAGGTAAAGGTTAGACATATAGGTGACTTATAAATTACTTAAGTGCAGTGTAAAATGGCTGTGAAATAACATGGACGTTATTTCACTCAGGCTGCAGTGGCAGGCCTGTGTAAGAATTGTCAGAGCTCCCTATGGGTGGCAAAAGAAATGCTGCAGCCCATAGGGATCTCCTGGAACCCCAATACCCTAGGTACCTCAGTACCATATACTAGGGAATTATAAGGGTGTTCCAGTATGCCAATGTAAATTGGTAAAATTGGTCACTAGCCTGTTAGTGACAATTTGGAAGAAATGAGAGAGCATAACCACTGAGGTTCTGGTTAGCAGAGCCTCAGTGAGACAGTTAGTCATAACACAGGTAACACATACAGGCACACTTATGAGCACTGGGGCCATGGCTGGCAGGGACCCAGTGACACATACAACTAAAACAACATATATACAGTGAAAAATGGGGCTAACATGCCAGGCAAGATGGTACTTTCCTACAGTTACGGTGGTGGTGGTGACTGTGCATGTGGTGTATGGGGTGCTAGTCTGTGTGTCTGCTGTTGTGGTGACTGTAGGCAAGGCTGTACAGGTGGCAGGATCTTGAACTGATGATGCAGTGCTTGCAGGTGTGAGTGTTGATGTGACCGAGAGGGAGGAGGAGGGGGAGACAGTGGAGGTAGTGCTGTTGTTGTATGTGCTACTGTGTGTTGGCTGTGTGTGTGCTTGTGGGGAGAAGTGTGGTGCCTGTGCTTGTCTGTGCGAGTCCTGTCTGTTGTCTTGGTTATATGCTGGTCTGAATGTGTGCGTGGGATGGATGGAGGGGAGGGCTTTGGGACTGGGAACAGGTAGTTGGAGGGGGGATGGAAGAACCAGAGACACTGACTGCCGTCAAAGAGGAGGCCAGAGCCTGAAACGATCTCTGTAGGGCAGCCAAGCCACCGTGAATGCCCTCCAGGTAGGCACTACATTGCTGCATCTGTGATGCCAGCCCCTGGATGGAATTCCCTATGGTTGACTGCCCTACAGAGATGGATCTCAGGAGGTCAAAGCCTCCTCAGTGAGGGCAGCAGGGCTGACTGGGGCAGGGCCTGAGGTGCCTGGGGCAAAGGAGACGCCCACCCTCGTGGGTAAGCAGGCAGGGGCAACTGGGTGGGGGAGCTACTGGGAGGGTGGTGCTGGTACAGGGGTGGCAGAAGATGTAGAGGCTTGGGTGGTCCCAGAGGGGTCCGCTACCACAAGGGAGCTTTCATCGGAGGAGGAATCAGAGTCAGATGTCGTAGCTCCTGTTTCCCCGTGGTGCTCCCCTCGGCCTTCAACCTACTGGTCCCCTCGCCGTCGGTGGACTCTGCCTCCTGGGTCCTGTAGGCTGCAGCTCCCCCACTCACTGGTGCCCCCGCTCCTTTGCCAGATGATGTTAATGCTGACAAGGACAGAATGAGAAAAGGAGAGAGGGTGGGGGAGAAAGAAAGGGAGAACAGGGTTAATTACAGCAACAATAGCACATATGGCATACACATCACAATCACTCACTGGGACTAACACTGTGCAGTATGTACCACAATGCCAAACCATTACTTGGGAACAACAGCAGAAATCAACACCAACACTACCATCTGCACACCTACTGGGACTCACTAAGCCATGTCTGCCATGGTATGCCAGCTACTTGCCATTACCAAATATACCTACCACCCTACATTGCTAAGCAGGACTCCACTAGATTAGCTAAACTGGTATACTGGGGCATCCACTGACTAGAAACTTGCACCCAAACACCATGGCAGGCAACAAAAAAATAAACCACAGATTGCGTACTCACCCTCTTGTGGCTGCTGTGCTGCCCTTACGTGCCCATCCAACTCAGGATTGGCCACCGCCAGTATGCAGGCCATTGGGGGGTCAGGGTTTGACGGGCACCCCTCCCTCGTTGGGATGCCGTCCCCAGCTGGGCTCCTGTGGTCTTCCGGGCCCAGCGCCTTAGGTCTTCCCACCGTTGGGGTGCTCCGCCGGCTATGGACACCTCAGGGTCCACACATCCTTGGGGATTGCTCGCCACAACCCTTTCTTCTGATGGGCCCGACCTGCATAGGGAACACGGACGAATGGACACCATGAACTCAACACTCTATTCTGTAACAGAAATGGCTTACATACTGCATTTATCTCACATCAAGCCACATGTGACCTGTACCTCTGCATACACATTGCATGCAGCAAAAATACACTACCCAATGACACACTGCCAGCACACACATACATCTTCATACAGCCATGTCACATCCAATGTACCTATAAGGTACTCACCTGTTGGTCTGGAGGCCCATACAACTGCCAATACAAGGGTAGGACCCCATCCACCAGCTTTTCCAACTCCTCCGAAATGAAGGCCAGAGACTTTCCCCTGTAGCAAGGGCCATTGCGGGTCCCAGACACAGGACGCAGAAGCATACGCAGTGGAGGTGTTGACCTGAAAAGAGTCCGGAATCAAGTGAAGTGGGGCTGAGAAAATGGCGGTCACGTCCGCGGCGGTGTACACCGTCACCGCCATCGTTGATCATCATTGTTTCCTATGCTCCATAGATCTCAATGTTACCCAATGAGGAGTTGCACAGCAGTGCAGACTGCCTTCCGCTATGACGCCAAACGCCGGCAGAGTGAGGTCACATCCATGTGTCCCTGCATACAGGACAGGCGGTTGTCACTTCCTAATGCTGGTACTTGTGACGGACAACTAAATGTGCGTCATGGGTATAGATGGTACACACCAGGACAATTCCAGTCTGCTACATACATACATGCTTTGTGTACTGTGATATTGTGTGTCCATGCTACCTCTAGTCACACTCATCTCATATTTGGTTTACCTAGATTTCTACCACTCCAGAGGAGGAGGCAAGCACCGTGTACAGACCCCTAGTGGACTTGGCTACACTGGAGGAATGCCATATCATTATGACCTATCATCCAGACAGGGCCACAATTACTGAACTGTGTCAACAACTGGACCCAGATCTCATTCCTGCTATCCGTAGCACCACAGCAATACCCCCTGCAGTGCAGGTACTGTCAGTGCTCCACTTCCTGGCAAGTGGTTCCTTCCAGGTGACTGTGGGCTTGGCTGCAGGAATGTCACAGCCAATGTTTTTGAATGTGCTTGGAAGAGTTTTGACTGTCTTTCTAAAACACATGAGCAGCTACATCTCATCCCCCCAGAGTGAAGATTTGCCCACTGTTATGGCTGCATTCTCTGCCATGGGACACATACCACATGTGATTAGGGCCATTGACGGTACCCCTTTTGCCTTGGTCCCCCCAGGACAAATGAGCATGTCTATAGGAATCAGAAGAGTTATGACTCTATAAATGTCCAGATGGTGTGCCTTGCTGGTCAATACATCTCCCACATCACTGCCAAGTTTCCAGGATCTGTCCATGATGCCTATGTTTTCAAGGATAGCACAACTACAGAGGCAGAGACTGTGGCTCATAGGTGAGCTTGAGTCTTCACCCAGTGTATGTCACTGTATGCCACCTGAAGTTGTACTATGTGCCATTGTACACGAGTAATGTGTGTCCCTCACTACTTCTAGGTGACCCCGGCTTCCCAAACCTGTCCTGGCTGTTGACCCCAGTGAGGAATCTGAGGACAGGAGCAGACATTTGGTATAATGAAGCACATGGGAGTACCAGGAGGGTTATTAAACATACATTTCTCCTTCTGAAAGCCAGGTTCCGGTGCGTACATGTAACTGGTGGATCCCTATCCTATGCCCCTAAGAAGGTCTGCCAGATAGTGGTGACTTGCTGCATGCTGCACAATTTACCACTCAGACGCCATGTGCCCTACCTGCAGAAAGAGGGGGAAGACAATGCACCTGTGGCAGCAGAGGACACTGAAGACAGTGAGAAGGAGAAGGAGGAGGATGTGGGCAACAGGACACATATGATACAGCAGTACTTCCACTGACACCCAGGTAATACTGTACTTCTGTTCATACTTCCGTTACAGTTAAGTGCTGTGTGGCTGCTGTGTTGTGCCAAGCACTACCTTCACTTCTCAATTGATTGTCACTTATGCTTTCCATTTTTGCAGATGTTGCTGTGGTCACAACTGTGTACTGATGTGATGACTACAGACTACTTACACACTTTTGTTGGATCGATTCACGCATTACAGGACATTTGCACAGGGATAATGAAGTTTCAAACATTGCACTTTGTTGTATGATAAATCACAGAAACTTCAGTTGTGTCCAAGGGTGTTTATTGAAGTGACAAAAAGTATGGGATAGAGCAATAGAGTTGGGTGATGGTGGACGTAAACTTCAGTGTAGTAAGGGTGAGAGGTGCCACACATCCAGGGAGTAAACACAGTATGAGTTGCAGATGTAAGCACAGTCCAATGTTGGTGCCAGTGGTCCGGTGCCTTACTACCCAGTAGAAACAAAGTTGAGTACCAATGTACACAATAACAATAAACACAAAGCACCCACAGCACACAGATGAATACTCCAATCAAATAGCAAAATTTGTATCCCTGGTAGGATGCTGGAGTTGGAGAAAGAATAAGTAAGTATCCCAAGTCCGTAGGAGAAGGTGTCTCTAATCGGAGGCACAGTGTGCCTCAATACAGATAACGCGTTCTTCAAAATATAGCCAACACGTGTTTCGTCACTCAGGTGACTTCATTAAGGCTGCAAGACAATGATATAAACAGACTTGTATGTAACAATACCCATACTTAACGAAATACAGTTTAAGTAAAGCGGTAAACAATTGTTTACGTACAGAAAGGAAGGTAGCAAGCATTGTGCGACCCAAGTAAGCAGAGATGCAAGAGGGTAGGCATGGCACGGTGAACAATCAGAAAGGACTCTGGTTGTTGTGAAAGTAAAGGTACACCCCAAGTGAAAAAATCCTAAGAGCATATACAGAACAGCCATGGTCCAAGTGCTGGCAAGTGGGGAACGTACTCCAGATCCGTAATGTGAGCCCATATAGCGTGCTTAAGAAGAGTGAAGATTGCTGAAAGTAAAAGGGTTGAGAACACAATTGTACATAGACCATCCGGCCAGCTAGGAAATGTTGGAGTGCCTGCAGTTAGGCTAGTAAATATAGATCTGAAAAAATAAAAATTGAGAATTGGGAGTAATTGGCCACCATGAGGTCTAAACAATAAATAAAAGTGGAATTTTTTTTATCCTTGGTACTACAATACCTGGAAAAGTCTGTTAATGGTAGTAACTCTAGAACATTGAGGTACGTGAAGTTCCAGTAGTGACTGTGAAGACTGAAAAGGCCCTGATAAGCCTCCAACCACAAAAACCTGCATGGAGGTGAGGAGGGAAGGGAAGCGATTTTTTTTTATCCAGCATTGGGTGAGCAGAAACGAAAATGTTTATCTAATAGTAGCGAGTAATTACCAAAACAGATGAAAACACGGACTAGTCCAGAAACAGACCAATAATGGTAATAAATGCTCAGGGCAAACAAGTTAAGCAATGGGAAGTGCATGACCGCTGTTAGATGTTATAATAATAGCTCCAATTGGGAAGAACCTCTCAGTTTTAAAACGCAAAGATTGATTCCACACTGCAACCATTAAAATGCGACCTTAGCCACATGGAGAGAGATATTTGTCCCTAGTGCCACGTTCATGACTAGTAACATTAAGAATGCCGAGGCTCGTAAAAAAGGTCACACGGCATCGGTAAGCATGCCGAGTCCGCGTTAAAACGCTAGTCTATACACATGTTATTAGTTGCAAATGACATCACAATTCTAAGCGATAAGCGCCATGCGTAGCATTGAGCGGGTAAAGAGCAAACAGGACAAAAATCTTACCACGTCAACGTGCGGAGCCGGAAAAAGTCATCCGGTCGATCCAAAGGCGAAGGTACAAGTCAAACGAGCGCGGCACAAAATAGGCCTGTGTGTCGGTGACGATAAAAATTGAAAAGGGACTAAGCGCTGAAGAAATGTGTATGTTCTTGAACTAGTGGGGCAAGACGGCAGCCATATTGAAGTGATGATAAAGGAAATAAGTTATAAAAAAGGTAAAGGGGAGGGTGAGAGAGTCATGCCAGTGGATCAAAGACCCATATTGTGTCAATGTCAGCAGTGATCATAGGCCAGAAATAAAGGCTAACTGGTAACACATGTTAAAATTTGACTTAAAAATAGTGTATAGGACAGTGAAAGGAAGGTTTCGATATAGTTGCAGTATGAAAAGTAGTGGTAGAATCAGATGCAAACAAAAGAGATTGTGTTAATACAATGACATGTTACAAGTGTGAATGTGTATACAATATCAAAAGACATACTTCACATGGGACTAAAAGTGAAAGAAGAGTATGGTTAAGACATGCAGTATGGATCAGTTTAAGTACAGTAGTCAACAAAAGAAGGACAGAATAATTGGCAATAGGAGAATAACCAGTGTGTCATGGGCCATGTACCCACCAGTAAGGGCCATAGGAATGAGTCAAGTAAAAAGCTGTTCATTCAATAATGCAGAATAATGACAAGAGAATGAGGTGTTATACAATGATGCAATACGAAGGACATTACAAGTGGAAAAGAGTTATGTAAGGAAAACATGTAATTCACGGTCAGTGTTCAGCCCCTGTTCAACTGCACGAAGTTTCAGGATCCATTTCGCCTCACATTTGCGAAGGTCTTTTGTTCTGTCCCCTCATCTGGGTGAGTTGGACACCTGAGTTATGCCATGAAATCTTACGTTGAGAAGAACCTTTTCCCTGTGTTGTGAATTGAAATGAACTGCAAGGGGATAAGTTGTGTTGTGATTCCTGATAGCTCTAACATGTTCCTGAATACGTTCCTTCAGTGGACGAATAGTGCTGCCCACGTAAATCAAACCACACACATAAATGACATAGTACACTGTATACCAAGTGTTACAATTCATTAACTCTTTGATATGGTAGATGTTCTTTGTGTTATAAGAAAAGGACACCGTTTTATTAAGGGCTAGTTGACACGACACACAACAACCGCATTTGGAAAAACCCTTCGGTTTGCCAGGAATCCAAGATGATGGATGTGCCTGTATGGGAGGAGCAAGAAAACTGGGGCACAAAATATTCCTAAAGGTACGACCCCTACTGTGTATAATAGCTGGCGAACCACCAATGGAGTCTTTCAAACTAGAGTCCAAGAGTAACAAGTGACAGTGCTTTTTGAGAACACGTAATACTGTCCTGCTGGCAGGGCTGTATTGAGTAACAAAAGAAACAGGCCTCTTCTTAGATCTTTCTGTGCGAGCTTTTTTATAGCCTCTAATCAATAGTGAGTGCTGGTCTTTGGAGGATATGCGTCTGCTCGCCAAAGAAATGAGATCTTCTGTATAGCCCCTATCTCGGAAACGTTGTGCCAAGTTCTCAAGCTCCTGTTTGAAAATCCCAGTATCACTGCAATTGCGACGTACTCTTATCATCTCCCCATAAGGGATAGCCTTTATTTGTGATAAAGGATGTGCGCTATGTGCGTGTAGGATGGAGTTACATGCAGTTGGTTTCCTGTACAGTCTGGATGAAATATTGTTATCAGTGATATACAAAAGTAGGTCCAGAAACTCAATTTGAGCACAATCCACTTTGTGTGTAAAGACTAGGTTAAATTCATTAGAATTTAAGTGGTCTATGAGTACACTAAGGTCCTCGCTGCTGCCCGTCCAGATAGCCAATGTATCGTCAATATATCTCCCCCAATATAGGATGCATTGGTTGATGTGAGTAGACCCTCCAAAGGTGTAGCTTCTCAAATTGTCCCATATAGAGATTGGCATATGACGGAGAAAATTTGGCTCCCATAGCTACCCCCTGGCGCTGTTGGTACCAGCTTCCTTCATGTAGGAATACATTGTTCTCAAGCACCAGCCGTGTTAAGTCAAGGAGTGTGAGGGTATGTTTGTAAAGTGTGGCATCGCGATCCGCGAGAGTCACCGAGAGCATCTCTAAACCCATCTCTAGGGGAATGGAAGTGTGTAGAGAACTTACATCAAAGCTAACAAACATACACTCCTTTGTCCATTCAATATCTTCCAGTTGACATAACAGATCCCTGGTGTCCTGTATGTATGAGGGTAAGTTGTGTACTAAAGGCTGAAGGAAAGAATCAATATATTCTGAGATGTGTTCAGTTGGTGATCCAATGCCAGAAATGATGGGTCTACCTGGTGGGAAAATCCCTGATTTGTGGACCTTGGGTAAAATGTATATGAAGGGTGCCCGGGGTATATCATTGTATAGATATTTGTATTCCAAATCTGACAGGAGGCACAAATTCTTCCAATGTGTCAATTTGTTTTCTTTCAAATTGGTGATCCCAGGCAGGGGGTTATCCTGTAGCTGTGTGTATGCCTGTTTGTCACTAAGTTGTCTATTAATCTAAGACACATAATCAGATCTGTTCATTACCACAACATTACCCCCTTTGTCAGCCTCCCTGATGATTATGTCAGTACACGTTGAGAGTCTCTGCAAGGCCAGGAGTTAACCATGGTTGAGGTTGTTATTTACTCTGGGTGCACAAGTCTTGAACTTGTCCTCAAGGTGAAACAATTCTGTACTCACTGCTTTGTAAAAAACATCAATGTTGTTGTCTGGAGGTAATACTGGTACAAAAGTGGATTTGGGTTTGAACCCGCTATCAAGATCCAGATTTGGTGGAATGTCCAGATGGGATAGTAATTCTTCAAAAGAAGGGGTCGGTAGGGTAGTAGTGTCTAGTGAGAGGATCATATGAATGTCTTGCAAGTCCTTGATTGATTGGTTGCAAGCTAGTGAGGGGATGTGGGAAGTTTTGTTAGTCATAGGTTTGTTAAGAAAAAACTTTTAAAGTTTGAGATGACGTATAAATTTGAAAAGATCAATGTGTATGGTGGTAAAGTCAGGTTTGGAAGTAGGACAGAAGCCCAGACCCTTTTTCAAAACATTTATTTCATATGTGGAAAAATCAAGGGTAGCCAGATTGATAACCTGCATGGAGTCTCCTAGCAGTGGGGTGCTGGTGGCCTGTGAGTTATGTGGCAGGTCCAGTCAAGTAGCTGCAGCAGATTTTGTTGGCTGGTGAGTAGACTGGCTAGTGGTAGGAACCCGCTAGTGTGCTGTGGGCTCAAGCATCGTGACCCCCCAACCCCAAAAACCAAACTACTCAGCCCCCACCGCCAAACAGCAAACTACATCGACCCCCACTACCTAAAACACTCACTACCCAACTCCCACCCCAAAAAAAACTATCCCGACCCCCACCCCAAAAACCAAACTACCCTGACCCCCCAACCCCAAAAACCCAAACTACCCTGACCACCCACCCCCAAAAACCAACGACCCCCTACCCCCAAAAAACAAACTACCCTGATCCCGACACCCCCAAAAACCAAACTACCCCAACCCTCACCTCCAAAAACACTAACTACCCAGATCCTGCCCAAAAACAAAACTACCCTGACACCCCACCACAACCCCCAAAAACCTAACTATCCAAGTCCCCCCACCCCCAAAAACCAAACTACCCCCACCCCTAAACCAATGACCCCCCCCAAAAAAAACAACTACCTGGATCCCCCACCCCCAAAAACTAACACCCCCCACTGCCAAAAACCAAACTACCCCGATCCCCCAACCCCACAACCAAACTACCCCGACCCCATCCCCAAAACCAAACTACCCAACCCACTACCCTAAAAAACAGAACTACCCTGATCCCCCACCCGCCCCTAAAAAACAAACTACCCCAAGCCCTTAATCCACCCCATCCATAAAAACTACCCCAAACCTGCCCCATCCCCACTTACCTGACTGCGTCCTCTCCCAATGCTGACTCCCTTTTTCTGTTCCTTAACCACGCATGTGCGTTGTTCAGCACATGCGTGGTTAAGGCAGAGAAAAAGGGAGTCGCTTTTCATGCAAGCGTGGTGCCTCTTGTGTGAACAACAACGTTGTGGTTCCGAAGTCGTTATTCTGGATGTTCCCCCCTCCTGGGCAGTCGGTTCCCTGGGTTAGGCCCTCCCGGCGCACAGCTAACCTCCCACTGGGCCTAGACCCCTGTGCCTGTGTCATCTGAACGGTGTGCCCACTCCCACTTACAGCAGGACCTTCATCGTCCGTATGCTCCCACATAGGAAAGATGTCATTTTGCTTTCTTTCTCTGATCTTGTTCCAGAGGTGGTAAAACAAGCCTGCGCTGTAAACTGGGCTTTAGCACAGGCACCTGCACTATACCGCAATCATGTAGGTTGGGATAAGGATTTTCCTTACCATGTAGTACCTGTTAGGTCTACACCCACGCCTCACCCTCAATATCCTTTTAAAAACAAAGCTAAAGCTCCAGTGAGGGAGATCCTCACTCAACTCGAGTACCAGGGAGTAATTGAGCCCTGTGTCTCTGCAATGAATAACCTGTTCTTCCCCGTTGCAAAACCCAACCATTCATACAGAATAGTCTTAGATTACAGACATTTAAACAGGCATACTCGCACAAAAGCAATACAAAATTCACACATCACAGCACTAATTAATAACATAGTACATAAAAAAGATAAAACCACCTTGGATATCTCCAATGTTTTTTTCTGCCAAAACATAGCACACGAAAGTCAGGACCTGAGTGCATTCTCATTTGGCTCACAAAATCGCTTCTGCCATTTGCCCCAAGGCTACAAGAACAGCCTAGGGCTGTTCTCAGCCCACGCAACATCAATATTGCATGATATTGATCCTGAGGCATTGTCCTATGTGGATGACATTTATCTCACAGACGACGACCTTAACATTCATCTTGCCAGGGTTGATCGGATTGTTCTGGGATTCGCAGCCCTTACAAATGTAATTTTAGGAAAACTAAAATTGCCTTTCTCAGTGTATTGTTCCTGGGATACGAGCTATCAAACGTGGGCAAGAGCTGGCTCTTTAGAAAAATGTGCTCAACTCCAGCCACCAAATACTATAAAAAAACTACAGTCTTTACTTGGTTTCTTCAACTTTGGCAGAACAGATATTCCTGACTATGGAAAATCCATCAAGCCACCCTATGACTTAATAGGCCCTGATTTTTCTAGAGGACACTGGACAGTAGAACACAAACACATCTTTAGTGGACTGCAACAGGACATGCTAGAAGCAAAACACATACACACCTGCGACAACAAATCAAATTTGGTCATCAGAATAACTGTTGGTGTCATTGGGTTCACTTATGTCACCTTTAACGAGGGTGACATGGTGCCCATAGCTTATAAATCACATTTATATTCCAATGCAGCGCAACGCTTTGCACCAACAGAAAAAATTCTAACAAAAAAACAATAATGAAAACGAAGAGGAAAAGAGAAACACAACCACGACTCGTCCCCCAGCAGGAGAGCCAGAGGCGTGTAAGGCGGAGGGCGGCGACAGCGGACGGCACACTAGAGGTCCGCCATGTTCCCCATGATGTTTCACTTTGTTTTCTTTTTTGTTTTACACTTACCCGGAGCTATGGGGGATGGGCACTCCTTACATTGGGGCCCCCTCTGACCGGGCAGATCCATAGCTGTGCCCACGCTGGATTTGGGCTGCCTGGTCCCTCCACAAGCATAGAGCGGCGGCGGCTAGACTACACTTCCAGGATAGCTGAGGCAGAGCCGGCACAGGCTTGCTCCCGGCTCTGCCCTGGTTGCATCAGGATCCAGGAGGCGAGCCAGCTTCGGAGCAGCCACTTTTGGGTGATCTCGACATCTTGGAGCTGCCCTCACCTCAGGCCTCTCCTTACTAGCCATCCTGCATGACCCCCAGGCGCCCGTCTGTGCCGGGGGCCAGAATACGGCTACAAGGGCAGAAGTTGCCCCTCTTGAAGGCTGGTTTGGACCCCCCAGCTTCCTCTGCAGTTCCATCAGCACTACCTCCCCTGGGTACGGGGGCAAGAAGTAAACGTGTGGCAAAAGATAAAACCTCTAACCTTTCTATACCTCCAGACTTGCAAATTGAGGGAGGGAGCTCTCTTTCAAATTTTCAAGCCCCTTTGGCTAAAACCATTACAAGTTTTACTTCTGGGTGGCAAAAAGTTACCCCCTCCCTTAGGTCTTTCTTTAAAATATTAGACCAGTCCTGTGCTTCTCAGACAGCATCCACCTATTTGGGAAACAAGTCTGTAAATATATCCAATTTGGCGGAAGCTCTACCCCCGCTGGTCTCGCTGCACACTCTGGTTATGCAGGAGATAGATCAGGATACAGCTGGGGGGGGGGGTTCTGTGCTCCCATGTGAGGCAGAGTCTGATAGAACCAATGTAGGATGCACGGATTCCCTCTTCCAGTCATTATTGCACGAGATGAGACACAAATTTGCAGTTTCTGAATCCAAATAAGCTAAAATTCAGGGGCTCTGCGGTGGTCTAGATGCAAAAATTACTAATCTTACGGAGAGACTAGGAGCTATGGAATCTTCTATAGGGGCGTTACAGGCACAAGTGGAGTTTAACTCTCATGAGGTTCAAGCACTGAAACGAAGTGAGAAGGACCTAAAAGAGAAACTGCAGTCTCTGGAAAATCACTGTTGGAGGAATAATCTCAGATTTCGGAACATTCCAGAAGGTATAAAAGAGGACAATATTAAAGACTGTATAATAGCCTTGATCAAAGACCATATCCTGACAGTGACCTCCCATGATCTGGCCTCGGAAATTCAAAAAGTCCACCGAGACCTGTTCAAGAGGAACCCTAATAAGGAGAAACCTAGAAAGGTCCCAGTTAATTTCTCCTCATATTGAGTAAAGGAACTGATTCTTGCAGAAGCTTTCAAAGTTCAGAGTTTTCGGCATGAGGGCTGGTCATTACTAATAAGATCTGATATGTCTAGGGCAACGTTAGATCGATGTTGGGAGCTGGGGAAGGCTTTGCAGGAGTTTAAGTCTTTGGGTGTTACTCCACAATTAAGGTTTCCCGCCACCTTGAGGGTAATGTGGAAAAACAAAATGTATCATTTTCGTGATCCCCAAGAAGCTAAGGTTTTGATTGGTCAGATAAAACGGGAGAGCTAGCGGTTTGAGGAGGGCTGGGGCCTAAGGGTAGTATGAGACACCCAATAAGCTTTCAAGGAGGGTTTCCCAGGGAGGGTTTGGGGAAGGGCAGTGCGATATTTGCCTTAATGATTCGCTTTAGGTCACAATGGGTGGGGAGCAGATGGGGGAAAAAAGAAAAAAAAATTGAGTCCTTGCACGATTGTATAACTGTTGAGGTCAGACAAGAGTTTTTTATTCTTAACTGGGTAGCACATGATGATGCACCCTGGTGATATATCTAAACTCAACATTTTGACTTGGAATGTAAATGGCCTTAAAGTGAGCAGTAGAAGAAGGAGAATTTTGGAGTTCCTAAGATTGTCCGATAGCCAGATAATTCTCCTGCAGGAGACCCATTTAAGATATGAGGAGTGGATGAGAATTCTTAAGTCATAAAGATGGATCACCCGCTTTGCTTGCACTAATCCATCTTGCAATGTGAAAGGGGTCGCAATTATATTAAAGAATAGCGTTTCGAAGTCAGCTGACAGACATTAGTGCTGATCCTAGGGGGAGATGGGTCTTAGTAAATATTAAGTTAGGAGGGCTCCAACACACTTTAATATCTTATTATGGTCCAAACGTGGATGACCCAGGCCCACTTGGGGATCTTTATGAGCAACTGATCGGAAGAGCTCAGAACATGATAATTATTGGCAGAGATTTTAATGTTTTGCTTAATCCTTCCCTAGATAGGTCTACACCCCGACCGGCTTTTAGTACACCTAGCAGGAGAGCTTTCTTACATAATATGATGGAAAATTTTGGCCTGATTGATCCTTGGCGAAGCAGTATGGGACAAACCAAGGAGTTCACTTTCTGGAAAAAGAAACTCGGGCATGCTTCCAGAATTGACTTCTTTCTGACAGACATTAAACTTCGAAATAACCTAATGGCAGTCTCCCACTAGCCAAGCCATCTCTAGGACCATTCTGCTGTTCAGCTGACTATAATCCTGTCTGACTCTCATATTTGCACTAGATGGACACTGAATCACTCTCTTCTGAGGGAAGAAGATATTGTTTTTTAAAGTCCAAAAGGGACTCCAAGGAATTCTTTGAGATCAACCTAGGTTCTGCTCCAATAGCCACGGTTTGGGAAACATATAAGGCCTTTATCCGTGGAAAACTGATTTGCTATGCTGCTTTTAGAGCCAAGAGAACCAGGACAACAATAGAGACTCTTGAGGATAAGCTTCATACTCTGCAAGCCCAAAGGCTATCCTCTCAGGACCCAATAACGCAGGCAGATATACAGTATCAAATTCAGGAAGCCCAAATTCACTTCTTTTAGAATCAATTGTGAAGAATAGATGGGAAGCTAGTAAACTGGTACATTTCGAGTATGGCGAAGGCTGTGGCAAGTTATTAGCTTGGAAGACTAGGGGGGTCATTACAACCTCGGCGGTCTTTTAACAAGACCGCAGAGGGACCGCCGTGCGGAAGACCGCCAGTAGTGGCGGTTTGCCGCTCGGCGTATTATGACTGTTGGCTGCTCTCCGTCCTTTTTCCGATGGAGAGCCACCAACAGCCGGCGGGGAAGTGGAGGTTGCTCCACCTCCACCGCCACGCCAACAGAACACTGCCCAGCGAATCACGTCTCTGACCTGGCGGGCGGAACGGAGAAGCGGCCGATGACCATGGCGGTAACCACCATGGTCATAATACTAAAAAAAAGACCGCCAGCCTGTTGCCGGTCTTACCGCCGCTTTAACACCGTCCGCCAGGGTTGTAATAACCCCCTAGGTCTGATAACATTAGGAATAGGATTAAAGGAGTAATACTAGGCGAAACTGGCAAAACCTCCTCAGAAGACCAAGACATTATAGGTAAATTTGTCAAGTTTTTCTCTCAACTATGTAGAGATGACTCTGTGATTTCAGCAGAGGCGATCAAAGAATGGTTGAAGGGAGTCTCACTTCCAGGTTAGATTCAGTTCAGAAGCTGAGCCCAAATCAATGCTTTCTCCCTTGCGAGATAGACAGTGTTAAGGCTGGTTTGAAAAATGGGAAGGCTCCCGGTCCAGACGGAATACCTGCTGAAGTATATAAACTCCTGAAGGATGAGCTTGCGCCAGTCCTGATTCAGTCAATGAACTCGATTTTTATAGATTCTTCTCCAGTTTTGTCCTCCTGGAATGAAGCTATTATTACGTTAATACTAAAGCCACAGAAAGATGCTAGAAAATGTGAGTCCTATAGACCTATTTCTCTGCTTAATAATGCTTATAGCATTTTTGCGCAACTTCTGGCAAGGAGGTTGGATAAAGTGATCAGTGATCTAGTCCACATTAACCAGAAAGGCTTTATGAGAAATCAACATTTAGGGGACCCCGACTCACGATTTAGTTGCTGCAATTGATAGTCTATCCACCTTTAATATGCCTTGAACCATCTACACAATCGATGCTGCCAAGGCTTTTGACCGAGTGAGCTGGCTCTTCCTGCAAGCGGTAATGGACCGTAATAACTTGGGTGACAATTTTCTTAATGCAATTAAAACTATTTACCTGGCCCCATCAGCTCGGGTTATGGTTAATGGCATTCTATCCCCACACTTTAGGATCAAACGGGGGACACAACAGGGTTGCCCTCTCTCCACTCTTCTCTTTAATCCTTATATTGAGCCTCTGGCCAGGAGAATCAGGGCAGATCAGAAAATTACACCTTTTTATTATCACGGTTGGGCCCTGAAGGAAGCCCTATATGCGGACGATCTTCTGATATACACACAGAACCCCGAATGCGCTCTCCAAGCACTTTTGGAAATTATTGCTAGTTTTAGAGAAATTTCAGGTAACTTAATTAACGAAGATAAATCCGAAGTAATGACTTGGAATGGCCCTTTGGACAACCTATTGGAAAAAGACGAAATTCGATATTTAGAGGTCCAAGTGGTCAACAATTTAACAGAGGTGGCTCAGGTGAACTTAGAGCATCATCTAAGGGAAACAAAGAACCTACTCCTTCAATGGTCTCATCTACGTCTCTCTAGGCAGAACTAACTACCAAAATTCACCTTTATCTTTAACGCTATCCCTTTATCTTTTAAAATCTGCCTCCCTGCGGCGGAACCACTTGTTTACCATATATCAGGCCTACTGGACCCCTAAAAGGTTCGCTAAAATAACTCCCCAAGGTAAGAGCGGCTGCCCAAAGTGTGACTTAGAGGGGGCAGATGATATACATCTTTGGTGGCAGTGCCCAGAGATTCATACTTTTTGGGAACAAGTGGGTAATTCGATTTTGTCTATTATAAATAGGCATAATAAGATAACTCTTCCAATGGTTGTATTTGGGTTATTCGAGATCGCCGAGAGGAGTCAGTGTGATAGATTGGAGAGACCTTTGATGCATCCCTTTTTCTACTTGGTTCTGATAGCCCGGCGGGAAATATGTATTAATTGGATCTCTAGTCTCCCCCCCACTCATAGGGAGTGGTTGTTGCCAGTTAAGAGAATTTCTGATTTAGACTGAAGTAATGGCTCAATAGGTCCCTTAGAATGTGGGAGCCCTTTTTTGCTTTTTATAGAACCATCTCGGTAGGCATTAGGTCAGTGGGAAATAACTAGGCTTGAGTTTTGGTTTCAGTAAGAGTCCAATGATTAAGCCTTTGAGATCCAATAACTAGGTGGTTGGGGGTGGTCTAGTTATGCCCCCCCCAAGGCTGATGGGGGCCGTTCGTTATCTGAGACTGGGTGGACCATCAGGCCGAGGCCCTGGCTCGGAACGTGATGTGGTTTATCTTGTCTGTATTTGGCTATAAATGAGAACTCTATATAAAAAATAAAAATAAATCTAACTGGAGTACAGATGGCTGTCATCAATGAGAGGCCACTTGCTCAAGGGAAACGCCTTATTGTCGTTACCCTGCTGCCAACCTTGGAGGCGTCACCAAAGCTAGCGTTCCTAACGCTAAAGCATTACATCCATGCTGGATTCAATAGGCAACCTCCCTGACTGCCACCAATGTTGATTACATCTTTGATCCAAAACTTCAAACACAAGAATTTCATCAATACGAACAGGAATACCCCGCATCTCTTGATATCTTGCCGCTTGACAGATGCCATACTGTAATTTACACTGATGGTTCAGCACAACCAGCTGCTGGTACTAAACATCAGTACTCAGCCGCTTGCGCAGCCGTGAGCGGTGTGATGAAGGATGGTATATTCCACCATCACAATACCTATACGCAGACCCTGGGGGACTGCACAGCTCACCTGACTGAACTTAAAGCCCTTATCCTAGCACTAGAACATACAGATCAAGGACAACTCACATTGACTGTCTTTGATTCATACTACTGTGTCTAGTCCTACAATGATTATCCTAATCATTGGCGATTGAAAGTGTTCAGAGACTCAAAGGGGAACACCATAAAACACAGAACTCTGTGGGGGAGGGTAGATGATCTTGAGGATAAGCTACCTAATGCTCATGTAGCCCATACATTGGGCCACCAATGTGTAGGAGTACATGTTATTGGCAACACTTTGACTGATGGAGCGGCTAAATCCACAGTAGCTACGGGTTCTGTTGCTGCAGTGACTTGTTCCCAGGCGAGACTGGATAATTAAATTTTGGCTGCAGTGAAAGTTTAGACTGAAGGCAAGCCTCTCCCAAAAGCATACCATACAAAATATTCATTGCCTATGCAACAGTTTCTGAGGTTGGAGATCGAGTGATCCCCAACCAAGGCCTCAGATTAGATCTAATCAAGGCAGTCCTTGAGGGTGTCACCTCTGCACATGCTGGTGTTGTGGCCATAATAATACTCTTACAGAAACGCTTCTGGTGGCCGGGTCTATACAACCAGATTAAGCAATATGTTCTTTGATGTGACATTTGCCAGCAGGTAAAGGGCTAAAACATCAAACGACCACCGCAGATATTCCCTTCAGGGGCATATTTATACTCGGTTTGCAGCGAATTAGCATAATTTTTTTACACTAATCAGCGCCAACCTATCTCCATATTAATACTTTGGCGCTAGACATGTCTAGCGCCAAAGTTATGGAGTTAACGTCATTAACTGGACGTGGAAACCTACCTTGCATCAATGAGCTGCAAGGTAGGCGTACCCGTGCAGAAAACAATGTTATGGCCCTTGTGCCATATTTATCACCCCATGCTAAAATCATGCACAGGGGCCTTAAATAATGGCACTAAACTTGCTTAGCACCATTATTTAACACCTGGGTATGGGTAGGTGTTAGGGGACCTGTGGGCCTATATCCATGGTCAGAGACCATGGAAAGAGCCCACACGTGTCCTTCCCTGGCCCCAGGGACACCCCCACCCACACCAGGAAGACACCTAAGGATGGGGGACCCCACCGCAGGTAAGTAGAGGTGAGTATTTTTTTAAATTGTTTGTAGTGCTTTGGGGGCCTAACTTGCCACCCCACACATGGCACTGGGCCCAATGGCATGACATAAGTTCCCTGGGCATGGCCATTGGTCTGGGGGGCATGACTCCTGTCTTTACTTAGACAGGAGTCATGTCTATGGGGGTTGTGCGCCGAAATATGATGCTGATCAGCACCATTGTTTGACGCACAACCTTCAGTTTTCCCTATACCTCCCCCACCTGGTTATAGTCAATATTTTGACGCTAACCAGACTTACCACTGGCTAATGTCATCCCATAAATATGATGCCCGGCTGGCGTCTTGGGGTAATGCTAGCCGGTGGTAAAACTTTTGACGCTAAACTGCCTTAGCACAGTTTAGCGTCATAAATCAGGGCCTTAGTGTCCAACAGGCCACTACAATGTGTGTACCTGGACCATTGTGGTCCCCGTCAACCTGATGGTGCAAACAAATACGTCTTAGTCACTGTAGCTTCTTGTTCTAGATTCCTGTGGGTGTGGCCTCAGTGGTCGGCTGATGCTCAAACTGTTAACAAAGACTTGCTGATCTTTATCAGTACATATGCGGTTGCAGCATTCCATTCAGACCACAGCCCTGCCTTTGCCTCTAAGTTATTCAGGGACACCATGAGGACGATGGGTGTCGAACTCCATTACTCCTCACCCTACCATCCCGAGGGTAATTTGGTTGTGGAGAGGAAGAATCGAAATCTAAAGCAGTTCTTAACAGCTAGATGACTAGGTTCTGGCCACAGTTGGCTTCATCACCTATATGGTGTCCAGAGAGCACTGAATAGTCTGCCCAGACAGTCCTTGGGAGGACGCACTCCTTATGAAATTCTCTTTGGGATACCTATTTATGTCCCAGATCTAGATGGCCCTGGTTTGGTTGCCGCAGATACACCTTTTGACATAAATGACCATCTCAGTGTCTTAAAGGAGCTTCAGCAATTTGTGATAATAAATCATCCAGCAATGCTGCCACTTTAGGAATAAGGGATTTGCCAACAACTTCTACTGGCTGAATTCCTAAAGTTGGGGATCTGGTTCGTGAGAAGATTGCTGTGAAGAAGGAATTCAGCCTATCTTACAGAGCATCGGTCAAAGTCCTGGAAATACAAGGCACCAGAACTGTCATCCTACCACTGCTGCCTGGTTCCAAAGCAAACAGATTCATCTCCATTGACAACATCAAACTTCATCATGTAGCCAATCCTGCACAGTAGACTCAGTGGTCCCTTGGGTAGTTCCCGGTCCCCTCTCACTACCCAACAGCACATACCTCTTCAAAGAAGAAACAGCAACACTTCTGACTATAATAGCATATACAACACTGCTACAAATGCCTCCTCAAGCATAGGGAGGGTAGAAAATGAGCTTTTGCTGATTCCTGATACCGCTTCACCGACAACACCTGTCCAAGATGTGGATGTCTTGTACTCCAACTCTACACAAACTGACAACATTGTCTACTATGAACCTCCACGCAAAGTGGATGAATCCACTAGTAATGCACCAGCTCCTGTGTTTGCAGAGGCTCCTTCTGGTTATTTCATCAACCTTAATGACTTTTCTTTGACTTCATCCGCACCTGCAAGTGAAACTGTTACAAAGACACATAAGCTGTACATATGGCTTAACAATAACTACTTAATTTATCCGTGGAATTATCTATGGATATTACTGACATTGCTTGCTTTTCTATTATGGATTGGTTTCATGACTGTTTTCTTTCTCCTTATAAAGGGTCATTATCTTCCTGAAAAGCTCATCTGTCCAGCCAGTGGAAGAAGTTCTAACTCCATATCTTTCCTCAGATAAGGTCCAAAGAGGCTTGTCCCTCATGAATTTTCAGCAGTAACAATTCCTGATGGGATTGTGTGGGCTAAATTTCCATTTGATACATTCGGGCCTACTGAGGTCATTCAAATTCCACATGTCTTTAAAATTTCAATGACTGATATCATTACACCTGGTGTTGTTTCTGATGACTGGGATGTTCAAACAGTTGATTCAATGCTTGCTGAATTGAAGGATTATACTGTATTTGAAAGTGATGATGTGTAGAATTATGGGGAAATGATCTGTTATAACAATTGGGGGCATCACTACCTGCACCAACCAACTAGACAAAGATCAGTATTCAATTACACAAAGTCGGAACACTGTTCAACGCCACCTGTGGGGAGCCCAAAGCATTTTTCAGATAAATTCTCATATTTTTCAGGGCATGACACTACTTTAAGTTACCACCTTCCAAAATTAGGAACATTTTGCTAACAAACACAAAATAAAATTATTCAGATTCCTTTGTTTCCTGACTTGCAGTTGAAGGCTACAAATACTGGAAGAACAGTATTGAAAAAAAAGTACATAGAGAACACAAGATTGGCAAATGCAGGATAGGGAAGCTTTATTTAGAGCATGTCTTATTCCCGTTAAAATGATCTTTTTAAATGACACAATTCAATAGACATCCTGTCTAGGGTTAGCAAAAATAAAGGAAATGAATGCTCCCAATATCCCCACACCCACAAAATGTAACAATTCGCAGTCCTTCCTAAACATTACAGAGAAAGATTTAGATGCAAATGGTCAGGCTGGTACTTATAATTCTTCACTTTTCAGTCCTAGCGGTAGTTATTATGGCCAATAGACACAAATGGGTGTCTGGTGCATTTTGTTAATTCCTCAGGGGGTTTCAAGATTAGCCGGCCGGACCCTCGCTTTGTCTCAAGTCAAGTCTTGGGTACAGTTACTACATACAGTGTGGGTAAGCTGTGCCAACAATGGATGCAGACTAACACCTCAGCAGCAGTTAAAGAACACCTTAACACGCTATCTGAAGACATAGGCCCTCATTACAACCCTGGCGGTCGGTGTTAAAGCGGCGGTAAGACCGCCAACAGGCCGGCGTTAAAAAAATGGAATTATGACCGTGGCGGAAACCGCCAACATAGACAGCCACTTTAACACTCCGACCGCCACGGCGGTACAAACAAACAGCATGGCGGTCACCGCCAACAGACAGGCGTAAGACAATGTACCGCCCACACCATTATGAGAGGCCACTCCGCCACACTTTCCGAGGTGGATTCAACGCAAACAAAAACACTGCAGAAACAGGACTTGGAAGGGAACACTCTCACCTCTACACACCCCACGAGGAGCCAGGATGCCATGGAGCCGGAACTCCAAATTCTCCCTGCGATAGTCTTCCTGCTCCTCTACCAGAGGCATGACCGACAGCGGCGATGACCACAGTGACTACTGCACCTACAACACAGAGGAGGGGGAAGAGAAAAGAGAGTGACACACACACACACGCAACACCCCCACCCTCACACACAACAACACACACACCTATCTATGCGTTACATTTCACCCCCCAATCCCTCTTGAAGAACTCAAGGACATGATTTGAACGATTGTAATCGTGAAAAATCCATTACTCAAACATATATATACACTATTAACAACTATGTACACCAAGAATTCAAGTCCATGTACTGCACCTACATAGTCCGTGGACCACTGGGCCCAAAATGCATGGGCGAGGCCCACACAAGATACCCGATCTAAACGGAGAGAACACTGCAGGGACATCAGATCGAAATAAAACAGGCATCTCAGGGGGAAGAGAAGGGTGGCACCTCAGCCAGATCAGTGCACGACGCCAGCTCCACGAGGGGGCTCCATACCCATTGATGTATCCTGGGGAGTGCAAAGCCACAGTCTCTCAAGTCTCTCCAGTGGGTGGGTTGCCCACTGCTTTATCCTGGGGAGTGCAAAGCCACAGTCTCTCAAGTCTCTCCAGTGGGTGCTTTGCCCACTGCTGCATCCTGGGGAGTGCAAAGCCACAGTCTCTCAAGTCTCTCCAGTGGATGCTTTGGCCAATACTTTATCCTGGGGAGTTCAAAGCCAACAGTCTCACAAGTCTCTCCAGTGGGTGGTTTGCCCCCTGCTTGAGTGCAAAGCCACAGTCTCTCAAGTCTCTCCAGTGGGTGCTTTGCCCACTGCTGCATCCTGGGGAGTGCAAAGCCACAGTCTCGCAAGTCTCTCCAGTGGGTGCTTTGCCCACTGCTTTATCCTGGGGAGTGCAAGGCACAGTCTCTCAACGGTGTGGTTTGCCCACTGGTTCTGGAAGGGGCTATGTGCCCAGAGTGCTTCATCCTGCCAAGGACTGAGGTAGTGGATGCCTTTCTCCACTGGTTCTGGAGGGGGCTATGTGCCCAGAGTGCTTCATCCTGCCAAGGACTGAGGTAGTGGATGTGACACTCCACTGACGGTGGGCAACATGGAAGCTGTCCAGGCCCCTGGAACTGACCACCACCCTCGTACGAATGACCACTGGGGATGGCAGCCATGTCTGCGGTGGTGCCACTGGCACAGGATGGGGCGTGGCCGCTGGCGGTGCTGGCGGCGGGCTCAGTAGCAGCAGTGCTTGAGGTGGTCATTGGGCAGCGGTGCTGGTGGCGGCCTCACTGAACTTGCTGCTGGCGGCAGTGTCCTCAGCGGCGGTGCTGGTGGGGGGCTCACAGAGCTTGCTGCTGGCGGCTGTGTCCTGAGCGGCGGCGGTGTCCTGAGTGGCAGTGCTGGTGGGGGGCTCACTGAGCTTGCTGCTGGCGGCGGTGTCCTGAGCGGCGGTGCTGGTGGCGGCCTCACAGAGCTTGCTGCTGGCGGCGGTGTCCTGAGCGGTGGTGCTGGTGGCGGCCTCACTGAGCGTGCTGCTGCTGAAGGGCACAGTGTCTTCGGTGCAGGTGGAGGGCACAGTATCCTCGGTGCTGGTGGCGGCGCCAGTGGTGGTCTTGTCCGCTGTGCAGTTTGGCGGCGACTTGCCTTTCTTTCTCTGGCCCTTCCACACTTTGGATAGTGGCACTGCTGTCTTGCCACTCCCAACTGTTGTCTTGGCTGAGCCCTTGGTGGCAGGTGTTTTGGCCTTCTTCCTCCGGGATGTGGGCAACTTCTTTTGTTTTGGAGGTGGGGGAATGTCCTTGGCCTCGCTCCTTGGGACACTGGCTGCCCTGCTGCTTGGCGCACTCCAGAAGCCGGTTACTGCTGGCACCACTGTTCCCGGTGATGTGGTGGCTGAGGTGCTGGGTTGGGACCTGGAAAGGTGGGCCTTAGGGGACGGAAGGGGTGGGGGAGGTGAAGGGAAGAGGTGAAGGTTTGACAGGAAAAGATTTTTAGACACACTGGGACGGGTAGATGGAGGGGGTTTGGGAGTGGAGGAAGAGGTAGTGGTTGTAGGAGGTGTTCGTTTGCTGACTTTGGGTGAAGGTGCATGGGCTGGAGGCTGTCGTAAGGTGGATGGCTGTTGAGTGGGTGTGTGACTGCGTTTGTGTAGTTTGGGAGGAGGGCTCACAGACACACTGGGAGAGGACACAGGGGATGTGTGAATGGTAGTGGGGGTGGTGAGTGCACATGAGCGGTGTGTGGTGATGGGTGTGCTGGTGATGGAGGTAGTGGCTGAAGATGTAGTGTATGCAGGTGTGAGTGGAGACGTGACAGGGAGGGAGGAGGGAGGCATGGAGGAGGGGGACACAGTGGAGGCAGTGGATGTTGGTATGTGTCCATGGGTATGATGCTTGTGTGACTGCCTGTGGGATGTGTGGTGCTTATGTTTGCCAGAGCTACCCTTGTGTGTTGAGGTGTGTGCATGCTGGTCTGATGGTGTGCTTGGGATAGGCTGAGGTACGGGGGATTGGGTCTGGGTGGAGGAAGTTGGAGGGGGGAGGTTGGACATAGGGACAATGGCTGCCATCAGTGTTGAGGACAGAGTCTGAAATGCTCGCTGTTGGGCTGCCTGGCCAGAATGAATGCCTCCAGGTATGCATTTGTCTGTTGCAACTGCCCCTCTACACCCTGGATGGCATTCAGAATGGTAGACTGCCCAACATTGAGGGATCTGAGGAGGTCAATGGCCTCCTCACTGAGGGCAGCAGGGCTGACTGGGGCGGGGCCTGGGGCGAAGGAGATGCCCACCCTCTTGGGTGAGCGGCCACAGGGTACACGCTAAGGGGCTGCTGGGAGGGCGGTGCTGGTAGGGGGGGTGGCGGCTGTACCTGTAGATGTGGTGGGCACAAAGGGGCCTGCCACCGCAAGGGAGCTCCCATCAGAGGAGGAGTCGGTGTCGCTGGTCTCAGCTCCTGTCCCCGCCGTGGAGCTCCCCTCGCCCTCCGTCCCACTGGTGAATTCTGAGTCTGCAGTCTCGCCCTCCGTGGCCATGTGGGATGCAGGTCCCTCCTGCTCCGGTGGCACAGCTCCTCCGCCTGATGATGCTAATGCACACAAGAACAGGGAGAGCACAAAGGGGGGGGGGGAGAAAGTAGAAAGACGTATTGAGTGCATGCAATACTGCTACCGTTGGCGGGCACTACAGATACAGCAGCCCTCTGCACTACGCCATGCACTTTGAGTTCCCTAATTGATCACAGGGACATGGGGTACAAGGCCTATGCCTGATTGCTGCACACAGGGAAGTCACAGGAGCCTGACTAGGTGTAGATGGCTCTTACCACTGGTGGGGATGGGGTGCCACTGAGCCTGCCTCACAAAGAGTCCTTGCCTACAAGGCTCGCCCTATCCTAGGGGAACCCACAGTCCACCTCCCCCACCCAGACACCTCGTAATGCACACTGAATCAGATGGATGTGACTGTACTCACCCCCTTGTGGCTACTGTGATGCCCTCAAGTGCCCATCCAACTCAGGATATGCCACCGCCAGGATCCGGAACATCAGGGGGCTCATGGTGCGACGGGCACCCCTCCCACGCTGGGAGGCCATCCCCAGTTGGGCCTCCCCTGTCTTCTTGCTCCAGCGGCGAATGTCCTCCCATCTTTTACGGCAGTGGGTGCTCCGTCTGTGGTGGACCCCCAGGGCCCGGACGTCCTTGGCGATGGCACGCCAAATATCCTTCTTCTGGTGGGCGCTGACCTTCAGGAATAGTACAGGGGAAAAGGTACAACATTAACCGTCCGGACGGTCACAGTCTTTGGCCACGTTCCCACCCTTGCCCTGACGCACATACACGTACCATCCTATCATGCACGCCTCATTCCCCCCCATCTCCCATCCACACCAATCCAAACAGGTATTGCCCATACAGCATGCTCACAGTGTACTCACCTGTTTGTCTGGAGGACCGTAGAGTAGCGTGTACTGGGGGAGGACCCCATCCACTAGTTTCTCCAACTCCTCTGATGTGAAGGCAGGGGCCCTTTCCCCAAACACTTGAGCCATTATCGCTTCCAGACTGAGGTCACAGCAGGACTTACACTGTAGGTCCTCTCCTGTCAAAGATCAGGTATCAAGTGAGTGAACAGACAGAAAATGGCGGTCATGTCTGTGGCGGTGCGTACCGTCACCGCCGGCGTACATCGTCATTGGCTCCTTGGACCCATAGGCTCCAATGTTAACCAATGCAGGATTGCGCCACAGTCTTCGAGCGCCTACTGCGACGGTGTACAATGCCAGCGCAGTTACCTCATATCCCCTTGTCCCACATTACAGGTCAGGTAGCCGCCATTTCAGGGGGCCACATGGCATTAATTTTACATGCGTCACACATATCTAGGCCTTGCATACACACTAAGACAGGCACATAGCGGATTGACAAATGTGTGCAATTAAGTTGTTTATTTCGTACCTCAGTGTTGGCTGACCCTCTGCTCGCTGTTCTCATCCATAGAGCACGTCCGCTGGGGCAGGTGAGGAGATGGCGGCATCCTCCTGTGTACAGACTGCTGGTGGACCTGTCGACAATGGAAGAGCAACATAATTGTCACCTACAGACTTGATCGTGCCACCATCCAGGAACTGTGTGCCCAGTTGGAGCCAGACCTGATGTCAGCTATCCGCCATCCCACAGAAATCCCCACTCTAGTGCAGGTCCTGTCAGTACTCCATTTCCTGGCAAGTAGTTATTTTCAAACAACAGTGGCCATTGCATCAGGGATGTCCCTGCCAATGTTCTCTAACGTCTTGTCCAGAGGTTTGTCTGCCCTACTGAAACATATGCGCAGCTACATCGTGTTCCCTCAGGTGGATGATTTGCCTACAGTGAAAGGTGACTTCTATGCCCTGGGACATATCCCCAACATCATAGGTGCCATTGATGGGACACAAGTGGCCTTGGTCCCCCCCCCCAGGAGTGAACAGGTGTACAGAAACCATTCTATGAATGTGTGGATGGTGTGTTTGGCCGACCAGTACATCTCCCATGTGAACGCCAAGTTTCCTGGCTCAGTGCATGACGCTTACATTCTGAGGAATAGCAGCATCCCTTATGTGATGGGGCAACTCCAGAGGCACTGTGTGTGGCTATTAGGTGAGGACATGGACCCTATGCAGTGTGAATAGTTGTCTGGGCCTGGGGTTGTCCCTAAGGGTTAGTGTGTGTCTAACAGTTGCCCCTCGACATTTGCAGGTGACTCTGGCTACCCCAACCTGCCATGGCTACTGACCCAAGTGAGGAATCCCAGGATAAGGGCAGAGGAACGCTACAATGAGGCACATGGGCAAACTAGGAGGGTTAGGTTCCGATGCTTCCATATGACAGGTGGTTCTCTCTACTACTCACCAAAGAAGGTGTGCCAGATCATCGTGGCCTGCTGTATGCTGCACAACTTGGCTTTGCGACAACAGGTGCCTTTTCTGCAGGAGGATGGTCTGAAGGAGGTGTTGTGGCAGCTGTGGAGCCTGTGGACAGTGAAGAAGAGGAGGCAGAAGAAGAGGACATAGACAACAGAAACACCATGATCCATCAATACTTCCAGTGAGACACAGGTAAGAAGACATCACTGCCTCCTGCATCTGATAAAATTGTTCTACCTCTCATCTGTCTGTCACTTTCACCCAGTGTCTGGACCCTGACCTGTCACTTTGCCTTTCCATTTCACAGATCTGGGTCCCACTGTGTGACCTCTGCTATGTTACCTCATGGACTAGAGCTGTGTGACATTGGTATGTTGACAATACAATGGACATTGCTATTTCCCTCAGTTATTGCAAATACACAATTGTGAAAGCACAGACTGACTCCAGAATGTTTTGTGATTTAAGGGTGTTTATTTAAGTGCTAAATAGTGGAGGTGGTTGTAAAATGGTCAGGGGTGATGGTGGAGGAATGTCCATGTCAGAGTCCAGTCTATTAGTCTCACAGGTGCATTGTCCAAAGGAGCATAGAAAGTGGAGTTAGGGCAGTTTAAGGATGGACAGGGTGACAACGTGGGACAGAAGGATGACTTTCAGGGTGGTCTCATTTCTTGGCGGGGGTCTTGGCATTGTTCTCTGTCTTTGTCCTGGATCTCAGGGACCGCTTGCGGGGTGGTTCTCCATCTGCAGGGGGTGGGGTGCTGGTGTCGTGGTCCTGTGGCGGTGCCTCCTGTCCACTAGCGCCGACGGAGGTGGTGGGCAGTTCATCATCCAGGCTAGTGTCAGGGGCCCCTTGTTGTGCCACAGTGTCCCTCCTGGTGTTCACGAGGTCCTTCAGCACCCCTACAATGGTGCCCAGGGTGTATTGATGGATTTGAGTTCCTCCCTGAACCCCAAATACTGTTCCTCCTGTAGCCGCTGGGTCTCCTGAAACTTGGCCACTACCGTTGCCATCGTCTCCTGGGAATTATGGTAGGCTCCCATGATGTTGGAGAGGGCCTCGTGGAGAGTGGGTTCACTGGGCCTGTCCTCCTCCTTTTCGGACATCAGCCATCCCAGTTCCCCGGTTTTCCTGAGCCTCTGTCCCCTGAACCGTGTGCCCACTGCCACTGCGACTCCCCCCAGGTCCTTGCTCTTCTTGGGGCGGTGGGTTAGCCTGGGTTCCCGGTAGTGGTGGACACACTGCTGCTTGACGTGTCCTGGGGACAGAGGTATGGGCCCGCTGGGTGGGTCCTGTGCTGGTGTTTCCTGAAGGGGGAGGCTCTGTGGTGGTCTGTGACTGTGTGAGGGGAACTGACTGCCCCGAGGTCCCAAATGGGCCAGGCTGGTCATCTAGATCCAGTTGGACAGAGCTGCTGTCATCACTGTGGGCCTCTTCGGTGGGGGGAGTGGACATGTCTGGAACCTCCTGTCCAGTGACATTGGGTAGGGGTCCTGCAGGGGTGATTATTGCATCTGTGTGTGCCATGGTGTGCAATGGGTGGGTGACCCTGTACCCCAGTGCTTACATTCTTGTCTAGGACCTTGTGTGATAATTGTGTGGGTATGTGTAGTGGACATGCATTGGTGATGGGTGTTCATGCTTTGTTGTTGCATTCAGGGCTTGGTGTTGGGATGTGTGGTTTATGATAGTGGGACATATGTGAGGAGTTGGAGTTATGGGGGTGAGGGCGAGGGTAGGGGTATGTGATAGCATGCAGGTAGGGTGGGGGATAAAGTACTTAAGATTTGACTTACCAGAGTCCATTCCTCCAGCTACTCCTGCGGGGCCCTCAGGATGCAGTATAGCCAAGACCTGCTTCTCCCATGTTGTTAGCTGTGGGGGAGGAGGGGGGGTCCGCCGCCTGACCTCTGAACCGCAATGTGGTGTCTTGAGACCCCCGTAGGTCGTTTCACCTCTTCCTGATGTCATCCCGTGTTCTTGGGTGCTGTCCAACTGCATTGTCCCTGTCCACGATTCTGCGCCATAGTTCCATCTTCCTAGCTATGGTGGTGTGCTGCACCTGTGATCCGAATAGCTGTGGCTCTACCCGGATGATTTCCTCCACCATGACCCTGAGCTCCTCCTCAGAAAACCTGGGGTGTCTTTGCGGTGCCATGGGGTGGTGTGGGTGATGTGTGAGGTGGTGTGTGTTGTGATGTGTGGGGTGATGTTTAGGGGTGTGTGTTGTTTTGTACGTGGATGTGTATGTGTGATGGTGTTGTGTGCCTCTGTATGCTGGTGTTGTCTTTGCTTTGTTGTCTCTCTGGGCTTCTTCAAAGCTTGTGGTGTAAGGGTTTGTGGGTAATGTGGGTGTGTGTTTTATATTGTATTGGGTGTGGAGGAGTGGTGTGTGTATGTGTATCAGGTGTGTGTATTTCGATTTGTCCAATGTGCTTGTGTTTTGTAAGAGTGTGTGTAGTTTGAGCACGGCGGTGTGTACCGCCAATGGAATACCGCGGTTGAAAGACCGCCACGTGGATTAGTGGGTCGTGATAGTGTGGGTGTATTCCTATTGGCGTGACGGTGTAAGTTTTGTTATCGCCAGTTTATCACTGACCTTTGGTGTGGCGGACTTGTGTGGGTGTCTAGATTTTGGCGGATTCTGAGCTGTGGGTTGTAATAGCTGTGGCGGAATTCCACGGCTGCGGCGGTGTGTTGGCGGTCTTCTGCACGGAGGTAAGCGGCATTTACCGCCAGGATTGTAATGAGGGCCATAGACTTAAAAGATTTCTTGTTAGGTCGGAGAAAGCCTTGCTCTAAATGATTCATCTATGCCATATACAATGAGATCTGGAAGCTTTCGCAAATGGAAGCAGTTGCTCGTTTAAGGCAGGTAGATTTGGAAAAGGCTTTAGCTGTTGTTGATAATGACATGAACATACTGTTCAACAAAATATACTCCCTTAATAACATTGGTGGTCATTACAACCCTGGCGGACGTTGTTAAAGGTTCAGTAATACCGCAAACAGGCCGGCGGACAAAAAAAGGGAATTATGACCGTGGCGGAAACCGCCAACATAGACAGCCACTTCAACACTCCGACCGCCACGGCGGTACAGACAAGCAGCGCGGCGGTCACCGCCAACAGACAGGTGGAAGACAATGTACCGCCCACAGTATCACAACCCGCCAATCCGCCACCTTTTCCAGGGCGGATTCACCGTGGATAAAAACACGGCAGAAACAGCTTTTGTAATGGGAAAACGCTCACCTTAACACACGCCACGAGGAAGGAGGACACCATGGAGCCCGAACTCCAAATACTCCCTGCCCTTGTGTTCCTGCTCATCTACGAACACCAGCAACGGCGGCGCCGAAGACAACGGTGAGTACTGCACCTACGACATAGGGGAGGGGGAGGCAAAAGTCAGGGGGACACACATGCAACACCCCCACCCCCACCCTCGCACATTACAACACACACACCAATGCATTTCCAAACATCACAGTAACAACCCACAACCCCCCCGGAAGAATGCAAAGACAAAAGGAAATCAGTTCAAACATTGTAATGTATCAAATTCCAGTTACCAAATATATACAGATATATATACACATTTAAAATTATATACATTACGAGAAGTAGTGCAGGTATGCACATATCAATGTCCGTGCACCACTGTGCCAATAATGCATGGGCGAGGCCCACACTAGATACCTGTCCACAAACGGAGAGAACACTGCCGGGGCATCAGATAGAAATACAACAGGCACCTCAGGGGGAAGGGAAGGGGGGGCACCTCAGCTGGATAACAGCACCACCCCAGATCCACGACGGGGCTCCATGCCCATTGATGTATCCTGGGGAGTGCAAAGCCACAGTCTCTCAAGTCTCTACAGTGGGTGGGTTGCCCACTGTACTATCCTGGGGAGTGCAAAGCCACAGTCTCTCAAGTCTCTACAGTGGGTGGTTTGCCCACTGTACCATCCTGGGGAGTGCAAAGCCACAGTCTCTCAAGTCTCTACAGTGGGTGGTTTGCCCACTGCTTTATCTTGGGGAGTGCAAAGCCACAGTCTCTCAAGTGGATAACAGTCTCCACTGGTTCTGGAGGGGGACTGGTGCCCAGAGTGCTTCATCCTGTTAAGGACAGATGGAGTGGATGCATGTCTCCACTGGTTCTAGAGGGGGAATGGTGCCCAGACTGCATCAGGCTCCCCGTGACGGTTCCTGTTCCGTCACTGTCCCAGCTGCACATGGGATAACGATGCTTGATGTGGCGGTGTTTTCCCTGTCCAGCGGTGCTTTGCCATGGCGGTCTCTGACCTGTTCAGCGGTGCTTTGCCCGGTTCAACGGTGCTTTGCCCTGGTCAGCAGTGCTCTGCCCTGTTCGGCGGTCTTCACCATGGCGGTGTTTTCCCTGTCCAGCGGTGCTTTGCCATGGCGGTCTCTGACCTGTTCAGCGGTGCTTTGCCCTGTTCAGCGGTGCTCTGCCCTGTTCAGCGGTCTTCACCATGGGGGTGTTTTCCCTGTCCAGCGGTGCTTTGCCATGGCGGTCTCTGACCTGTTCAGCGGTGCTTTGCCCTGTTCAGCGGTGCTTTGCCATGGCGGTCTCTGACCTGTTCAGCGGTGCTTGCCATGGCGGTCTCTGACCTGTGCATTGGTGTGTGGCATGACGGTCCCTCATTGCCCAGCGGGGCTGTGGCTGCCGGGCCCTCCTGGGCACTGACTCTGGCGGTGGTCTCCTGACCAGTCACGATACTGCTGCCCTCCTGGGCACTGACTCTGGCGGTGGTCTCCTGACCAGTGACGATACTGCTGCCCTCCTGGGCACTGACTCCGGCGGTGGTCTCCTGACCAGTGACGATACTGCTGCCCTCCTGGGCACTGAATCCGGCGGTGGTCTCCTGACCAGTGACGACGGTGATGGCGGTGGCGTCCCGGCCGCCGGGGAGGATGGCGCCCTTCTCTGCCATGCTGCGCTTACCAGACTGTGCAGACTTCTTCTGGCCCTTCAGCACCTTTGGAGGAGTCACAGCTGACTCTGCAATCCACCTGGGACCCTTGTTAACAGTTTTGCCGCCAGGAGTCTTCACCCTGTCCCGTCGGCCACATTCCAACTTGATGTGCTTTACAGGGGGTGGACTGGCAGTGCTTTGGCTCCATGTCACACTGGCTGCCCTGGTGGCCGGTGCACTCCACACACCTTTAACACGCAGCACTGGTATTGGAGTTTTTTTGGCTGAGGTGCTACTACAGGACCTATCAATTGGAGGGGTGGGGGTGGGGGCAAAGAGGTCAACGGCTGCCATCAGTGCTGAGGCCAGAGATTGCAGGGTTTGATGAAGGGTAGCCTGACCAGAGGGAATGCCCTCCAGGAATGCATTACCTTGTTGCAACTCCCTTTCTACACCCTGGATGGCATTCACAATGGTAGACTGCCCAACAGTGAGTGACCTGAGGAGGTCAATGGCCTCCTCACTGAGGGCAACAGGAGTGACAGGGGCAGGGGCTGAGGTGCCTGGGGCGAAGGTGATGCCCACCCTCCTGGGTGAGGGGGCACGGGGCGAACGCTGAGGGGCTGCTGGGAGGGCGGCGCTGGTAGGGGAGGTGGCGGCTGTACCTGTAGAAGTGGGGGGCACAGATGGTGGCGCCACCACAAGGGAGCTCCCATCGGCGGACGAGTCCGTGTCGCTGGTTGGTGATCCGGTGACCGACGTGAAGCTCCCCTCGCCCTCCGTCCCACTGGTGTATTCTGAGTCCGTGGTGTGGCCCTCCATGGCCATGTGGGATGCAGCTCCCTCGTGCACAGGTGCCACTGTATCTCCGCCTGATGATGCTGATGCACAAAAGAACAGGGAGAGCAGAAAAAGGGGGGGGACGGCAGAAGAAAGACAGGTTGAGTGCATGGCTTACCGCTACCGTTGGCGGACAATACAGATACAGCAGCCCCCTGCACTACGCCGTGCTCTTGGCCTCTACAGATGCAATTCCTGGGATCTGGCATACATGGCTATGGTGGACATCTGCACACATGGATGCCACAGGGGCATGTATACCTGTACTTGGCCCTCTACTGAGGTGGGGTGGAGTGCCACATGGCCTGCATTACGGAGGGGCCTAGCCTATGTAAGTCGCCCTGGCCTAAGGAAACCCACAGACCTCCTCCCCCACCCAGACCCCTCCACTGCGTGCAAAGTCAGCTGAATGAGAGTGTACTCACCCCCTTGTGTATGCTGTGATGCCCTCAAGCACCCATCCAACTCCGGGTAGGCCACCGCCAGGATCCGGAACATCATGGGGGTCATGGTGCGACGGGCACCCCTCCCACGTTGGGAGGCCATCCCCAGCTGAGCCTCTGCCGTCTTCTTGCTCCAGCGGCGAATGTCCTCCCATCTTTTCCATCAGTGGGTGCCCCGTCTCTGGTGGACCCCCAGGGTCCGGACGTCCTTGGCGATGGCACGCCAAATGTCCTTCTTCTGGTGGGCGCTGACCTACATGACATGAACAGGGGAAGAAGAAAAGTCATTACCAACTGCACCGTCGATGTGAGTGGCCCCCATCCCTACCCTTGCCATGTGGCTGATGCATTCACAGTCCTTCATGTTCCCTGAACTCTGCCCCCTTCCTTCTTACAACCAGCCCTCTCCACACAGGCATAGCCCATACAACGTGCTCCCTGTGTACTTACCTGTTGGTCTGGAGGACCGTAGAGTAGAGTGTACTGGGGGAGGACCCCGTCGACTAGCTTCTCCAACTCCTGAGCAGTGAAGGCAGGGGCCCTTTCCCGAGACGCAGCAGCCATTGTCTCTTCCAGACCGAGGTCACAGCAGCACTTGCAGTGTAGGTCCTCTCCTGTAGAAGATCAGGTATCGAGTGATTGAACAGATGGAAAATGACGGTCACGTCCGCGGCGGTGACGTCCGCGGCGGTGTGTATCATCACCGCCGGCGCACATCATCATTGGCTCCTGGGACCCATAGGGTCCAATGTTAACCAATGCAGCATTGCGCCACGGTCTACGACCGCCTACCGCGACGGTGTACAACACCAGCGCAGATACCTCACATCCCATTGTCCCACTTTAGAGGTCAGGCAGCCGCCATTTCAGGGGCCCACATGGCTTCATTTACTACTGCGTCACACATACATAGGCCTACACTAAACACACATACAGGAAGAGTTTTGTGTTTGGTGTTGTGTTCTGTGTATCTGTGAGTACATACCTGAGAATTGGTTGACTCTGTGGTCGCTATTGTCCTTCCTAGGCACCGTCAGCTGGGACATTTGAGAAGATGGAGGAATCCTCCGGTGTACAGACCGCTGGTGGACCTGTTGACAATGGAGGAGCGACATTTAATCATCACCTACAGGTTTGACCGTGCCACTATCCAGGAACTATGTACCCAGTTGGAGCCTGACCTGATATCACCAATCCGCCATCCCACTGGAATCCCCCCTGACGTGCAGGTGCTGTCAGTGCTCCATTTCCTTGCAAGTGGGTCTTTTCAGACAACAGTGGCCATGGCATCAGGGATGTCCCAGCCTATGTTTTCCAACTTGTTGTCCAGAGTGTTGTCTGCCCTGCTGAAACACGTAAGGAGCTACATCGTTTTCCCTCAGGTGGAGGATTTGGCTACAGTTAAAGGTGACTTCTATGCCCTTGGACATATCCCCAACATCATAGGTGCTATTGATGGCACCCATGTAGCTCTGGTCCCCCCCCACAGGAGTGAACAGGTGTACAGGAACCAGAAGAGTTATCATTCGATGAATGTACAGATGGTATGTTTAGCAGACCAGTACATCTCCCAGGTAAATGCTATGTTCCCTGGCTCTGTGCATGACGCCTACATCCTGCGGAATAGCAGTATCCCATATGTGATGGGTCAACTCCAGAGGCACCGTGTGTGGCTATTAGGGGACTCTGGTTACCCCAACCTGTCATGGCTATTGACCCCAGTGAGGAATCCCAGGACCAGGGCAGAGGAACGCTACAATGAGGCCCATGGGCGGACTAGGAGGGTGATCGAACGCACCTTCGGCCTCCTGAAGGCCAGGTTCAGGTGCCTCCATATGACAGGTGGTTCCCTATTCTACTCACCGAAGAAGGTGTGCCAGATCATCATCGCCTGCTCGATGCTTCACAATCTTGCTTTGCGATGCCAGGTGCCTTTTCTGCAGGAGGATGGTCCAGATGGCAGTGTTGTGGCAGCTGTGGAGCCTGTGGAGCCTGTGGACAGTGATGAGGAGGAAGCTGAGGAAGAAGACATAGCAACAGGGAGTCAGTCATACAGCAATATTTCCAGTGACACACAGGTGAGATTTTTTTTTTTTACCATTACATTCACTTTCACACTTCTACCTCTATCCTGTCTGTCATTTAATAGCAGTATTTGGTCACTGAGTTGTACCTTTCCATTACGGTTTCACAGGTGTGGTTACCAACGTGTGTCATCTGCTTGCATCCTTCAAGGACTTGTGATGTGTGACATAGGTATGTTGGCTTTACAATTGAGAACGCATTTTGACACCGTCATTGATAATACAAATTTACCAAATCACAGACTGACTCCAGATTGTTTTGTGGTTCAAGGGTGTTTATTTAAGTGCTCAAAAAAGGAGGGGGGTTGTAAAATGGTGATGGGGGACGGTGGAGGAATGTCCATGGCAGAGTCCAGTCTATTGGTCACACAGGTGCACTGCCCATATGGGCATAGGAAATGGAGCTGGGGCAGTTTAAGTTTGGACAGGGTAACAAAGTGGGACAGTGGGAGGACAATCAGGGTGGTCTCATTTCCTGGCGGTGGTCTTGCCATCTTGCTCTGTCCTGTTCCTGGATCTCAGGGACCGCTTGCGTGGTGGTTGTCCGTCTGCAGCGGGTGGGGTGCTGGTGTGGTGGTCCTGTGGCGGGGCGTCCTGTCCACTAGCGCCGGCAGAGGTGGTGGGCAGTTCATCGTGTCAGGGGCCCCTTGGAGTGCCACGGTGTCCCTCATGGTCTTTTGTATGTCCTTCAGCACCCCTACGATGGTGCCCAGGGCGGAGCTGATGGTTCTGAGCTCCTCCCTGAACCCCAAATACTGCTCCTCCTGCAGGCGCTGGGTCTCCTGAAACTTGGCCAGGACCGTCGCCATCGTCTCCTGGGAGTGGTGGTATGCTCCCATTATGGAGGAGAGGGCCTCGTGGAGAGTGGGTTCCCTTGGCCTGTCCGCCCCCTTTCGCACAGCAGCCCTCCCAGTTCCCCTGTGTTCCTGTGCCTCCCTCCCCTGGACCGTGTGCCCACTACCACTCCCCAGGTCCCTGTTGTTTTTGGGGTGGGGGGTTATCCTGGGTTCCCTGTAGTGGTGGACACACCGCTGATTGACGTGTCCTAGGGACGGAGGTATGGGCCCGCTGGGTGGGTGCTGTGCTGGTGTTACCAGAGGGTGGAAGGTCAGTGTTGGGCTGTGCCTGTGCAAGGGGAACTGACTGTCCCAAGGCCCACGATGGTCCAGGCTGGTCATCAGGATCCAGTAGGGCAGAGCTGCTGTCGTCACTGTGGGCCTCTTCTGTGGGCGGAGTGGAGATGTCTGGACCCTCCGGTGTGGTGACATTCCTTAGTGGTCCTGCAGGGATATAAGAGCATGAATGTTGCATGTGTGTGTGGAATGGTGTGCAGTGGGTGGGTGTGCGTGTACCCCAGTGCAAGCATTCCTGTGTGTGGGTTTGTGTGATGATGGTTAGGGGGTTGTTATGGGTATGTGCAGTGAGCATGCTTTGGTGAGGGGTGACCATGCTTAGTTGTGTCATGCAGGGCTTGGTGTTGGGATGGGTGGTTTGTGTTATTAGGACATTAGTGAGGATTTGGAGTGATAGAGGAGGGGGTGAGGGTGGGGGGGTGAGATAGCATGCAGGTAGGGTGGGGGATATGATAGTTAAGATTTGACTTACCAGTGTCCATTCCTCCACCGACTCCTCCGAGGCCCTCTGGATGCATGATGGTCAAGACTTGCTCCTCCCATGTTGTTAGTTGTGGGGGAGGAGGTGGGCGTCCGCCGCCAGTCCGCTGTACCGCGATGTTGTACCTGGAGACCACCGAACGCACCTTCCCCCGTAGGTCGTTCCACCTCTTCCTGATGTCCTCACGATTTCTTGGATGCTGTCCCACAGCGTTGACCCTGTCCACGATTCTGTGCCATAGCTCCATCTTCCTGGCTATGGAGGTGTGCTGCACCTGTGAGCCAAATAGCTGTGGCTCTACCCGTAGGATTTCCTCCACCATGACCCTGAGCTCCTCCTCGGAAAACCGGGGGTGTCTTTGGCGTGACATGGGGTGGTGTGGGTGATGTGTAGGGTGGTGTAAGTGTTGATGTGTGTGGTGATGTGTGGTGGTGTGTGGTGTTTTGTGCGTGGAATGTTGTATGGGTGATGGTGTTGTGTGCCTCTGTGTGGTGGGGATCTCAATTGCTGTGCTCTCTGTCTCTCTGGCCTTCGTTCGTGAATTGTGGTTGTAGGGGATTGTGGGTGATGTGGGTGTGTGTTTTATATTGAATTGGGTGTTTGGGAGTGTTTTGTTTGTATGTGTATCAGGTGTTTGTATTTGGAATTGTCCAATGTGGTGGTGTTTTGGAGATGGTGTGTGTATTTTGAGAGCGGCGGTGTGTACCGCTAATGGAATATTGCGGTTGAAAGACCGCTGCGTGGATTCGTGGGTCGTGATAGAATGGGCGTGTTTCTGTTGGTGTGACGGTGGAGGAATTGTTTTAGCCAGTTTATCACTGACCTTTGGTGTGGCGGACTTGTGTGGGTGTCTGAATTTCGGCGGATTCCGAGATTTGGGTCATAGTAGCTGTGACGGAATTCCACGGCTGCGGCGGTGTTTTGGCGGTCTTCTGCAACCATTGTGTCATCTGTGATAGACATAATTCAAAATGACATGTCCTTTTTTCACTATGGACAAAGTAAACTCCGTTCCATCATGCAGTTAGGTTGGACACAACAGATTCTGAAAATGGCTGCGTTCCATGGAAATACATTAACAGTAGTGACCTGTTTGCTGCTTTTAATTTGTCCAGGGAACAACAGACAATGGCTGAAAGGGAAGCGAGTTTCACCATGCTTCATATAGAAAAGTAGCCTTTAACGGTTGCAGAAAGTCCATTAATTGGCTCGAGCATGGCATTATAAATCTGCCGATTTCCACCATTCATTTCTCAAAATGCTTGAAACATCTTGCCGTGCGCAGAAAAGAGCAGCTAGGCGATAGCTATATTAAAGAAGAGTGGGAGTTGCCCTTTGAATATAAATGTCTGAACGGCGAAACAGAGATCTTTCTCAGCTGAAGCGAATGTGAGACTACTGTTAGTCATTCAATGATTTGTGAACAGGTGTCCCTACATGGCCTTTGCAATGCGGGGGTTGCGAACTTGGCCTGTTTTCTGAAGGGAAGTCCCATCCCTTTGATTCGTCTAGCGTTTCATATACCTTCAAATGGAAGTTATGCGGTCCTGAATGAACAAAGCTGTTGTGGTAAGAGATCAGGAATTGCCTACACAATTTCAATCTCTAAGATTGTAACTTGTTACGGACATGTTTTATTCCCTAACACACAAGAGATAAGAGTAGCAGAAATGTGGCCACACACTGATACTACTAAAAACAATTATGACAAGCTGAGCAGACTAAAGGTGCTACTGTTCCAGAAACAAGTTGCGTTGACATTGGTTAGAAAGACAAATGCTCCCCAGATAGCAAGATCATCAGCCAAGATACAATCCCTATTAAATACTAACTTCTCCAAGCACTTTGGAGAGCTGGTATCCAGAATATTCAATGCTTCAAGCACTACAGGGATTGTGTCTTTCTAAGGCTGTCGGGTCTGGATTCGTGTCCATCTTCCAGAATCTCTTCGTAGTCGTTCCTTCAGCTATCCATTCACTCTTTTCTAGTGTGTTTGGCAGCTTCCCTGTGACTTTGGCATTGATCGGCGGGATACTGCTGCTGCTGTTCCTGATATGCAGTGGTTGTGCCTTCTGAGCTAAGCGGAGTGATGGAGCTACTACCACCATCCAAACTGTGCCCTGATCGCATGGCATAGTTTTTTGGTGCTCCGTTGCTGGAAGAATTGGAGCATGATTGGTCACTGTCATTCCGACCAGTCTTATGGTGCGCACAACCAGTCTTTCATTGCACCTGGTGCCTATCCGAACTTCTATGTTCGGTGTGCCTTGCTTTCCTGCCAGTGCCTCCTGTGGGCAAAGAACTGCTTATGTTCCACATGAGGGTTCATTCACGGTCATGCCCCATGAGACTAAGGCTAATTCATGAGGCTACTTACGAGCCACACTTGGAGGACTGTCAGGCTCCTTTAGGTGCTAAGGATGCTGTTTTCACAGGAGATCCCGCGCCTGAGACTACTGCGCACTACTGCTCCGTGGATCCATCTGCCAATCCTGTCATCGATCTAACATCTGATGCTGTGGCTTCTTTCCTGAATGCCTTTCCTTTTGATGGCTTTGAAGACATTCTTCAAGCTCATGACTACTGTTGAATTAATTTTATCACTTGACCTATTCTAAAGTTTTAAAGTTTGCCAACATTGCCTTCAACTTTGGCCTACTGTGCTTGTCATGGTCGGCATTATGCGTCTTTGTATGTTTTAGATATTTGTTAACATGCTTTTAATTAGATTTTAGTTATGTATTTATATAGTTTTAGCTTGTTCTTCGTCCAGAGCATTTGAGTTTGGATCCATTCACATTCTCTGGCGTCATCATCATGGCGTTATACTTGTTCCGGCAATGGGGAGGGTGTAGTTGATCCTATTTAGTTTTTATGGAAATCAGGACTTTCGTGTGACAGTAACATAGGCCCTCATTATGACCCTGGCGGTCGTTGGAGAAGTGGCGGTATTACCGCCAACAGGCTGGCGGGAAAAAAAAAATGGAATTCCGCCACTTCTCCATTCCAACCACTGGGCTGGAGACTTGGGTCTCCAGCCCGGCGGACGTCACAAGACCACAGGCGGTATCACGACCCTGCTGACCGCCATGGATTTCAGGTGGTTTGGAACCGCCATGAAATCCTTGGCAGTAGGCACTATCAGTGCCAGGGAATCCCTTCCCTGGCACTGATAGGGGTCTCCCCCACCCCCCTGCCACCCTCCAAAGGTGGCAGTACCGCCCTCCCCACCCCAAACATTGCAACACACCCCCACCCTACACGCATACAGACACCACCAATACACATACACACATACATACAGACATGCACGCACACATACTGACAGACATACAAACAGTCAGACACGCGCACATTTTCAACCACACAGCACCCCCGCATGCATACACGCATTGACACACACCCTCTACATTCTCACACACACACACCCCCATTCACGCACACAACACCCCTCCTCCCCCTCCCCTAACGGACGATCAACTTACCTTGTCCTTGATCTTCCGGGAGGGGACGGGATCCATGGGGGCTGCTCCACCGCCAGCACCCCATCACCAGAACAGCGCCACGCAGAATCACGGAAGTTGATTCAATGGGCCGTGTTCTGATGACGGGGCGGTGGAGGTGGAGCAACCTCCACTTCCCCGCCGACTGCCAGTATGGCTGCTGGCGGCTCTCTGTCCGAAAAAGGACGGAGGGCTGCCAGCAGTCATAATTCACCGAGCGGAAAAACGCATGCACTGGCGGTCTTCAGCACGGCGGTTCCTCTGCGGTCCGTCAAAAAGACCGCTGAGGTTGTAATGACCACCATAATGTACTTTTTCAGGGAATTGTTTAGATAATTGCTATCCCAAGCGTGTCTCCTTATCTATTGTTTGGGAACATACCTGCGTCAGGGGTCCTACAAGATCTATATAAGTACATCTCACACAGACAAGCTAATCAGAGGGATTCCTGCCAGATGCCATTGACACTATCTATGCTATACGTCGCCTTGATGCTGACCTGGTCTTCGTGTCCCCACGGAATCCGATCTAGAGACCTCATTCTAAGGTAATGAGGGTTGGGGAGCTCTTCTCATGGACACGGTACTGGCAGATTAGGTTTAACACACCTAGCTCTCTTTAGGTTAGAGATTAGGTTAATCATGCTAGGGTATTAGGGCCCATTTCACATCATATGTTATTGCAAGATGGTGGGGGTCTTGGTATTCATGACTTTCGTTTTTTCCATTCTGTTTCTTGCATTGTTCATTATTCTAATCATTGCAGCCCATGCAACTTACAGTAGATTGCAGTCTTGTTAATAAAACCTATTGAAAACTTTACAGTATCTCTCATTGCCTGTGTGTGACTGAGACATGTTGTTCATGTGAGAAAAGGGTATCTCTGTTTAACCACAACCTCCCTGAGATGTTGCACTCTTGAGTAAATGTGTAAAGGCTGCCACAAATCACCTATTGCTGTTTGGGTTTTTGGTGAGGAACACTTTGTGAGCCGGGAGGGTTGGGTTGGGCCGACAGTTGCAACTTGTTGTAGGGTTGGCCTAGTCACCTACAAACAAAAGTGCTGTCATCCCTAATCCAGAAGTTTTGCCCAGAGCAACAGTCAAACTACGGCAAACTCGCCCATCCCTAGATGGAAGTAAGGTTGAGTTCCACAACCAGAGTGGAGTTCCCATTCGTGGACTTGTTGCTGCATCCTGCTGAGGAGGTCAGTAAAGTGGTTGCCAATCCCTGGGAGGTATTCCACTAATAAGTGAATGTGGTGTCTTCTTGCCCAATGCCAGATTGTCTGAGACAGGCGTGATAGCTCCATGAAAGTGACCCTCCTGTTTCTGCAGATAAAACTTTGCAGTTGTGCTGTCCGTTTGGACCAGAACAACCTTGCCTGTGAGATAGGAAAGCTTTGAGTGCTAGATGAATGGCTTGAAGTTCCAAGTAGTCAATGTGCAGGGTTTGGTGTCTGGAGTCCCAAAGTTCTTGTATGGATAGATTTTGTAGGTGAGCACCCCATCCTGTCAGAGATGCATCCACTGTTTAAGTGATCCGAGGTACGGGGTTAAGAAATGGATGCACTTTTGTAAAATGTTGTGTGTTTCACCACTCTAGAGAGTGAAGACTGTAGCTGTCTACCAACACTAGATCCTGTATCTGACCCTGTTACTGAGACCATTGACTTGCCAGACATTCCTGCAGCAGAAACATGTGCAGTCTTGCATGTGGTACTATTGTAATACAAGATGCCATCATACTTAAGATCATCTGAACTGTTATCTGTTGATTGGGGTGCACCTGCCCCAGCAGGATTGTGATAATTTGAATCCTGACTGCATTTGTGTAAGCTAGTCCTAGCTGTGTGCTGAGGATAGCTCTTAGACATGGCGGATCTATGAAGGCTGAAGATATGATTTCTGTATGTGGATGGTAAACCCCAGCTGATGAAGTTAATGAAGTGTGGTCTGGGTGTATTGCAGGCATAGTGGAAGCATACTGGATTTGATGAGCCAGTCATCCAGATAAGAGAAAACATGAATACTCTGGCTGCAACTACATTTTGTGGCGACACAAGGTGGCAGTACTTTGAATTGGTAGTGTTTTCCCTGTATTACAAACCAGAGGTATTTCCGGTGAGCTGGATGTATTGTGATATGAAAGTAGGCATATTTTAAGTCTAGTGCGGACATAAAGGCCCTCATTACAACCCTGGCGGTCTGAGCAGAATTGGGGGTAATACCGCAAACAGGCCGCGGTAAAAAAAATGGCATTACAAGCATGGCGGTTACCGCCATGCCAAACCGCCACTTCTCCACTCCGACCGCCATGGTGGTAATGACTGCTGGGCTAGAGACTTCGGTCTCCAGCCCGGCGGCCGTCACTAGACCACTGACAGTATTACGACCCCGCATACCGCCATGGATGTTGTGGGGTTCTGTACCGCCATAAAATCCATGCCGGTAGGCACTATCAGTGCCAGGGAATTCGTTCCCTGGCACTGAGAGGGGTCTACCCCATCCCCCACCCCCTCCCCAGAGTCCTCCCCCCAAACCCACGACCCCCCTACCACCCCCCAAAGGTGGCAGGACCCCCCTCCCCAAACCTCCCCCCCAAAAATATTGACACACACCCCTCACCCCCTACACGCATACTCACACAACTACTACACATAAATGCACACATGCACACAGACATACACGCACCAATGCACACAGAAACGCACACATGCACACAGACATAAACGCACACATTTCCCATACACACAACACCCCCGCATGCATACACGCACTCACACACCCCTTCTACACACTCACACGCACATCCCCATGCACTCACACAACACACAACATCCCCCCAACCCCCTCCCCTAACGGACGATCACATACCTGGTCCGGTGATCCTCCGGGAGGGAACGGGATCCATGGGGGCTGCTCTGCCGCCAGCACCCCGTCACCAGAACACCGAATCCTGGGACGTGATTCGGTGGGCGGTGTTCTGATGATGTGGCGGTGGAGGTGGAGTAGCCTCCACTTCACCGCCGACCGCCAGTATGGCTGCTGGCGGCTCTCCGTCTGGAAAAGGGTGGAGGGCTGCCAGCAGTCATAATACGCTGTGCGGAAAACCGCCTGCACTGGCGGTCTTCAGCATGGCAGTACCTCAGTAGTCTTTGTAAAAGACCGCCAAGGTCCAAATGAGGGACAAAGTCTCCTTGTTGTAATAGAGTGATCACATCCTGGAGAGTTACCACATGAAAGTGTTCCGAAAGGCTGTAGCGTTTTAATGGCCTGAGATCTAGGATAGGCCGAAGTGATCAGTCCTTTTTTAGAATGAGGAAGTATAGTGAATATACTACTTTACCCTTCTAATTAAATCTAAATGTTCCATGGAAAGTTTGTGTTTGTGAGGTGGTATGTTTAGAGGTGTTTTAATGAGCTCCAGGCAATAAACATGTTGAATAACATCCAACACCCACTGATCCATTGTTATTGTCTTCCAAGTGCAAAAAATTGCTGTAGGCATCTCCCGATAGGTGTTACGTTATCAGGGGAATGAGAAGAGAGTCATTGCTTAGATGTAGAAGGGGTGGCATGAGTGAAGGCACCTTTCCCTCAACCTCTGGAACTGTTCCCCCCATAGGTAGCTCTGTAATACCCCCTTGAAGGGGATGCTGAGTGGTGTTGTCTAAAGGAGGTAGAGGAAACTAATGATGTTTGTTTGCTACCCTGCTTAAAGGCAGGTTGTCGAAAGGAACCACAAGTGATAGGAATTTGAAGTGCCCCAATAGACTGGCAACTTCAGTGTCCTTTTTCATCTACTCCAGATCTTGGTCCACTTAGGGAACAAAAGGTGTTGCTGATCAAAGGGGCAGTTAAAAGTGTTTGCTGAACTTATGGTTTAAAACCTGATATGCGCAGCAAGGCATGTCTACGTAAGAGTACGCTAGTATTTATGTCCCTAGCCACCGTGTTTGCTGCATCAAGAGCACACTTAATGGAATTATTGGAAATTATCTTGCTTTTCTGAACAAGTTGTTGACCCTTCTTTCAGTAGTCCTCTGGGAGATGTTGAATGAGATCTTCCATCTCGTCCCAGTGCGCTCTATCTTATTTTGCTGTTAGTCCCTGGGTATTAGAGATTATTCAATGATTGTTTGCTTGAACTGCCACTCTTTTGTCTGAGACTTCTCTGAGTTTGGACTCCCTATCTGGTGGAGGAGCATCTGCTGTAGTTTGAGAATAAGCTTGTTTACGATCATTTGATACAACTAACGAGTCCGTAGAATATGTCCTCTAATGTAAGCAAGATCAGGAGGTGCTGCCTCATATTTTTTTTATCTACCCTGCGTGTTATAATTCGGGTGCATGCTGGATCCTTGAAGATCTCGTCTGCATGATGGGATAGGCTTACATACTGCATTGATCTCACATCAAACCTACACATGAGCCGTACCTCTGCATACACATTGCATGCAGCAAAAATACACTCCCCAAATGATACACTGCCAGCACACACATACATCTTCATGCAACCATGTTGCATCCAACGTACCCATAAGGTACTCACCTGTTGGTCTGGTCAACTGCCAATACAATGGTAGAACCCCATCCACCAGCTTCTGCAACTCCTCTGATGTGAAGGCTGGAGCCCTTTCCTCTGTAGCATAGGCCATTGTGGGTTCCAGACACAGGACACAGCAGCACACGCAGTGGAGGTGTTGAACTGAAAAGAGTCAGGAATCAAGTGAAGTGGGACTGAGAAAATGGCGGTCAAGTCTGCGGCGGTGTACACCGCCACCGCCGGGGTTTATCATCATTGGTTCCAGTGCTTCATATAGCTCAATGTTAACCAATGAAGAGTTGCACGGCGGTGCAGACTGCCTTTCGCCATGACGCCAAACGCCGGCGGAATGAGGTCACATCCACCTGCCGCCGCATACAGGACAGGCGGTTGTCACTTCCTAATGCTGGTACTTATGGCGGACAACTAAATTGTACGTCATGGGTACAGATGGTACACACCAGGACAATTCCAGTCTGCTACATACATACATGCTCTGTGTACTGGGATATTGTGTGTCCATACTAACTGTAGTCACACACATCTCATGTTTGGTTTAACTAGATTCCTACCACTGTGGAGGAGGAGGCAAGCACCTGTGTACAGACCTCTAATGGACTTGCCTACACTAGAGGTACGCCACATCAGAATGACCTATTATGTAGACAGGGCCACAATTACTGAACTGGGTCAACAATTGGACCCAGATCTCATTCCTGCTATCCGTAGCACCACAGTAATACCCCCTGCAGTGCAGGTACTGTCAGTGCTCCACTTCCTGGCAAGTGGTTCCTTCCAGGTGACTGTGGGCTTGGCTGCAGGAATGTCACAGCCAATGTTTTTGAATGTGCTTGGAAGAGTTTTGACTGTCTTGCTAAAACACATGAGCAGCTACATCTCATTCCCCCAGAGTGAAGATTTGCCCACTGTGAAGGCTGCATTCTATGCCATGGGACACATACCACATGTGATTGGGGACATTGACGGTATCCCTATTGCCTTGGTCCCCCCAGGACGAATGAGCAGGTCTACAGGAATCAGAAGAGTTATGACTCTATAAATGTCCAGATGGTGTGCCTTCCTGATCAATGCATCTCCCACGTCAGTGGCAAGTTTCCTTGATCTGTGCATGATGCCTATGTGTTGAGGGATAGCAGCATCCCACAGGTGATGGCGGCACGACTACAGAGGCAGAGTGTGGCTCATAGGTGAGCTTGAGTCTCCACCCAATGAATGTCACTGTATGCCACCTGAAGTTGTACTATGTGCCATTGTACATGAGTAAAGTGTGTCCCTCACTACTTCCAGGTGACTCCGACGACCCAAACCTGTCCTGGCTGTTGACCCCAGTAAGGAATCCGAGGACAGGGGCAGAATATGGTACAATGAAGCACATGGGTGTACCAGGAGGGTTATTAAATGTACATTTGTCCTACTGAAAGCCAGGTTCTGGTGCCTACATGTAACTGGTGGATCCCTATCCTAGGCCCCTAAGAATCTCTGCCAGGAAGTGGTGGCTTGCTGCATGCTGCACAATTTGCCACTAAGACGCCATGTGCCCGATGTAGGAGGCTGGCCTGGCTTATAATGGGTACCTGATGGTACTTACACCCTGTGCCAGGTCCAGTTATCACCTATTAGTAGATTAGTAGTGTTCTAGCAGCTTAGGCTGATAGAGGTAGCTATAGCAGAGCAGCTTAGGCTGAACTAGGAGACATGCAAAGCTCCTACTATACCACTCATATCATATAGCACTATATCATAAGAAACACAATACTCAGAGTTACTAAAAATAAAGGTACTTTATTTTAGTGACAATGTGCCAAAAATATCTCAGAGGATATACTCCCTTAGGAGGTAAGTAAAATAAAAACAACAAGTGATGGACGGAATGCTGAACATTGTCAAACATTCACCCCCAGTACAGTGATCTGGGCCTAAATCCATCGTTTTTTTGCTGCCCATGCCATTCCAGTTTGGACCCAGCCATATGCAAATCAGTCTTGACCCTGTTCCCCATGGGAACAGTCCAGCCCGAACTGCTAGGCCAGGTCTTCCCTGGACTGGAAACAAGCATCCTGGGACTGGTTTCGGGGTTTCACCCCTCATCAGCCAGGCTAGCTTGAATCCAGTGGCATGGGAAGCACAGGACCCACGTCTGGGCATACCCTTCCCACTTAGGGCGACAAAGCAAAAACAACAAGTGATGGACGGAATGCTGAACATTGTCAAACATTCACCCCCAGTACAGTGATCTGGGCCTAAATCCATCATTTTTTTGCTGCCCATGCCATTCCAGTTTGGACCCAGCCATATGCAAATCAGTCTTGACCCTGTTCCCCATGGGAACAGTCCAGCCCGAACTGCTAGGCCAGGTCTTCCCTGGACTGGAAACAAGCATCCTGGGACCGGTTTCGGGGTTTCACCCCTCATCAGCCAGGCTAGCTTGAATCCAGTGGCATGGGAAGCACGGGACCCACGTCTGGGCATTCCCTTCCCACTTAGGGCGCAAAAACAACAAGTGATGGACGGAATGCTGAACATTGTCAAACATTCACCCCCAGTACAGTGATCTGGGCCTAAATCCATCGTTTTTTTGCTGCCCATGCCATTCCAGTTTGGACCCAGCCATATGCAAATCAGTCTTGACCCTGTTCCCCATGGGAACAGTCCAGCCCGAACTGCTAGGCCAGGTCTTCCCTGGACTAGAAACAAGCATCCTGGGACCGGTTTCGGGGTTTCACCCCTCATCAGCCAGGCTAGCTTGAATCCAGTGGCATGGGAAGCACGGGACCCACGTCTGGGCATACCCTTCCCACTTAGGGCGACAAAGCAAAAACAACAAGTGATGGACGGAATGCTGAACATTGTCAAACATTCACCCCCAGTACAGTGATCTGGGCCTAAATCCATCGTTTTTTTGCTGCCCATGCCATTCCAGTTTGGACCCAGCCATATGCAAATCAGTCTTGACCCTGTTCCCCATGGGAACAGTCCAGCCCGAACTGCTAGGCCAGGTCTTCCCTGGACTGGAAACAAGCATCCTGGGACCGGTTTCGGGGTTTCACCCCTCATCAGCCAGGCTAGCTTGAATCCAGTGGCATGGAAATCACGGGACCCACGTCTGGGCATACCCTTCCCACTTAGGGCGACAAAGCAAAAACAACAAGTGATGGACGGAATGCTGAACATTGTCAAACATTCACCCCCAGTACAGTGATCTGGGCCTAAATCCATCGTTTTTTTGCTGCCCATGCCATTCCAGTTTGGACCCAGCCATATGCAAATCAGTCTTGACCCTGTTCCCCATGGGAACAGTCCAGCCCGAACTGCTAGGCCAGGTCTTCCCTGGACTGGAAACAAGCATCCTGGGACCGGTTTCGGGGTTTCACCCCTCATCAGCCAGGCTAGCTTGAATCCAGTGGCATGGGAAGCACGGGACCCACGTCTGGGCATACCCTTCCCACTTAGGGCGACAAAGCAAAAACAACAAGTGATGGAATGAATGCTGAACATTGTCAAACATTCACCCCCAGTACAGTAAAATACACAAAATATACACACAAACCAAAATCATGTAAGTCAACGGTTAGAAAAGTAGTGCAAACACTGTAGAATACAATAGGATGCAATAGGCCTAGGGGCAACACAAACCATATACTCCAAAAGTGGAATGCGAACCACGAATGGACCCCAGCCCTAGTGTAGTGTGTAGAGGGTCGCTGGGAGTGTAAGAAAACACTAAGGGTGTCCAAGATACCCCACCCCAAGACCCTGAAAAGTAGGAGTAAAGTTACAGTACTACCCCAGAAACACAGTAAAGTTGTGATGGGGGATTCTGCAAGGACAACATCTGACTGCAAAGCACTGAAGATGGATTTCTGGACCTGAGGGCCTGTAAAGGAAGGGGACCAAGTCCAAGAGTCACGCAAGTGTCCAGGGGGGCAGGAGCCCACTAAACCCTGGATGAAGGTGCAAAAGGGCTGTCTCCGAGTGGAAGAAGCCAAAGATTCTGCAACAGCAGAAGATGCCAGGAACTTCCCGTTTGCACAGAAGATGTCCCATGGCGTGCTGGAGGATGCAGAGTTGTTTCCACGCAGAAATACTGCAAACAAGCCTTGCTAGCTGCAAGAGTCATGGTTGAAGAAAATGGGTGCTGCCCGAGCCCAGGAAGGACCAGGAGGTCGCCCCTTGGAGGAGGAGACAGAGGCGGTACTCAGCAGCACTGAGAGCCCATGCAGAAGCAGGCAGCACTTGCAGAAGCACTTGAAGACGCGTTCAAGAAATCTGAGCACAGCAGTCGTCTCAACACAACAAAGGAGGGTCTCACAAAGTCGGTGGTCAACTCAGCGAGTTGAGCAATTCAGGACAGAGTGCTGGAGACGTGGGCTATGCTGTGCACAAAGGATTCCTTGCAAAAGTGCACAAAAGCCCTAGAAGCTGCAGTTCATGCAGTACACAGGATTACTGTCTGGAGTGGGGAGGCAAGGACTTACCTCCACCAAATTTGGACAGAAGGACCACTGGACTGTAGTGGTCACATGGATCTAGCTCCTGTGTTCCAGGGACCACGCTCATCGAGATGAGAGGGGACCCAGAGGAACGGTGATGCAGAAGTTTGGTGCCTGCATTAGCAGGGGGAAGATACCCTCAACCCACAGGAGATTTCTTCTTGGCTTCCAGTGCAGGGTGAAGTCAGACAGCCCTCAGAGCATGCACCACCAGGAAACAGTTGAGAAAGCCAGCAGGATTAGGCACTACAATGTTACTGGTAATCGTCTTGCTACTTTGTTGCGGTTTTGCAGGCGTCCTGGAGCAGTCAGCGGTCGATTCTTGGCAGAAGTCAAAGAGAGAGATGCAGAGGAACTCTGGTGAGTTCTTGCATTCGTTATCTGAGGAAAAGCCCACAGGAGAGACCCTAAATAGCCCTCAGAGGAGGATTGGCTACCTAACCAGGTAAGAGCCTATCAGGAGGGGTCTCTGACGTCACCTGCTGGCACTGGCCACTCAGAGGTCTCCATTGTGCCCTCACACCTCTGCATTCAAGATGGCAGAAGTCTGGGACACACTGGAGGAGCTCTGGGCACCACCCCAGGGTGGTGATGGACAGGGGAGTGGTCACTCCCCTTTCCTTTGTCCAGTTTTGCGCCAGAGCAGGGGCTGGGGGCTCTCTGAACTGGTGTAGACTGGCTTATGCAAGGAGGGCACCATCTGGGCCCTTCAAAGCATTTCCAGAGGCTGCAGGAGGCTACTCCTCCCCAGCCCTTAACACCTATTTCCAAAGGGAGAGGGTGTTACACCCTCTCTCTGAGGAAATTCTTTGTTCTGCCTCCCTGGGACTGGGCTGCCCAGTCCCCAGGAGGGAAGAAACCTGTCTGATGGTTGGCAGCAGCAGTTGCTGCAGAGAAAACCCCAGAGAGCTAGTTTGGCAGTACCCGGGGTCCATGCTGGAGCCCCGGGGATGCATGGGATTGGCACCCCAATACCAGATTTGGCTTGGGGGGACAATTCCATGATTTTAGACATGTTACATGGCCATGTTCGGAGTTACCATTGTGAAGCTACATATAGGTATTCACCTATATGTAGTGCACGCATGTAATGGTGTCCCCGCACTCACAAATTCCGGGGAAATTGCCCTGAACAATGTGGGGGCACCTTGGCTAGTGCCAGGGTGCCCTCACACTTAGTAACTTTGCACCTAACCTTCACTAAGTGAGGGTTAGACATATAGGTGACTTATAAGTTACTTAAGTGCAATGCAAAATGACTGTGAAATAACGTGTACATTATTTCACTCAGGCTGCAGTGGCAGTCCTGTGTAAGAATTGTCTGAGCTCCCTATGGGAGGCAAAAGAAATGCTGCAGCCCATAGGGTTCTCCTGGAACCCCAATACTCTAGGTACCTAGGTACCATATACTAGGGAATTATAAGGGTGTTCCAGTGTGCCAATCAGAATTGGTGAAAATGGTCACTAGCCTGCAGTGACAATTTAAAAAGCAGATAGAACATAAACACTGAGGTTCTGGTTAGCAGAGCCTCAGTGATACAGTTAGGCGCCACACAGGGAACACATAAAGGCCACAAACTATGAGCACTGGGGTCCTGGCTAGCAGGATCCCAGTGACACAGGCAAAAACAAACTGACACACAAGTAAAATTGGGGGTAACATGCCAGGCAAGATGGTACTTTCCTACAACCTACCTGCAGGAGTAGGGGGGAGACAATGCACTTGTGGCAGCAGATGAGACTGAAGACAGTGAGGAGGAGGAGGAGGATGTGGACAACAGGGCACATTTGATACAGCAGTACTTCCACTGACACCTAGGTAATACTGTACTTCTGTTCATATTTCCATTACTATTAAGTGCTGTGTGGCTGCTGTGCCAAGCACTACCTTTACTTCTCAATTGACTGTCACTTACGCTTTCCATTTTTGCAGATGTTGCTGTGGTCACAGCTATGTACTGATGTGATGACTCACACTGCTTACACACTTTTGTTGGATGGATTCACACATTACAGGACATTTGCACAGGATAATGAAGTTTCAGACATTGCACATTGTTGTATGATAAATCACAGAAACTACTGTTGTGTCCAAGAGTGGTTATTAAAGTGACAAAAAGAATGGGATAGTGCAATAGAGTGGGGTGATGGTGGACGTAAACTTCAGTGTAGTGGCCCAGTTGGTATTTTGCACAGGTCCAGTATCAATGGGGCCATAGGAAAGGAAGCAATGGCAGTTCAAAGTGAACAAGGTATCTCAGTGGCACACAAGTGAGACCTTCAGGCTTCAGGAGGGGCTCATTTCTGTCAAGACGGGCCACTCACCTGAAAAGCAGGATGTCTGCAGGGGCGATGGTATGCTCCCCGACCTCCTTGAACACCTCTCGGCACTTCCTGGTGGACACAGAAACCCAGACAGGTGTCTCAAAAGGAAAGGGGCAGTGGAAGAGAAAGAGACAAAACAGTGCCACGTCTTGCTGGTCCAGCCAGGCACCCTGTATCTTCGGGGTGCAGGTTGTTGTTGGCAGAGTGATAGTAGAGTTAGTGCACTCAACTTCCTTGAAACTGAATCTCTCTTTCTGATATGGGCACGGGAGCGGTAGACGAACACGGGGATGCGCCAGCACTTTTCTTGGATAATAATAACTGTTGGCACAATTACTAACACTGCATTACCAAAAACCCAAACTGAGTATCATAACAATAAGTATTGGTACACTAGGGCTGGCTTCACAGAGATTCACTGTTGAACACTACAATTAGAACTGTGGTTCAACTTATCATGCACAAGAAAGAAAAACAAGGGCATGAATTATATCACGTATAACTTTCCTGCATGCATAGGGTTAAACTAAAAGGAACAAAAACAATCCAAAAAATACAAATGTCCACTCTGGGTTTAAACAGTTAGGGTGCCACAGTTTAGTTTGGTTTCACTGTGTGTGTGAAAAACCCTTCAAAAGCAAATTCCTCAAACCTGAAACACAGGCATGAATGACACAATTCAAATCCAAGAGTTATGCTATTAGAGAAAGAAAAGTCACGTAAATGCTCTTTTAAAATTGCACTGTCACTTTTTGTAGTACTTGAGCTCAAGCTGATTTCCTTAAGCACATTTAGGCAAGTAACTACAATAATAATGTACAATGTTCAGAAATGCATTTGTCTCATCAAGATAAGCACTCTGCCAAAATACGAGGTCTGAAATACACCAGCTATTCTAGGAAAGTGCGGCGCTCAAAGAACCAACTCCCAGAAGACTACTCGTCACTTAGCTGCAGTCTTTTCCAGAGTGCTGGAGGACTGCCTGGTGTCAGCTGGTACAGGAAGAAAGAAAAGAATTGCCTTAAAAGTCCTGAATACGAGGATGACAGCAGGGGCTGGACTGCCAAATCAGATGCTGAGATCAGGAAGTAAAACAAAGCCAAGCAGGGAGGCATTCTTCACTCTGCTATTTATAGCCAATCAGGAAAGCAGTTGAGTTTCTATAGGTGGATGAGTCACCACACCCAATTAGAAGCAGATATCTACACCACACCCAATCAAAAGCACATGTCTGCACCTGCTCTCATTAGCAAACAAGCATTGATAAAATCAATTGTGTAACACAGCACATTATGGCCCTCATTACAACCCTGGTGGTAAATGTTGCCTACTGCCGTGCTGACAGCCACCAACATACCGTGAGCCCGGCAGTAATCCGCCAAGGGTATTATGACCCACACATAGAAATCCGTCACAATACAGACACCCACACAAGTCTGCCAGACCAAAGGTCAGTGATAAACTGGCGATAGCAAAACCCACACCGTTATGCCAACTGGAATACGCCCACAGTATCACGACCCATGAATCACTGCGGCGGTCTTTCAATCGCAGTAAACCATTGGCGGTACATACTGCCGTGCTCAAAATACACACACACATACAAAACTACGCCACATTGAACAATTAAAAATACACCCACCTGACACACATACACACACCACTCCCACACACCCAATCCAATATAAAACACACACCCACATTACCCACAACCCCTTACAGTGAAAAAAAAGAGACCAAGCACAGAGAGACAAGCAAGGAGCACCCACTCAATCAGAGGCATAAAACACCCTCACCCATACACCATGCACGCACATCACAGCATAAACCACAACACATCACCTCACACATCACCCCACACATTCTCACACATATCACTGACACCACATCCATGGCATCCCAAAGACACCCCAGGTTTTCTGAGGAGAAGCTAAGGGTCATGGTGGAGGAAATCATCTGGATAGAGCCACAGCTATTCGGATCACAGGTGCAGCAGACGTCCATTGCAAGGAAGATGGAGCTATGACGGAGAATCGTGGACAGGGTCAACGCTGTGGGACAGCACCCCAGAACTAGGGATGACATCAGGAAGAGGTGGAACGACCTACATGGGAAAGTGCGTTCCATTGATGCAAGACACCATATTGGTGTACAGCGGACTGGCGGTGGACCCCCACCTCCTCCCCCACAACTAACAACATGGGAGGAACAAGTCTTGGCGATCATGCATCCTGAGGGCCTCACAGGACTAGCAGGAGGACTGGATTCTGGTAAGTCAAATCTTAACTACTTTATCCCCCCCACCTGCATGCCATCACAATCTCCTACCCCATCACTCCATCACCTCACATATAGACCCACCATCACAACCCACCCATCCCAATACCAAGCCCTGCATGCAACAACAATGCATGGACACCACCCACAGACCTGTATGGACACCCATCACCAAAGCATGCCCAGTAGGGAGACTCAGCCAGCCCACAAACTTACCCACCCACACAAGGCCAAGCTAACAGGGAAAGCACAATCATACAGGGAAACACACCCATGTACAAGATGGCACACGCAAATACATTAACAATACATTTGGATCCCAACAGGACCCCTACTCAACATCACCGGAGAGGAGGTGGCAGCTACATCCAGTCCCCCCCCGAAGAGGCACACAGTGACGACAGCAGCTCTCCATGCCTGGATCAGGATGACCAACCTGGCCCATCAGGGGCCTCTAGACAGTCGGTTCCCCAGCCACAGTCCCAACCCACCACAGAGCCGACACCCTCAGGAAACACCCGCACAGCACCCACCCAGCGGGCCCATGCCACTGTCCCCAGGACACGTCAATCAGCAGTGTGTCCACCACTACAGGGACCCCAGGCAACCCCACAAACCCAGGACGATCAGGGACCTGGGCACAGGGGCAGTGGGCACACGGTTCAGGAGACAGAGGCACAGGGCAACAGGGAAGCTGGGAGGACTGCTGTGCATCACGGGGAGGACAGGCCCAATGAACCCACTCTCCATGAGTCACTCTCAAACATCCTGGGAGCATACCACCATTCCCAGGAGACCATGGGCCAGGTACTGGCCAAGTTGCAGGAGACGCAGCGGCTGCAGGAGGGACAGTACCTGGGGATCAGGGAGGACCTAACAAAAATATACACCATCCTGGTCACCATTGCAGGGGTGCTGGCTGACATGGGCAAGACCATGAGGGAGGCAGTGGCACAACAAAGGGCCCCTGACACTAGCCATAGCGATGAACAGCCCTCTACCTCCGCCAGCGCTAGTGGACAGGAGGCCCCACCACTGGAACTTCAGGCAACCTGCACCCCACCCCCTGCAGAAGGAGAACCACCCTGCAAACGGTCCCTGCAATCCAGGAAGAAGCCAGAGAACATTGCCAAGACCCCGGCCAGGAAATAAGACTCTCCTGATTGTCACCCTTCTGTCCCACTCTGTCACTCTGTCCACCTTGAACTTCCATTGCTCCCCTTCCTATGCCCCCTTGGACAATGCACCTGTGATACCAAGAGACTGGATTCTAACTGGACATTCCTCCACCATCACCCCAGCCCCTTGCACATACCCCTGTACTTATTGGCACATAAATAAACACCCTTGAAACAAATACCACACTGGATTCAGTGTAATGAATCTCAAATGTATTAGTACAACATTTCCAAAGCATTGCAACGTATATGTACAGTGAAATCTACTACAGGATGACCTTTGATGGGCAGCAGTACATATAGCAGGAGCCGGAATGGGGTACACAGATCTGAAAATAGAGAATCCAAAGGGAACAGTCAGTGGCCATAGACATAGGGTAAGAGGCTGCCATGTACAATGTCCAACAGTTACTGAAATGTTAAGTTAAGTTACAGTGTCTTACCTGTGTGTCACTGAAAGTACTGTGTATTATTTTGGTTCTGTTGTCAACATCTTCTTCCTCTGCCTCCTCTTCATCACTGTCCACAGGCTTCACTGCTGCCACAAGACCATCCCCAGGCACATCCTCCTGCAGAAAAAGTACCTGGCCTCTCAAGGCCAGGTTGCGCAACATGCAACATGCAACATGCAACGATGATCTGGCACACCTTCTTGGGTGAGTAGTAAGGGATCCACCTGTCAGATGGAGGCACCAGAACCTGGCCTTCAGGAGGCCGAAGGTTCTCTCAATTATCCTCCTTGAACGCCCATGTGCCTCATTGTAACACTCCTCTGCCCTTGTCCTGGCATTCCTCACTGGGGTCAGTAGCCATGAGAGGTTGGGGTAACCAGAGTCACCTGCAGACATAGGGTGACAACTGTTAGAGACACACTAACCCTTAGGGGCAATCCTATACCCAGACACCAACTGATACTCAGTGGGGACCTTTGGCTCACCTATTAGCCACACCCGGTGCCTCTGGAGTTGGCCCATCACATATGGGATGCTGCTATTCCTCAGGATAAAGGTTTCATAAACAGAGCCAAGATATTTGGCGTTCACATGGGAGATGTACTGGTCCGCCAAACACACCATCTGCACATTCATCGAGTGATAGCTTTTTCTACTCCTGTGAACCTGTTCATTTCTCCGAGGGGGGACAAATGCCACATGTGTACCATCAATGGCACCAATGATGTTGGGGATATGTCCCAGGGAATAAAAGTCAGCCTTCACTGTGGCCAATTCATCCACCTGGGGGAACACGATGTAGCTGCACATGTGTTTCAGCAGGGCTGACAACACTCTGGTCAACACATTGGAGAACATTGGCTGAGACATCCCTGATGCCATGGCCACTGTAGTTTGAAAGGAACCACTTGCCAGGAAATGGAGCCCTGACAGGACCTGCACTAGAGGGGGGATACCTGTGGGCTGGCAGATAGCTGACAGGTCTGGCTCTAATTGGGCACACAGTTCTTGGACTGCGGCACGATCAAGTCTGCATGTGATGATAATGTGTCTGTCCTCCATTGTTGACAGGTCCACCAGGGGTCTGTACATCGGAAATGCTGCCTCAGCAGTTGAAGCCTATGGAGGCTTCAACCGCTGAGGCAGCATTTCCAGTGAGCAGAGGGTCATGTTTCCACATATATTGCACTAATGTGGATTTGTTTACTTTACAGAAACAGTATGTGAACTTGAGAGTCAGTTGATGCGCCAATGTCTGCTGTGATGCAGTTAGGTGTCATGCCTTGTGCCCCCCTGAAATGGCAGCTGCCTGACCTGTGAAGAGGGACATGTGAAAATGAGGTAAGTGCACTGGCGTTGTGCGCCGTCGCGGTAGGCGGTCGATGACCGCCGCGCAACCTCGCATTGGTTATCATTGGGCTCTATGGGTTCCAGGAGCCAATGGCGATGTACGCCAGCGGTGACGGTATGCACCGCCGCGGACGTCACCGCCATTTGCTAACTATTCACTCACTTGCTACCTGACCTTCAACAGGAGAGGACCTACACTGCAAGTGGTGCTGTGACCTGTGTCTGGAAACGACAATGGCTCATGTGTCTGGAGAAAAGGCCCCTGCCGTCACTGCGGAGGAGTTGGAAAAACTGGTGGATGGGGCCATACCCCAGTACACATTACTCTACGGTCCTCCAGACAAACAGGTGAGTACACACGGAGCATGATGTGTGGGCAATGCATGTTATGAGTGGTGTGGGTGTGAGCCACATGTTGGGGGGTGCTGAGGCATCCTGGCCTGAGTGCTGCATGAGAAGTGGTCAGTGTATGTGCGTCAGGGCATGGGTGGGAACTGGTGGGCCATGAGTATGCCGGTCCTGATGGGTGAGTACATTCTTTTTCTGCTGTCTTTTCCCTCCAGGTCAGCGCCCACCAGAAAAAGGGTATTTGGCGTGCCATCGCCAAAGAGGGGCGGACCCTGGGGGTCTATCACAGGCGGAGCACCCACTGCTGCAAGAGATGGGAGGACCTGCGCTGTTGGACCACGAAAACAGTGTAGGCCTTGCTGGGGTTGGCCTCCCAACATGGAAGGGGTGTCCGTCGCACCATGACCCCCTGATGTTCCGCATCCTGACGGTGGCCTATCTGGAGTTGGATGGGTGCTTGAGGGCATCACAGCAGCGGTAGTGGTGTTGCTGGCATTGACCAAATGTATCCTCTGTATCTCCCCCCTTTTTTTTTTTCGCCCTGTCCTTGTATGCATTAGCATCATCTGGTGGAGGAGCAGAGGCACTGGCGATGGAGAGAGCTGCATCCCACATGGGCCTGGAGGCAGAATCCACTGAGGATGAAGGCACCAGTGGGGCGGAGGGCAAGGGGAGCACCACAACGGGGACAGGAGGGGAGACCACAGACAGTGACTCCTCCTCCGATGGCAGCTCCCTGGTGGTGGCGGACACCTCTGTGCCCACCCCAACAAAAAGTACAGCTGCCACCCCCCCTACCAGCACTGCCCTCCCAGCAGCCCCTCAGTGTGTGTCCCGTGCCCGCTCACCCAGGAGGGTGGGCATCTCCTTCATCCCAGGCACCTCAAGCCCTGCCCCAGTCAGCCCTGCTGCCCTCAGTGAGGAGGCTATTGACCTCCTGAGATCCCTCACTTTTGGAAAGTCAACCATTCTGAATGCCATCCAGGGTGTTGAGAGGCAATTTTTACACAGGACTGTCCACGTTATTTCACAGCCATTTTACACTGCAGATAAGTAACATATAAGTCACCTATATGTCTAACCCTCACTTGGTGAAGGTTAGGTGGCAAGTTACTTAGTGTGTGGGCACCCTGGCACTAGCCAAGGTGCCCCCACATTGTTCGGGCAAATTCCCTAAACTTTGTGAGTGAAGGGACATCATTACACGCGTCCACTACATATAGGTCACTACCTGTATGTAGCGTCACAATGGTAACTCCGAACATGGCCATGTAACCTGTCTAGGATCATGGAATTGTCATCCCAATACCATTCTGGTATTGGGGTACAATTCCATGCAGTTCTCTAGCACAGAACCCGTGTACTGCCAAACTGCCTTTCCGGGGTCTCCACTGCAGCTTCTGCTGCTGCCAACCCCTCAGACAGGTTTCTGCCCCCCTGGGGCCTGGGCAGCCTGGTCCCAGGAAGGCAGAACAAAGGATTTCCTCTGAGAGAGGGTGTTACACCCTCTCCCTTTGGAAATAGGTGTGAAGGGCCGGGGAGGAGTAGCCTCCCCCAGCCTCTGGAAATGCTTTGATGGGCACATATGGTGCCCTCTCTGCATAAGCCAGTCTACACCGGTTCAGGGATCCCCCAGCCCTGCTCTTGTGCGAAACTGGACAAAGGAAAGGGGAGTGACCAACTCCCCTGACCAGCACCTCCCAGGGGAGGTGCCCAAAGCTCCTCCAGTGTGTCCCAGACCTCTGCCATCTTGGCTGCAGAGGTGTTGGGGCACAATGGACAACTCTCAGTGGCCAGTGCCAGCAGGTGATGTCAGAGACCCCTCCTGATAGGTGCTTACCTTTCTCAGTAGCCAATCCTCCTCTGTGGGCTATTTAGGTTCTCTCCTCTGGGCTATTCCTCAAATAACGAATACAAGAGCTCACCAGAGTTCCTCTGCACTTCCCTCTTCGACTTCTGCCAAGGATCGACCGCTGACTGCTCCAGGACGCATGCATAACCGCAACAAAGTAGCAAGAAAACTACCAGCAACATTGGAGCACCTCATCCTGCCGGCTTTCTCGACTGTCTCCTGGTGGTGCATGCTCTGAGGGCTGACTGCCTCCACCCTGCACTGGGAGCCAAGAAGAAATCACCCATGGGTCGACGGAATCTTTCCCCTGCTAACGCAGGCACCAAACTTCTGCATCACTGGTCCTCTGGGTACCCTCTCATTCTAACGAGCGTGGTCCCTGGAACACAGGAGCTGGGTCCAAGTGTCTCCCATAGTCCAGTGGCCCTTCTGTCCAAATTTGGAGGAGGTAAGTCCTTGCCTCCCCACGTCAGACAGTAATCCTGTGTACTGCATGAACTGCAGCTGCTCGGGCTTCTGTGCACTTTTGCAAGACTTCCTTCGTGCACAGCCTAGCCCAGGTCCCCAGCACTCTGTCCTGCATTGCCCAACTCACTGAGTGGGACTCCGACATCATGGAACCCTCCTTTGTGACTCTGAGTTGACCACTGTCCTCAGATCTTCTAAGTGCCTGTTCCGGTACTTCTGCGGGTGCTGCCTGCTTCTGCAGGTGCTCTCTGAGTTGCTGAGTGCCCCCTCTGTCTCCTCCTCCAAGGGGCGACCTCCTGGGTCCTTCCTGGGCCATAGCAGCACCCAAAATCCTCAACCGCAACTCTTGCAGCTAGCAAGGCTTGTTTGTGGTCTTTCTGTGTGGAAACACCTCTGCATATTCCAGCACGCCGTGGGGCATCTTCTGACCAAAGGAGAAGTTCCTGGCACCTTCTGTTGTTGCAGAATCTTTGGCTTCTTCCACCCGGAGGCAGCCCTTTTGCACCTTCATCCGGTGTTTAGTGGGCTCCTGCCCCCCTGGACACTTGCGTGACTCTTGGACTTGGTCCCCTTCCTTTACAGGTCCTCAGGTCCAGGAATCCGTCTTCAGTGTTTTGCTGGCAGTTGTTGTCCTTGCAGAATCCCCTATCTCGACTTTACTGTCTTTCTGGGGTAGTAGGGTAACTTTACTCCTACTTTTCTACTAATAAGGGATAACTGGACCTGGCACAAGATGTAAGTACCACAAGGTACCCACTACAAGCCAGGCCAGCCTCCTACACTCACACAAGCACCATGCCCATGCAAGCACACCAACATCAACTGCCTCCACCGTGTCCCCTTCCTCCTCATCATCCACCTCCCTCCCAGTAGCATCTACACTCACACCTGCATGCACTACATCTTCATCCACTACCTCCATCACCAGCACGCCCATCACAACACAGACCTCACGAGCAGTGACCACCCTCACAACCATGCACACATTCCCTGTGCCCTCTCCCAGTGTGTCTGTGACCCCTCCTCCTAAAGTACACAAACACAAGCACCCACCCACCCAACAGCCATCCACCTCACAACAGCATCCAGCCCATGCACCTTCACCCAAACTCAGCAGACATACACCTCCTACAACCACTCCCTCTTCCTCAACTCCCAAACCCTCTCCATATTCCCGTCCCAGTGTGTCTAAAAAACTTTTCCTGGCAAACATTGGCCTCTTCCCTATGCCTCCCCCTCCGTCCTTCTCATCGGGCCAGGGTGTCCAGATCCCAGGCCAGCACCTCAGACACCAATTCGGCGGACGCTGTGGTACCTGCAAGTCCCAGAGGATCAAAGGGGGCACCTGTCAGGGCAGACAGTGTGCCACCAACACCTGCAAAGGACCAACCCATTCCGCCACCTGCCAATGTGAAGAAGGGGCCAGCATGCAGCACAGCCAAGAAGCACGACCCACCCAGCAAGGCCTCCTCCAAAACTCAAGCTGCCAGTGCCAAGGTCCCAGCAGCATCTGCTGAGGTGGGTAAGGGGAAGAAAACATAAGGCAAGGCCCATCCGGTGCCACAACAACTGTGAGCAGCAGCATCCCCAGTGGGCATCCATCCGAACCTGCAGGAGAGGGCCTGGAGCCTCCTACCACCACTTGAAGCACCCCCACCAGCACCGGCACTACCACCAGTTTGCAGCCTTAGTCGCCGCTGGATGGAGTCTTGCCCTGCCTCCATGGAGTATCATTCTACCTGTTCCCTGCAAATCTTGTCCCTCAGGCACCCAGGTGAGGGAATGTGAACTCCCACACCCCAAGTGCAGCATCACTGGGTACAATGCCCCCTCCAGAACCAGTGGAGAAATGCATCCACTATCACTATCCTTGGTGGGATGAAGCAGACTGGGCACAATGCCCCCTCCAAAATCAGTGGAGAAATGCATCCACCATCACTATCCTTGGCAGGATGAAGCAGACTGGGCACAAGGCCCCCTCCAGAACCAGTGGAGAAATGCATGCAATTGAGAGTTGTGAGAGACTGTGGCTTTGCACTCCCCAGGACCAAGCAGTAGGCAAACCACCCACTAGAGAGACTGTGGCCTTGCACTCCCCAGGACCAAGCAGTGGGAAAACCACCCACTTGAGAGACTGTGGCCTTGCACTCCCCAGGACCAAGCAGTAGGCAAACCACCCACTAGAGAGACTGTGGCCTTGCACTCCCCAGGACCAAGCAGTGGGCAAACCACCCACTTGAAGAGACTGTGGCCTTGCAGTCCCCAGGACCAAGCAGTGGGCAAACCACCCACTTGAGAGACTGTGGCCTTGCACTCCCCAGGACCAAGCAGTGGGCATATTGCCCCCTCCAGAAGCAGTGGCGTTGTACCATCTTCCGGCTGAGGAGCCTCCCTTTCCCTTCCCCCTGAGGTGCCTGTGTGTTTATGACCTGATGCCCCTGCAGTGTTCTCTCTGTTTTGAGGCAGGAGTCAAGTGTGGGCTTTGCCCATGATTTTTGGGCCCAGTGGGCCTTGGACATTTGCAAGGGACAATGTACGGCCTTCTGTACATATTGTAAATATTTGTATATACTGTTTTTCAAATCATTACCTATACCTGCATATTTCAAAATATCACAGTTTGAACTCAATTTCTTTTGTCCTTGCGTTCTTCCAGGGGGTTACGGGGTGTAAATGTAATGTTGCTGCATGTTTTTGTGTGTATGGTGTTGTGGGTGAGGGTCAGGGTGGGGGTATTGCGTGTTGCGTGTCACTCTCTTTTTCCTCCCCCCTCCTCTGTGTGTTAGATGCAGTACTCACTATGGTCGTTGCCACCACCTTTGATATCCGTTGTGTTTGAGGAGGTAGACCAGCAGCTCAGGCTCCATGGCGTCCTGGTTCTTCCTTGGTTGTCGAGAGGTGAATGGTTTCCCTTCCACGTCCTGTTTCCGCCGTGCTTTTGATGGCGTTGGTACCGCCCCGGAAAAGCTGGCGGATTGGCGGGTTGTGATAGGGTGGGCGGTACATTGTCTTCCGTCTGTCTGTGGCGGTCGGTATGTTAAAGTGGCTGTCTATGTTGGCAGTTTCCGCCGTGGTAGTGATCCCATTTTTTTTACCGCCGGCCTGCTGGCGGTATTACCGCCGCTTTATCACCGACCGCCAGGGTTGTCATGAGGGCCTCCGTTTACTTAGAAACATGAAGGTTTAATCAAGAACAGAGATATGATTTAACCCTAATCCCTGGGGATGCTGACAGATAACGCAGGAAGCACCTTGGGGATTCCCGACAGTCCTCCCCACCAAGGGCCCTCTCAAAGGGCGGGGCTTGGAAGGGTACAGGAGATAGAATCTTTTAGTAAGACGTGGAGCATAAACTGTAGACGTGGGTTCCCAGGAACTGTCCTCAGGTCCACAGCCTTTCCAAGCCAATAAATAGTGTAGAACACCACGGGTGCACCTGGAGTAAAGAATTTTGGCCACTTCAAATTCCCATTGCCCGTGTACTTTTACCGTGGAGGTGGTGGGGCATCGCGGGTATCAGGGGAATAGGGACGGAGTAACGACACATGAAACACGGGGTGTACCTTGAAATCATCTGCCAATGTCAGTTCTTCTACCACAGGATTGATGATTTTTTCAATAGGAACGGGGCCTAGAAATCGGGGATTTAATTTTTTGGATCCTGCAATATGGAGATTTTTTTATGAGAGCCACACCTGATCTCCTATCTGATAAGAGGGAGCAGGTCTCCTTCTTTTGTCTGCTTGTTTTTTTACTAGAGCTTGGTAGAGTTTTAAATGGTGTTGTACTTGTTTTTGAATCTCCTGTTAATCTTTATGGTGTTTCTGTACTGATGGGACCATTGTGGATATTTGGGACCCAATTATAGGTAGCATTCTTGGGTGCAGACCAAACAAACAGTGAAATGGGGATACTCCTGTGGCCACGTGGACACTACTATTATATACAAATTCAACAAGAGGTAAAGCCTTATCCCACTCAGTAGACCATGTGTAAATGTAACATCTCAGGATTTGCTCCAGCGATTGGTTGGCATGTTCCGCCTGCCCATCCGTTTGTGGATGGTATGCAGAGGATAAGCGGACGTCCATACCGACAGAGCAACAAAAGCTACGTCAAAACCGTGATATAAATTGGGGGCCAGGATCAGAAACAACTGTGGTGGGCAACCCACAAAGCTGTGCAATGTGTTGGACAAACTAATCAGAGAGCTTGGAAGCCGTAGGGAGGCATTTTAATGGAACAAAATGAGCCATTTTAGTTAGGTAATCTATGTCCACCCATATGACAGTGTGTCAATTGGAAGCTGGGAGATCAGAAATAAAATCCATACTTATGGTATGCCAAGGGGCCATTAGAATTGGCATGGGAAGTAACAATCCTGTGGCTGGAGTATGTGGGGTTTTAGCCCGAACATAGGTAGAACAAGTCTGAACATAGCTTCTGACATCCTGCACAAGTGTGGGCCACAAAAACCATCTTTGACAGAGATCTAACATCTTTTTCTCATCCTGGTGACCTGTGTGTACAGAATCATGTCCCCAATGTAACACTGTATATCGTAATTCTTTGGTAGGGACGTACAACTGATCAGCATGGTATAGTAAACCCTATTTTTCATACACATCAGTTGAACAGGGAACCTTGTGTTGGGCTACCCGTATTTTCTCAAGGAATTCTTGGGAAGTGCACACAGCCACGATTTTTTCTGGGGGTATAATTCTTCTGACCTGTTCTACCGCAACATCAGAAGATAAACCCATCCTAGACAACGTGTCTGCCTTTTGTTGTGTAGTACCCAGCTTATAGGTGATTACGAAGTCAAACTTGTTAAAGAATAGAAGCCAGCATAATTGACGAGGTGTCAGAGCCTTGGTCGCTTGAAAAAACTGTAAATTACAGTGATCTGTGTAAATAGTTACAGTGTGTCTAACTCCTAGTAGGTGGTGATGCCATTCATGGAAGGCAAGCTTGATGGCCAGAAGTTCCAGCTCTGTCACTGTGTAATTTTGCTCTGCGGATAGCAATTTCTTTGAGAAGTAAGCTACTAGATGGAAATGCCAAGACTCAAGATCTCGTTGGGACACCACCCACTTCCATTTGGGAAGGGTCTGCTTCCACGAAAAACGGCCGAGCCGGGTCGGGATGATGGAGAATGAGTGCTTTAGTGAATGTGTTTTTAAGATGTTGGAAGGCTTTCTCAGCTTCTGCATCCCAGAGGAACTTAACCCCCTTTCGTTGGAGACAAGTTATGGGAGATACCACGGTAAAAAAGTGGGGTATAAATCTCTGATAAAAATTTGCGAAGCCGAAAAACTGTTGCACTTCCATGATGGATCTTGGGGCTACCCAATCCAGGATGGCCTGTACCTTGGACCTATCCATGGAAATTCCATCAGGACCGATCACATATCCCAGGAATTCTACAGTTGTAGTGTGAAAAACACATTTTTCCAGCTTGGCGAAGAGATGATGCTCACAAAGCCGTTGTAAAACCACTCTTACATGCCTTACAAGTTCTTCAGTGGAAGACAAATAGAAAAAAATGTCGTCTATGTATACCACTACACAGATATTAAGAAACTCCTGCAGCACTTCATTGATGAAAAATTGAAACGCTGCAGGAGGGTTACACAACCCAAAGGGCATCACTGTGTGCACGAAGAGTCCGAATTTAGTTCGGAACGCCGCCTTCCACTCATGCCCCTTCATCACTCGGATCAAGTGGTAGGTGCCCCGGAGGTCGAGTTTAGTATAAATGGTTGACTGACGTACCTGATCTAAAAGTACCGGAAGTGGATACCGATTTTTTATGGTCACTTTGTTCACTGAGCGATAATCTACACAGGTGCGCAACTCGCGATTCTTCTTGGGCACGAAGAACAAAGATGATGATACTGGTGACGTTGAATGATGAATGAAACCCTTAGCCAATAGATCATCCAGGTAGTCTCGCAGGTATCGATTCTCAGGCTCAGAAAGAGCATACACACTACTACATGGTACCGTTGCCCCTGGAATCAAGTCTGTATGACAATTGTATGACCTATGTGGAGGCAGATGGGTAGCCTTCTATTCACTAAAGACCACGGAAGTCTTTATACGGTGCAGGAATGGCCAGTGTGTCGTCTGGCTTGATAGCTGTACTATGTGTGGACTCACAATGCAGGGGTGTCACTAGTAATAGTTTGTCTTGGTAACAGGAGTGCCAGCAATGTTTAGAGTCTAATGTCACTGTCCTTGCTGCCAAGTCAATTTTGGGATTGTGCAACTGAAGCCAGGGTATCCCCAAAATGGCTCCAAATACTGGGGTATCTATGAGGTCAAACTTAATTTGTTCTGTATTGTTGTTTGCACAAAGCATGGACAAGGGTGTTGTTTGATAAACGATAAGCCGGGAGGGCAATTCTGAGCCATCCACAGCTTTGACTGGTTCAGAGACGTCTTTTCTGACAGTCGTAATATTTAGGGTTTTAGCCAAACCCAAGTCTAAAAAGTTTCCGGAAGCCCCAGAGTTAAGCAATATGTGAATGACCTTACGAACCTGAGGGGACAACACTAACGTTGCAATAAGAGTTAGATGTCGAGGTACTGGACTGGTGGTATTAGCCAGAAGATGTGAGGCCATATTGAAAGAAGCACTTGATAAAATGGTCTCAGAAGTTATCGAGCCAGTTAGTTTTCCGCCTGGTCAGGAAGAGAGAATTCAGGCCCTGTTACCGCTTCGATGGCTTTCTTTGGAGCAGTAGGCTTGTTAGGACATTCCCGAGCAAAATGCACTGCCTTACCGCAGTATAAACACAGTTTCCATTCTTTCCTACGTTCTTTCTCTTCCTTAGATAGTGGTCCCCGCACACTGCCAATTTGCATGGGCACAGGTGTATCATGAGTGGGAATGGTGGACTCCTTTTTCTCAGTTTTGAGCACCACTAAGCGTGTGTCACCCCAGCATTTTTCTCCCTTACGTTCACTCAAGCGGTGATCCAATCATACCACCAGGTCAATGAACTCGGAACACTCTGTAGGAGGGTCCACAATTTGGGCTAGAACATCCTTGAGATCGTCCCGAAGGCCACAATAGAAGAGGGAGTTTCTCTTCTCCTTGGGCCTCTCAGTCTCTGCCACTAACCGATTGAAAGAGGTGATGTAGGACAGTAGATCCTTCTTTCCCTAGTGAAAATTCAGCAACTCATTGTCTCTTGCTTGCATGAAGAGGTGTGTGGCGAACAGTTTCCGCAAGGCTTCCTTGGACCAGTTGAAATCATACAGTATAGAGTAATTGCGCTCGATCAGCAGAATTGACCAATTAGCAGCATTGCCTCCCAAATAAGAGATAATAAAAGCTACCTTTGCAGCATCATTGGGGAATGCAGCTGCCCAACACAAAAACTGTAGCTGGCACCGGTTAAGAAAAATGTTGATCTTGGCACTATCTCCAAAAAACATTTCTGGAGGAGCTAAGGGCACAGGGGTTGGTGTTATGATCATTACCTGCATGGGTTGTGTGGTGGAAGTCATTGGGTCTGACTCGGGTCTAGGAACATGATTTGATATGTCAAACCGAGGGGACCTTTGTTTTAGTTTGACTCCTCCCCAGGGGGTGTCTTGTGGTTTATACCGCTGTAGTTCAATGTGCAACTCCAGGTTCTCTTGCTTTAAGGAAAGAACTTCCTTCTGTAATCCCGCTAGTGCACTAGTTAAATCTAATAAAGATGGAGCATCATGATCAGCTGGTAAATCCTGTGCTAAACCTTTGAAAGTACCCATTGATGAATCCATTGCCCAGGCAGCCCTGTATATTGGGGCTTGGCTTTATGTTGAGATGGGACCACTCACCTGAAAAGCAGGATGTCTGCAGGGGCGATGGTATGCCCCCTGACCTCCTGGAACACCTCCCGGCACTTCCTGATGGACACAGAAGCCCCGGCAGGTATCCCAAAAGGAAAGGGGGAGTGGAAGAGAAAGAGACAAAACACTGCCTTGTCTTGCTGGGCCAGCCAGGCACCCTGTATCTTTGGGGGGGGGCAGATCGTTGTTGACAGAGTGATAGTAGAGTTAGTGCACTCAACTTCCTTGAAACTTAATCTCTCTTTCTGATATGGGCACAGGAGCGGTAGAAAAACACCGGGATGCTCCAGCACTTTTCTTGGATAATAATAACTTTTGGCACGATTACTAACACTGCATTACCAGAAATCCAAACTGAGTACCATACCAATAAGTATTGCGACACTAGGGCTGGCTTCACAGAGATTTACTGTTGCACACTACAATTAGAACTGTGGTTGTACTTATCATGCACAAGAAACACAAACAAGGGCATTAATTATATCACGCATAACTTTCCTGCATACATAGGGTTAAACTAAAAGGAACAAAAACAATCCAAGAAATACAAATGTCGACTCTGGGTTTAAACAGTTAGGGTGCCACAGTTTAGTTTGGTTTCACTGTGTGTGTGAAAAACCCTTCAAAAGCAAATTCCTCAAACTTGAAACACAGGCATGAATGACACAATTTAAATCCAAGAGTTATGCTATTAGAGAAAGAAAAGTCACGTAAATGCTCTTTTAAAATTGCACGTCACTTTTTGTAGTACTTGAGCGCCAAGCAGATTTCCTGAAGCACATTTAGGCAAGTAACTACAATAATAATGTACAATGTTCAGAAATGCATTTGTCTCATCAAGATAAGCACTCTGCCAAAATATGTCTGAAATACTCCAGCTGTTCTAGGAAAGCGCAGCGCTAAAAGAACAAACTACCTGGAGAATACTAGTCACTTAGCTGGAGTCTTTTCCGGAGTGCTGGAGGAATGCCTGGTGTCAGCTGATACAGAAACAAAGAATTGCCTCAAAAGTCCTGAATACGAGGATGACAGCAGGGGATGGACTGCCAAATCAGATGCTGAGATCAGGAAGCAAAACAAAGCCAAGCAGGGAGGCATGCTACACTCCGCAATTTATAGCCAATCAGGAAAGCAGTTGAGTTTCCACATGTGGATGAGTCACCACACCCAATTAGAAGCACCTGTCTACACCTGCTCACATTAGCAAGCAAGCATTGGTAAAACAAGCATTGATAAAACCAATTGTGTAACACAGCACATTGGGGGTCATTACAACATTGGCGGTAAAAGGCGCTTACCACCGTGCAGAAGACCGCCAATACACCGCCGCTGCCGGGGTATACCGCCACAGCTATTATGACACACATCTCGGAATCCGCCGAAATTCAGACACCCACACAACACCGCCACACCAAAGGTCAGTGATAAACTGGCGGAAACAAATCCTCCACCTCCACGCCAACAGAAACACGCCCATGCTATTACGACCCATGACTCCACGCGGCGGTCTTTCAACCGCGGTATTCCATTGGCGGTACACACCGCCGCGCTCAAAATACACACACATCTCCAAAACACAGCCACATTGGACAATTCCAAATACACACACATGATACACATACACACACCATTCCCACGCACCCAACCCCTTATAAAACACCCACCCACAAACCCCCACGACCACAATTACAGAGAGAAGGCCAGAGAGAGAGCACAGCAATTGACAACCCCATCACACAGAGGCACACAACACCATCACCCACACAACATCCACGCACAAAACACCACACACCACTACACTCACAACAATCATCACCACATACACCACCCCACACATCACCCACACCACCCCATGTCACGCCAAAGACACACCCGCTTCTCCGAGGAGGAGCTCCGGGTCATGGTGGAGGAAATCGTCCGGGTAGAGCCACAGCTATTTGGCTCACAGGTACAGCACACATCAATAGCCAGGAAGATGGAGTTATGGCGCAGAATAGTGGACAGGGTCAACGCCGTGGGACAGCACCCAAGAAATAGGGAGGACATCAGGAAGAGGTGGAAAGACCTACGGGGGAAGGTGAGTTCAACGGTCTCCAGGCACAACATTGCGGTACAGCGGACTGGCGGTGGACCCCCACCTCTTCCCCCACAACTAACAACATGGGAGGAGCAAGTCTTGACCATCTTGCATCCTGAGGGCCTCGCAGGATTCAGTGGAGGATGGGACACTGGTAAGTCAAATCTTAACTATCATATCCCCCACCCTATCCTGCATGCTATCACACACCCCCTCCCTCACCCCCTCCCCTATCACTACAACTCCTCACTAATGTACCCATGACACTAACCACCCATCCCAACACCAAGCCCTGCATGACACAACTAAGCATGGACACCCCTCACTAAAGCATGCCCACTGCACATACCCAGTAAACCCCCCCAACCATCATCACACAAACCCACACACAGGAATGCTTGCACTGGGTTACACAAACACCCACCCATTGCACACCATTACACACACACATGCAATAATCATGCTCTTATGCCCTTGCAGGAACCCAAAGTACCGTCACCACACCAGAGGGTCCAGACAACACCACTCCACCCCCAGAAGAGGCCCACAGTGACGAGAGCAGCTCTGCCCCACTGGATCTTGATGACCAGCCCGTACCATCGTGGGCCTCAGGACAGTCGGTTCCCCTTGCACAGGCACAGCCCAACACCGACCTTCCACCCTCTGGTAACACCAGCACAGCACCCACCCAGCGGGCCCAAACCTCCCTACCCAGGACAGGTCAATCAGCGGTGTGTCCACCACTACAGGGCACCCAGGGTAATCCACCACCCCAACAACAACAGGGACCTGGGGGCAGTGGTAATGGACACACGGTCCAGGGGACGGAGGCACAGGAACACAGGGGAACTGGGAGGGCTGCTGTGCGACAGAGGGAGGACAGGCCAAGGGAACCCACTCTCCACGAGGCCCTATCCTCCATCATGGGAGCATACCACCACTCGGTCCAGGGGACGGAGGCACAGGAACACAGGGGAACTGGGAGGGCGGCTGTGCGACAGAGGGAGGACAGGCCAAGGGAACCCACTCTCCACGAGGCCCTATCCTCCATCATGGGAGCATACCACCACTCCCAGTAGACGATGGCTACGGTCCTGGACAAGTTGCAGGAGACCCTGCGCCTGCAGGAGGAGCAGTATTTGGGGTTCAGGGAGGAGCTCAGGACCATCGGCTCCGCCCTGGGCACCATCGTAGGGGTGCTGAAGGACATACAGCAGACCTTGAGGGACACCGTGGCACTCCAAGGGGCCCCTGACACTAGCCAGGACGATGAACTGCCCACCACCTCCGCCGGCGCTAGGGGACAGGAGGCCCCGCCACAGGACCACCACACCAGCACCCCACCCCCTGCAGACGGACAACCACCACGCAAGCGGTCCCTGAGATCCAGGAACAGGACAGAGCAAGATGGCAAGACCCCCACCAGGAAATGAGACCACCCTGTTTGTCCTCCCACTGTCCCACTTTGTAACCCTGTCCATACTTGAACTGCACCAGCTCCACTTCCTATGCCCAGGTGGGCAGTGCACCTGTGAGACTAATAGACTGGACTTTGCCATGGACATTCCTCCACCATCACCCCTCACCATTTTACAACCCCCCTCCATATTTTGAGCACTTAAATAAACACCCTTGAAACACAAAACAATCTGGAGTCAGTCTATGATTTGGTAATTTGTATTATCAACGACAGTGTAATAATGGCTTTACCATTATAAGGCTAACATGCCTATGTCACACATCACAAGCCCTTGAAGGATGCAAGCAGTTGACACGTAGGTAACCACACCTGTGAAACCGTATTGGAAGGGTACAACTCATTGAACAAATAGTGATTTAAATCGAGGAACAGGATAGAGGTAGACGTGATAAAGTTAATGTAATGTTAAACCAGAAAATGTTCTCACCTGTGTCTCACTGGAAATATTGCTGTATGACTGACTCCCTGTTGTCGTTGTCTTCTTCATCAGCGTCATCCTCATCACTGTCCACAGGCTCCACAGTTGCTACAACACCGTCATCTGGATCATCCTCCTGCAGAAAAGGCACCTGGCGTCGCAAAGCCAAATTATGGAGCATGGAGCAGGCGATGATGATGTCGCACACCTTCTTCGGTGAGTAGAATAGGGATCCACCTGTCATATGGAGGCACCTGAACCTGGCCTTCAGGAGGCCGAAGGTGCGTTCGATCACCCTCCTAGTCCGCCCATGGGCCTCATTGTACCGTTCCTCTGCCCTGGTCCTGGGATTCCTCACTGGGGTCAATAGCCACGAAAGGTTGGGGTAAACAGAGTCCCCCAATAGCCATACACGGTGTCTCTGGAGTTGACCCATCATATCAGGGATGCTGCTATTCCGCAGGATGTAGGCGTCATGCACTGAGCCAGGGAACATAGCATTTACCTGAGAGATGTACTGGTCTGCCAAACAGACCATCTGGACATTCATCGAATGATAACTCTTCCTGTTCCTGTACACCTGTTCACTCCTGGGGGGGGGGGGCAGAGCTACATGGGTCCCATCAATGGCACCTATGATGTTGGGGATATGTCCAAGGGCATAGAAGTCACCTTTCACTGTAGGCAAATCCTCCACCTCAGGGAAAATGATGTATCTCCTTACGTGTTTCAGCAGGGCAGACAACACTCTGGACAAGACGTTGGAAAACATAGGCTGGGACATCCCTGATGCCATGGCCACAGTAGTCTGAAAAGAGCCACTTGCAAGGAAATGGAGCACTGACAGCACTTGCACGTCAGGGGGGATTCCAGTCGGATGGCGGATCAGTGTCATCAGGTCTGGCTCCAACTGGGTACATAGTTCCTGGATTGTGTCACGGTCAAACCGGTAGGTGACGATGACATGTCGCTCTTCCATTGTCAACAGGTCCACCAGCGGTCGGTACACCGGAGGATTCCGCCATCTTCTCATATGTCCCAGCTGACGGTGCCTACGAAGGACAACAGCGAAGAACCAGTCATTATTCCTCCAGGTATGTACCCACTGTTACACACAAGACTACACCAGACACAAAACCCTTCCTGTATGTGTGTTGAGTGTAGGCCTAGGTATGTGTGACGCAGTAGTAAATGAAGCCATGTGGGCCCCTGAAATGGCGGCTGCCTGACCTCTAAACTGGGACAATGGGATTGTGGGGTAACTGCGCTGGCGTTGTACACCGTTGCGGTAGGCAGTCGTAGACAGCAGCGCAATGCTGCATTGGTTAACATTGGACCCTATGGGTCCCAGGAGCCAATGAACAGGTGCGCTGGCGGTGATGATGCGCACCGCCGCGGACGTCACCGCCATTTTCTATCTGTTCAATCACTCGATACCTGACCTTCGACAGGAGAGGACCTACACTGCAAGTGCTGCTGTGACCTCGGTCTGGAAGCGACGATGGCTGCTGCGTCTGGGGAAAGGGCCCCTGCCTTCACTGCACAGGAGTTGAAGAAACTTGTGGATGGGGTCCTCCCTCAGTACACGCTACTCTACGGTCCTCCAGACCAACAGGTTAGTACACAGGGAGCACGTTGTATGGCTAGGCCTGGGTGGAGATTGCTGGGTGGAAGGGGGCAGAGTTCATAGAACATTAATGCATGGGAATGAATGGGCCACATGGCCAGAGTAGGGAGGGGGCCACTCACATTGACGGTGCAGTTGTTAATGACTGTTCCTCTTCCCTTGTGCATGTCATGTAGGTCAGCACCCACCAGAAGAGGGACATCTGGCGTGCCATCGCCAAGGAGGTCCGGACCATGGGGGCCCACCAAAGACGGGGCACCCACTGCCATAAGAGATGGGAGGACATTCGCCGCTGCAGCAAGAAGACGGCGGAGGCTCAGCTGGGGATGGCCTCCCAACGTGGGAGGGGTGCCCGTCGCACCATGACCCCCCCTGATGTTCCGGATCCTGGCGGTGGCCTACCCGGAGTTGGATGGGCGCTTGAGGACATCACAGCAGACACAAGGGGGTTAGTACAACCTCATTCTGTGGACTTTGTGTGCAGTGGAGGGGTCTGGGTGGGGGAGGTGGGCTGTGGGTGTCCCTAGGCCAGGGCGAGTTAGGTAGGCAAGGCCCCTCCGTAATGTAGGCCATGTGCCACTCTAACCCACCTCTGCAGAGTGGCAAGTCGAGATATAGTAACCCCTGTGGCACCATGTGCGCAGATGTCCACCATTGCCATGTAGGCCATATCCCAGAAATTGCGTGTGTAGAGTGCAGGAGCACGGCGTAGTGCTGGGGGCTGCTGCGTCTGTCTTGTCTGCTAACGGTAGCGGAATGCCATGCACTAAAACTCTCTTTCTTCTGTCTCCCCCACCCTTTTTCTGCTCTCCCTGTCCTTTTGTACATCAGCATCAACAGGCGGAGGTACAGTGGCACCGGAGCACGAGGGAGCTGCATCCCACATGGCCATGGAGGGCCACACCACGGACTCTGAATGCACCAGTGGGACGGAGGGCGAGGGGAGCTTCACGTCGGCCACCGGATCACCAAGCAGCGACACGGACTCCCTTGTGGTGGCGGCACCATCTGTGCCCCCCACCTCTACAGGTACAGCCGCCACATCCCCTATCAGCACCGCCCTCCCAGCAGCCCCTCAGCGTTCGCCCCGTGCCCGCTCACCCAGGAGGGTGGGCATCACCTTCGCCCCAGGCACCTCAGGCCCTGCCCCAGTCACCCCTGCTGCCCTCAGTGAGGAGGCCATTGACCACCTCAGGTCACTCAGTGTGTAGAACGAGAGTTGCAACACGGTAATGCATTCCTGGAGGGCATTCATTCTGGTCAGGCTGTCCTTCAGCGAACCCTGCAATCTTTGGTCTCAGCACGGATGGCAGCCATTGTCCCTGTGTCTAGCCTCCCCCCTCCAACTTCCTCCACCCAGACACAATCCCCTGTACCCCAGCCCATCCCAAGCACACCTACAGACCAGCATGCACACAAGTCAACACCCAAAAGTAGCTCAAGCAAACATAGGCACCACACATCCCACAGGCACTCACACAAGCATCACACCCATACAGACACAGCAACATCCACTGCCTCCACTGTGACCCCCTCCTCCTCTTCTCCCTCCTCCCTCCCAGTCTCGTCTACACACACACCTGCATGCACGAAATCTACAGCCACCATGAATCACACCAGGACAACCAGCACCACAAGCCGCTCACCTGCACTCACCACCTCCACTCACACTTTACACGTCCCCTGTGTCCTCTCCCAGTGTGTCTGTGACACCCCCTCCCAAAGTACACAAACGCCGGCAATCACTCACCCAACATCCATCCACCTCACGACAGCCTCCAGTACCTGCACCTGCACCCAAAACACCTAAAGTGACACCTCCTACAACCACCTTCTCGTCCTCCACTCACAGACCCCCTCCAGCTACCCATCCCAGTGTTCGTCAGAAACTGTCCCTCTGTAAAGTTGACCTTTTTGCCCCCACCATCCCCCCTCTAATTCATCAGTCCCGTCGTAGCGCCTCAGCCAAAAAGCCTCCAATACCAGTGGTGACTGTTCAAGGCTTGTGGAGTGCACCGGCCACTAGGGCAGGCAGTAGGACCCAGAGCCAAGGCACTAGCAGCCCACCCCCTGTGAAGGCTCTAAGAGTGGACGACGGGATCGTGTTAAGACTCCTGGTGGGACAACAACTGACATGGGTTCCAAGCTGTGACTCCACCAAAGGTGGGGAAGGGCCAGAGGAAGTCTGCCCAGCCTGTTGTGAGTGTCACGGCGGAGAAGTGCGCCATCATTTCCGGCGGTCGAGACACAGCCGCCAGCACCGTCGTCACTGGTCCAGAGACCACCGCCAGAGTCATTGCCCAGGAGGGCCCAAGTATCGTCACTGGTCAGGAGACCACCGCCGGAGTCACAGCCCAGGAGGGCCCAAGTATCGTCACTGGTCAGGAGACCACCGCCGGAGTCACAGCCCAGGAGGGCCCAAGTATCGTCACTGGTCAGGAGACCACCGCTGGAGTCACAGCCCAGGAGGGCCCAAGTATCGTCACTGGTCAGGAGACAACTGCCGGAGTCACAGCCCAGGAGGGCCCCGGCAGCCACAGCCCCGCTGGGCAATGATGGAACGTCATGCCACACACCAATGCCCAGTGTAGAAAACGTCATGCCACACACCAATGCCCAGTGTAGAGAACGTCATGCCACACACCAATGTCCGTATCAGAACCTCCATGTCAAAGCACCGCTGAACAGGGCAAAGACCGCCATGGTGAAGCCTGCTGAACAGGGCAAAGACTGCCATGGCAAAGCACCGCTGATCAGGGCCAAGACCGCCATGGGGAAGACCGCTGAACAGGGAAAAGACTGCCATGGCAAAGCACCGCTGAACAGGGCCAAGACCGCCATGGTGAAGACCGCTGAACAGGGCAAAGACTGCCATGGCAAAGCACCGCTGATCAGGGCCAAGACCGCCATGGTGAAGACCGCTGAACAGGGCCAAGACCGCCATGTCAAAGCACCGCTGAACAGGGCCAAGACCGCCATAGTGAAGACCGCTGAACAGGGCAAAGACTGCCATGGCAAAGCACCGCTGAACAGGGCCAAGACCGCCATGGTGAAGACCGCTGAACAGGGCCAAGACCGCCATGGTGAAGACCGCTGAACAGGGCCAATACCGCCATGGTGAAGACCGCTGAACAGGGCAAAGACTGCCATGTCAAAGCATCGCTGAACAGGGCAAAGACTGCCATGTCAAAGCATCGCTGAACAGGGCCAAGACTGCCATGGCAAAGCACCGCTGAACAGGGCCAAGACCGCCATGTCAAAGCACCGCTGAACAGGGCCAAAACCGCCATGTTGAAGACCGCTGAACAGGGCAAAGACCGCCATGTCAAAGCACCGCTGAACAGGGCCTAGACTGCCATGGCAAAGCACCGCTGAACAGGGCCAAGACCGCCATGGTGAAGACCGCTGAACAGGGCCAAGACTGCCATGGCACAGCACCGCTGAACAGGGCCAAGACCGCCATGGTGAAGACCGCTGAACAGGGGCAAGACCTCCATGTCAAAGCACCGCTGAACAGGGCCAAGACCGCCATGGTGAAGACCGCTGAACAAAGCCGAGACCGCCATGTCAAAGCACCGCTGAACAGGGCCAAGACTGCCATGGCAAAGCACCGCTGAACAGGGCCAAGACCGCCATGGTGAAGACCGCTGAACAGGGCAAGCACCGGGTAGGAATGATTAGACTGCCACATCAGGCATCCTTATCCCATGTGCAGCTGGGACAGTGACAGGACTGGAACTTTCACTGGGAGACTCATCCAGTCTGGGCACCAGCCCCCCCCTCCCCCCAGTACCAGTAGAGAGCTGATTCTACTTGAGAGACTGTGGCTTTGCACTCCCCAGGATGGCACAGTGGCCAATCCACCCACTGTAGAGACTTGAGAGACTGTGGCTTTGCACTCCCCAGGATATGGAAGTGGGCAACCCACCCACTGTAGAGACTTGAGAGACTGTGGCTTTGCACTCCCCAGGATGGCACAGTGGCAATCCACCCACTGTAGAGACTTGAGAGACTGTGGCTTTGCACTCCCCAGGATACATTAATGGGCATGTAGCCCCGTCGTGGATCTGGCTTTGCATTCATCCGGCTGAGGTGCCCCCTTTCCCTTCCCCCTGAGGTGCCTGTTGTATTTCTATCTGATGCCCCCGCAGTGTTCTCTCCGATTGTGGTCAGGTATCGTTTGTGGGCCTCGCCCATGCATATTTTGGACTGTTGGTGCACGGACATTGTTGTGTACATATCTGCACTACTTCTCATATTGTATATATCATTATGAGTGATTTTCAAATATATATCAGTATATTTTTGTATGACATGTATATTGGCACATTACAATGTTTGACCGAATTTTGCTTTATCTTTGCATTCTTACGGGGGGATTGTGGATTGTTTCTGTGATTTCTGTGAATGCATTGGTGTGTATGTTGTGATATGCGAGGGTGGGGGTGTTTGGTGGGTGTCCCCCTAACTTTTGCCTCCCCCCTCCCACGTGTCGTAGGTGCAGTACTCACCGGTGTCTTCAGCGCCTACGTAGCTGTTCGTCGTAGAGGAGCAGATAGACAAGGGCAGGGAGTATTTGTAATTCCGGCTCCATGGTGTCCTCGTTCCTCGTGGGATGTGTTAAGGTGAGTGTTTTCCCATAGCAAAAGCTGTTTCCGCCGTGTTTTTATCCACGGTGAATCCCCCCCGGAAAAGGTGGCGGATTGGCGGGTTGTAAAACTGTGGGCAGTACATTGTCTCCTGCCTGTCTGTTGGTGGTGACCGCCACGCTGCTTGTCCGTACCGCCGTGGCGGGCGGTGTGTTAAAGTGGTTGTCTTTGTTGGCGGTTTCAGCCAGGGTCATAATTCCCTTTTTCAGTCCGCCGGCCTGTTTGCGGTATTACCGCACCTTTAACACCGTCCGCCAGGGTTGTAATGACCACCATTATGTTTACTTTGAAACATGAACGATTAACCAAGAACAGAGATATGATTTAACCCTATTCCCTGGGGATGCTGACAGATAACGCAGGAGGCACCTTGGGGATTCCTGACAATTTCCTGGGGGTGGTTTGGATCTTTGCAACAGTCTCTGGTGTCTGTCTGGGTCACAGGGAACATTTGCGGGGTGGTTTACCTTCTGTAGGGGGGAGGGTGCTGGTGGCCTGTGAGTGACATGGCAGGTCCTGTCAACTCGCTGCAGCAGATGTTGTGGGCTGGTGAGTAGACTGGATAGTGATAGGGGCCTGCTGGTGTGCTGTGTACTCACACATCGTGCTGGTCATGTCACCCAGCACCCCTGCAATGGTGGCCCTGTTGGCATTTAAGCCCTGCAACTGCTGCATGACCTCCTGGTGGTGTAGCCTCTTGCATCCACTGGTTCTCCTGCAAGACAGTAATCACCTGGCCCTGACCTGGGATTGTTGGTAGGCCCCAGGAAATGTGTGAGTGCCTCCTGGAGAATGTATGATGGAACAACGCATGTGCTAACCACGCATGCCTGAACAATGCAGTCGGAACAACGACCACATTGTTGCCACGAATGCTTTTACCACGCATTCCTTTACAACGATTTTTAGTTGTAAAGGCATGCCTAGTAAAGGCATGTGTGTAAAGGCATGCATGGTTTTCGCATGTCAATCCCCCCACCCGCCAAAAAATTCAACTACCCCGATACCCCCACCCACCCTGAGCCCTAAAACCTACCACAATCCCCAACCTGCCCTAAAAACAACCAACCCCAACCCAAAAAATAAAACGACACCACCCCTAAAAACAAAATTACCCCAACCCCAAAAAACCAACCACCCCACCCCCAAAAACTAAACTACCCTGACCCCCACCCCAAAAAAAACAATCTACCCAGACCCTCCACCCCAAAAAACAACTACTCTGATCCACCACCCCAAAAACCAAGCTACCCTGACCCCTGCACCCCCATAAACCAAACTATCCCGACCTCCACCCCCAAAAACCAAACTACCCCGACCCCCCACCCCCTAAAACACTCACTACCCCGACCCCCACCACAAAAACAAAACTACCCCGACCCCCACCCCCAAAACAAAACTACCCCAACCCCCAAAAAAACAAACTACCCCGACCACCCGCCCCACCCCCAAAAACCAACGACCCACCTACCCCTAAAAAACAAGCTACCCCGATCTCCCACCCCCAAATATCAAACTACCTTGAACCCCACCCCCACCCCCTGAAACATTCACTACCCCAAACCCCACCCCAAAAACAAAACTACCCCACCCCCAAAAACAAAACTACCCCAACCTCCACCCCTAAGAAAACAAACTACCTTGACCTCCCACCCCCACCCCCAAAAACCAACAACCCCACTGCCCCTAAAAAACAGACTACCCTGATCCCACCCCCAAAAACCAAACTACCCCAACCCTCACCTCAAAAAACACTAAATACCCCGACCCCGCCCAAAAACGAAACTACCCTGATCTCCCACCACGGCCCCCAAAAACCTAAATGCCCGGGTCTCCCCACCCCCAAAAACCAAACTACCCCACCCCCAAAATCCATTGACCCCCACCCCAAAAAACCAACCTACCCAGATCCCCCAACCCCCAAAAACCAATGACCCTGCCACTGCCAAAAACCAAACTACCCCGATTCCCCACCGCAACAACCAAACTACCCTGACCCCCACCCCCAAAAACCAAACTACCCAACCCACTACACCCAAAAAACAAACCACCCTGATCCTCCACCAACCAAAAAACAAACTACCCCGATCCCCCACCCCCAAAACCGAAAGTTCTCTGACCCCCAAAACAAAACTACCCAGACCCCTGCCCCTAAAAACAGAACTACCCCGATCCCCACCCCTAAAAACCAGAACTACCTCGATCCCCCACCTCGCTCGAAAAAAACAAACTTACCCGACTTCCCCCAACCCAAGCCCTTAATCCACCCCACGCCTAAAAACTAGCCTCAACTCTGCACCATCCCCACTTACCTGACCTCGTCCTCTCCCAATGCTGACTCCTTTTTTCTCTTCCATACCCACGCATGTGCGTTGTTCCGCACATACATGGATATGTCAGAGAGAAAGGGAGTCGTTCACACAAGTGTGGTTCCGCTTGTGTGAACAACAACGTTGTGGCTCCGGAGTCATTGCTCTGGATGTTCCCCCTTCTAGGGCAGTCGGTTCCCTGGGTTGGGCACCCCCGGCGCACAGCTAACCTCACACTGGGCCTAGACCCCTGTGCCTGTGTCCCCTGAATGGTGTGCCAACTCCCACTTACACCAAGACCTTCATTGTCTTGCCTGTGTGGTGTTGACTCGGGTCCCTGTACAGGTGGGCACACAAGTGATCGACATGTCCTGGGGACAGAGGTTTGGGACGTTGGGTGGCTGCTGTGGTGTTGGAGTCAGATGGGGGGCCTCAAGGTGATCTGGGTGTGGGATGTGGAGGCCGACTGACCAGTGGTGCCAGATGGTCCAGGGAGATCATCCAGATCGGGACATCCAGAGTTGCTGTCATCACTGAGGGCATCTTCTGGTGGAGGACTGGGTTGTCGTGGCGCATGCTCGCCGCTGACATTGGCTGTGGTACCTGTGGACATGTGAAAAATGTGTTACAGTCATTGTCTGTCACATATTCAGCATTTCTAGCTTTCCCTATGGGTTGGATGTTTCTTCCCACCTTTGGTTAGTGTATGCTGGTGGATGGTGGGATTGGTAGTACTACATGCTGTCCATGCATTACTGTAGTGTGTGCATGCAGAGCTGGCAGGGGTGTGCTTGCAATGGGAAGGGCATGCAGGGGTACACAATTGAGGGTGGTTATGGGGGTGGTTCACTTCATAAGATGGAGTGGTGTGAAGGGTGTCAGGGTGAGGGGGTGACATGCCATGCAGGTATTGGTGGCCGTAGGGTAGTAATGGTTCCTCCTGTCCACGATCCTCTGCCATAGCTCCTTCATCCCGGCAATGGATATCTGCTGGACCTATGCACCGAACAGCTGTGGCTCTACCCTAGCGATTTCCTCCACCATCACCCGCAACTCCTCATCTGTGAAACGGGGATTCTTCTGTGGGGACATGCCTAAAGTATTGTGGATGTAGTGTGTGTGTTATCCACGGTGTGATGGGGGTTGGGGTATGGTGTGTATTGTGTGATGCGTGAAAGGTGAATAGGTGGATGTGGTTTGTGTGTGCAGTTCTTGTATTATCTTTTGCTGGCAATGTGTAGCAGTATTTTCATGTTTGCAAAGGATTGTGGGTTGTGTGGGGTGTGTTTTATAGTGATGTTGGTGGGTATGTACAGTGTGTGTATTTGTGTCAGGTGTGGGTTTTTCAATCCGGCCAATGTTGGCTTCTGTTGGTGCTGGGTGCCCACTTCTACTGCGGTGGTGTGCACCACCAATGGCTGACCGCCGTTGAGTGTGCGCTGTGGTTATTCGTGGTCCATAATTTGGAGGGCGGAATATTGCTGGCGTGGCGGGAAGGGTGGTTGGTCCAACAGTTTATCACCTCCTTCGGTCTGGTGGAATTGTTGTTGTGGCTGGTTTCTGTTGGTTTTGTGCGTCAAAATGTGGCGAGCAGATTGCCACTTCCGCAGTGGTCTGTTGGCGCCCGTCACCATGGCAGCCTTTGGAAAAGACTGCCAATGTCATAATGACCACCAAAGTCTGAGAGCAGACTCTCCACACCCAAGAACTCTGAAAGGAGAAATAATCTCAGAAGGAGAGAAAATATAAAAGCTCCTGACAGATATACTGATTCACTTCCTTCTCGTTCCTTTCAGGATGCATCGGATAGACATAGCAAGAGAGTGGGCCGGTCAGAGCATTGTCCTGACTACGTGAAATAGAAGAAAGACTCACTGTGGTCTTCAGACAAAAAAGAAGACAAGTCCCCACAACAAAAGCCACAGTGTAAAAAGAAAAAAGTGGCAGCACTTGCAATTAAAAATGCCAGTATACTTGAAAACATTGCTGAAGAACAAGATGTGTGGCAGTGACACTGCTGGACAGTGCGGTAGAAGTCATGATATGCCTCCAAAGTCTGAAAGATCATCTGGATGCGACAGCAACTAGCGACTTCATTTCAGTCAAGACTGAGGACGGGCACGTTCTCCCACCCGACAGGTTTTATGATTTAAATATCCAAATTGAGGGAGACATAGAGTGCACCATTAGTGTAATATTCTGGGATGAACTTAGTTGTAATATCCTATTGGCTGAAAGAGACTGGCCACCTGAGCACATCCGTTAGCCCCCACATAGGGAAGATGTAATTTTGCTTTCTTTCTCTGATCTTGTTCCAGAGGTGGTAAAACAAGCCTACGCTGTCAACTGGGCTTTAGCACAGGCACCTGTGCGATACCGCAATCATGTAGGTTGGGTTAAGGATTCTCCTTACCATGTAGTACCTGTTAGGTCTACACCCCAGCCTCAGCCTCAGTATCCTTTTAAACACAAACCTAAAGCTCCAGTATGGGAGATCCTCACTCAGCTTGAGTACCAGGGATTAATTGAGCCCTGTGTCTCTGCAATGAATAACCTGTTCTTCCACGTTGCAAAACCCGACAATTCATACAGAATATTCTTATATTACAGACATTTAAACAGGCATACTCGCACATACGCAATATAAAATTCACACATCACAGCACTAATTCAGAACATAGTGGATAAAAAATATAAAACCACCTTGAATATCTCAATGTTTTTTTGTGCCGAAACTTAGCACACGAAAGTCGGGACCTGAGTGCATTCTCATTTGGCTAACAAAAACGCTTCTGCCTTTTGCCCCAAGGCTACAAGAACAACATAGTGCTGTTCTCAGGAAGCGTAACATCAATATTGCATGATATTGATCCTGAGGCGTTGTCCTATGTGGATGAGATTTATCTCACAGACAACGACCTTAACATTCATCTTGCCAGAGTCGATCAGATTGTTTTGGGATTCGCAGCCCTTGGTTACAAATTTAATTTTAGGAAAACTAGCATAGCCTTTCTCAGTGTATTGTTCCTGGGATACGAGCTATCAAACGTGGTCAAGAGCCAGGCTTTTTAGAAAAATGTACTCAATTCCAGCCACCAAATACTATCAAGAAACTACAGTCTTTACTTGGTTTCTTCAACTTTGGCAGAACATATGTTCCTGACTATGCACAGTGCATCAAGCCACTCTAGGACTTAATATACCCTGATTTTTCTAGCAGACACTGGACAGAAGAACACACATGCATCCTTAGAGGGCTGCAACAGGACATGCTAGAAGCAAAACACTTACACACCCTTGACAACAAAACAAATTTGGTCATCAGAATAATTGTTGTTGTCATTGGGTTCAAGTATGTTGCCTTAAACAAGGGTGACATGGTGCCCATATCTTGTAAATCACATTTGTAATCCAATGCAGAGCAACGCTTTGCACCCACAGAACAAATTCTAACTGCAGTACAGATGGCTGTCATCAAGGAGAGGCCATTTGCCCAAGGGAAACGCATTATTTTTGTTACGCTTGTGCCAACCTTAGAGGCCGTCACCTAGGGTTCCTAAAGCTAAAGCATTACATCCATGCTGGATTCAATGGGCAACCTCCCTGACTGCCACCGATTTTGATTACATCTTTGATCCAAAACTTCAAACACAAGAATTTCTCCAATACGAGCAGGAGTACCTCTTGATATCTTGCCGCTTGACAGAAGCCATACTGTCATTTGCACTGATGGTTCAGCACAACCAGCTGTAGGTACTAAACATCAGTACTCAGCCACTTGCGTTGGCGTGAGCAGAGTGATGAAGGATGGTATATTCCACCATCACAATACCTACGCACAGACCCTGGGGAACTGCACAGCTCACCTGGCTGAACTTAAAGCCCTTATCCTAGCACTAGAACAGACGGATTAAGGACAACTCACATTGACTGTGATTTATACTACTGTGTCCAGTCCTACAATGATTATCTTAATCATTGGCGATTAAAAGGGTTCAGAGACTCAAAGGGGAACACCATAAAACACAGAACTCTGTGGGGAGGTTAGCTGATCCTGAGGATAAGCTACCTAATGCTCATGTAGTCCATACATTGGGCCACAAACGTGTAGGAGTACACAGGATTGGCAACACTTTGACTGATAAAGCGGCTAAATCCACAGTAGCTACGGCTTCTGTTGCTGCAGTGACTTTTCCCAGATGAGACTGGATAATTACATTTTGGCTGCCGTGAAAGCTTCAGCTGAAGGCAAGCCTCTCCCAAAAGCATACTCTACAAAATATTGATACCACATCAGTGCACAGAATGTTGCCTATGCAACAATTCCTGGGGTTGGAGATCGAGTAATCCCCAACCAAGGCCAGAGATTAGATCTAATCAAGGCAGTGCATGAGGGTGTCATCTCTGCACATGCTGGTGTTGCAGACACAATAATACTCTTACAGAAACACTTCTGGTGGCTGGGTCTATACAAGCAGATAAAGCAATATGTTCTTTGCTGTGACATTTGCCAGCAGGTAAAGAGCTAAAACATCAAATGACCACACAGACATCCCTCTTAGGGGCATATTTATATTCGGTTGGTTGCAAATTAGCGTAATTATTTTTTGACGCCGATTCAGCGCAAACCTTACTCCATATTAATACTTTGGCACTGGACACGTCTAGCGCCAAAGCTATGGAGTTAATGTCATTTTCTGGACATAGAAACCAATGAGATGCAAGGTAGGCGTTCCCGTGCAGAAAACAACGTTATGACCCTTGCACCATATTGATCCCTTGTGCTAAATTCATGTACGGGGGCCTTAACTAATAGCACCATTATTTAACGCCTGGGTATGGGCAGGTGTTAGGGGACCTGTGGGCCTATATTCATGGTCAGAGCCGCAGGGACAACACCAGGAAGATACCTAAGGATGGGGGTACCCCATCCCAGGTAAGTAGAGGTGAGTAGAGGTGAGTATTTTGTTTTTATTTTTGGTTGTGCAATAGGGGGTCCTAACGTGGGACCCCTACATGGCAATGGGCCCAATGGCCACACTAAGGGGACATAAGTCCCCTTGGCATGGACATTGGTCTGGGGGACATGACTCCTGTCTTTACATACACAGGAGTCATGTCCATGGTGGTTGTGCGGCGAAATATGACGCTAATCAGGTTAGAGTCTTTTTCTTGACTCTAACCTGGCTAGCGCCATTGTTTGACGCACAACCTCTAGTTTTCTCTATGCCTTCCCCACTGGGCCTTACCGCTGGCTAACGTCATCCCATAAATATGACGCCCGGCCGGTGTCTTGGGATGGTGCTAGCCGGCGGTATAGTTTTTGACGCTAAACTGCCCCAGCGCAGTTTAGCATCAAAAAGTATAAATCAGGGCCTTAGTGTCCAATAGGCCACTACAATGTGTGTACCTGGACCATTGTGGTCCCCTTCAACCTGATGGTGCATACAAATACATCTTAGTCACTGTAGATTCTTGTTCTAGATTCCTGTGGGTGTGGCCTCAGTGGTCAGCTGACACTCAAACTGTTATTAAAGACTTGCTGATCTTTATCAGTACACATGAGGTTGCAGCATTCCCTTCAGACCACAGCCCTGCCTTTGCCTCCAAGGCATTCAGGGACACTATGAGGACGATGGGTGTTGAACTCCATTACTCCTCACCCTACCATTGCGAGGGTAATTGGGTTGTGAAGAGGAAGAATTGAGATCTAAAGCAGTCCTTAACAGCTAGAGTACTAGGTTCTGGCCACAGTTGGCTTCATCACCTATATGGTGTCCAGAGAGCACTGAATAATCTGCCCAGACAGTCCTTGGGAGGACGCACTCCTTATGAGATTCTCTTTGGGATACCTATGTATGTCCCAGATCTAGATGGCCCTGGTTTGGTGGCAGCAGATACAACTTTTGACATAAATGAACGTCTCACTGTCTTACAAGAGCTTCAGTAATTTTGTGATGATAAATCATCCACCAGTGCTGCCACCTTAGGAATAAGGGATTTGCCAACAACTTCTACTGGCTGAATTCCTAAAGTTGGGGATCTGGTTCATGAGAAGATTGCTGTGAAGAAGGAATTCAGCCTATCTTACAGAGCACCGGTCAAAGGCCTGGGAATACAAGGTACCAGAACTGTCATCCTACCACTGTTGCCTGGTTCCAAAGCAAACAGATTTGTCTCCATTGACAACATCAAACGTCACCAAGTGGCCGATCCAGTACAGTAGACTCAAAGGTCCTTTGGGTAGTTCCCGGTCCCCTCTCACTACCCAACAGGACATACCTCTTCAAAGAAGAAACAACAACACTTCTGACTACAACAGCATACACAACAATGCTACAAATGCCTCCTCGAGCATGGGGAGGGTAGAAAATGAGCTTTTGCTGATTCCTGTTACCACTTCACCGACAACACTTCTCCAAGATGTGGCTGTCTTTGACTCCAACTCTACACAAACTGACAACATCATCTACTATGAACCTCAACGCGAAGTGGATATATCCACTAGTAATGCACCCGCTCCTGTGTTTGCAGAGGCTCCTTCTGGTTATTTCATCAACCTTAATGACTTTTCTTTGACTTCATCCACAACTGCAAGTGAAACTGTTTCAAAGACACGTCATAGTTTGGATGCTCAGCTTATTGCAGTGTTGTCAGACCGGAAGCGGAAGCAGGCTCAGCGGACGGGGGCGCGGCACTGTGGTTGGTAGCAAGCAGCAGCCGAACTGAGCCACGGAGCCGGAGCGGACCCAGCAGAGGCCAGAAATTACAGCGGCACGGACCTCACCAGACTGGTCCCACTGTAAGTATTTCATCGCCACAGTCACACAGTTGCATGGCCTACTCGCATTGAGGCGCGGCAAAGGCATACTGACACGTGGCAGGTTGCAGGTTGCAGGGAGGAGACGCAGACTCCTGCACCCGAACCTGCGCTGAAACACCAGTGGGGTAAAAGTGAGCGCGAACGAACCGAGGACGCCCGGCAACTGTATTAGTAAAGAAGGTGTGTAGCATTGCCACAGCCAGGGAGAGGACATTGCGAGGCCAAGAAGCCGACGGTGAGGCGAAGCAGGCAGCGAGGCATTGTGGCTGAGCCTGGGTGAGACTGTTGACTCTATTAGCCCTCATATCCATCCTAGTGCCCCTGCCCCTACCGCAGCTCTAAGCTAAGAGCGAATAGCACAGGACCCTCAAATTTTGACTTTTTTTTTTTTGTCTCTGGTCTCTGTCAGATTGGATTCAAGTGGGCTCAAGTGGGCTCAAGCGGGCTCAAGTGGACTCAAGTGGGCCCGGAGGCCCACAGCGTGGTCAGCTTCAGCTGCTCAGTCAATCCGGGTGAGCAGTTTGTGAGGAGCACAGGCCCTCGACCTCAGTTGGAGACCTCAGTTGGAGAGTCCTGAGGAATTTTGGAGTGTAAAAGGAACCTAGTGCCAGTAGTAATTAGTTGTTAGCCCCTGGTGGTGGTACGGAAATGGCTGGTACCAGGCCAGACCAGTGCGGTTTGTCCCCCTCCGATGCTGGATTACGAAGTAAAGGAACTCCTACAGTGAAGTCCCTGCAGTATAGAGTGTTGTGATTTATTGTGGGAATCTATTGTGGAAATCCACCCACTAGTAGAGTAGAGAAGTGTGGCACAATGGTTAGAGCAGCAGACCGTGAAGCAGAGATCTGGTTCAAGACCAGGGTTCAAGTCCTGCTTCGGCAGGTCTTGGGCTCAATTCCCTTGGACCAGATAATTCTCGCCTCGGTGCCTAATCTAATTAATGGGTCCAACTCTGGGCAATAGCTTGCTTAATCTCCACAACGGCCCCAACAGCGCTTGGATGCCTGGCTTCACCCTGGGGGTGCCCAGGAGTGGGCACCTCACAGGGAAAAGCCAGGAGGGGTTCCATAGCGGTATGAGTACAGTGCCTTGAGACCCTAACGGGTGAGTAGTGCGCTATACAAGTGCAAAGTTTAACTATTACGTCTTAGCATAATGCTGGGTAGATACCTGGTATACAGTATATAGTACACAGTGCATAGTCCACAGGATGCCGGTAACCAAAGCTCGAGTACGTGCATTAAAAAGGGTCCAAAGATAAGTTTGAAACCGAGGGAGACTTTGGGGACACATCAGCTCTCAGGGGTATGGTATGGAAATCATGAAGAAGGTGATGGAGAAAATATATCCCAGTTGTTGGACCAGGAGGACACCCATAGAGACAATGGTGACAGTGGCGAAAAACCCTCAGGGACCCCTCTGGGGGTTTCAATCAGAGAGTTTGTTGGGAAATATTTTAAAAAGACTCATAGCATTTCACAGGCGTCAGAGGGTAATATCATGTTTGATTCTAACCAGAGTGAAATAGGCCGACCCATGAGGAACAACTCTCAAGCCTCAGATTCATCGCAGATAGAGGATTTATTTTTAGGGGAGGGGCTTGAGGAAGTGGGTGGGCGTAAGGCCTCACTGGAACCTAGGCAATCCTAATCCCCAGGCCCCCCACCACAAGCTAGGGGTAATATAAGATCAGAAGTGGGTTTCCCATCCAGCCCGCCCAGCCCTGGCTCTGAGAGAATTGAATGGAGGGAGGGTTTTGTAGGAGGTCTGGGGGTCCCTGTCAGAGAGGAGAGCGAAATAGGCGCTCTACTACCGTCTTCCCTCTTGGGTAGGCAGTCTGCATTTGCATTGGATACTACTGCCATACCCGCTGAGTCATTACTAGATGACATGTGCCTAGTGCAAAAGACTCTGCAAGCAATTTTAGAAGTACTGACGACAAATATTAGTTTGGGAAAAGTACATAAAAATCAATTACAAGGGATAACTGAAGAGTTGAAATGCTTTAATAGCAGTATGCCAGCTCTAGTGTAGCCTATATTGGAAAAAAGGGATCAAGAAACAAATACCCTCGACACCCCCAAACAAAATAAAGATGGAGGGGAAACCGTTATATTACAGACACTAAATAAACCATCAGTATATGTTTCTAAACAACCAATGTTGGTGATAAAGAGGAATCGTAGATGGGGGATAAAGGGCTACGGTCTGCGTAGTCTCCCCTACTAACCAAAATATAGGAAGCAAAGTAAGCAAAGTAACGTTGGGAGCAAAACATCAGAAGGGGAAGTGGGAAAGATAGCGCAGGCAGCTCAGGACAATATTTTAAAGATAGGCATGACTGAGGGTGGTAAGCAATAACCACAGAGCAAGAGGCTATGTCGCAAAAGGTATCTAGTATACCCCATAGAGAATTCAGTAAGCAAGGGAAAAGAAAGAAGGGCAGGCATGGAGGGGAAGTGGATACGGAAGTAGTAGAAGAAATAGAAGAAAGAGAAGAAACTAATGGTTTGGAGGGAGAGAATAATAGTAAGAGATTAGTGAGAAGTAGGGGTTGTAGAGAATTAGTAAACCCAACTTGCCCAACGAAGAGCGGGGTTTCATTCTCACCTAATGACAATGAGAACAAGAAGGAGCGAAAAGCCCTAGAGGGAGTAAAGACAGGGCGATCTATTTGGAGCCTCGGAGAAGAGAGATTGGGAAGAAATGGCAAAGGAAGTTAAAACCTTTGAATCGTACCCGTCTTTTAGAAGTTATGGCCTTGTGCCCAAGCTTATGTGAGATTGAGTCAGATGATATAAAGCAAATAGGATTCATATTAAGCCCGGAGGGGGAAGAGGTGACTAAAGCACTCTTTTATTCTGACTGCATTAGATAATTAGTACTACAAGCAGAGGCGGAGCTAATGAAGGAGGGTATAAGATTAGTGCAGGGAAATGTGACAGAGGATGAGTCACAAGACAGGCGAGCCCTCAGGTGCCACGTAGGTTTATTCCCAAATCAAGTGCAGTGTAATCTGTCATAGAATAAAAATTGCAGAAGTTGTGTTAATGGAAACAATGGTAGTTTAAGTGTAACCGTAGCCACTGAGTATCATGACTCACAGTGGAGGAATGATCTTGAGTCCATTGTAAACCCCTGTGACAAGTATCGTAGGGGAGAGTTGAGTGAGGTGGACTGGGAATTAAGCCCTGCGCACAGCCATTTGATTTTATCCTGGAACTTGGGAGGATACAATAAACACGTAAAGCAAGAACCAAATAAAGGAGAGTTCGAAGAGTATGATGTAATGTCTATCCAGGAAACTTGGCTGTGCCACGAACCCGAACCAGTAGATGGTTTTATGAGGCTTTTCAGAGGAGCAACACAGCAAGGGTCAGGACGTCCATCACGGGGCCTAATAACGTTAGCCTCTACAAGAATAGCGAACAAGATCACAGAAATAAAAAACAAATGTCGCTGGCTATTGGGAGATCTCCACAATGAAATCGGAGGTGTTAAACAGGTTTTGATAATCAATGTTTATATACCACCAGGGAACATGTCTGATTATAATACCCAGCGGGTCTGTTTGAGGAAGATTTGGAACTTCTATGTTCTGGTAAAGCAGGATACTTGATTTTAATGCTGGGAGATTATAATCATAAACTTAACCCTAACAGCAGTGACAATCTATATAAGGAGCTATTGGTAGCTGCACAAATCCCTAGTAGCATCTTTCCCAATGTAGAAGGTTCTGCCCGCAATTTGTCCTTAGTAAGAACTTTAGGATCCCTAGGCATGTTTTGTCTAAATGGGCGTATGAAGATGAATCATCCGGCAAAAAAGACTTTTCGAATAGGCAATCAGGAATGCCCTATTGATTATGCTTTTGTAAACACCTGGTTCTTTGGAGAAGTGCTAGACTTTGAAGTTGAGCATATAGAGGACAGTGATCACGGGCCACGCCATTTAGCAATACAATCAGCTGGTAAAACCCAAAAAAAAAGAGAAAAGGCATTGATAGTGCTAGTTGAGTATCCCCGTAGGATAACGACTCGACTTACAGAAGGTAGTCTAGAAGTACTTAATAATCTGATAGTAAACTATCCATTCCTTAGTATGGAAGAAGATCCAAAAGATATAATCAAAGGCTACAATAAGGGCATTGCAGTAATGGTTAACTGCTTAAAAATTAAATTAAAAATATTGCAAAAGGAAAAGTTAAAGGGTGAACCATATAAGACAAATAATAGCAAAATATGGTTTAATTGGGAATGTAGGTGGAAAAAGCAAATGATACGAAGATTAGAAAGGGAATATAAGCTAAGACCCTCCGTTGATACGGAAGAGATGCTCCGTCAAGCAAAACAGGGCTATAAAATATTGATAAGACAGAAGAAACAAGAATATGCCAATAAAAACTGGGATACAAGATTGAGGTGAAAAGAACACAGAATATTAGGGGCTTTTGGCAGCTGGTAAGGGTGGGGAAAAAGGTAGGAACTATGCTGTGTCTGGTTGGAGAAGAAGACTGGTATAAATATTTGTCCTCAATATATAAAGGTACCGATGATGAAGAAGGTTATGGTATCACTAGGAAGCTTGGCGACAACATGAGATTAGCTTTCGCCCCACAAAAAATAAAAGAAACTATTGCAGCATTAAAATTAACTAAAGCGGCAGGCCCAGACAATCTCCCAGCAATAATAATAAAAAAGAATATTAATTGGTGGACCAAATTTTTCCATGCTACTTTTTGTAAAGTTTTAGATCATGGCCGTTTTCCAGAGAATTGGAAGGGGGCCATGATAAGACCAATTCACAAAAAGGAGGCTCCAACTCAACCAAAAAATTATCGTCTGATAAGCCTATTAGATGTAGGTGAAAAGGTATTTACAAAGCTATTGCAGGGGTTAATCAAAGAATGGGCAGATGATAACGATTTGACACCAGTAGAACAAGGGGGCTTTAAAGAAGGGCACTCGACAATCGACCACTGCTTTAGCTTGTGGGCATTAGCAAAAAAATCAGTGGAAATGCGAAGCAGCCTATTTTGCTGCTTTGTTGATTTTCATGCCGCTTTTGACTTGGTGGATAGGAAATTACTACGGAATATGCTAAAACAGTTAGGGATTGGTTTGGATTTATTGTCACTCCTTCAGGGTCTGCAGTTACAAAATTGGGCCCAAGTAATTTTAGATACGAGTGGCTCACTTTCAAAAAGGATCCCCATAAAGAATGGCCTTCACCAGGGTTGCGTGTTGGCCCCAATATTATTTTCATTATTTCTGCCAGACCTGCCAGGGTTGTTACGGGAGGTCAAAGGCTTAGGCCCAAAAATGGATGGTGTGCATGTTTCCTGTTTATTATATGCTGACGATCTTGTGATAATGAATATGACGGAGTTAGGGCTAAAAAGGAAATTGGAGGTGTTTTACTCCTATTGTCAAAAGAAAAAAATGGTAGTAAATATGGAGAAAACGAAAATAATGTCTATAGGGAAAGAGAAAAGTGCATTTACCTACCGTCTAGGAGGAGGAAAAAATAGAGAAGGTAAAAGAATACAAATATTTAGGCATATGTTTTGACTCACATTTGAGATGGAAAGTCCATACCGAAGCCCTAAAAAATAAAGCTCCATCATCAGTTTGTGGATTAAAACAATTTAATAATAAATATGGGGGTCCTTCCTTCCAGCCGGTTATTTCTGCCTTTAATGCTATGGTACGTCCCCAGTTCCAATATGAAGTGGAAGTTCTAACATTTTCTGGGAAATTAAATTGGGATACAGAAGAAGGCATTTGCGTAAAGCGTATGCTCTCACTGCCCCCTTCAAGTATGCTACAAGCTATAAGAGCAGAATGTCAAATGACGGCATGGACTTACCAGGGACTACAAGCAATACTGAAGTTCTGGTTATGTAAAAGAGATGAAGGGAACTGTAAGATCGCGAGATTGTGTAAAAAAGAAATAACAACAAGGGAGTTACATTGGGCGCTACAAGTGAGAGAACGGTTAGAAAAGATCTGTGTCCTCTTAGGCTTACCCGGCAACCAGTGGTGTGGTGCACAAATTCCGGAACCTAATCTAGGAAGAATAGCGAAGGAAAGAGCAAGAAAACTAGACCTGAAGTACTTAGAGATTAAAATATCAACCCAGGTTATCGTTGTCGGATGGAGGAATCCGGAAAACGTTCCCTATATAGAGGCTCTACCTAACCCAAGATTAAGAAACTCAGTGTTACAGTTCCGAATTGGGCTGAATCCAGGCTATAGAGATCTCAGGGTAAAAGCATTCCTCAAGGATGCTCAGGGTCTGTGCACATGTGGCTTACAACAGAAATATACTATGCAACACCTACTTTTGGATTGTCACTAGTTTTTTAGAAGTGTGTAATACGTTTTTTAAACCAATTTGTAAGGAATGTAATATTATTAATCGGAACCAAACGCTTAGGTTACTAATTGATATGAGATTTTTAAATGTAACCTGTGCATTAAGCCTATTTTTAAATAGCCTAAGAGGTGTTTTAATTGGAACTATAGGGTCCGATATGATGTAGGAAGTAAACAGGAATGAAGAGTTTTAAATATTATAACTGGTTGATGGTATTTTAGAAAATCGTGCCAAGTTATAACAAGGCAAAAATTTAAATGTAGAGCACTTTATATCGGAAATTTCACATTATGAGATTATAAGGACTTTATATTGGAAATTGCACTTTAGGAGATTGCAAGGACCTGAGTCTAATTAGAACTGTATGTGGGATAAATCCGGTTGGCACGTTGCACTTTATGAAATTGTAAGAATTTGAACCTTGTAGGAAGTAAAGAGGAATGAAGAGTTTTTCATTATAATTGACTATTTTTTAATTTTATTGGTCAATGATATTCTATAATATTTTGCCTCGCCTCAATGAAACACGATAAAATGCAGTGCATTTTATATCAGAAACTGCACTTTATGAGATTGTAAGGACCTGAGTATAATCAGAATTGTATGTAGGATAATCTGGTTGGCACACCGCACTTTATGAAACTATAAGAACCTGAACCTTAAATTAATGAACTATGTAAGTAGAGCTGGTGATTAAGACTTAGAATGATTTAAGAATTTTGTATGTGAATGTAGTATGTAATAGAACAATTTGTACATTTTATTGTTTTTATACTTTTAATGGCTTATGCCAAATAAAAGAATCTGTGAATTGACTTATGCTCTACATATAGCTTAAAAATAACTACTTAATTTATCCGTGGAATTATCTGTGGATATTACTGACATTGCTTGCTTTTCTATTAGGGATTGGTTTCATGACTGTTTTCTTTCTCCTTATGAATGGTCATTATCTTCCTGGACGCCCGTCTGTCGAGCCAGTGGAAGAAGTTCTAACTCCATATCTTTCCTAGGATAATGTCCGAAAAGACTTGTCCCTCGTGAATATTTCAGCAGTAACAATTCCTGACGGGATTGTGGAGGCTAAATTTCCATTTGATATATACTGAAGTCATTCAAATTCCAAATGTCTTTAAAATTTCAATGACTGATGTAATTACACCTGGTGTTGTTTCTGATGACTGGAATGTTCAAACAGTTGATTCAATGCTTGCTGAATAGAGGTATTATACTGTATTTGAAAATGATGATATGTACACAAACACTAAGAATTATGGGGAAATGCTCTGTTATAACAATTGGGGGCATTACTACCTGCACCAACCAACTAGACACAAATCAGTATTCAATTACACACAGTGGGAACCCTGTTCAACTCCACCTGTGGGGAGCCCAAAGCATTATTCGGATAAAGTCACATATTTTTCTGCGCATGACATTATGAATGCAGAATCATACTACTGTAAGTTACCACCTTCCAAAATTAGGAAAATGTTGCTAACAAACACAAAATTGAATTATTCGGATTCTTTTGTTTCATGACTTTCAGTTGAAGGCTATGAATACTGGAAGAACACTATCGAAAAAAAAGAGTATGTGGAACACACGATTGGCAAATGCAGGGTAGGGAAGCTTTATTTAGAGCATGCCTTATTTCTGTTCAAATTATCTTTTTAAATGTCACAATTCAATAGATGTCCTGTCTAGGGTTAGCAAAAATAAAGAAAAGGAATGCTCCCAGTATCCCCACACCTGCAAAATTTAACAATTGCCAGGCCTTCCTAAACATTGCAGAGAAAGATTTAGATGCAAAGGTTCAGGCTGGTACATATAATTCTTCACTTTTCAGTCCTGGCGGTTGTTATTATGGCCAATAGACACAAATGGGTGTCAGGAGCATTTTGTTAATTCCTCAAGGGGTTTCAAAATTAGCCGGCCGGACCCTTGCTTTATCTCGAGTCAAGCCTCGGGTATAGTTACTACATACAGTGTGGGTAGGTGTGCCAGTAATGGTTGCAGACTAACACCTCAGCAGCAGTTAAAGAACACCTTAACACACTATCTGAAGACACAGACTTACAAGATTTCATGTTAGGTCCCAGAAAGCCTTGCTCTAAAAGATTCATCTATGCCATATACAATGAGATATGGAAGCTTTTGCAAATTTAGAAAAGGCTTTAGCTGTTGTCAATAATGTCATGAACATACTGTTCAACAGAATATACTCCCTTGATAACATTGTGTCATCTGCGATTGACATCATTCAGAATGACATGTCCTTTTCTTCAAATTTTTTCCCTCAAGATCGACATGCTATTAAAATTGCAAGAAAGAGATATAAGAACGGGGGCATGGCCAAGCTATCGTCAATGGCGGACTCAAGCTGAAGAAGCTCTGCGTCCCGCCCAGCTTACCCGGCGCCACAAGGGGGTCCGGAGACCAGCGGCGCCTGGCAAGAGGAGGTGTTGGCATCGGAGAGGCCCCGGGCTGTGACGAGACTGGGTGCCGGATCTCCGGAGCAGCGCAGAGAGGATTTGGGCCGGGCCCACGTGGGTCTGTGGCCCGCCGTGCTCGGCTGGTCCGTGGGTGTGGATACGCCGTGGCACACTGGGTGCGCGGTGGTGGGGCCCGGTCGCAGGAGCCAGCCTGAAGCGGGTCCCCAAGGAGATGGTTCCCCATCGGGGGCAAAGAAGAGCCTGGGATTCCAATAGGCTCGTGGTTGGGGGTGCCCGCCTGCTGCGCCGGGCGCTTTGGTGCAGCGGGGGGCCGGGCCCACAGACCGTGTGGCCTGGATTGCTGGCCTGTCCCCGACTCACGTGCTTGCCTGGAGGGCTGGCATTGGTGCCCAGTGACCTGGTGGCAGGCGGTGGGGAAAAGGCACTGAAGCAACCGACGGCTGGGCAGCTCGTGCTGCTGCGCGGCACCGGCTTGGTGGCGCAAGCAAGCTGGCCCAGCCTGAGTCGACGATTTGGCGCAGTGCTGAACTGATTGGCGTTGGAGGCAGCTGGGTGGCGGAATAGTTACCGGCCACGAAGGAAGCAGCAGGGAGTTGTTTCCCTTTGGTATCTGGTGCTGAGGAGCCCAGCTAATGTGGTATCTAACGGTGTGGAGCTGGAGGTTGCCCCTGAGAGCCCATTTTGCTGCAGGAAGGCTGCATTGGTTGCAGCAGTCTCTCGGCCTGATATGTCCACACCAGCTGAGTGCGATAATGGGCTTTAGACTGCTGAAGCTGGTGGCGTGTCAGCTGGAGAGGGAAGGGGCATTGGCTGGAGCCCGCAGCAGCCTTGATCATGGCGGGGACGGGCCGTCTTTGCTCTGGCACTGGAACTGGGAGGTCGCAGGACGCTGCAGTGCAGGACAGCCAGAAGTTGGATGCTGTGCTGGCTGCGGTGGAGCGCATTGGTGACTCATTGGAGCGGGCTCGCACATCCTTGGAAGCTAAGATTGGCAAGGTAGCCAGCGACCTTGTCCTACTGCACGCTGACCACCGCAAGCTGGTGGATAAAACAGGTACGATAGAGGCGCAAGTGGATGAGCTGACGCCGGTGGCATCCCACTTAGAGTCTGCGGTGGGGGACGCTTTGACACACGTGGTGGGGCTGGAGCGTCAAGTGGAAGACGCGGAGGGACGCACCAGGAGAAACAACATACGGGTGGTTGGATTACCAGAAGGCCCGGAGGGCCGAGACGCAGTGACATATGCTGAGACTTGGCTTCAGGGACTGGTGTCGGCGGGCACACTAACCCCCCTTTTTCAGTGGAGCAGGCACATCGAATTCCCACGCGGCCAAGGCCTCCGGGAAGTAGCCCTCATCCTTTTATAATTCGCCTACTCCACTATGCGGATAGAGATATTATACTCAAAACTGTGAGATCCTCCCCACTGCCTCGAGTGGACAATGCGCAAATAATGCTGTTCCCGGACTATACTCTGGCGGTACAAAAGGACCGGGCCTCCTACATGCCCTTGAAGCGTAAACTCCGAGCTCTGGGCCTGGAATACTCTCTACTATTCCCTGCCAAACTCCGCATTGTGGCTGAGAATAAGTTGCACCTCTTCACCACACCAGAAGCGGCTTGGAAGTGGTTGGAGTCAACAGGCCGCGCTTCGGGCCGTGCATTGGAGCGACAACCACCTGTATCGAAGAGCAGGCGCAGCCGGGCAAGGCGTGGCCGCAAGGGCGATGGTGTGACCAAAGAGGCCGCGACCCATGTTCCTGACCTGGAACAGCTCATGCAGGAGCGGCGCGAGGCAATACACTCGGCTGCGGCCATTAGTGCCTCTCCAGCGGTGGCAGAATCGGAAACCGAAATTTCACAGCCTCCCAGTGACCGACCTGCCATGCCAGATAGGCTCTCGGAGTTGGGCTTTCCTGTGTGCCCGCCTGTAACGCCGGCCACTGCGGATGAACTTTTCTAGCCCCTGCAGGGGCCGATCTGTCTGACTAAGCAATGCTGTGACCATCTGTTTGGAGTAATGGGCTGCCTGAACTACAAAGAGGATATATTGCTTAGCATGTACTGATAGTTGGCCCAGCTGCCAGGCATGGGACACTCTCCTGGGTAGGCCGGGCAGGCCATTGCTGGTATTGTAGCTGTCTCCAATTGCTGTTTATAACTGCAGCCAGCCGCTGGCCCCCCCCTGTTATCTACTATAGCCGGGTTGACTGGCTTAGGAAGTGTTTGTTTCCTTGTGTGATTTGGCCTATCCCACTCTCCTGCTAAGGGAGAATTAGAATGTGTGGTTAAGATGTTGAATGTTCAAGTTGTTGGGTTTGGGCAGAGACCGGTTGTTTATCTGCTCTGATGGTATTGGTTCTATTCTGGTTATGCTGGAGGCTACATACAGAGCACCTGTTTGGGTGTTGGGAATCTGCTACTGCTAGCGCAGCACTACGCTTGAGGGCGGGATGGGCGGGGGGTGGGTGTGCCAGACTGACAACGTCATGAATCCATATATCGCGATCACTTGGAACGTGCACGGCATACATACGCCTAAACGCATGTACTCTATATATTCATATCTAAAAAGGCACTCAGCCCATCTCGCTTTTTTGCAAGAGACCCATTTGACGCTCTCAGAGCTCCCTCGCTTGCAGAGACACTGGAGAGGGCAACTATACGCAACAGGTCACTCCACTTACGCCAGGGGTGCCCTCATCTGGATTAAGACAGGTGTCCCCTTTGTAGCAGAGGAGCAGATCATAGACTCGCAAGGGAGATTTGCCCTGTCCGGGGAGGCTTGCGGGCCGGGCCATAGTGCTGGGCTCTATCCATGCCCTAAATGTAGATCAGGCTTCCTTTCTGCATAATCTGTCCCAACACCTGGCAAGTTGGAGTGACTACCCTTGGTTACTGGGAGGGGATTTCAACAGTGTGCTAGACATTGATTTAGATCGTTCCTTCCCCCCATTGCCTACTTTTCCTATTGTGGCAGCCAAGCGTGGGTTGGTGACTTGGACGCAACACTGGCAACTGATAAATATATGGCTGCAGCGGCATGCTGCAGACAGAGTTTACTCGTATTATTCTGCCCCATACTCCCTGCATGTGCGCCTGGACAGGATGCTCTGTACGCGGAATTTGGCCTCTGCAGTCGTAGGCATAGATTACCTGGGGCGTACGCGCTCGGATCACAACCCACAGATTATGCGTCTGAGTTGGGATTTTTCTCCCCCACCTGTCCCTACCTGGAAACTTAGGCCTGAGCTCTTAGAGGATGCCGCTTTTAAGGCATCACTGGACACAGCGATCCCTGAATTTTTTTAGCATAGCGATGATACTGCCTCTACGGGCTTGTTGGAGTGGGATGCCTTTAAGGTCTTCATCCGAGGTCACTGTCTGGTAACTCAGTGGAATTTGCGCCACTCAATTGAACATGACCTGGCTCGTATAGAGCGAGACTCACTGCGCCCAGAGAGGGAGGCTGCTAGAGGCCCCGCAAAGGAGGCATTGTTGTCCGAGGCCCGTACTTAATGTTTGTCGCTACTTGAAAGGCTGCGTTGTCTGAATTATGCTGAGCACTCAGCGAGAACACATGCCTTGGCAGACAAGTAGGGCAGGCTTCTGGCCTGGCTGGTTAGACGTGATTGGGAGAATGGCCATGTTATGGAGGTCCGCTCGGAGGCTGGTGGTCTGTTGCATACGCCTGGGGAAATACATTCTGCGTTTACTCGGCATTACCAGGCACTGTATGCCTCCAGAGCGCTTTCTACTGAGCGGTCTTGTAGCCAGTTTCTCGCTGGTGTGGAACTCCCATGTCTGAAGGAGGACCAGGTGAGGGCACTGGAGGAGCCTCTTGATCTCGAAGAGATACAGAACAGTATTTGTGAGCTAGTGTCTGGCAAAACGCCAGGCCCGGACGGTTTACCGGCTGACTTTTACAAAGCTTTTACTTCAATTCTGGCACCTAAGTTACTCCGTGTTTATGAGGAGGCAGTTTAGAGGGGATGCTTGGCGACATCTCAGAGAGAGGTGCTGTTGGTGTCATTTCCCAAGCCTGGTAAGGACCCGGTGGAGTTGGGCTCGTACCGGGCGCTGGCGATGCTTAATACAGACTGTAAAATACTGGCCAAAGCACTAGCAATGCGTCTTGCGCCAATAACACTGGACATGGTACACCCGGATCAGAACAGGTTTGTGCCGGCGAGGGATACGTTGCACAACATCAGGCGGCTGTTTCGCGTCATGCAATATGCAAGACGGGACTGGCCGCGGTGGGATGTCTTGTCCTTGATTTAGAGAAGGCCTTTGATTCCCTAGAGTGGCACTATCTATTCAGGGTCTTACGGCGGTTTGGCATTGGACCCCACTTCACTCGGATGATTAAGTTGTTATACACTAAACCTCAGGTCCGGGCTAAGTTGGGGGACATTGTATCAGAGTCAGTTAACGTGTACAGAGGTAAGGGCTGAGTTGCCCCCTTTCCCCGTTGCTGTTTTCCCTTGCCATGGAGCCACTGGCAGCGGCTTTGCGCAATAAGGGGACTGGTTGGGGTATTACCCTGGGGGACGGCCCATACGTGGCATCGCTGTATGCTGATGACCTTTTGTTATATTTCAGGGATGTTACGCGGATCCCCCCAGATGTTGGGACACTGCTGCAGTGATTTGCTTCATTATCTGGCCTCAAGGTCAATTGGTCAAAATCATGCCTCTTCCCTTTTGACTCTACGCTTCTGAACCCAGAGCTTTGTCTTGCTGGGAGTAGTGTCCCATGGCAGCCGCATACATTCAGGTACCTGGGCATCCGTATTTATCACTGGGAGGGAGACCTAGTTGATGGAAACCTTAAGAGAGCGGTGTCTTCAATCAAATCCCAAATGGCTTTCTGGCAGACGCTGCCACTGTCGGTGGAAGGTAGGATATCGCTTCCAAAAATGATAGTCTTACCGCGCCTATTATATTACTTTTCTAACCTCCCGCACTATATCCCCCCCAGCTTCTTTAGGAGTCTGGAATCTATGTTGAGGGAATTCATTTGGAATGGGGGCCGCTGCAGAGTCGCGCTGAAAAAACTGTCCTTGCCGCTGGGGAGATGTGGCCGGCGGTTCCTAATTTAGAACACTACTACCTGGCCTCTCAGCTCCAATGGGTGTCCAAAGGGCTGGCGGGCCTTCATCTCGCAGATACGGTGACCACGGAGGGCCCTTGGTCCCTAACGCAGGTGTCGCACTTATTTCATTCACTCGCACGTGTGGCATTGCCGGAACAATTATTCCTCAAGGTGGCATGCAGCTGCTATCGTAGGTCCCTGCACCTCACTGAGGGGGTGGTCCCATTTGCTCCAGCCTTGGCATTGTTGGGTACTTCACATGGCCCTAAGATCACGTCGGGCTCCGAGTTGCACGCGTGGCATGCGGCGGAGTTGTATACATTAGGGGACCTCTACGAGGATAGTAGACTAATTCAGTTTCCTATGCTGATTCAGAAGTCGGGGCTGCCTGCAGGGCAGTTTCTGTTATATAACTCGTTGTTGAGGTCTTTAACGTCCGGGTGGGGCGATATGTCAGTGGCCCCTCCCACGCACTTGCTGATACCGTACATACAGGTGATGGGGCAGGGGCGGCACCTGATTAGATGGTTTACCGATGTGCTGCGCACGCACACAGCCCTAGAATGCGATGCGCTGCGTGCGGCCTGGGACAGGGATGCGACCACCTCAGTCACAGATGTACAGTGGAAATCAGCCCTCTCTGGCCACACTAATATACCCCTCAACCCTAGATTTCGTTTGATCCAATTTTATATCATTCACAGGGCGTACCTCACTCCAGCCCGAGTCAACAGATATTTTGCTCATCAAGATGCAGCCTGCCCCCGTTGTTCTTATATAAATGCAGACATAATACATATGGTATGGTCCGGCCCATCCTTGTGCTGCTTCTGGAGGGAAGTGGTGGGCCGCCTATCGGAGTGCATGTCGCGTCTAGTTCCTTTCACCTGGGAGGCATGTGTGCTGGGGCTTATTCCCAGTCCGATTCACGGACCTGGGCCTGATAATGGCTAAGCGGCTGATAACTCGTAGGTGGAAATCGGCCGACCCACCAGCTGAACAGTCCTGAAAATATTCATTTGAGGTGTGGGCCGGTGCGGAGGGAGTGGCGTTGAAAAGAGAATATGCGCTGGGGCTGCGAATATATCCGTTGCCGGGTAGCCGGGAAGAGATGCTGTCATGCCTGCGGAGTATGGGTCGGGGTCCTGCTGCGGAAAAAACAGTTTAACTGCTGAGGTGGCTGTGCAACTGCTAATAGAGCGAGAATGCGTTGGGGGAATTGATGCCTGGGTGATTGATCCGGTATCTATCTTGGAGTCGGAGCTAGATGTTAACAGGGCGACATGTATGTGCGGCCTGCATGTAATCCCGTCCTCCACTGATGCAATTGGATGATGCAGGGAGGTTCCCGTACCGACTGCGGGGTGCTTTGATTGCAACTTATTGACTGTATAAATAGTACTCCAGCGATTGTTAATGTTCGCACTGTTATCTGTGATCTGTTCAAGCTATATACCTACCAGCAAAGCACAAAAAAATAAAACATAGGTATGAACGAGCTGATCCTCAGGAATGGTTTGCAGAGATATGGCATTATCTGTTATCCTTCTAATGGTTTGCAGGCTTCAAGCTTCTAACCTATGAACCCTCTCTCTGAGATTTACATGTCCATTAATAATGTGTTGTGTGAGCTTGGGCAAATTAAGGCTCAATATGTTAACTGGAGGCCTAGTTATAAACCGATTTGACACCTACCTTCTTCAGATGTGCGTATACAAGTGAATTGTAATTGCACAAAGTTGTTATCCTAAAGTTGTTGCAAGTCAAATGTTATAATATGCTGAAAATAATAATAAACAGATTTGTGAAAAAAAAAAGAAAGAGATATAAGGACGCACTTGCTACTAGAAAGGCTGAATTGAGGGAATCTACCTGGGAGGAGTTGATTGAGAAGAGTAAAAGTAGAGACAAAACTGCCTTTTGGCGAGTGGTTAATTCTCCCCTACTTAATAATGAGGCTAAAATGACCATGGACACTGTTATTCCAGCACAAACCTGGGTGGATTATTTTTCAAAAACTTTTACAATAGAGAACAACGTTCCACAGGATGATACAAGTTGTTTTATGACAATAAGTAATGCTCCGATTAGTGCGGCTTTTAGTAACACTATAAATGTAGCTGACTTAAAACAGGCCATTCAAGATTGCCCCTCTGAGAAAGCTCCTGGCCCAGACAGAATCCCAGCTAAGCTATATAAAGTGCTCCCAGATTTTTGGGGACCACTACTTACGAATGTTTTGAGATCTGCCATGACAGGCCCATTAGTAGATACCTGGAGAGAGGCGATCATTGTCCCGATCATTAAAAAGGGGGACAGGTCAGATCCCTTATGCTATAGAACAATTTCCCTCCTGGATAGTTCAGTTAAGATTCTAGGTCGAGTGATCCTAAACAAGCTGGAAAATTGGGCAATGGAGACTAATTGTCTCTCTGAAGTGCAATTTGGGTTTCGACCAGGGCTGGGTACAGTCGAACAAACACTCAACTTGACTCTGATAGTCCAGAAATATATACGAAAGCCAAAAAGGGGTGTGTACATTTAGCATTTATGGACTTGTCATGTGCTTTTGATACAGTCAATCGAAAGAAATTATGGACGGTTATGTAAAAAATGGGGGTGGTTAAAGACATAATTGTCCTACTTAGCAGACTTCATGCATGTACCTCAGCACAAGTTCGATACTCCCAGGAGGGTGATTTAACAGAGAAGTTCTCTTCATTGAAGGGGGTCAGGCAGGGTTGTGTGCTGCCCTCTTTCTTTTTCTTCTTTATATAAATGGATTAGAGAAATTTCTCTGTGAAATGGGGAAGGACTTGCCAACTATTAATAATTCCCCAATTCCAGTGTTGTTGTATGTGGATGATGCCGTACTTATCTCAAGGACAACAAATGGCCTCCAAATTTTATTGAATGCTTTTAATGTATTTATGGGAAATCTTGGTCTTAAAATTAATAGATCAAAGTCATTTGTGATGAAGAGTGGGCCAAAGCTAGCAAAAACTAAAAAAAATATTTTGGAAGGGGAAGAACTACTTAAGGTCTCACATTTTACATACTTGGGGGTTCCCATTGATGTAGATTTTAACTGGCAATTTTTGTAAAGATACACCTAACACAATTTCAAAGAGCCATAGATGCTGTTTTTAGATTTTCAAAAAAGTTGGGACATAAACCCATAAAAGAGATGATGACTGTTTTTTCTAGTAAATGTATTTCTATTGCGACATTTGGAGCAGGGGTTTGGGGTTATGATGAATCCTCGAGTCTACAGGTTGTAGACATTAAGTTTCTAAGGAGGTTATTAGCAGTCCCGCAATCAACCTCAGTAAAGTTCTGTCATGAAGAAGTACGCTACATATCCGACTACATAAAGCTTCAACCTGTATTATTATGGTTAAAAATTTGGTTAAGACCGGAAGCTCACCCATGTAGAATGGTGATACAGGATTGCCTCTCATTATCAAGATCATTGGGCATACCTTGGCTCAGATACGTCCGTTCTTCGCTTTTCTCCTTTGGAGTAGGAGAGTTCTTTTTTCAGCCGGACCCTATGACAAAGCGGGACATTAAAAGGGTAAAGGAAATATATTGGCAGCAAATATGGGACTCAAAGTTAAACTTAGGTCTGGATATAAATCAAGAGAGGAGCCAGCCACAGCAATCATGTCCAAAGTTATATGTGGTTATTACCAGCTCTGAGCGACAAAGGTTCCTACTTACCAGGTTACGTCTGAATATATTACATTACCTGGTAGCATGTCCTTCCTGTGGAACTTGGTTTAAGAATCTTCCACTGTGCTGCTGTGATGGAAAGACACCTCAAAGCACATTGCACTTTATACTTTTTTGTAATTTTTATGACACCCCAAGAAAAAGGTTTTTACGTCCTATTCTTTTATTTAAAAGTATTAGAACTAGCCAGCTTGCCTACTCTTACTTACACAAGTTGGGAGATGTAGAGACAATACAGGCTATGCTAAATTACATATATGCTGCTTTTGGAATTCGAAATATGTATTAACAATGTTTGTATTAATCTAATGATGACATTTGTATGATTGTATTTATTGGATGTCTTTTATGGGCTATTTGTACCGAATAAAGTATTGAAGAAGAAGACATGTCCTTTTTACACCATGGACAAAGTAATCTGTGTTCCATCATGCAGTTAGGTTGGACACTACAGAGTCTGAAAAATGGCTGCGTTCCATGGAAATACATTAACAGTAGTGACCTGTTAGCTGCTTTTAATTTGTCCAGGGAACAACAGACAATGGCTAAAAGGGAAGCGAGTTTCACCATGCTTCATATAGAAAAGTTAGAAAAGTAGCCTTTAACGGTTGCAGAAAGTCCGTTAATTGGCTCGTGCATGGCATTATAAATCTGCCCATTTCCACCTTTCATTTCTCGAAATGATTGAAACATCTTGCCGTGGGCAGATACGAGCGGTTAGGTGATAGCTATGTTAAATAAGAGTGGGGGTTGCCCTTGCATATAAATGTCTGAACGGTGAAACAGAGGTCTTTCACAGCGGAAGCAAATGTGAGACTACTGTTAGTCATTCACTTATTTGCGAACAGGTGTCCCTTCATGGCCTTTGCAATGCAGGGTTTGCGAACTTGGCCTGTTTTCTGAAGGGTACTCCTGTCCCTTTGATTCGTCCAGCATTTCATATACTTTCAAATGGAAGTTATGTGGTCCTGAATGAACAAAGTGTTGTGGTATGAGACCAGGAAATGCCTACACAATTTTGGTCTCTAAGATTGTAACTTGTTGCGGACATGTTTTATTCCCCTCGACACAAGAGATAAGAGTATAGAAATGTGGCCACACATTGATACTACTAATGTAAATTATGACAAACTGAGCAGACTAAAGGTGCTACTGTTCCAGAAACAGGTTGTGTTGACATTGGTTAGAAAGACAAATGCTCCCCAGATAGCAAGATCATCAGCAAGATTTAATCCCTAATAAATACCAACTTCTCCAAGGACTTTGGAGAGCTGGTATCCAGAATATTCAATGCTTCAAGCACTACAGGGATTGTGTCTTTCTAAGGCTGTCGGGTCTGGATTCGTGTCCATCTTCCAGACTCTCTTCGTAGTCGTTCCTTCAGCTATCCATTCACTCTTTTCACGTCTCATTGCCCTGGACGTTGGCATTGATTGGTGGGATACTGCTGCTGCTATTCCTAATATGCAGTGGTTGTGCCTTCTGAGCTAAGCGGAGTGATGGAGCTACTACCACCAGCCCAGCTGTGCCCTGATTGCAGGGCACAGTTTTTTGGTGCTCCATTGCTGGAAGAATTGGAGCCTGATTGATTACTGTCATTCCGACCAGTCTTATAGCGCGTGCAACCAGTCTTTCATTGCACCTGGTGCCTCTTCGAACATCTACGTTCAGTGTGCCTTGCTGTTCTGCCAGTGCCTCCTGTGGAGCAAGAACTGCGGATGTTCTCAATGAGGATTCATTCACGGTCGTGCCCCATGAGACTGAGGCTGATTTGCGAGGCCACTTATGCGCCGCTCTTGCTTGTATCTAGCTCCTTTAGGCCCTTTTGATGGTGCTGTCCTAGCGGGTGATGCTGCGGCTGAGGCTGCTGCGCACTACTGCTCTGTGGATCCATCTGCCAACCTGTCATTGATCTGACATTTGATGATGTGGTCTCTTTCATGGATGCCCTTCCTTTCAATGGCTTCAAAGACATTCTTCAAGATCATGACTACTGTTAAATGAATTTGACCATTGGCTTATTCTAAAGTTTCAAAGTTTGTCAACATTTCCTTTCACTTTGGCCTACTGTGTTTGTCATGGTCGACATTTTGTCTCTTCATATGTTTTAGCTCTTTTTAACAAGTTTTAAATTAGATTTGAGATATATTTTAATATGATTTTAGCTTGTTTTAGTCCAGAGCATTTTAGTTTGGGTTCATTTGCAATGGGGAGGGTGCAGTGGCTCCTGTTTGGTTTTATTGGGAATCAGGAGATAGCTTAGCCTTCTGGCTTGCAGGCCTGTGCCCGGTCACCTAGTGACTTTTAAACTACTTAGCTTGCTCTGTTTTAGTGCATTTATTTAATTATTTCTTCCAAGATGGCTTCTATGTTTATAGTTAAGAAGATGTTTTGATTTCACGTTATCAGTGCCACTCTCAATTGTGGCGTCACTATGAGCGTCAAAGATAAGTGATATACGTAGGTATTCACATCATGCTCTTTCCCACTTATGTGTGACAGGAACATAATGTGCTTTTGGAGGGAATTGTTCATGTAATTGCCGCCCCAAGCATGTCTTCTTATCTCAATCAGCAGAATATGGATTTTTTGTTAAATCTTTTTAGAGCGTGCTTGAAAGCACCACAGATGTCATGTTAGAGAGAAAACATTATTAATAAAAATGTGTAACTAAAACACAATTATTAACATGTACTAAAAGATCTAAATAGAGAAACATGTGTTAGAAAAATAAAACATGCATGTTTAAAAATGTGGCTGAGATGCCACTGTAGTGTAGCCATTTTTATGTAGCTTTTGCGCATTTGCTTCAGGCGGTAGGCCTTTGTGCACTTTGCCCTAGATGCATTTTATTTAGCCTCGTACTGTTATTTTTCAATAGCCAGTTCCACGGTCCTGTTTTATATTTTTATATTGCACTGTTTAGCCTACTTCAGCACTGGAGTTCAAATAATACATTCTTGTTCACTCTGTGCTTCAGTCAAGGATACAGTCTGGTACATTGCCTATATACGTGGTAGGGGTTTAGTCTTTGGTTTATAGACAATACACATTCTTACGTAGGGATGTTTTGTTAGCACATCGACATGTTAGTTATAAAAACACTTCCTAGTCCTAATAGAGACAGAGGGAGATTCCGACCAGGGAACCACAACTAGACGCTGACTGCCCTTTTGCAGATGCTGACCCAGATCACAAGCCTTTGCTCAGGTATGAGGGTTGATGTCTTCCCAGAGAATCTGAAAGGCAAGCTTAGAGCTTACCATGCTGTGCTCGAAATAGAACTTACTTAGAGAGAACGTAATCTATTAATACTATGATAGCGTTATTCTTATGTTTCACTCTCCTCGTGACTATTTCAATCCTACTGTGTTGTATGGTTCTGGTTATTGCGGCTCACGCCTTATTATCTACTATGCAGTCGTTTTATTAAACCAATCTATAAAACTTACACTGCCTTTGTCATTTGTATATGAGATCATACTGTAAATGAGACAGCTGGTTGGGATCTGAGCGACCACGACTTCCCTGAGAAGTTCTAAAGATGTCATGCGCTCGGCTGCCTAATCATCCCTTCCCTTTGGGAGAGATGAGGCACTGCTAGTTAGCCGGAGCAAAACCAGATTTGACGGTGACAGGGGTCCTTCTTAGTGAGTCAGACTTAGTCCCCCACACCAGGAACGACTCTGCTACCTAGAAATCCAGTAGTCTCATTTAGGATAATGAGAGCCAACACGACATGGCGCCACCAACGATTGGTCTGGCTCTGATTTTCGGGTCCGGCTGACTCTCTCGGTCTCATATATATATTAAATCCTCGGCTCCGTTAACGGAGACGTTCGTGGCGATAAGGACTACCGCCACCGTGATATAGGTAGATCCTAATTATAGCGGTTGGTTGTTCAAGCTTGAACTCTGAAAGGAAAACCCCGATATTGGTGTGCCTTCTCTGAATTATCGCTGCTTTCATAATGGAGAACCCCCAGGCAATACAAATAGCAGTTAATATGAGACAACCGCTCACAGTACATTTGCTAGCACATGGTTTAACAAACCAGTGGGGTCCGGTCACGTTTGTGGTGGATGCCCATGCAGCCTATAGAACAGAACTTTTTTATTCTTGGGTCATATTTCCAGCAGTTGCTGGGAATTCAAACACATTTCACAATTACACATTTGCGAATGCCCCTGGACAGTACAGGGCATATGCATATTTAGAAATACCTCTATCTTATCAAGAACATAATAATTGGCTTGATGGCGCCCTACCCCACACTATAGCACCTGTTCGGTTAGGTCCACTGAGTAACAATGGTCCTACCTGGCCTTTATTGGCTACATATACGCCACATCCGGCGGTTGCTAACATGGCGGTAGCTGAAGTTCGTCGTTTATACATAGAGTTAACAGCTACGTATAGGCGTTTAGTACAATTTGTGATGGAGACACTAAACACAAACCCAGCGCGTGCTGCCCCAGCGCAACAACATGCAGTGGTTCCGGGTATCAACCCGGCGACTGTATACTCTGTTATGGGTAAAGTACCGGCTAAACGAGAGGAGACTCCGTTTTGGCTGGCGCAAAAAATTTATACGTTGGAGGCCGGTATTTCCCGATACGGGCCCTCAGGATAAACATAGAATATTGACGAAGTGTTTACCATTTGGTATGGTTCCCACTGTGGACCATTGTAATACTTGGGGCACGGTGTTTGCCGCGCTCTACACTACAGCACACGGTACACCGACATTAGCCAATTTACCGGAAGTGCTCAAACAAATTCAAGATGAATATGGGGCTGCCCCAGCCTTAGATTTAAGGATGCAACTGATGGGCAATTTTGTCACGGTTTCTTCCATAATATTGAGTAATCTAAAAGGGGAGGCAGTGGCACTAGCGGTGCGTATGCGTCTTCGTGACGTCCCGCAACTAGATCAGGAGCGGGAGCTGCCGAGAATAATAGCAGAAACATATCCAGTATAGGTCGTGATAGCCTTGGGGCTTGACCACAGAAACCACAGTTTCAGGGTAAGGGTAGTAAAGATACTACTAAACAACAGCAACCTGAGGGTACTAAGAAGCACTGGGAGAAAAAACAACAGACACCTAGAAAGGAAAGGGGAGACTCTCTGAGACCGGAGACCCCTCAGTCTAAATATAATCTTAGAAATAGGGATAATTTGAAAACACCTGATAGATATCAATATACTGATACGCGCCAATCTCGTTCCTTTCAGGACTCGTCGGAAAAGAGAAATGAGAGAGGTGGGTGATCAGAGCGGAGAACAGAAAACCCAGACAGGAATCACAACGCTCTTTGGAGGTTTCTGTAAAAAAGGAAGAGAAACCGATCCAACAAAAACAACAGTTTAAAAAGAAAAAAGTGGCGGCAGTCTCAGTTAGACATACCACTCAGGAAGAGAGTTCTCTTGAAGAACAAGACATGGGCACTGGCACTGTTAGACAGCGCGGCAGAGGTCACAATAGTTCGCCGTAATCTTCTAGAGCATCTGGAGGTGAAAGCAACTGATGACTTCATACAAGTCGAGACTGCAGATATGCGTGTCTCTGATCCAGATAGAGTTTATACAGTCACTGTACAATTGGAAGGAGACATTGAGCGCACTATAAACGCTGTCTTTTGGGATCGTGTAGTCAAGGTATATGACATTTTGCTGGCCAAACAGGATTGGCCCCCTGACTTTGTACGCGACTGTCCAGTTGGGGAGGAGGTTATTACACCTTCGTTATCACCACTTATTCCGGGAGAACTCGAGGAGTCCTATAGCATTACATGGGCTCTGGTGCAAGCACCTGCCTTATATAGAAATCATGTGGGGTGGGATAGGGATTCTCCTTATCATGTAATTCCAATTAGGGGCGAACCTCAGCCACAGCTGCAATATCCTATTAAATATGAAGCGAGGGCATCGGTAAGGAACATACTTACACAATTGGAGAATCAGGGAATTATTGAACCCTGTGTCTCGCCGATGAATAATCCCTTATTCCCAGTAGCAAAACCGGACCATTCTTATCGAATAGTAGTGGACTACAGACATTTGAACGGGCATGCACGTACATATGCTATACAAAATTCACATAGCGCAGCACTTATGACTAATATTGTGCGTAAAAAATACAAAACCACTTTAGATATCTCTAATGGTTTCTTCTGCCAAAATATAGCGCCCGAAAGTAGGGATTTTACGAGCTTCAGTGCGTTTGGCTCCCAGAATTTTTTTTTGTCGTTTGCCTCAGGGATATAAGAATAGCCCAGGACTGTTTTCGGCTTGTGTGACTGAAATATTGCACAAACTGGACCCTGAAGCATTGTCATATGTTGATGACATATATCTCACAAATGATGAGTTACTACAACATTTAAGGGGGGTAGCCCGCATTGTTGTGGGATTTGCAGACATTGGCTACAAATTTAACTTCAATAAATCGAAAATTGCCTTTCTCAGCGTCATTTTCTTGGGATATGAGCTGTCGATTGAAGGTAAGAGCCTAGCGCCACACTTTTTTAAAAAATTTGCCCAATTGCAACCTCCTAATACGATTAAAAAACTACAGTCGTTGTTGGGATTTCAAAATTTTGGCAGAACTTACATTCCTGATTATGCTACACGTATAAAACCATTGTATGAGTTGATTCGTCCAGATTTCTCGAGTAGGTTTTGGACGATTGAGCATACACATACTCTTCGAGACTTGCAAACTGATCTCTTAGCTGCAAAGCATTTACACACACGGGACAATAAGACACATCTGGTCATCAGGGTTGTAGCTGGGGCCGTTGGGTTTACATATGTCACCTTTAATGAAGGTGAGACAGTCCCGATAGGATACAAGTCTCGCTTGTATTCTACTGCAGAACAACGATTTGCACCAACAGAGAAGATTCTCACTGCTGTACAGGTGGCTGTTATTAAAGAAGGACCTCTTGCCCAGGGCAAACGCATCATAGTCGTTTCTCCGATTCAAGCCCTAGAGGCTGTTACGAAAGCGAGTGTTCCTAATGCAAAAGCATTACACCCGCAATGGATTCAATGGGCTACGTCTTTGACAGCCACTGATGTAGATTACATTTTTGACCCAAAGCTACAGACACAGGAATTTCTCCAATATGAAATAGAATATCCCGTTCCCACTGGCACGTTGCCTATTGATCAATATCAAGTAGTCATGTACACCGATGGCTCTGCGCAACCTGCGGTGGGAGCAAAGCACCAATATTCTGCTGCATGTGCGGTAGTGAGTGGCCATATGAAGGGGGAGAAGTTCTGCCCCCAACATACTTATACACAGACATTGGGGGACTGTACGGCACAGTTGGCTGAGCTGAAAGCTCTATTGTTGGCCTTGGAACATACGGATCCGGCACAGTTTACACTGCTTGTTTGTGATTCATATTACTGTGTTTAGTCTTTCAATGAATATTTGCATTACTGGAGGTTAAATGGGTTCAGAGATTCCAAGGGTAACACCATAAAACACAGATTACTGTGGGGGAAGGTAGCGGATTTGAAGGAGACGCTTCCTAAGGTCCATATTGTACATACTCTTGGACACCAGAGCGTTGGAATACATGTTGCTGGAAATACTTTGGCTGATGAAGCCGCGAAATCGGCAGTGGCAGTTGCCACTGTGGCCGCAGTTACTCGTTCACCTTCCAAACCAGACACAGAGAATTTGGCAGCCATAAAGACTACTGCTGATGGCACGCCTTATCCTAGGGGATTTCCATCTAAATATCATTACTCATTGGGTGGTATGCTGAACGCTGAGGTTAAGATTCCAGGCGTAGGTGTACGCGAATTGCCCAATAAAATAGTGCGACCTCAATTAATTACTGCAGCGCATGAGGGGGTGGCATCTGCTCATGCTGGCGTGGCCGCCACAATTTCGCTGTTGCAGGCCCACTACTGGTGGCCTGGTCTCTATAAAGTGACAAAGCAGTATGTCCTTTTGTTGTGACATCTGTCAACAAATTAAAGTTTCGACGGCTAAACGCCTGCAGCAGACGCCCCTTCTAATATCAAATAAACCATTCCAGTGTGTGTACTTGGACCATTGTGGTCCGCAAACACCAGATAGTGCATACAAATATATTTTGGTGGCTGTAGATTCTTGCTCCAGATTTGTGTGGGTGTGGCCACAGCGCTCGGCTGACGCTCGAACTGTTATTAAAGATTTGCGTATCTTTGTCGATATATATGCAGTTGCGGCTTTCCATTAGGACCAGGGCCCTGCTTTTGCCTATAAGGCATTCAGGGATGCCATGGCTTTGTTGGGGGTCCAGCTCCAGTTCTCGTCTCCATTTCATCCCGAGGGAAATTCTGTCGTGGAGCGTTTGAATCGCGATTTAAAGCAATCCTTAATGGCTAGAGTTATAGGTACGGGTCGTAGTTGGCTAGCCCACCTGTATGGAGTACAGAGAGCACTGAATAACTTGCCTAGAAGGTCCCTGGGGGTTCGTACTTCATATGAGTGCCTGTTTGGAACACAAATGTTTGTTCCAGATCTAGATGGTCCTGGTGTGGAGGTGGCGGAACGCCTTTTGACATAAATTATCGTGTCACTGTTTTGCAGGATTGACAACAATTCCGTGAGGATAACTCTTCTGCAAATGCTGCCTCCACTGGAATTAAGGATGAGCCAGTAACGCCTACTGGTTGGATTCCCAGGGTTGGGGATCTTGTGCATGAAAAGGTCGCAGTGAAAAAAAAGAATTTGGCCCTTCGTATCGAGCGCCAGTCCCTGTACTGGGAATCCCCGGAACAAGAACTGTAATTTTGCCGCCGTTGCAAGGTGCCAAAGAAAATCGCTTTGTCTCCATCGACAATTTCAAGTTACAACATGTGGCCGATTCTGCACAGCAGACCAAGAGGAACGCCCAGTAGTTCCCGAATCCCTCTCACTACTGGGGAAGATGTCCCGCTGCAGGTGATTTGCACCAACGCTGTTTCCTCTCCGAGCTTGGGAAGGGTGGAAGATGATCTTATGATTGTTCCACTGACGACTAATAATTTGGAATCTTTTGATCAAGTCACTGTGACTGCTGATGTTGCTGAAGGTGTTATCTACAGTGTACCACGGCGAGAGACACCTGCTACTCCTTTGTTCTCGGTGGCACCTTTTGCGAGAACTGCCTCCGGATGCTTTAATACCATGGACGATGGTCTATCGGACTCTTTGTCCTCTTCAACACCTGACCCGGGTTCACGTAAGCTGATGTATTGGCTTAAAGATACGTATTTTGTTTTTCCTTGGAACTATCTGTGGCTTTTCATGACTCTGATGGCTTTTTTTCTGTGGATAGGGTTTGTCGTTACCTTTTTTCTAGTAATACATGGCCATTTTCTTCCCGAGCAATCAGAGGTTGAACAGGTGGAAGAGGTGTTGAAGCCACATTTTTCATCACATAAGGTTCGAAGAGACTTGTCCTTTGTGAACATTTCCACTGTGCCAGTTCCGGATGGGATTGCGTGGGATAGAGTAATGTTTGATATATATGGTCCCACTGAGATAATACAGATACCGTATGTTCTAAAGTTATCAATGAATGATATTGTGATACCAGGCATCGTATCTGATGATTGGGACGTGAAGACAGTTGATTCTATGTTAACAGAGTTGCAATATTATACTGTCTATGAAAATGAAGCTGCTTACTAGTTTAGAGATAATTATGGTGACATGTTTTGTTACAATTATTATGGGCACCACTTTATTCATAAAGCCAGTAGTCCTAAAATGATATTTGACTATACGCAATGGGAGCACTGCCCAACTCCTCCGCCAGGGAGTTCTAAAACATATTCTGACAAATTTGCATATTTTTCTGGGCATCATCAAACAAGTGCTAAGTCATATTATTTTAAATTAACTCTGCATGCCAATAAGCAAATACTGTTGACTAATACAAAATTCCCGTATTCAAATTTGTTTGTTTCCCAACTGTCTATTGAGGGGAATGAATATTGGTCAAAAAATGTTGATTTGAAAAGTGTTTGGGGAACAAAACATTGGCAGACGCAGGGTAGAGAAACATTGTTTAGGGCATGTCTCATTCCTGTCCAAATGATGTTTTTAAATGACACTGTACAACAGACTAGCTGTTTGGGCTTGGCAACCATTAGAGAATTGAATATGGCTGGCATACCTGTCCCTTCCAAAATGAAAGATTGGCAGCAAGATATCAATGCCACTTTTAGTGAGCTTACAGAGTGGGTCCAGAATGGTATGTTTAACACTTCATTGACACGTCCAGACGGGTCGTTATTGTGGCCCAAAGACATAAATGGGTGTCATCAACGTTTTGTAACCTCCTCAGGGGGTTTCAGGACAAGTAGGGCAGACCCTCGCTACATATCACCTGAACATTACTACATATAGCGTGGGGAAACTATGTCAACAATGGTTAAAATCATCCACGCTAGATGCAGTTAAAACACATCTCACGCTTCTGTCTAATTATACTGACTTGCAAGATTTTTTGTCAGGCCCGAGAGTGCCCCGGAGAAAACGTTTTTTGTACGAAGTGTACAATGAGATATGGAAACTTTCCCAACAGGAGGCGGCGGCCTGGTTGAGGCAAATAGATCAGGAAAATTTGAAACAGGCATTATTTGTTGTGGATAATGGAATACACACCCTGTCCGACCGTATATATACGATTGACAACATTGTTTCCTCTGCTATATACATTATTAGATCAGATATGTCTTCTTTATATCATGGACAGAGTCAGACGCGGTCCATTATGCAGTTGGGTTGGACACTTCAGACACTGAAGGCGGGTCGCATTCCGTGGCAGCACATCAGAGCCAGGGAGATATTTTTTTCCTTTAATTTGACACGTCAACAACAGCTAATGGCGAAAAAGGAAGCAACATATGTTATGTTGAATATTGAAAAATTGGCGAGGTTGCCTTTTACCGTGGCCGAGATTCCCTCAGCTGAATGGTTAATACACAGGGTTATTAATCTGCCTATTTCCACATTACAATTCGCTTCTTGTTTGAAACATGTTCCGGTGGGCAGATATGAGAGATTGGGAGACAGTTATATACATGAGGTGTGGGAGCTTCCCTTTTTATACAGATGTCTTAATGGCATGAGAGAGGTTTTTCTTAGCGGTAGTGAATGCGAAACTTCTGTTAGCCATTCGATGGTTTGTAAGCAGCTGTCCTTGCATGGGGCATGTAATGCTTCAGTTGCGAACTTGGCTTGCTATCTGAAGGGAGTTCCAGTCCCCGTGATTAAAAACACATTCCAGGTGCTTTCAAACGGCAGCTACGTCCTCCTTAACAGTGAAGACTGTTGTGGCATGCGTGCCGGAATAGTTTACGTGGTTTTGGTCACCAAGGTCGTTACTTGCTGCGGGAATGTGTTATTTCCCCCCACTAAATTGAGGGAGGTGGCAGATATCTGGCCTCACATTGCTACTTCCAAGGTGAATTTCGACAAGTTGAGTCGACTAAAGGCTCTATTGTTTCAAAAGCATGTGTCCCTTACATCTGCATGCGAGACCTACGCACTTCAGGTGGCGAGGTCATCAGCAGAAATACAGTCCCTGTTAAATACTAACTTTCCGAGCCACTTTGGTAAACTCGTGGGACGTATATTTAATGCGTCCAGCACTGCTGGACTAGCACATTTTTTCAAAGCCGTTGGTGTTGGTTTTGCTCATACCTTCTCCTCCATATTCGGTTTGATACCTTCGGCTATTCATTCTATTTTCGGAAGCATTTTTGGTGGATTTCCAATAACTTTGGCTTTATTGGCTGGTGTTTTGCTGTTGCTGTTATTCTTCCGCAATGGCTGTCCCGCCGCAACAAGCCCGACTGTGGGTGCTCCCATCGGTGCAGCTGTGTCGTGAACGCATGATGCAGCATTTTGGAGCGACACTCCTGGGACATTTGGGGCCATATTTATACTCCGTTTGCGCCGAAATTGCGTCGTTTTTTTTGACGCAATTTCGACGCAAAACTAACGCCAACTAACGCCATATTTATACTATGGCGTTAGAGGCGAATAGCGCCAAAGTTCCCGGAATGTGCGTCATTTTTTAGCGTGAACCCCTTCCTTGCGTTAATGATATGCAAGGGAGGCGTTCCCGTCTAAAAAATGACTCCCAGGCCTTTACGTGGTATTTATACTCCCGGGCAAAAGAGACGCCCGGGAGTTGGCGTGGCAAAAAACGGCGCATTTGCGCCACTTTTTAACGCCTGCTCAGGGCAGGCGTTAAGGGGCCTGTGGGCTCAAAATGAGCCCACAGGTGCCCTCCCATGCCCCCAGGGACCCCCCCTGCCACCCTTGCCCACCCCAGGAGGACACCCAAGCCTGGAGGGACCCACCCCAGGGACATTCAGGTAAGTTCAGGTAAGTTTTTTTTTTTTTTTTTTAATAATATTTTGTGGCATAGGGGGGCCTGATTTGTGCCCCCCTACATGCCACTATGCCCAATGACCATGCCCAGGGGACAGAAGTCCCCTGGGCATGGCCATTGGGCAAGGGGGCATGACTCCTATCTTTACAATGATAGGAGTCATGTTGATGGGGGATGGGCGTCGTTAAAAAATGGCGCAAGTCGGGTTAAGACGATTTTTTCGACGTAACCTGACTTGCCCCATTTTAAGACGCCCATGCGCCATTTTCCCCCTACGCCGGCGCTGTCTGGTCTACGTGGTTTTTTCCCACGCAAACCAGGCAGCGCCGGTCTGATTGCGCCGTCTAACGCCATTCCATAAATACGGCGCCCGCATGGCGCTTCAGAATGGCGTTAGACGGCGCAAAACTTTTTGACGCTAAACTGCGTTAGCGCAGTTTAGCGTCAAAAAGTATAAATATGGGCCTTGGAGTGTGACTGGTCCCTGCCATTCAGACCAGTTTTAGATTGTGTGCAGCACGTGTTGCAGTGCCTTATGATGCTTGTTTGAATATGCACTAGCTCTCTGTCTCTCACTGCAGCGCCCTCCAGTGGTTGATGCTGTTCTGTTGATGTTCCCGGTCAGGGCTCATTCTCAGACGTGCTCACTGCGACTGGGTTTGCTTCGTGAGGCAGTTTACGAATTCCCTTCCTGGAGGAAGATGGTATTGACTCGTTCGTAGGCCCTGCACGGGATGCCGCCTTGGATGGTTCTGGGGCTTTGGAACACACCTGCTCCATGATAGTGTTTGCCGTGGATTTTCCGGTCTTGTCATCTGCCGAAGTGGAGAATATCCTGCTTTCCGTGACTTCCATTTGAATTGGATTTGTTCTAAATTGACATTGTTATATGGATTTGGCTGCCAGGTCACATGCATACTTTTTAAATTTAGAGTTTCTGTGCTTTGATGTCCTCTGGACTTGTCGAAGTGTGTGTTTTGTAAATTTTTATATGTAGGGCATTTTTTATGCTTCGATTAGAACCACTTTCTGCCGACAAGGGGAGGGTGTAGTGTAGCCATTTTATGTAGCTTTCGCGCGTTTGCTTCAGGCGGTAGGCCTTTGTGCACTTTGCCCTAGATGCATTTTATTCAGCCTCGTACTGTTATTTTTCAATAGCCAGTTCCGCGGTCCTGTTTTATATTTTTATATTGCACTGTTTAGCCTACTTCAGCACTGGAGTTCAAATAATACATTCTTGTTCACTCTGTGCTTCAGTCAAGGATACAGTCTTGTACATTGCCGATAGACGTGGTAGGGGTTTAGTCTTTGGTTTGTAGACAATACACATTCTTACGTAGGGACGTTTTGTTAGCACATCAACATGTTAGTTATAAAAACACTTCCTAGTCCTAATAGAGACAGAGGTAGATTCCAACCACGGAACCACAACTAGACGCTGACTGCCCTGTTGCAGATGCTGACCCAGATCACAGGCCTTTGCTCAGGTATGAGGGTTGATGTCTTCCCAGGGAATCTGAAAGGCAAGCTTAGAGCTTAACATGCTGTGCTCAAAATAGAACTTACTTAGAGAGAACCTAATCTATTAACACTATGATAGTGTTACTCTTATGTTTCACACTCCTTGTGACTATTTCAATCCTACTGTGTTGTATGGTTCTGGTTATTGCGGCTTACGCCTTATTATCTAAAACGCAGTCGTTTTATTGAACCAATCTATAAAACTTACACTGCCTTTGTCATTTGTATATGAGATCATACTGTATATGAGAGAGCTGGTTGGGATCTGAGCGACCACGACTTCCCTGAGAAGTTCTAAAGATGTCATGCGCTCGGCTGCCTAATCATCCCTTCCCTTTGGGAGAGATGAGGCACTGCTAGTTAGCCGGAGCAAAACCGGATTTGACGGTGACAGGGGTCCTTCTTAGTGGGTCAGACTTAGTCCCCCACACCAGGAACAACTCTGCTACCTAGAAATCCAGTAGTCTCATTTAGGATAATGAGAGCCAACGCGACACCACCTCCAGTTCAAAGTGAAATAATAAATGTTTGTGAAAATGTATTTTGATTAATTAATTACATGTATTGACAAAGCATGCATAATATTATTGTACTAAAAAACTAATGGTTTGAAATTATTAGAAATGTTTTATTCTTCATGTTTGATTATTAATGAAAAGGCCTTCTTTTTAGAATTTTTCTAGAAGCACTGTGTTTAAATGTTAAGTTGATTTTACTGAAACACTTTGCAAACATTGTTTTATTAGACATCCTGTTCAATGTGCACAGTAAAAATGTTCTGTCCTGTTCTTGCTTTTCACTCTGTGCTTTCTAGTGATAAAAATTGCTAATTTTAACAATGAGCTAAAGAAGCAACATTAGCGAAATGTTTTATTCTGTGCTATCTTTAATAATGAAGTTGTTACATGAAAACTGCCATATGGAGAGGAGCGTAAGAAGAAAGAAGAAAGATACAACTGAAACCCAGTTTAAATTTTATTGGCTGTGCACTAACCCATCTCATGGTCTTGTCCAATTGAAGCTTAGCTAGTAACTTTTGGACTTTAAACTCGCAAGTGTTAGGTGATATGTTAGTTCAGTTTTCCATTCAGCTCTTTTCAGTTCAGTTAGTTTCCTGTTTAGCTTTCAGTTCAGTCAGATTCTGTTCAGTTCTTGTCTAGCTAAGTATGATTTCAACAGTTCAGTTACATTAGGCCCAACATTACTGAACTGTTTTCCCTTTCCGTGTTCCTGATGCTGATCTCTGATGACCTGCAGTTCCTGTGCTCCGCTGATGAATGCTCTGCTGACTGCTGTCTCATTTAGGAGAGGTGTACCAAATGTGCATTTGTTTTTCCTTTGCAGGTTTTTTTCCTTTAGAAATCCAACTGCATATTTTTTTGTGAGCTACACTGTTAGATGTTTTTTCCAAATTAATTTTTGTCTTATTTTTAATTTTTGCATGTGACAAAGCCCAGCTCACAAATGCTATTCACATTCGAATTTGGTAGTTAAGATGTCTGGTCCAACAATTGATTTAAATATTTATTAATTGATTGTGATTGATTCAATTGCACAACTGAATGAAGTCTGTTGCTATCTTCCAAATAATTCTGTTGGTATTCTGTTCTATTTTGCAGTGTTTAATGGTAATTACTTTTATTAGGTTGAGGTTCCTCAGAAATTTTGGACAGTCTGTGATGTTTCGATATTGCTATCATTCGGTTTTACGCATTATTTATGTGACCTTAGCATTGTCAATTTAAGGGCAATAAATGTTTAAACTTTATTAAATTGGTTTGGTGAATCATGACCATATAGGTCATGGTGTGTATAAATTACTGACTCATTATTGTATATTTTGATTGAATTGGCTCTCATTGTTTGATTAGGTGATCTGATTACTCCTGTCTGAGTCAAAAGATCGAGTCGACCTCTAAGGGTAGTAGATGTCATTGCCCTATTACGTGTAACCTTAGCCAAATATTAGGAGGTCACATGCCCACAGATTTTTGTAGCAGAGGATGGTTTTGTCTAAATAGGAGAGGATCATCTTGGTTTTGATAGATTTGGTTTTGCCAATGCTTGTTTCAAATTCTGATTGGGGGGGGGGGGAGTCGGTTTTGCCAATGCTTGTTTAGATGTGATTCTATATGTTCCCAGTGCTTCCAGTGATTGTTTGAGTTCTGAGTAGGGTTTGCGCTTGCAATACTTTGGCAAATCGAAGGTGAATTATGATGCATGAGAGAAGTAGGGAGTTTGCGAATGCCAACACTGAGTAAGGAGTTTGCGTACTCCAGAGTGTGAGTGTAGGGAAGTTGTCATACTTCAAGTGAATGTGGCTCTTTGTGTTAAAAAATTGCCCAAGTGGTTGTTGATGTAATGGACTCTGCGTGGTCTAAGACACTGGAGTATTGTACAAGTGTATGAGACACTTGGTTGTGGTTGTTTACTTGTCTGCAGCTGGTGTAGTCATATTCCTAGTGTGTGTGTTACAGGAGTGCTAGTTTAACAGGTACTAGGTGATTCCTGAGTGCACAGGGAAGCACCTGGTATTAGTCAAGGATGAAATTTGCAGGTTGAACTTTACTTGAGCTGTAGAGAAAGCCAAAGCCAGATGAGTAGCTGTTAGAGCCAAAGGCCACAGTCAAAATTTCTGTAAGGCTTCCAAAGTAAATGAGCCCTCCCTGTAGTGAGCAGACAAGTTGTTTTTTGTTGTTTTTTTCAGTGCTTGCAATATTTTGCAGTTAGTTTTCGGTGTGAATCGAGTTTGAAGTACGAGCCGCAAGGCTTTGTCAGCCTCTGTCTGAGCGAGTGTGAAGTCACTGGATCCATGCTGAGATTGGTCGGTTGGTGCAAGGAGCTTTGAACAAATTGGTGCAGATCCGTGAACAGCTATTGGTTGAGAGTAGCAAGTGAAAGGGATTTTGGGATTGAAATACTTCCTGTTTCAAATTTAATTTGTAGTTTAAGCCCATTTAAAGGTAAAAGTGAAATGTTTCAAAGCGTTAAAAAGTGCGATAAAAAATATGCTTTAATTCCAGATCGAATAGGAGAAATTGCCCCTCCAGAAGGTACACATGCATACATAGTAAATGAGGAGAAAGGTCCATCAGCATGTATTTGGTTAAGACAGAGGTGCAAAATAACAGAGAAGGAAGGGAGCTTAGCTTTCCCTGCTCATGGGAGTTTTATTGTAAGAATTTTAGAACATCTGAGAAGAGTACTTTATGAATTAAACCCCCCTCCGAGACCAGCACAATTTGAAGCCTTAGCTATTTGGGGGCTAGTAGCCAGACAAGAGAAATTAAAATTTGAGAGACAAATGTGAAAAACTGAGAAAACATTGCTAGAAACCAAATGGGAAAAAGATCAGAAATGTTGGAGAACAGAAACCTTACATGGTATTGGAATGTTTCCTGCAATTTCACAAGCAAAAGGGAACAGTGTCAAACCAAAGACAAAGAAAAAGAATATGAATTACGAGGAAACTGAGTCGAAGTTAGATGAAGCTAAAAGATCGCTGGCTTTTTATAGTGACTTAGATGATGATGAATTTATAACACAGTTATTGAGAAATTGTCCTCCACCATATACAGCAGAAGAGACAAACCAAGATGCTAGTGCTGGTCCAAATGCATATCCAGTTGTAATAACACAAAGTCAAGTACAGGTCGCAATTAATGTTCCTGCTATTACAGTAACTCAACTCCTGTGATTCAAACTGTAGCTCATCCTGTGATATATTCTACAGTTCCTGTTGTTAGTTCTGCACTGAGTATTACAGTAGCGGTGGCATCACAGACTATTCAGAAACCAATGATGGTTCAGGTGGAGTCTACACCTAATTCAATGACTCCTGTGCAAGTTGTTAGTCAAGCCCAGGCAATGCCAAGGTATACTTCAGTGATAATATCCAATCATGTTCCTCAGTATTTACAGAGTCCTGGAATACTTTACTCAAGAAATCAGAATACGTCATCAAGCCCAGAAGCATTAACAGTTCCTGTCACAATTGGTCCAGTTGCTCCAGTGTATGCTAAGGAAAATACTGAGAGCAATATGCAGAATGTTTTTAATTCAAGTATAAAAATGGAGAAACTCAATGCTACTGCAGAAGTTATGTCAGACTTTTGACAAAGTGTATCCGCTTATAGACTTTATTTATTCTAGGATTTCACAACATTTGGAGACTCCAAATCCAAATCCACATTCAACTCTATTGTCACCTGAAAGAGTAATGGATCCACCATGCAATATTTCACAATGTGTTTCTAATGTGAATAATAATGGTTCTTTACAAGCCTTGACAGCTCAGCAATTAACAGAATGGTTGGAGAAAGTGAGTGTAGCATCAGCAAGGAACACAGTTGCTGAAGAAGAAAGAACTTTGAATCTGGCACGATTATAATTAGAATTAAATGAAATGATTGGGGGAACACTTGAATTAAATAGAATTGAGTCTTATAATGAAAATGAGTTATGTTTCTTGTGTACAGATGTCACAAATAGAGTAGGATTAGCACATCAGAAAGTATCAGTGTTTGCAGAAAAATATGAAGTGGATATTGAGAAATCCACACGATTAAAGAGGAGTTACAGATTAGAATTTGATTCAAAAGACATTGCAAACATGTGATCACCTGGAATGAAAATTCATATTACAGAATTAATCCAAAGTATTCAAACATGGGGAGCATTAGATAAATGGGAAGGCAGATGGGTAAAGACAAGAGAACAGTAGAAAAGAGAGTCTGCGACTTTGAACTCTACTGACACTCAGTAGACTGATAGTCCAGAAAAGATATTACCAATGAGAGAAATTCCTGGAGGGAATAATGTTCATGTCCCTTGGAGCAGGAATGATATTTTATCATTCACAAATGATTACCCAAGATTGAGCGAGAAATCAGTAGAATGGTATCAGCAGACAGACAGGTTGTGAAACTTGCAAAACACCTGTGGGAGGATTTTAATATTCTTTTAGAAATAGTGGTCCCTACTGATTTATAGATTGAGTGCAAAAGGAGTATTGACTGGCCAACAACAGAGAGCCTCCATGATATCTTGTTACAGGTGCATTGTTTCCTGAAGTAATGAAAAGCTATTACATAGTGATTGGATTTTTGAAAACAAGAATTTCCCTTAAAGATATTAATTGGCAGAGAATTGATAGGACAGCTCAGGAGGCAAAGGAGTCAATGCATGCATATTATGAAAGGTTGTCGCAGGCATTCAAGCGTTACAGTGGTACAGAGGCAATTGAACCCAAAGACATGATTCATTTTGTGTTTATGTTTGTTGAAGTGTTGAGATCCAAAATTAATACCATGCTTAAGAACCATTTAATTTGTTGGCAAGCAAAACTGGTTGATGAAGTATTAAAGTTTACTTAGTTATGCAGTGACGAAACTGAAATGAAACAGAAAAGATTGAAAGAAAAGGCAATTGTGATGCAGATTAGAGCAGCACAATCAGGGGTGCAGGGAGTTCCACAACAACAGGGAAATATGCAAATGATTCAGAGTCAGGAACAGCGAGAGGAAGCGGATGTGGTGGTGGTGGAAATGGAAATCATTTTGAGTGGAATACTAATGTAAATCCAGGTGCTATGCAGGCAATGAAGAAAATGTTACCCTTTCATGTTTGTGGTGGGTCTTGGGCACTGGAAGCTGGAGTGTCCATTGATGGTGCAGGAAGGTGTTGTGCAGATGAATGAACATAATATTTTTCCAAATTTGAGAGGACTGAGAAATCGGAATCCTAATGTAAATGTCCAGAATATGAATAATGAAATGCAGATTCCCCTACAGCAGATGCCATGTTTTCAGGTACCACAACAACAAATGCAACAGCAGATGCAAATGATGTCACAGCAGCAAATACAAATACCTCCAGCTCCAATGGCATAGCAGCAGGTAGTAGTTCCTCAGCAGAACATTGGTCGAAGGATGAAGCAAAACAGTCAACCACTGATCACAGGGTACCCCTTACACTGTGAGGATGAATTGAGTGATGAAATTGTGAATGAAAATTCAGATGAAGAAGAATGTGTGGTGGCAGCTTCCTTAGAGGTGGATCAGAGTGGTCCCTAGGTAAATGGAAGAGTCATAGGTCATGAAGTCTTATTTTGGTTGACACAGGAGCTATACACTCTACTATCAGAACTGCAGAAATTCCCAATTTGTCACTTTCTGGGAGAAAAGTGCAGGTGTCATAGTTGGACTCTTGCTCTAGGCAAGACTGCTGGTTCAAGGATGACAGTACTTATGTTTGTAGGCAACTATGCCTATCCTACAACAAGTTGCAACTGTAGTCCCAACCCTTCCGGCTCACTAGCAGTACCTCACCAAAAACCCAAACAGTTAAAGGTGATTTGTGGCAGCCTTTACACATGGACTCAAAAGTATGACATCTCAGGGAGTGTTGTGGTTAAAAGGAGATTACCCCTTTCTCACAGATACATCATATCTCAACCAAACAAAAGCAATAACGAAGATGCAGTTATGTTTCAATAGTTTTTATCCAATACAATCTGCAATCTGCGGTAAATCGCATGGGCTGCAATGATTACGATAATGAACAGTGCAAGAGATAGAAGTGTAAAGACAAGAGTCATGATTATGAAGACCCCCACCATCTTTCAATAACATGGAAAGACATAGAGTGTATAATATGTCCTAGTACCCTATTATAATAGGCCTAACTTTCTACCTAGAGGAGAGCTGGGTATGTTAAACCTAATCTGCCAATGTCATGTCCCTGGAAGGAGCCCCCAACCCTTGTTACCTTGGAATGAGAACTTGTGCTCAGACTCGGGAGGAACATGAAGTCCGGGTCAGCGTCAAGACGACGTGCAGCATCGATAGCAGCGATGGTATCTGGTCGGAATTCCTCTGATTATCTGTCTAAAGTGTGATGTATTTATACAGATTTACTTGGACCTCTGACGTAGGTTGTTCCCAAACAATAGATAATGCAGTATGCTTGGGACGGTAATTAATATAAACAATTCCCTCAAAAGCGTGAAGAGAGAAAGTACCTAATACGAACACCTACGTGTTTGTTTGTCTTTGTCGCTTGATTTGACGCCTTAGCACGGTGGCACTGATAACATAAAACTAAACAAATGGCCTACCTATAAACAAAGCAGCCATCTTAGAAGAATTAATTAAATAAATTGGCTAAGACAGAGCAAGCTAAGTAGGTTAAAAGTCACTAGGTGACGGGGCACGAGTCTGCAAGCCAAAGGCTAAGCTAACTCCTGTTATTCCATTAAAACAAACTAGGATTCACTACAAAGGTTGTAGGAGTAGTGAATCAACACCTGACAAATCTCATTACTGAGCCAATTCCTGTTAAGATTGTTACTTTTGAAGGTATGCACAAATTTGTAGTCTGTGACTCAAGTTCAGTATGTCTTCTGGGAAGAGATTTATTGTGCAAATCAAGATGTTCAATTACTTGCACAAATGATGGAAGTGCCATACAAACAAATAGTGACAATGAGGAATCATCCATACCAATTCACTGTTCTCTAATTAATGAAGAGTTTCCATTAATTACTCTTTTTACTGTACACAAGTGACCTACAAGATACAATTAATTTAAAAAATGTGGGTTCTTTCTGAAAAAGATATAGGTCTAATTAAAGGAGTGGAATCAATCAAAGACACAGTTAAACCTAAAGCAGTTTTCCAGAAAATTCCCCAATATCACATGGCACCAGATGTAATTGAAGGAGTTTCTAAGCCTTTGCAGAGATTGACCAATAAAAACGTTACTGACCCAGTCCCTTTTGATGAAGCTTGTATGAAAGCTTTTACCGAGCTGAGATAGAGTCTGTGCAGAGCACCAGCTCTGGAAATGCCTGATTACACAAAACCATTTTCACTGTTTTGTCATGAATGTGATTGTTGTGCTCTTTCTGTCCTAACACAGGTACATGGTGGCCTAAATCTCCTTGTAGCATATTTTTCTGCTAATTTTGATCCAGTTGCTGCACCTTTGCCAGGCTGTTTAAAAAATGTGGCTGCGGTTGGTATGAACCTTGCCCAAAGTGAGAACATTGTGATGGACATCCTTTAACAGTTGTAGTTCCTCACTCAGTTGAGGTACTGCGTACCAGGACCACAACTCAATATCTGACAAATGCTCGGTTAACTCGCTTTAATTTATTGATTTTGAGGTGCGCAAATGTAATCTTAGAAGGTGCGGAGGACTTAATGTAGGAGTCTGGGCTGGCTTATAGTGGGTACCTGATGGTACTTACACCTTGTGCCAGGTCCAGTTATCCCTTATTAGTAGATTAGTAGTGTTCTAGCAGCTTAAGCTGATAGAGGTAGCTATACCAGAGCACCTTAGGCTGAACTAGGAGGCATGCAAAGTTCCTACTATACCACTTACATCATATAGCACTTTATCATGAGAATCACAATACTCAGAGTTACTAGAAATATCTCAGAGGATATACTCACTTAGGAGGTAAGTAAAATACACATAATATACACACAAACCAAAACCAGGTAAGTAAACAGTTAGAAAAGTAGTGCAAACACTGTAGAATACAATAGGATGCAATAGGCCTACGGGCAACACTAACCATATAGTAAGAGAGTGGAATGCGAACCACTTAGGGAACCCAGGCCTAGTGTAGGTTGTAGAGAGTCGCTGGGAGTGTAAGAAAACACTAAGGATGTCCAAGATACCCCACCCCAAGACCCTGAAAAGTAGGCTTATAGTGGGTACCTGATGGTACTTACACCTTGTGCCAGGTCCAGTTATCCCTTATAAGTAGATTAGTAGTGTTCTAGCAGCTTAGGCTGATAGAGGTAGCTATACCAGAGCACCTTAGGCTGAACTAGGAGGCATGCAAAGCTCCTACTATACCACTTACATCATATAGCACTTTATCATAAGAATCACAATACTCAGAGTTACTAAAAATAAAGGTACTTTATTTTAGTGACAATGTGCCAGAAATATCTCAGAGGATATACTCCCTTAGGAGGTAAGTAAAATACACATAATATACACACAAACCAAAATCGAGTAAGTAAACAGTTAGAAAAGTAGTACAAACACTGTAGAATAAATAGGATGCAATAGGCCTACGGGCAACACACATCATATACTAAGAGAGTGGAATGCAAACCACTTAGGGACCCCAGGCCTAGTGTAGTGTCTAGAGGGTCGCTGGGAGTGTAAGAAAACATTAAGGGTGTCCAAGATACCCCACCGCAAGACCCTGAAAAGTAGGAGTAAAGTTAACCTACTTCCCCAGAAACACACTAAAGTCGTGATAGGGGATTCTGCAAAGACCACAACAGTCTGCAAAGCACTGAAGATTCCTGGACCGGAGGACCTGTAAAGGAAGGGGACCAAGTCAAAGAGTCACAAAAGTGTCCAGGGGGGCAGGATCCCACTAAACCCCGGATGAAGGTGCAAAATGGCTGCCTCCAGGTGGAAGAAGCTGAAGATTTTGCAACAACGGAAGATGCCAGGACTTCTCCTTTGCACAGAAGATGTCCCACAGCGTGCTGGAGGATGCAGAGTTGTTTCCACGCAGAAAGACCGCAAACAAGCCTTGCTAGCTGCAAGGGTTGCGGTTGAAGAAAATGGGTGCTGCCCGTGCCCAGGAAGGACCAGGAGGTCGCCCCTTGGAGGACACAGAGGGGGCGCTCAGCAACTGAGCACGGCGGTCGACTCAACACTACAAAAGAGGGTCCCACGAAGCCGGTGGTCAACTCAGTGAGTTAAGTAATGCAGGACGGAGTGCTGGGGACCTGGGCTGTGCTGTGCACAAAGGATTCCTTACAAAAGTGCACCGAAGCCCTAGCAGCTGCAGTTCACGCAATACACAGGATTATTGTCTGGCATAGGGAGGCAAGGACTTACCTCCACCAAATTTGGGCAGATGGACCACTGGACTGTCAAGTCTCTTCGATCTAGCTCCTGTGTTCCAGGGACAACGCTCGTCACGATGAGAGGGGACCCAGAGGACCAGTGATGCAGAAGTTTGGTGCCTGCATTAGCAGGGGGAAGATTCCGTCGTCCCACTGGAGATTTCTTCTTGGCTTCCAGTGCAGGGTGAAGACAGACAGCCCCCAGAGCATGCACCACCAGGAAACTGTCGAGAAAGCCGGCAGGATTAGGCGCTACAATGTCGCTGGTAGTCTTCTTGCTACTTTGTTGCAGATTTGCAGGCGTCCTGGAGTAGCCAGCGGTCGATCCTTGGCAGAAGTTGAAGAGGGAGATGCAGAGGAACTCTGGTGAGCTCTTGCATTTGTTATCTGAACAGAAGCCCACAGGAGGGACCCTAAATAGCCCTCAGAGGAGTGATGGCCACCTAGTCAGGTAAGCACCTATCAGGAGGGGTATCTGACGTCACCTGCTGGCACTGGCCACTCAGAGGCCTCCATTGTGCCCTCACACCTCTGCATTCAAGATGGCAGAGGTCTGGGACACACTGTAGGAGTTCTGGGCACCACCCCTGGGGTGGTGATGGACAGGGGAGTGGTCACTCCCCTTTCCTTTGTCCAGTTTTGCACAAGAGCAGGGGCTGGGGGATCCCTGAACTGATGTAGACTGGCTTATGCAAGGAGGGCACCATCTGTGCCCTTCAAAGCATTACCAGAGGCTGGGGGAGGCTATTCCATCTCAGCCCTTAACACCTATGTCCAAAGGGAGAGGGTGTAATTATTTGTTCTGCCTTCCTGGGACTGGGCTGCCCAGACCCTAGGAGGACAAAAGACGGTCTGTGGGTTGGCAGGAGCAGTAGCTGCAGTGAAAACCCCAGAGAGCTAGTTTGGCAGTACCCGGGGTCCATGCTGGAGCCCCGGGGATGCATGGGATTGGCACCCCAATACTAGATTTGGCATGGGGGGACAATTCCATGATCTTAGACATGTTACATAGCCATATTCAGAGTTACCATTGTGAAGCTACACATAGGTATTGACCTATCTGTAGTGCACACGTGTAATGGTGTCCCCACACTCACAAAGTCTTGGGAAATTGCCCTGATCTATGTGGAGGTACCTTGGCTAGTGCCAGGGTGCCCTCACACTTAGTAACTAAGTGATGGTTAGACATATAGGTGACCTATAAGTTACTTAAGTGCAGTGTAAAATGGCTGTGAAATAACATGGACGTTATTTCACTCAGGCTGCAGTGGCAGTCCTGTGTAAGAATTGTCTGAGCTCCCTGTGGGTGGCAAAAGAAATGCTGCAGCCCATAGGGATCTCCAGGAACCCCAATACCCTGGTTACCTAGGTACCATATACTAGGGAATTATAAGGGTGTTTCAGTGTGCCAATCACAATTGGTAAAAATGGTCACTAGCCTGCAGTAACAATTTTGAAGACAGAGAGGGCATAAGCACTGAGGTTCTGGTTACCAGAGCCTCAGTGGCACAGTTAGGCACCAAACAGGGAACACATTCAGGCCACAAGCTATGAGCACTGGGCTCCTGGCTAGCAGGATCTCAGTGAGACAGGCAAAAACAAACTGACACACAAGTAAAAATGGGGGTAACATGCCAAGAAAGATGGTAATATCCTACACTTAATCCTGCTACTTTGCTACCCATAGACACTGCTGAATCAGAAAATGAAAATGTAAATGAATTGGAACGTGGCGGTCTGGAAGTTACTGAACTGTGCACCAAACCCAGACCTGATATTCAGGATACACTGTTAGAGAAAAATTATCAAATATTTTTTTATTGATGATTCCTGTGTAAGAGACAATGCGGGAACATTGAGATCTGGTTATGTTGTGTGCACCATTTCTAATGCACTCAAAGCTTCACGGCTTCAAGGAGTTCTTTCTGCACAGGTGGCTGAATTGGTTGCTCTTACTAGAACATGTTGTATTTCACAGCTTAAAATTACAATTTTTACAGACAGCCAGTATGGATTTGGTGTTGTGCATCACTTTGGGCAGCTGTGGTCCCAGAGAGGTTTTATGACCTCTTCTGGCTCCCCAATAAGGAATGGTGAGAGAATTCATGATTTACTACAAGCTTTACAATTGAGAAAATCGCAGTAGTGAAATGTAATGCTCACCAAAGAACAAATGATTTTATTTCTGTAGGTAATTCATATGCAGATCAGATTCCTGGACTTTCTGCACTTAATTGTGCTACTTTTAATGGAAATGGAAAAATATAACAGATACTGATGAGACAAGTCAAAGCTTTTTGTTGAAAATGGTTGACGCTTGGGAAGAAATTAAAACATTACAAGATGAGGTTTCAGATGAAAAAAGAAGCTGATAAAATTGTGTTGTAACCAAAGAGAAGTTTATGAAATTTGTGTTTCAAATGAAGGGCAGGTAGTGTTTCCAAACTGTCTACTGACACAAGTGTTAGATACTATCATGCTCAAACTCACATTGGCAGAGATGCAATGATTCACACGTTTAAGTAATCTTGGTTCAATCCAAACTTTAGGCAGGTTGCAGAAGTAATTTGTCACAGATACATTACATGCCAGCAAATGAACGTGGGAAAGAGAACTGTTGTAAATTTGAGTCACACTGGAAGATCAGGTGGTCAGTTTGACAGAATGCAGATGGATTTCATTGAGATGCCTATGTGTGGTGGTTTGAGATATGTGTTTGTGATTGTCTGTATATTTAGTCATGGTTTTGAAGCCTTCCCTAGAAATAACAGCTTCACAGTAGCAAAGCTGTTACTTAGAGAGTTGATCCCACAATTTGGTTTTCCAGCCTCTTTAGAATCAGACAGAGGATGTCACTTTAATAACAAGGTGATAAAGATGCTATGTTCAGCCTTAAACATTGAGCAGAAGATGCACTGTAGCCACCGACCTGAAGCTTCTGGATTAGCAGAGAAAAAGAATGGAACTTTGAAAGCTCGATTGGCAAAAATGTGTGCATCTTCAAATCTGAAATGGCCCGATGCTTTACCTTTGGTTCTGATGAGCATGTGAAGTACACCTGAGAGAAAGAGTGGTCTTTCACCTCATGAGACACTGATAGGCAGAGTAATGAGATTGCCAGCTGATCCTGCAAATGCACTTGTAAACATAAAAGATCACTTGATGCTGGATTACTGCAAGGGTCTAGCTGATGTGGTTCACTCTTTGTCTCAACAAGTGTAGGCTACACCCGTGCCACCATCCCAAGATCAGTGTCACAGCGTTTTGGCTAGTGACTGGGTGGTGATCAAGAAGCATATGCGGAAGACTTACTTGGACACTAGGTGGAAGGGGTCTTACCAGATTATTCTGGTAATGACAACTACTGTGAAGTGTGCTGGAATTCTAAACTGGATTCCTTTGGATGATGAAGATCCAGTGTTCCCGAGAGTACCAGCAGAAACTCTACAGTCTCAAGAAGAGCAAGTGACAAAGACAGAACACAAGACTGCAGAAGTAAAGACAGTGCAAACTGGTGAAGATCCAGATTCAGATACTCCTCTGATGGATGAAACTGAGGACAATCCTGATACTCCTGTATCAGCAGAAATAGAAGCGTATGTAGTAGGAGAGTCAAGTCTAAGGAGGCTCTCCCAGAAGCAGACAATTGGAAAAAAGAGATGAAGCAAATCTCATTTCCTGAAGTAGCCGAGTTGAGTCAAAGTTATGCAGATTTGCCTCCTCCTGAAGTGGCTAACGATGCAGATGAAAGAAGTCAAAGTAAAAAAAAAGCTTGTTAAATTCCTGCTGAACCAAGAAGAATTGTAAGTCTAGTTATACCTTCTCTGTCTACAAAAACTGTGAAAGGAGACAAATGGCCTTTTTTGCATCCAACTGAAAAAGTTCCTGATGTGTTATCGAGCATAAATGAGGAAGCTGAAACAACAGAAAGAGCAGATCTGAGTGAAGAAGAAATAAGTGCAAGTCTAAAATCAACGAGAAAGAGAGTTGAAAGTCGAAGATACTCTAGTCCTGATTGGCCATACCTTGCGGATGGTGAGTGGGAACACGAGTTTACGTCCTCTTGTTTAGATCATGAGAATCAACATTTTGGAACTTGAATTGAGCTGAGCTTTGGAATTACATTGCCAAATGAGCAAGAAAGACATTATACACTGGAAGTAATACTTAGTGATCAACAGAATGTGATCTACTAAAAGAAGCATTTGAAAACTGGTTTTGACACAGCTGCTAAACCGTTTTTTGACGAATTCTCGAGAGCATGAAAGCTGTGGTAAATAATCGCAAAGAAGACTGAAGATTATTTTTTATTTTTGTTTTGGCTGCATAGTTATATCTATTTTTCTTTTCTTTCACGTTTTGATTCTTTACAGGCCATGAATACCAATTGCAATAGAAACAATAGGAGCAAGTAAGTGTGTTGGATGGACAGTTGTATGTATATTGATAAGTTTTTTATTGACCATAAGTATGAGTGTTTATGATAAAGCTGAAACTACTTATACACTTTTTCCAGTACAAGAGACTACTACACTTTCTGAATTAGATAAGTTTTATGAAGATGAGAATTACTTGCACTTAGACAGTTCACAAGAGATTTTTCTTCTAAGGTTTTCTATTGCTTACTGTCTGAATATGTTGATACTATGGATGCGAGAGTATGCTATATGTGTACACAACTTCCTTCATTAGTATAGAACTTATGAGATTGGTTGTAGTCTTTTATTAACAAGGCCAGGCTACTGGACCATCACTGCTAAGCCTGTGGGCCAAAACAGGCTGTCTGCTCCCTTGTGTCAAAAATGGGGAAAAGCCCCACATCACACCTCCTTTTGTTTGGGGCAGGTTGTTGTGCAGAAAAAAGAAGTTGGACCCCAATACTAACAAGACAAATGTCCCCCCTTTTTCTAGTAACATTTCCTTGATTGTGGTGCAGGAGTCCTCACACCACTGTCCCCATGCCACTGCACCTGTTGCACTAATGGTAGTAATGGCACTTTTTAAGAAAGGTCTTCTTCAGCGCATCTCTTTGAGAAAGTGGGGAAGCTGTCTCTGTTTATTTGTAAACAAAAATATTAGAGCCTCACATAGCGCAGCCTTTTTTAGGCCATCTTTTGGTGCTATCTATGGATTTTGCTCCATTCTGCTTTCTCCTGAGCCATTACTTTGAGGACCCAGGGGTAAGGGTGATCAGGGCTCAGAATATGACCACTCTGGCCTACTCCCTGCCAACTCCTTGATTCTCCTAAGAGAACATCTGCATGAAAACAGAGGTCGAATTTAGCAAGTGAATGGGGACCAAGGTATTTTTAATTTTACAAAACTGTTTTCATACTTTTTGTTAAAACAACCCCCCTGAATTGTTAATGGACAATTGGAGTACTTGGAGGGTACTGTCAGGGAGTGATCACTGAAGTGCTTTCATTTAAGGAGTCACTTGAAGTATCATGATGGACAACATTTATTATTTTTGAGAGATAATGAATGCTGAGTTGTGGAAAGTGTCCTTTTAGTGCACTCATAAAAATGTCTGCACTAGGTAAATAGGTAAAGCCTAGTTAGCTATTACTAATTCATATTCTTGGAAAGCACTTGCTATAAATACTAAGGCCCTCATTACGACCCTGACAGTTGGTGATACAGTGGCCGTAATACAGCCAACAGGCCGGTGGTAACTACCCCCAAATTATGACCATGGCGGAAGGATTTCTGAAAGACAGCCATTGTACCACACTGACCGCCAGGACGGAAACAACAGGCACCACGGTGGTAGCCGCCTATAGCCAGGCGGAAGTCAAAGTTCCGCCCACCATATTATGACCAGACAATTTGCCACCTTTTCCGGGGCAGTACCAACGACATCAAAAGCCTGGCGGAAATACTGCACAGAAGTGAAAGGACTCACCAATGGAGATACAGGGAAGACCCACGCCGCCATGGAACCAGAACTGCAAGTATTTCCGATGATATACTACATTCTGCTCCACCACGAACACCAAAGCTGGCGAAGACGATGATTGTGAGTGCATCCGTCTAGCACAAAAGGGAGAGGGGGGGAAACGAGAGTGACACACACACACGCACAACACACACCCCACACACACACACCATACACACAACCAGCTGCACAAGAAAACAAGTTAATCCCCCTGAATTGGCTAAATAATGCAAGGACAACAGGAATGTACCAAAGGGATTGTAATAAGATCAACACAGTATAAATAAAAAATTAGCCAATGCTACAGATATTTACAAATGTACAGAAAAAAGGACACTGCCTAGTTCTCAGTTCGCGTGGGCCACATGGCCACAGGGCAAAGTCCAAGGCCCTGTTGCGTAGGCTCCCATTATTCTAATGAGACTACTGGATTTTGAGCAGCAAGATCGTCCACTGTATGGGAGACTGAGTCTGACCCACTATGGGTGACACCTGTCGCTCTAAATCCGGGTTTTGCTCCGGCTAACTAGCAGTGCCTCGTCTCTCCCAAGAGGTAGAGATGATTGGGCAGCTGAGCGCATAACATATCATACTTCTCAGGGAAGTTGTGGTCACTCGGGTCGCATACGGTTCTCTCATTCACACTTCGGTCTCATATATAAATGACAATAAGAAGCAGTATGAGTTTTAAAGGCTGGTTTAATAAAACAACTGCATTTTTGATGGCAAAGCGTGAGCTGCAATAACCAGGACGACACAACATGACAATATTAAAATGGTGACGAGGAGAGTGAAGCATAAGAATAATGCTATCATATTGCCACTAGGATTTATGGACTATTTCCTATCTAAGTCATAATCTGAGCACAGCATGTTAAGCTCTAATTCTGCCTTTCAGGTTCCCCCTGGAGGACATCAACCCTCATACCTGAGCAAAGGCCTGTTGTGTGCGTTAGCATCTGCAGCGAAGCATTCAGCAATTAGCATACAGTCGTGGTTTCCTGGCTGGAATCTCCCTCTTAACGTGTAATGGGACTAAGAAGTGTTTTTATAAAAACACAGCTGATGTTCTAAGAAAATGCCCCTACGTAAGGATGTGTATTTTCTACGAATGTCGGAGACTAAACTTCTACCACGTTCACCGGCAATGTACCAAACTGTAGCCTTGACTGAAGCACAAAGTGATCAAGAATGTCTTGTTTGAGAACACAGTGCTGGGCTAAGCAAAAACAGTTAGATAGATGAAATTAAAACAAGACCGTAAAACTGGTTATTGTAAAAATAACAATGCAAAGCCGAATAAAATATATCTAGGTCAAAGTGCACAGCGGCCTAGTGTGTTAAGCTAACGTGCATGGAGCTATAAATAAAATGGCTCCACAACACCCTCCCCTTGTCGGTTGAAAGTGGTTCAAGCCAAACTAAAATTTCATTTTTAAAAGCTCAACCTAAGATATTTGTAAAACCTTAGTCAATTTTGACAAGTTAAACGGACACACAAGCATAATACATGGCAATTTAAAACATGAGCATGTGACTTATAACAGAATTCCAAGACATGTCAATTTAGAAAAGTTCCAAACTAAGTACGAGTCATGGAGAACAGGAGATCTTCCACTTCGGCAGGTGTCAGGACCGGAAAGTCCACGCCAAAAATGATCAAGGAGCAAGTGTGTTTCATAGCCCCAGTGTTAACCAAGGCAGCATCCCATGGAGTGGCTATTGATGAGTTGTAAGCAACTTTCTCCAGGAAGGGTAACTCATAATCAGCTTCACGTAGCAAACGCAACCTCAGGGCGCATGTCTGGTAATGAACCCTCAATGAGAACATCAACAGATCAGCATCTATTGCTGGGGGGCGCTGCTGTGAAAGACAAACTTCCAGTGCATGTTCGAAAGTGCACCCGAGGCACCGAAACATGGGCTGCACACAATGCAAAACTGGTCTAAATGACAAAGACCAGTCACACTCCAATTGCTCCAGGAGTGTTGCTCCAAAATGCTGCATCATACGTTCATGACACAGCTGCGCTGATGGGAGCGGCGTCATTTCTCCTCGTTGCGGCGGGACAGCCATTGCGCATAAACAACAGCAACAGCAGGATGGCAGCTGATACAGCCAAAGTTATCAGAAATCCCCCCAAAATACTACCGAAAATTGAGCAGATAGCTGAAGGTATCAAACCGAATATGGAGGAGAAGATGTGAACGAAACCAGAACCAACAGCTTTGAAAAAATTTGCAATTCCAGTCGTGGTGGACGCATTAAATATTCGTTCTACGAGTTCACCACAGTGTCTCAGAAAGTTTGTATTTAACAGGGACTGTATTTCTGCTGATGACCTTGCCACTTGAAGTGCGAAGGTCTCGCGCGCAGATGTAAGGGCCACATGCTTTGGAAACAGTAAAGCCTTGAGTCTACTCAACTTGTCAAAATTCACGTTTGAAGTAGCAATGTAATGCCAAATATCAGCTACCTCCTTAAATTTAGTGGGGGGAAACAGTATGTTCCCGCAGCATGTAACGACCTTAGAGACCGAAACAACATAGACTATTCCAGCCAGCATGCCACAAGAGCCTTCACTATTGAGAAGGACGTAGCTGCTGTTTGAAAGCACCTGGAACGTTGGTCTAATCAAAGGGACTGGGACTCCCTTAAGATAACAAGCCAAGTTTGCAGCCGAGCCGTTACACGCCCCATGCAAGGACAGCTGTTTACAAATCATCGAATGGCTGACTAAAGTCTCGCATTCACTACCGCTAATAAAGACCTCTTTCATGCCATTGAAGCATTTGTACGAGAAGGGAAACTCCCACACCTCATGTATGTATCTATCTCCCACTTTTTCATATCTACCTACCGGAATGTGTTTTAAACAGGAGGTGAATTGTAGTGTGGAAATAGGCAGATTAATAACCCCATGTATTAACCACTCAGCTGATGGTATTTTGGCCACGGTAAAAGGCAGTTTTTCTAATTTCCCAATGTTAAGCATGACATACGTCGCTTCCTTCTTAGCCATTAGGTGTTGTTGTCGCCTTAAATTAAAGGAAGAAAATATCTCCCTTGCACTGACGTGCTGCCATGGAACGTGACCCGTCTTCAATGTTTGAAGCGTCCAACCCAACTGCATAATGGACCTGATCTGACTTTGTCCATGGTGTAGGAAAGTACCATCTTGCCTGGCATGTTACCCCCATATTTCACTGTATATATGTTGTTTTAGTTGTATGTGTCACTGGGACCCTGTCAGCCAGGGCCCCAGTGCTCATAAGTGTGCCCTGTATGTGTTACCTGTGTTATGACTAACTGTCTCACTGAGGCTCTGCTATCCAGAACCTCAGTGGTTATGCGCTCTCATTTCTTGCCAAATTCCTAACAGGCTAGTGACCAATTTCACCAATTTACATTGGCATACTGGAACACCCTTATAATTCCCTAGTATATGGTACTGAGGTACCCAGGGTATTGGGGTTCCAGGAGATCCCTATGGGCTGCAGCATTTCTTTTGCCACCCATAGGGAGCTCTGACAATTCTTACACAGGCCTGCCCTGGCAGCCTGAGTGAAATAACGTCCACGTTATTTCACAGCCATTTACCACTGCACTTAAGTAACTTATAAGTCACCTATATGTCTAACCTTTACCTGGTAAAGGTTGGGTGCTAAGTTACTTAGTGTGTGGGCACCCTGGCACTAGCCAATGTGCCCCCACATCGTTCAGGGAAAATTCCCCGGACTTTGTGAGTGCGGGGACACCATTACACGCGTGCACTATACATATGTCACGACATATGTATAGCGTCACAATGGTAACTCCGAACATGGCCATGTAACATGTCTAAGATCATGGAATTGTCACCCCATGCCATTCTGGCATTGGGGAGACAATTCCATGATCCCCCGAGTCTCTAGCTCAGACCCGGGTACTGCCAAACTACCTTTCCCGGGGTTTCACTGCAGCTGCTGCTGCTGCCAACCCCTCAGACAGGTTTCTGCCCTCCTGGGGTCCAGCCAGGCTTGGCCCAGGAAGGCAGAACAAAGGACTTCCTCAGAGAGAGGGTGCTACACCCTCTCCCTTTGGAAAAAGGTGTTGGAGCTGGGGAGGAGTAGCCTCCCCCAGCCTCTGGAAATGCTTTCATGGGCACAGATGGTGCCCATTTCGGTATAAGCCAGTCTACACCGGTTCAGGGATCCCCCAGCCCTGCTCTGGCGCGAAACTGGACAAAGGAAAGGGGAGTGACCACTCCCCTGACCTGCACCTCCCCTGGGAGGTGCCCAGAGCTCCTCCAGTGTGCTCCAGACCTCTGCCATCTTGGAAACAGAGGTGCTGCTGGCACACTGGACTGCTCTGAGTGGCCAGTGCCAGCAGGTGATGTCAGAAACTCCTTCTGATAGGCTCCTCCAGGTGTTGCTAGCCTATCCTCTCTCCTAAGTAGCCAAACCTCCTTTTCTGGCTATTTAGGGTCTCTGCTTTGGGGAATTCTTCAGATAACGAATGCAAGAGCTCATCAGAGTTCCTCTGCATCTCTCTCTTCACCTTCTGCCAAGGAATCGACCGCTGACTGCTCTGGAAGCCTGCAAAACTGCAACAAAGTAGCAAAGACGACTACTGCGACCTTGTAACGCTGATCCGGCCGCCTTCTCAACTGTTTTCCTGGTGGTGCATGCTGTGGGGGTAGTCTGCCTCCTCTCTGCACTAGAAGCTCCGAAGAAATCTCCCGTGGGTCGACGGAATCTTCCCCCTGCAACCACAGGCACCAAAGAACTGCATCACCGGTCCTCTGGGTCTCCTCTCAGCACGACGAGCGAGGTCCCTTGAACTCAGCAAATCTGTCCAAGTGACTCCCACAGTCCAGTGACTCTTCAGTCCAAGTTTGGTGGAGGTAAGTCCTTGCCTCCCCACGCTAGACTGCATTGCTGGGAACCGCGTGTTTTGCAGCTACTCCGGCTCCTGTGCACTCTTCCAGGATTTCCTTTGTGCACAGCCAAGCCTGGGTCCCCGGCACTCTAACCTGCAGTGCACGACCTCCTGAGTTGTCCTCAGGCGTCGTGGGACCTTCCTTTGTGACTTTGGGTGAGCTCCAGTTCACTCCACTTTGTAGTGCCTGTTCCGGCACTTCTGCGGGTGCTGCTTGCTTCTGAGTGGGCTGCTTGCTTGCTTCTGAGTGGGTTCCTTGTCTTGCTGGGCACCCCCTCTGTCTCCTCACGCAATTGCCGACATCCTGGTCCCTCCTGGGCCACAGCAGCATCCAAAAACCCTAACTGCGACCCTTGCAGCTAGCAAGGCTTGTTTGCGGTCTTTCTGCATGGAAACACCTCTGCACGACTCTTCACGACGTGGGACATCCATCCTCCAAAGGGGAAGTTTCTAGCCCTTGTCGTTCTTGCAGAATCCACAGCTTCTACCATCCAGTGGCAGCTTCTTTGCACCCACAGCTGGCATTTCCTGGGCATCTGCCCACTCCCGACTTGATCGTGACTCTTGGACTTGGTCCCCTTGTTCCACAGGTACTCTCGTCAAGAAATCCATCGTTGTTGGTTTGCTGGTGTTGGTCTTCCTTGCAGAATTCCCCTATCACGACTTCTGTGCTCTTTGGGGAACTTAGATGCACTTTGCACCCACTTTTCAGGGTCTTGGGGTGGGCTATTTTTCTAACCCTCACTGTTTCCTTACAGTCCCAGCGACCCTCTACAAGGTCACATAGGTTTGGGGTCCATTCGTGGTTCGCCTTCCACTTCTAGAGTATATGGTTTCTGTTGCCCCTATCCCTATGTGTCCCCATTGCATTCTATTGCGACTATACATTGTTTGCACTGTTTTCTATTGCTATTACTGCATATTTTGGTATTGTGTACATATATCTTGTCTATATTTCCTATCCTCATACTGAGGGTACTCACTGAGATACTTTGGCATATTGTCATAAAAATAAAGTACCTTTATTTTTAGTATATCTGTGTATTGTGTTTTCTTATGATATTGTGCATATGACACTAGTGGTACTGTAGGAGCTTCACTCGTCTCCTAGTTCAGCCTAAGCTGCTCTGCTAAGCTACCTTTTCTATCAGCCTAGGCTGCTAGACACCCCTCTACACTAATAAGGGATACCTGGACCTGGTGCAAGGTGTAAGTACCCCTTGGTACCCACTACAAGCCAGGCCAGCCTCCTACATTGGAAGCAGCGACGGGATAAGTACTTGCAACTACTTACCACTTTGTCATTTTGTACTTTTCATAAGAGAAAAATATACAAAACAAGTTTAGTGTATGTACACCTAACCAAAAAGTTTTGCTTTTCTTCTCTTACTCCTTTGCTAAGTGCTGAAAAGTACATCTAAAACTTTCAAAAAGTTCTTAAAAAGTTGTAAAAGTTTTTTTTCGGTTTCTTTAAAAAGTTCTGAAACTTTTTCTTTCTTTTTCTGTCCCTTAAACCTTTTCTATAATGTCTGGCACAGGTCAAACTGTTGATCTGACCAAACTTGCTTATGATCACCTTAGCTGGAAAGGAGCAAGGAGTCTCTGCATTGATAGAGGTTTAGGGGTAGGGAAGAATCCCTCTAGAGAACTGTTAGTTAATATGCTCATTGAACAAGATAAGACCTTAGGTGGCACTTCTGGTGAGAGATTAGCTGATGGTTCCCATTCTGATTCTGGGGCACCCCCAGTAAAGGATTTAGAAGGGAACCTTCCCAACCTGCCCATTAGCAGACCACCTAGCAGGGCTGGTACTGAGGTGAGTTCTCATCATAGTATAGAGATAGCTCCTTTAGGCCAGGTTGTTAGAGTGCCATCTGTTAGGGACAGGTCTCCCTCTGTTCATTCTCACCATTCTTCTGTGTCAAGGCATGCCCAACCCACCCCCCTGATGACAGAGTGTTAGAAAGGGAGCTCAACAGATTGAGAGTGGAAGAATCCAGGCTGAAGCTCAAGAAGCAACAGCTGGATTTAGACAGGCAAGCCTTTGACTTAGAAAAAGAAAGACAGAGGTTGGGGTTTGGACCCCATGGTGGCAGCAGCAGTATTACAGATAGTAATCCTGTAAAAGAGCATGATTCTAGGAATCTGCACAAGATAGTTCCCCCTTACAAGGAGGGGGATGGCATTAACAAGTGGTTTGCTGCACTTGAGAGGGCCTGTAATGTACAAGGGGTCCCTCAAAGGCAGTGGGCTGCTATCCTATGGCTATCTTTCAGTGGAAAGGGTAGGGATAGGCTCCTTACTGTGAAGGAAAGTGATGCCATTGATTTTAAAGTTCTTAAGAATGCACTCCTTAATGGTTATGGCTTAACCACTGAACAGTACAGGATCAAGTTCAGAGAAACCAAAAAGGAGTCTTCACAAGACTGGGTAGACTTTGTTGACCATTCAGTGAAGGCCTTGGAGGGGTGGTTACATGGCAGTAAAGTTTCTGACTATGAAAGCCTGTATAACTTAATCCTGAGAGAGCATATTCTTACTAATTGTGTGTCTGATTTGTTACACCAGTACCTGGTAGACTCTGATCTGACCTCTCCCCAAGAATTGGGAAAGAAGGCAGACAAATGGGTCAGAACAAGGGTGAACAGAAAAGTTCATACAGGGGGTGACAAGGATGGCAAGAAGAAGGATGGTAAGTCTTCTGACAAGGGTGGGGACAAATCTAAAAATGAGTCTTCATCAGGCCCACAAAAATACTCTGGTGGGGGTGGTGGGCCCAAATCCTCTTCAAATCAAGTAAAGAAACCATGGTGCTATTTATGTAAAATAAAAGGCCATTGGACAACTGATCCCAGTTGCCCAAAGAAAAGCACCAAGCCTCCTACCACTACAACCCCTGCTGCTACACCTAGTGCCCCTAGTAATAGCAGTGGTGGTGGGAGCAAACTTACTAATAGCCAATCCAAGGGAGTAGCTGGGCTCACTTTTGGTAATTTAGTTGGGGTTGGTCTTGTTAGGGAGACCACAGAGGCTGTGTTAGTCTCTGAGGGGGCCATTGATTTGGCCACCTTGGTTGCTTGTCTCCTTAATATGGATAAGTACAAGCAACTTCCCCTAATAAATGGTGTTGAGGTTCAGGCCTACAGGGACACAGGTGCCAGTGTTACAATGGTAATAGAGAATCTGGTCCACCCTGAACAACACCTACTTGGTCACCAGTACCAAGTGACTGATGCTCATAACAACACTCTTAGCCACCCCATGGCTGTTGTGAATCTCAACTAGGGGGGGTTACTGGTCCAAAGAAAGTTGTGGTTGCCTCAGATTTACCTGTAGACTGTCTACTAGGGAATGATTTAGAGACATCAGCTTGGGCAGAAGTGGAGTTGGAGGCTCATGCAGCAATGCTGGGCATTCCAGGGCATATTTTTGCTTTAACCAGGGCTCAGGCCAAAAAGCAAAAAGGACAGGGTGACTTGGATCCTGGAAGAATGGACCAAGTGCTCCCTAAAGCTAGGGTTAGTAAAGGTAAAACACTACCTACTATCCCTCCCTCTACAGTGGATTCAACTTCAGAGGAAGAAGAATTTCCACCCTCTGCAGAACCTACACCAGAGGAGCTGGAAGCAGACACTGCTGAGCTTTTGGGTGGAGGGGGGCCTGCCAGGGAGGAGCTGAGTGTGGCACAGCAGACCTGTCCCACACTATAGGGCCTAAGACAGCAAGCTGTCAAACAAGCAAATGGGGATGTCAGTGACTCTCACAGAGTTTACTGGGAGGACAACCTCTTGTATACTGAAGCAAGGGATCCAAAACCTGGAGCTGCCAGGAGATTGGTGATTCCTCAGCAATACAGAGAGTTCCTCCTAACTCTAGCCCACAACATTCCCTTAGCTGGACATTTGGGGCAAATGAAAACTTGGGACAGGCTTGTCCCCTTGTTTCATTGGCCTAGAATGTCAGAGGACACAAAGGAATTTTGTAAGTCCTGTGAAACCTGTCAAGCCAGTGGCAAAACAGGTGGCACTCCAAAGGCACCCTTTATTCCACTGCCTGTGGTTCCCTTTGAAAGGGTAGGGGTTGACATAGTTGGCCCCCTTGACCCTCCTACTGCTTCAGGCAATAGGTTTATCTTGGTGGTAGTGTACCATGCCACCAGATATCCTGAAGCAATTCCTCTAAGGACCACTACAGCTCCAGCAGTGGCAAAGGCCCTCCTGGGAATCTTTTCCAGGGTGGGCTTCCCAAAAGAGGTGGTATCAGACAGGGGAAGCAATTTCATGTCTGCTTACTTAAAGGCCATGTTGAAGGAATGTGGTGTGACATACAAGTTCACCACACCCTATCATCCACAAACAAATGGACTGGTTGAGAGGTTTAATAAAACTCTCAAAGGAATGATAATGGGACTCCCTGAACAAATCCGCAGGAGATGGGATGTCCTGTTACCTTGCCTCTTTTTTGCTTACAGGGAGGTACCCAAAAAAGGAGTGGGCTTCAGCCCCTTTGAACTCCTATTTGGACACCCTGTAAGAGGTCCTCTAACACTTGTGAAGGAGGGTTGGGACAACCTTTAAAAGCTCCAAAGCAAGACATAGTGGACTATGTAGTTGGCCTAAGATCTAGGATGGCTGAGTACATGAAAAAGGCCAGTAAAAACCTTCAGGCCAGCCAAGAGCTCCAAAAGCAATGGCATGACCAGAAGGCTGTTCTGATTCAGTACCAACCAGGGCAGAAAGTGTGGATCTTGGAGCCTGTGGCCCCAAGAGCACTCCAAGACAAATGGAGTGGACCCCACATTATTGTTGAGAAAAAGGGTGAAGTCACCTACTTAGTTGACTTAGGCACTGCCAGGAGTCCCCTTAGGGTGCTCCATGTCAATCGCCTGAAACCCTACTATGACAGGGCTGATCTCACCCTGCTCATGGCAACAGATGAAGGACAGGAAGAAGAGAGTGACCCTCTCCCTGATCTCTTCTCTTCCACAGAACAAGATGCTCTAGTGGAAGGTGTAGTTTTGGCAGATTGTCTTACTGCTGAGCAGAAAGACCACTGCATAAATCTCCTGGGTCAGTTTTCTGAACTCTTTTCTACTGTGCCAGGCACCACTTCTTGGTGTGAGCACACTATAGATACTGGAGACAGCTTGCCTGTCAAAAGTAAGATCTATAGTCAGCCTCACCATGTCAGAGACTGCATAAAACAAGAGGTTCAGAAAATGCTTGAACTGGGAGTGGTTGAGCACTCTGAAAGTCCATGGGCCTCTCCTGTGGTATTTGTACCAAAGCCTCATTCCAAAGATGGGAAAAGGGAAATGAGATTTTGTGTTGACTACAGAGGTCTCAACCAGGTAACTAAAACTGATGCTCAACCTATACCCAGGGCAGATGAGCAAATAGATACACTGGCATCTGCCAAGTATTTAAGCACCTTTGATTTGACTGCAGGGTATTGGCAGATCAAGTTATCAGAGGATGCAAAAGCAAAAACTGCATTTTCCACCATTGGAGGGCACTACCAATTCACAGTAATGCCCTTTGGTTTGAAAAATGCAGCTGCCACTTTTCAGAGGTTGGTGAATACAGTCCTGCAAGGGTTGGAGGCTTTTAGTGCAGCATATCTAGAAGATATAGCTGTCTTTCGCTCCAGCTGGAATGATCACCTGGTCCACCTATGGAAAGTTTTGGAGGCCGTGCAAAAGGCAGGCCTCACTATCAAGGCTTCAAAGTGCCAGATAGGGCAGGGGAAAGTGGTTTATCTGGGACACCTGGTAGGTGGAGAACAGATTGCACCACTTCAGGGGAAAATCCAAACTATTATAGATTGGGTTCCCCCTACAACTCAGACTCAGGCGAGAGCCTTCTTAGGCCTCACTGGGTACTACAGGAGGTTCATAAAGAACTATGGCTCCATAGCAGCCCCTCTTAATGACCTCACATCTAAGAAAATGCCTAAAAAGATATTATGGACAGCAAACTGTCAGAAAGCTTTAGAGGAGCTGAAGCAGGCCATGTGCTCTGCACCTGTCCTGAAAAGCCCCTGTTACTCCAAAAAATTCATTGTCCAAACTGATGCATCTGAATTAGGGGTAGGGGCAGTCTTATCACAACTTAATTCTGAGGGCCAGGATCAACCTGTTGGTTTTATCAGCAGGAGGTTGACCCCTAGAGAAAAGCGTTGGTCTGCCATAGAGAGGGAGGCCTTTGCTGTGATCTGGGCACTGAAGAAGTTGAGGCCATACCTGTTTGGCACTCACTTCATTGTTCAGACAGACCACAAACCTCTACTTTGGCTAAAACAAATGAAAGGTGAAAATCCTAAATTGTTGAGGTGGTCCATATCCCTACAGGGAATGGACTATACAGTGGAACATAGACCTGGGAGTACCCACTCCAATGCAGATGGACTCTCCAGATATTTCCACTTAGACAATGAAGACTCATCAGGTCATGGCTAGTCTTATTGTCCTTCGTTTGGGGGGGGGTTGTGTAGGAAAGTACCATCTTGCCTGGCATGTTACCCCCATATTTCACTGTATATATGTTGTTTTAGTTGTATGTGTCACTGTGACCCTGCCAGCCAGGGCCCCAGTGCTCATAAATGTGCCCTGTATGTGTTACCTGTGTTATGACTAACTGTCTCACTGAGGCTCTGCTATCCAGAACCTCAGTGGTTATGCGCTCTCATTTCTTTCCAAATTGTCACTAACAGGCTAGTGACCAATTTCACCAATTTACATTGGCATACTGGAACACCCTTATAATTCCCTAGTATATGGTACTGAGGTACCCAGGGTATTGGGGTTCCAGGAGATCCCTAATGGCTGCAGCATTTCTTTTGCCACCCATAGGGAGCTCTGACAATTCTTACACAGGCCTGCCCTGGCAGCCTGAGTGAAATAACGTCCACGTTATTTCACAGCCATTTACCACTGCACTTAAGTAACTTATAAGTCACCTATATGTCTAACCTTTACCAGGTAAAGATTGGGTGCTAAGTTACTTAGTGTGTGGCCACCCTGGCACTAGCCAATGTGCCCCCACATTGTTCAGGGCAAATTCCCCGGACTTTGTGAGTGCGGGGACACCATTACACGTGTGCACTATACATATGTCACGACATATGTATAGCGTCACAATGGTAACTCCGAACATGGCCATGTAACATGTCTAAGATCATGGAATTGTCACCCCAATGCCATTCTGGCATTGGGGTGACAATTCCATGATCCCCCGAGTCTCTAGCTCAGACCCGGGTACTGCCAAACTACCTTTCCCGGGGTTTCACTGCAGCTGCTGCTGCCGCCAACCCCTCAGACAGGTTTCTGCCCTCCTGGGGTCCAGCCAGGCTTGGCCCAGGAAGGCAGAACAAAGGACTTCCTCAGGGAGAGGGTGTTACACCCTCTCCCTTTGGAAAAAGGTGTTGGGGCTGGGGAGGAGTAGCCTCTCCCAGCCTCTGGAAATGCTTTCATGGGCACAGATGGTGCCCATTTCGGCATAAGCCAGTCTACACCAGTTCAGGGATCCCCCAGCCCTGCTCTGGCGCGAAACTGGACAAAGGAAATGGGAGTGACCACTCCCCTGACCTGCACCTCCCCTGGGAGGTGCCCAGAGCTCCTCCAGTGTGCTCCAGACCTCTGCCATCTTGGAAACAGAGGTGCTGCTGGCACACTGGACTGCTCTGAGTGGCCAGTGCCAGCAGGTGACATCAGAGACTCCTTCTGATAGGCTCCTCCAGGTGTTGCTAGCCTATCCTCTCTCCTAAGTAGCCAAACCTCCTTTTCTGGCTATTTAGGGTCTCTGATTTGGGGAATTCTTCAGATAACGAATGCAAGAGCTCATCAGAGTTCCTCTGCATCTCTCTCTTCACCTTCTGCCAAGGAATCGACCGCTGACTGCTCTGGAAGCCTGCAAAACTGCAACAAAGTAGCAAAGACGACTACTGCGACCTTGTAACGCTGATCCGGCCGCCTTCTCGACTGTTTTCCTGGTGGTGCATGCTGTGGGGGTAGTCTGCCTCCTCTCTGCACTAGAAGCTCCGAAGAAATCTCCCGTGGGTCGACGGAATCTTCCCCCTGCAACCGCAGGCACCAAAGAACTGCATCACTGGTCCTCTGGGTCTCCTCTCAGCACGACGAGCGAGGTCCCTTGAACTCAGCAACTCTGTCCAAGTGACTCCCACAGTCCAGTGACTCTTCAGTCCAAGTTTGGTGGAGGTAAGTCCTTGCCTCCCCACGCTAGACTGCATTGCTGGGAACCGCATGTTTTGCAGCTACTCCGGCTCCTGTGCACTCTTCCAGGATTTCCTTTGTGCACAGCCAAGCCTGGGTCCCCGGCACTCTAACCTGCAGTGCACGACCTCCTGAGTTGTCCTCCGGCGTCGTGGGACCCTCCTTTGTGAGTTCGGGTGAGCTCCAGTTCACTCCACTTTGTAGTACCTGTTCTGGCACTTATGCGGGTGCTGCTTACTTCTGAGTGGGCTCTTTGTCTTGCTGGACACCCCCTCTGTCTCCTCACGCAATTGGTGACATCCTGATTCCTCCTGGGCCACAGCAGAATCCAAAAACCCTAACTGCGACCCTTGCAGCTAGCAAGGCTTGTTTGCTGTCTTTCTGCATGGAAACACCTCTGTACGACTCTTCACGACGTGGGACATCCATCCTCCAAAGGGGAAGTTTCTAGCCCTTGTCGTTCTTGCAGAATCCACAGCTTCTACCATCCAGTGGCAGCTTCTTTGCACCCAGAGCTGGCATTTCCTGGGCATCTGCCCACTCCTGACTTGATCGTGACTCTTCGACTTGGTCCCCTTGTTCCACAGGTACTTTAATCAGGAAATCCATTGTTGTTGCATTGCTGGTGTTGGTCTTCCTTGCAGAATTCCCCTATCACGACTTCTGTGCTCTTTGGGGAACTTAGATGCACTTTGCACCCACTTTTCAGGGTCTTGGGGTGGGCTATTTTTCTAACCCTCACTGTTTCCTTACAGTCCCAGCGACCCTCTACAAGGTCACATAGGTTTGGGGTCCATTCGTGGTTCGCATTCCACTTCTAGAGTATATGGTTTGTGTTGCCCCTATCCCTATGTGTCCCCATTGCATTCTATTGTGACTATACATTGTTTGCACTGTTTTCTATTGCTATTACTGCATATTTTGGTATTGTGTACATATATCTTGAGTATATTTCCTATCCTCATACTGAGGGTACTCACTGAGATACTTTGGCATATTGTCATAAAAATAAAGTACCTTTATTTTTAGTATATCTGTGTATTGTGTTTTCTTATGATATTGTGCATATGACACTAGGACTGTACGACGAAACAACGACTGCAAAAAAAACTACTGCCTTAACAACGAGGTCGGAACACCGACCTCGTTGCTACTACTAATGATTTTACCACAAATGCCTTAACAACGATATTTCGTTGTAAAGGCATTCCTGATAAAGTCATTAGCAATAGGCACCATTTACCCTACATCCTTCACCCCACCCCCCCAACCCCACCCCAAAACCTAAAACCCCCTGACCCCCCACCCACTCCCCAAAACCAAAAACGCCCCACCCCCCCAAACCCACCCCAAAACCTAAAACCCCCTCAGCCCCCACCCACTCCCCAAAACCAAAAACGCCCCACCCCCCCAACCCCACCCTAAAACCTAAAACCCCCTGACCCCCCACCCACTCCCCAAAACCAAAAACGTCCAACCCCACCCCAAAACCTAAAACCCCCTGACCCCCCACCCCCTCCCCAAAACCTAAACCCACACTTACCTTCGCCAAGTCCCTTCTTTGTACCTTAACCACGCATGTTCGTTGTTCAGAACATACGTAGTTAAGGCACAAAAAACCGAAGTCGTGGTTAAAAAAAGCGTTGTTGCGCTTTCGTTAACCACGACCTTCGGAAAAAAAAAGTCGGAAAAAAGGATGTTTCCCGACACTAGTGGAACTGTAAGAGCTTCACTCGTCTCCTAGTTCAGCCTAAGCTGCTCTGCTAAGATACCTTTTCTATCAGCCTAAGCTGCTAGACACCCCTCTACACTAATAAGGGATACCTGGACTTGGTACAAGGTGTAAGTACCCCTTGGTACCCACTACAAGCCAGGCCAGCCTCCTACACATGGTGTAAGGAAGACATATCAGATTGTATAATGTCTATAGCAGAAGGGACAATGTTATTAATGGTATATATCCGGCCGGACAAAGTGTTAATCCCATTATCCATAACAGCCAATGCCTTTTTTAAATTTTCCTGATCTATTTGCCTTAACCGGGCAGCAGCATCTTGCTGGGAAATTTTCCAAATCTCATTGTATACTGCATATAAAGAACGCTTCTTACCTGGTGTTCTAGGGCCTGACAAGAAATCTTGTAAGTCAGTGGAGTTAGACAGGAGATTGAGGTATTCTCTAACCGCATTCAGTGAGGATGATTTTAGCCACTGTTGGCATAATTTTCCCACACTATGGTGGTCATTACAACCTCAGTGGTCTTTTCGAAAGACCGCTGAGGGACCGCCGTGCTGAAGACCGCAAGTGCAGGCGGTTTTCAGCTCTGCAAATTATGACTGCTGGCAGCCCTCCGTCCTTTTTCGGACGGAGAGCCGCCAGCAGCCATACGGGGGGTGGGCGGGGAAGTGGAGGTTGCTCCACCTCCACTGCCCCGTCATCAGAACACCGCCCACCGAATCACGTTCCGTGATTCGGCGTGGCGGTGTTCTGTTGACGGGGTGCTGGTGGCGGAGCAGCCCCCATGGATCCCCTTCCCCTCCCGGGGATTCAACAGACCAGGTAAGTTGATCGTCCGTTAGGGGATGGGGGTGTTGTGTGTTGTGTGCGTGTATGGAGGTGTGCATGTGAGTATGTAGAGGGGTTGTGTGAGTGCGTATATGCATGCGGGGGTGTAGTGTGTTTGGAAATGTGTGCGTGTCTGTCTGTATGTATGTCTGTATGGATGTGTGCGTGTATGTCTGTGTGTGGGTGTGCGTGTATGACTGTGTGTGTCTCTGTTGGCACGTTTGTTAGCATGTGTGCGGGCATGTGTGTTGGTGGTGTCTGCATGCGTGTAGGGTGTGTTTCGGTGTAGCAATGTTGGGGGTAGGGGTGGGGAGGGGGTCCTGCCACCTTTGGGGGTGGCAGGGGTGTGGGGGGTGTGGGGGGAGGACTCAGGGGTGGGATGGGGGGTGGGGAGATCCCTATCAGTGCCAGGGAAGGAATTCCCTGGCACTGATAGTGCTTACCACCATGGATTTCATGGCGGTTCCCAACCCCATGAAATCCATGGCGGTCAGCAGGGTTGTGATACCGCCGGCGGTCTTGTGATGGCGGCCGGGCTGGAGACCAAAGTCTCCAGCCCAGCGGTCGCCTCCGCCCTGGAGGTCGGAATGGAGAAGTGGAGGATGACCATGGCAGTAACCGCCATGGTCATAATTCAATTTTTTTTCCGCCAGCCTTTTGGCCGTAATACCGCCTCTTCTCCGCCGACAGCCAGGGTCATAATGAGGGCCTATATGTTGTAATTATATCTGCATGCTCTGGTGATATATAGTGAGGGTCTGGCCTAATCATCCTAAAACCCCCTGAGGAGTTGATATAACGTTGATGACACCCATTGGTATCTATTGGCCACAATAACCACCCGCCTGGACGTGTCAGTGAAGCATTAAACGTACCATTCTGGACCCACTCATCGAGCTCATCTTCAGTTGCATTCGTATATTTTTGCCAATTGGAAAATTTTGCCAGTGCAGGTATACTGGGCATGTTTAATTCCCTGATTGTTTGCTAAGCCTAAACAACTCGTTTTTGCACTGTTTCATTTAAAAAGATCATCTGAACAGGAATAAGACATGTTCTAAACAATGTTTCCCTTAATTTGAAAATTTTTTGTTCCCCAGACACTTTTCAGACCAATTTATTTGGACCAATATTCATAGCCTTCTATCGCTAGCCGGGAAACAAAGGATTCCGAATATATACATTTTGTATTGGTCAATAACATGTGTATATCCTTAGTATGTGGTACCTTAAAATAATATGACTCAGCATTCTTTTGATTGTGCCCAGAAAAATATGCAAACTTTTCAGAATATGTTTTTGAACTCCCTTGCGGTGGAGTTGGGCAATGTTCCCATTGCGTGTAATTAAATACAGTTTTGGGACTGCTCGCTCTATGTATGAAATGGTGCCCATAGTAATTATAGCAAAACAGATCACCATAATTTTCTTTAAATTGGTAAACATCTTCGTTTTCAAAGACAGTATAGTACTGCAATTCAGTCATCACAGAATCAACTGTTTTCACATCCCAATCATCAGATACAATGCCTGGTATCACTATATCATTCATTGATAATTTGAATACATACGGTATTTGAATAATTTCCGTGGGACCATATATATCAAATATTACTTTGTCCCAAAAAATCCCATCAGGAATTGGCACTGCGGAAATGTTCACAAAGGATAAGTCTCTGCGGATTTTGTGTGATGAAAAATGTGGTTTCAAAACCTCCTCCACCAGTACAACTGTTGATATTTCAGGAAGAAAATGACCATGTATTAATAAGAAAAAGGTAATGACAAAACCAATCCATAGTAGAAAGGCTAGGACAGTCAAAGAGAGCCATAGATAGTTCCATGGAAAAATAAAATACTTTTCTTTAAGCCAGTTTGTTAGCTTACGTGCACTTGACAAATCAGCTGTCGAAGAGGCGAATGAGTCTGAGAAATCATCGTTGAAGTCGGCAAAATAACCAGAGGCAGTTCGTGCAAATGGCGGAGCCATTGTCGATGGTGGAGTTGGTGTTTCCTGCGGTGGCACATAATAGACAGCACCATCTGTTTGGCTTGAAGTCGAGTTAACTTGGTCACATGTTTCTAAGTTAGTTGACATTAGTGGAACTAATGCAAGATCATCTTCCCCCCTCCCCAAGCTCGGAGAGGTGTCGGTGTTGGTGTAAACAACGTGTAGAGGAACTTCTTCGCCAGCAGTGAGAGGGATTCGGGACTACTGGATGTTCCTCTTGGTCGGCTGTGCAGGATCGGCCACATGGTGTAGTTTGACATTGTCAATAGAGACAAAACAATTTTCTTTGGCACCTGCCAACGGTGGCAGAATAACAGTTCTGGTACCGTGTATCCCTAGTACAGGGACTGGTGCTCGATAAGAAGGGCCAAATTCCTTTTTCACTGCAACTTTTTCACGTACAAGATCCCCAACTCTGGGAATCCAGCCGGTAGATGTTACAGGCAGATCCTTAATTCCTGTGGAGGCGGCACTTTTGGAAGAATTATCATCACAGAACTGTTGCAATTCCTGTAAGATAGTGACACGTTCATTTATGTCAAAAGGTGTTTCTGCTGCCTCCACGCCAGGACCATCAAGATCCGGAACATACATTCGAGTTCTGAACATGCACTCATATGAAGTACGACCCCCCAGGGACCTTCTAGGCTGATTATTTAGTGCTCTCTTGACTCCATACAGGTGATTAAGCCAACAACGACCCGCACCTAAGACTCTGGCTGTTCAGGATTGTTTTAAATCACGGTTTAATCGCTCCACTACACTATTTCCCTCTGGATGAAATGGAGACGAGTACTGGAGTTGGACTCCAATGAAGCCATGGCGTCCCTGAATGCCCCTGAGGCAAAAGCAGGGCCCTGGTCCGAATGGAAAGCCGCAAGAGCATATGTACCAATAAAGATTTGCAAATCTTTAGTAACAGTCCGAGCGTCAGCCGAGCGTTGTGGCCACACCCATACAAATCTGGAGCATGAATCCACAGCGACTAAGATATATTTGTATGCAGGTGTTAAGCGACCACAATGGTCCAAGTACACACATTGTAACGGTTTGTTTGAAATTAAGAGGGGTGTCTGCGGCGTGCGCTTGGCAGTGGAAACCTTGATTTGTTGACAGATGTCACAACAAAGAACATGCTGCTGAGTCTCTTTGTAGAGACCTGGCCACCAATAATGGGCTTGCAAGATCGAAATTGTAACCGCCACACCAGCATGGGCAGATGCCCCCCCTTGTGTGTTGCTTTAATCAATTGTGATTGTATGTCTTTGTTAGGGATGTCTCGTACACCTACGCCTGGTATCTTGACTTCAGCGTTCAGCATACTTCCATATGATAATGATATTTGTTAGGAAATCCTTTAGGATGGGGCTTACCATCAGCTGTATCTTTCACGGCAGCCCAAATGTCTCCGTCCAGTTTGGAACTCGAGCGAGTCACTGCAGCTACAGCGGCTACTGCCACTGCTGACTTTGTGGCTTCTTCAGCCAGTGTATTTCCAGCAACGTGTATTCCAATGCGCTGGTGTCCAAGTTTATGTACAACATGGACATTCGGTAGCTTCTCTTTTAGGTCAGCTACTTTCCCCCACAGTAGTCTGTGTTTAATGGTGTTGCCTTTGGAATCTCTGAACCCATTCTGGCGCTAATAATGCAGGTATGCATTAAAGGACTGGACACAGTAATATGAATCACAAACAATCAGCGTAGGCTGTGCCGGATCTGTGTAATCCAGTGTCATCAGCAGAGCTTTTAGCTCAGCCAATTGTGCTGTACAATCCCCTAGGGTCTGTGTAAAGGTATGTAGAGGACAGAATGTGTCCCCTTCCATATAGCCACTTACCACTGCGCAAGCAGCAGAATATTGATGTTTCGTTCCAATTGCAGGTTGTGCAGAGCCATCGGTGTACATAACTCTCTGATACTGATCAATAGGCAAAGTATTTGCTGGAACTGGATATTCTACTTCATATTGTAGGAATTCCTGAGTTTGTAGCTTTGGGTCAAAAATGTAGTATACATCAGTGGCTGTCAGAGGTGTAGCCAATTGTATCCAACGTGGATGTAATGCTTTTGCGTTTGGAATGCTAGCTTTTGTAACAGCCTCTAGGGCTGGGATTGGAGAAACAACAATAATGCGTTTTCCTTGGGCAAGAGGTCTTTCTTTAATGACAGCCATCTGTACAGCAGTGATAATTTTCTTGTGGGAGCAAAGCGTTGTTCAGCTGCTGAGTACAAATGCGATTTGTACGCAATCGGGACTGTCTCACCTTCATTAAACGTCACATAGGTGAAACCGATGGCCCCAGCTATTACTCTGATGATCAAATGTGTTTTGTTGTCCCTTGTGTGTAAATGTTGTGCTGCAAGCATGTCTGTCTGCAATTCTTGAAGAATACGTGTATGTTCAATTGTCCAGAATTTACTTGAAAAATCGGGACATATAAAGGTTTTATGCGTGTAGCATAATCTGGAATGTGGGTTCTGCCAAAATTTAAGAGACCCAATAATGATTGGAGCTTTTTAATCATATTTGGGGGTTGTAACTGTGCACACTTTTCTAAGAATTGTGGCGCTAGGCTCTTCCCTTCACTTGACAGCTCATATCCTAGAAACAGGATGCTGAAGAAGGCTATTTTTGTTTTTTTAAAGTTCAATTTGTAGCCAAATTCGGCAAACCCTACAACAATGCGGGCTACCCATCTTAAATGCTGTAGTAGTTCATCATCTGTGAGATATATATCATCTGCACAGGACAATGCTTCAGGGTCAATCTCGTGCAATATAGCAGTGATACGAGCTGCGAACAGTCATGAGCTGTTCTTATACCCGTGAGGTAAAGAAACAGATTTTTTTCTGGGCGCCTAGTGCGCTGAAGCTTGTTAAGTCTCCACTCTCAGGCGCTATATTCTGGCAGAAGAACCTATTGGAGACGTCTAGTGTTGTTTTGTATTCTTTACACACTATGGGCCTGATTCTAACTTTGGAGGACGGTGTTAAACCGTCCCAAAAGTGGCGGATATACCACCTACCGTATTACGAGTCCATTATATCCTATGGAACTCGTAATACGGTAGGTGGTATATCCGCCACTTTTGGGACGGTTTAACACTGTCCTCCAAAGTTAGAATCAGGCCCTATGTTTCTCATTAATGCTGTGCTATGCGAATTTTGGATAGCATAGGTGCGTGTATGACTGTTTAAATGTCTGTAGTCTAAGGCTATTCTGTATGGATGGTCTGGTTTGGCTACTGGGAACAAAGGATTATTCATTGGTGAGACACAGGGTTCAATCACACTCTGGTACTCTAATTGAGTGAGTATTTCTCTCACTGGTGCTTTGGCTTCATGTTTTATAGGATACTGTGGTTGTGGCTGAGGTTCACTTTTAATTGGAATTCCATGGTAGGGGGATTCTTTATCCCTTCCTACGTGATTTCTATATAATGCGGGTGCTTGTGCTAGAGATGATTCAATGGAATAGGATTCAGCGAGTTCCTCTGGAACAAGGGGCAAGAAAGAAGGCTTAATGACATCTTCTCCATATGGGCAGGTACGGACAGTCAGGCGGCCAATCTTGTTTGGCCAACAAGACATCATATACTTTTACTATGCGATCCCAAAAGATTGCGTCTATTGTGCGCCCAATGTCTCCTTCTAACTGTAGAGTTACTTTGTACACCCAATCAGGCTTGGAGACACACATGTCTGCAGTTTCTACTTGTATAAAGTCATCAGTTGCTTTCACCTCCAGATGCTCAAGAAGATTCCGGTGAACTATTGAGACCTCTGCCACACTGTCTAGCAAGGCTAGAGCCCAATTCTTGTTCTTCAAGAGGACTCTCTTCCTGTGTGGCATGTCGGACTGCGACTGCTGCCACTTTTTTCTTTTTAAACTGTTGTTTTTTCAGGCGGGTTTCTCTTCCTTTTTAACAGAAACCTCAGAAGAGTGTTGTGATTCCTGTCTCGGTTTCACGTACTCTGTTCTTCGTTCTGATCGCCCACCTCTCTCATTTCTTTTTTCCGATGAGTCCTGAAAGGAACGAGATTGAAGTGTATCAGTATATTGATATCTATCAGGCGTTTTTATATTATCTCTGTTTCTGAGATTATACCTATTTTGTGTGGTCTCCATACGCGGAGATTCTCCCCTTTCTTTCTTAGGAGTTTGCTGTTTTTTATCCCAGCGTTTCTTATTACCCTCAGGTGCTTGCTTGGGGATATCTTTGTTTGATTTACCCTGAAATTTAGGTTTTTGTGGTCTGGCCTCTAGGCTATCTCGACCGATACTTGAATAGGTCTCTGCTATTATTTTAGGCAGCTCTCGTTCTTGATTTTGTTGTGGAACGTCTCTAAGCCGCATGCGCACTGCAAGTGCGACTGCTTCCCCTTTAAGGTTACTTAAAATGATTGAGGACACTGTGGCAAAATTGCCCATCAATTGCATCCCCAAATCTAGGGCCGGGGCAGCCGCATACTCATCTTGAATTTGTTTCAGCACTTCCGGGAAATTGGCAAGTGTCGGTGTACCATGTGTGGTTGTGTAGAGAGCGGCAAATACCATGCCCCAGGTATTACAGTTTTCTACTGTAGGGACCATCCCGAAGGGCAAGCACATCATTAATATTCTATGTTTCTCCTGATGTCCCGGATGGGGAAATACTGCCTCCAGCGTATTAATTTTCTGTGTTAACCAAAACGGAGTTTCCTCTCATTTGGCAGGTACTTTACCCATGATCAAATGTACAGTCGCAGGATTTATACCTGGCGTTACTGCCTGTGGATGTGCTGGTGCAGCAGGTGCTGGGTTTGTATTTAGTGTTTGCATCACAAATTGTACTAATCGTCTATATATTGCTATTAATTCAATATATAAGCGACGAACCTCAGCTACTGCTAAATTTGCTACTTCTGGATGTGGTGTATAGGTGGCCAATAAAGGCCAAATAGGACCGTCATTACTTAGTGGACCTAACCTTACTGGTAATATTGTGTGGGGTACGCGCCATCAAGCCAATTATTATGTTCTTGATAAGATAGAGGTATCTCTAAATATGCGCACGCTTTGTATTGTCTAGGCGCATTCGCAGGTGTATATTCATGAAATTGTAGGAAAGTACCATCTTGCCTGGCATGTTATCCCCATTTTCACTGTATGTATGTTTGTTTTTGCCCATGTGTCACTGGGATCCTGCCAGGCAGGAGCCCAGTTCTCATAATGTATGCCCCGTATGTGTTCCCTGTGTGGTGCCTAAATGTATCACTGAGGCTCTGCTAACCAGAACCTAAGTGTTTATGCTCTCTCTTAGCTTTAAAATTGTCACTGCAGGCTAGTGACTAATTTTACAAATTCTCATTCGCGCACTGGAACACCCTTATAATTCCCTTATATATGGTACCTAGGTACCCATGGTATTGGGGTTCTAGGAGATCCCTATGGGCTGCAGCATTTCTTTTGCCTCCCATAGGGAGCTCAGACAATTCTTACACAGGACTGCCACTGCAGCCTGAGTGAAATAACATCCACGTTATTTCACAGCCATTTTTCACTGCACATAAGTAACTTATAAGTCACCTATATGTCTAACCCTCACTTGATGAAGGTTAGGTGCCAAGTTACGTAGGGCCAGATGTAGGAAAATCCAATTTTGCGACTTGCAAATTGCGAGTCTGACCGACTCGCAATTTGCAAGTCGCAAAACCGGATGCAGAATGGTGTCTCAGACACCTTCTGCGACTCGCTATGGGGTCGCAAAGACCCACCTCATCAATATTCATGAGGTGGGTCGCATTTTGCGACCCCATAGGGAGTCCCTGCACTCACAGGGATGGTGGCCTGCTGTAGTCAGCAGACCTCCATGTCTGTGACTGCTTTATAAATAAAGCAGTTTTTTTTCCATTTTGCAGCCCGTTTTCCTTAAAGGAAAAAGAGTTGCAAAATGAAAATAAACCGAAACCATTTGGTTTCATTTTTTAGAGTAGGCAGTGGTCCATAGGACCACTGCCTGCTCTGAAAAAATATTTTTGCCGAGATTCACAAAGGGGAAGGGGTCCCATGGGGACCCCTTCCCTTTTGCGAATGAGTTACCACCAGTGTGACACTGGTGGTAACTGCGAGTTGGTTTGCGACAGCATTCGCCTTTCCGGGGTCTCCACTGCAGCTGCTGCTTCCACCCCTCAGACAGGTTTCTGCCCCCCTGGGGCCTGGGCAGTCCAGTCCCAGGAAGGCAGAACAAAGGATTACCTGTAAGAGAGGGTGTTACACCCTCTCCCTTTGGAAATAGGTGTGAAGGGCTGGGGAGGAGTAGCCTCCCCCAGCCTCTGGAAATGCTTTGATGGGCACAGATGTGCCCATCTCTGCATAAGCCAGTCTACACCGGTTCAGGGATCCCCCAGCCCTGCTCTGGCGCAAAACTGGACAAAGGAAAGGGGAGTGACCACTCCCCTAACCTGCACCTCCCAGGGGAGGTGCCCAGAGCTCCTCCAGTGTGTCCCAGACCTCTGCCATCTTGGATTCAGAGGTGTTGGGGCACAATGGACAGCTCTGAGTGGCCAGTGCCAGTAGGGGAGGTCAGAGAGCCCTCCTGATGGGTGCTTACCTCTTTCAGTAACCAAGCCTCCTTTCGTAGTAGCCAAACCTCCTTTTTTGGCTATTTAGGGTCTCTCCTCCGGGCTATTCGGCAGATAACGAATGCAAGAGCTCACCAGAGTTCCTCTGCACTTCCCTCTTCGACTTCTGCCAAAGATTGACCACTGACTGCTCCAGGACACCTGCAAAACCGCAACAAAGTAGCAAGACGATTACCAGCAACATTGTAGCGCTTCATCCTGACGGCTTTCTCGACTGTTTCCTGGTGGTGCATGCTCTGAGGGCTGTCTGCCTTCACCCTGCACTGGAAGCCAAGAAGAAATCTCCTGTGGGTTGACGGAATCTTCCCCCTGCCAATTCAGGCACCAAACTTCTGCATCACTGGTCCTCTGGGTCCCCTCTCATCCTGATGAGCGTGGTCCCTGGAACACAGGAGCTGGGTCCAAGTGTCTCCCACAGTCCAGTGGCCCTTCTGTCCAAATTTGGTGGAGGTAAGTCCTTACCTACCCCCGCCAGACAGCAAACCTGTGTGCTGCGTGATTTGCAGCTGCTCCGGCTTCTGTGCACTTTTCCAGGATTTCCTTTGTGCACAGCCTAGCCTGGGTCACGAGCACTCCGTCCTGCATTGCCCAACTCGCTGAGTTGGACTCCGACATCGTGGGAACCTCCTTTGTGACTCTGAGTTGACCGCTGTCCTCAGATCTTCTAAGTGCCTGTTCCGATACTTCTGCGGGTGCTGCCTGCTTTTGTGGGGGCTCTCTGAGTTGCTGAGTACCCCCTCTGTCTTCTCCTACAAAGGGCGACATCCTGGTTCTTCCTGGTCCACAGCAGCAACCCAAATCCTTAAACGCAATTCTTGAAGCTAGCAAGGCTTGTTTGCGGTATTTATGCGTGAAAACACTTCTGCAACATCCAGCATGCCGTGAGAGATCTTCTCACCAAAGGGGAAGTTCCTGGCACTATCTGTTGTTGCAGAATCTTTGGCTTCTTCCACCCAGAGGCAGCCCTTTTACACCTTCATCCGGGGGTTTAGTGGGCTCCTGCCCCCTCTGGACACTTGCGTGACTCTTGGACATGGTCCCCTTCTTTTACAGGTCCTCAGGTCCAGGAATTGATTTTCATGCTTTGGTAGCAGTTGTGGTTCTTGCAGAATCCCCTATCACGACTGTACTGTCATTCTGGGGTAGTAGGGTAACTTTATTCCTACTTTTCAGGGTCTTGGGGTGGGGTATTTTGGACACCCTCACTGTTTTCTCACAGTCCCCGCGACCCTCTACAATCTCCCATAGGCCTGGGGTCCATTCGTGATTTGCATTCCACTTTTGGAGTATATGGTTTGTGTTGCCCCTGTGCCTATGTCTACCTATTGCATCCTATTGTGATTCTACATTGTTTGCATTACTTTTCTTACTGTTACTTACCTGTTTTGGGTTTGTGTACATATAATTTGTGTATATTACTTACCTCCTAAGTGAGGGTATCCTCTCAGATACTTTTGGCATATTGTCACTAAAATAAAGTACCTTTATTTTTAGTAACTCTGAGTACTGTGTTTTCTTATGATATTGTGCTATGTGATATAAGTGGTATAGTAGGAGCTTTGCATGTCTCCTAGTTCAGCCTAAGCTGCTAGAAACACCCCTATTCTACTAATAAGGGATAACTGGACCTGGCACAAGGTGTAAGTACCACACGGTACCCACTATAAGGCAGGCCAGCCTCCTACATTGGCTGTGCAGCTGTGGGATAGGTACTTGTAACTGCTTTACCACTTTGTCATTTGGTGCTTTTCATAAGAAAATCTTATACCAAATAGTTCAGTATATGTACATTTAACCAAAACAGTTTACTTTTCTGCTCTAAAACTTTTTTCTAAGTTTCTGAAAAGTTCTGAAAACTTTAAAAAGTTTTCTAAAAGTTTGAAAAAGTTTTTTCTCTGTACTTTCAAAAGTTCTAAAACGTTTTCTCTCTGCCTTAAACCTTTTCTATCATGTCTTCAGTAGAGGTCACTCCCAAAGTTGTTCAGGTAACTTATGACAGTTTAAACTACAACAGTTTGAGGGGTCTCTGCCTGGATAGAGGTTTAAACATAGGTAAGAATCCAACAAAAGTTTCTCTTTAACCTGCTCTTACAGGATGACCAGAACCAGTCTGGCCCATCTTAGGAAAGAGAGGAAAAAGGGGAGGCTTTCCAGTCAGACTCAGAGGAGGTCCCTGAAGATGCTGGGGAGGGTTCTTACAAAGTCCTGCCCTCTAGCAGGCCCCCTGATGACACTGGTAATGGGAGAGGTTCACACATTAGTAGGGCATCTTTCACTCCTAAAGGCCAGGTTACTAGGATCCAGCCAGTTAGGGACAGGTCTCTCTCTGCCAATTCCCAAATCTCCTCTGTGTCCAAACATTCCCAAGCCTCCCACCCTGAGGATAACTTAATGGAATGGGAACTCAGAAAACTGAGGTTGGAAGAGACCAGACTGAAGCTTAAACAGCAGCAGCTGGCCTTGCACAGGAAATCCCTAGACATAGAGAGGGAAAGACAGAGAACGGAGTTAGGTCCCCATGGTGGCAGCAGCAGTATTTTTGATAGCAATCCTGTTAGAGAGCAAGATTCCAGGAATCTGCATAAGATAGTCCCCCCTTACAAGGAGGGGGGTGACATTAATAAGTGGTTGGCTGCACTTGAGAGGGCCTGTATGGTACAGTTGGTCCCTCAAAGGCAGTGGGCTGCTATCTTGTGGCTATCTTTCACTGGAAAGGGTAGGGATAGGCTCCTTACTGTCAGAGAAAGTGATGCCCATAATTACAAAGTTTTGAAGGATGCACTCTTGGATGGATTTGGCTTAACCACTGAACAATACAGGATTAAGTTCAGAGACACCAGAAAGGAGTCCTCTCAAGACTGGACAGATTTTGTTGACTATGCAGTGAAGGCCTTGGATCGTTGGTTACATGGTAGTAAACTTTCTGACTATGAAAGCCTGTATAATCTTATCCTGAGAGAGCATATTCTTCACAATTTTATGTCTGATTTGTTGCACCAGTATTTGGTAGACTCAGATCTGACCTCTCCCCAAGAATTGGGAAAGAAGGCAGACAAATGGGTCAGAACAAGAGTGAACAGAAAAGTTCATACATGGGGTGACAAGGATGGCAAGAAGAAGCATGGTAGTCTTCTGACAAGGGTGGGGACAAAAGAAAATATTCTGAGTCTTCATCAGGCCCACATAAATCCTCTGGGGGTGGTGGGTCCAAATCCTCTTCAAACAATCAGAAAAAGCCTTGATATTATTTATGTAAAGTAAAAGGCCATTGGGCAAGTGATTCCACTTGTCCAAAGAAAAACACCAACCCTCCCACCACCACAACCCCAACTGCAACCTCTAGTGCCCCTAGTAATAGCAGTGGTGGTGGGAAATCTACTACTAATAGCCAATGCTGGCCTCACTATTGGCAGCATAGTTGGGGTTGGTCTTGTTAGGGAGACCACAGAGGCTGTTTAGTCTCTGATGGTGGCATTGACTTTGCCACCTTGGTTGCTTGTCCCCTTAATATGGGTAAGTACGAGCAACTACCCCTAATCAATGGTGTTGAGGTTGAGGCCTACAGGGGCACAGGAGCCAGTGTAACTATGGTGATAGAAAAACTGGTCCACCCTGAACAACACCTACTTGGTCAACAGTACCAAGTGACTGATGCTCATAACAACACTCTTAGCCACCCCATGGCTGTCATGAATCTCAACTGGGGGGGGTTACTGGTCCAAAGAAAGTTGTGGTAGCCACTGAATTACCTGTAGATTGCTTACTGGGCAATGATTTGGAAACATCAGCTTGGGCAGAAGTGGAGTTGGAGGCTCATACAGCAATGCTGGGCATTCCTGGGCATGTTTTTGCTTTGACAAGGGCTCAGGCCAAAAAGCAAAAAGGACAGGGAAACTTGGATCCTGGAACAATGAACCAAGTGCTCCGAAAAACTAGGGGTAGAAAGGGTAAATCCCTGCCCACTATCCCTCCCTCTACAGGCGATTCCCCTATTGAGGAAGAGGAATCCTCTCCCTGTGCAGAACCTACACCAGAGGAGTTGGCAGCAGACACTGCTGAGCTTTTGGGTGCAGGGGGGGCTTGCCAGGGAAGAGCTGAGTGTGGCACAGCAAACCTCTCCCACATTAGAGGGTTTAAGACAGCAAGCTGTTAAACAGCAGAATGGGGATGTCAGTGATAGCTATAGGGTGTATTGGGAAGATAACCTCTTGTACACAGAGTCAAGGGACCCTAAACCTGGAGCTGCCAGGAGATTGGTAATTCCCTTGCAGTACAGAGAGTTTTTTCTTACCCTGGCACATGACATTCCTTTCGCTGCGCATTTGGGCCAGACGAAAACTTGGGAAAGACTTGTCCCCTTGTTTCACTGCCTCATATGTTAGAGGACACTAAAGAGTTTTGTTGTTTTGTGTGACCTGCCAAGCCAGTGGCAAGACTGGTGGCACTCCAAAGGCCCCCTTAATTCCACTTCCAGTGGTTGGGGTGCCATTTGAAAGGGTAGGGGTTGACATAGTTGGCCCCCATGACCCCCCAACAGCTTCAGGCAATAGATTCATCCTTGTGGTAGTGGACCATGCCACTAGGTACCCTGAAGCCATCCCCTTAAGGACCACTACAGCTCCAGCAGTGGCAAAGGCCTTCCTGGGAATCTTTTCCAGAGTGTGTTTTCCTAAGGAAGTGGTGTGAAACAGAGGTAGTAACTTCATGTCTGCATACCTCAATGCAATGTGGAAGGAGTGTGGTGTAACCTACAAGTTCACCACCCCTTACCATCCACAAACAAATGGTCTGGTTGAGAGGTTTAATAAAACTCTCAAAGGTATGATAATGGGACTCCCTGAAAAACTCAGAAGGAGATGGGATGTCCTGTTACCTGGCCTCCTTTTTGCTTACAGGAAGGCACCCCAAAAAGGAGTGGGCTTCAGCTCCTTCGAACTCCTCTTCGGAGACCCTGTAAGAGGTCCACTTGCTCTTGTGAAGGAGGGTTGGGAACAACTTTTAAAAGCTCCTAAACAGGACATAGTGGACTATGTACTTGGCCTAAGATCCAGAATGGGTGAGTATATGAAAAAGGCCAGTAAAAACCTTCAGGCCAGCCAGGAGCTGCAAAAGCAATGGCATGACCAGAAGGCTATCCTCACCCAGTACCACCCAGGACAGAAGGTGTGGGTATTGGAGCCTGTGGCCCCAAGAGGACTCCAAGACAAATTTAGTGGACCCCATCTAATTGTTGAAAAGAAGGGTGAGGTTACCTATTTGTTAGACCTGGGCACTGCCAGGAGTCCCCTTAGGGTGATAAATGTCAATCGCCTGAAACCCTACTATGACAGAGCTGATCTCACCCTGCTCATGGCAACAGATGAGGGACAGGAAGAAGAGAATGACCCTCTCCCCGATCTCTTCTACACCACTGAAGCAGATGCCTTAGTGGAGGGAGTAGTTCTAGCAGATTGTCTGACTGCAGAACAGAAAGACAACTGCATCAATCTCCTAAGCCAATTTTCAGACCTCTTTTCAATGGTACCAGGTACCACATCCTGGTGTGAACACACAATTGACACTGGAGACAGCCTGCCTGTCAAAAGTAAAATTTATAGGCAACCTGACCATGTCAGGGACTGCATTAAACAAGAGGTGCAGAAAATGTTGGACTTAGGGGTGATTGAGCCTTCTGAAAGCCCCTGGGCTAGCACAGTTGTGCTTGTACCAAAACCTCACACCATAGATGGAAAAAGAGAGATTAGGTTTTGTGTAGATTATAGAGGACTCAATCAAGTAACCAAGACAGATGCTCACCCTATACCCAGGGCAGATGAGCTCATAGATACACTGGTTTCTGCCAAGTATCTACGCACTTTTGATCTAACTGCAGGGTATTGGAAGATTAGGTTTTCAGAAGATGCTAAACCCAAGACTGCATTTTCAACCATTGGAGGGCACTATCAATTCACAGTAATGCCCTTTGGTTTGAAAAATGCACCTGCCACTTTTCAGAGGTTGGTGAACACAGTCCTGCAGGGGTTGGAAGCTTTTAGTGCAGCATATCTAGATCATATTGCTGTCTTTAGCTCCACCTGGGATGATCACCTGGTCTACCTATGGAAAGTTTTGGAGGCCCTGCAAAAGGCAGGCCTCACTATCAACGCCTCAAAGTGCCAGATAGGGCAGGGGAAAGTGGTTTATCTGGGCCACCTGGTAAGTGGAGAACAGATTGCACCACTACAGGGGAAAATCCAAACTGTCATAGATTGGGTTCCCTCTACAACTCAAACCCAGGTGAGAGCCTTTTTAGGCCTCACAGGGTACTATAGAAGATTCATAACAAATTATGGCTCCACTGCACCCCCTCTTAATGATCTCACTAGCAAGAAGATGCATAAAAAGGTATTGCGGTCAGCCAGCTGTCAAAAAGCTTTTGAGGAGCTCAAACATGCCATGTGCTCTGCACCTGTCCTAAAAAACCCTTGTTACTCCAAGAAATTCATTGTACAAACTTATGCATCTGAATTAGGGGTTGGGGCAGTACTATCACAACTGAATTCTGAGGGCCAGGATCAACCTGTTGCTTTTATCAGAAGAAGGTTGACCCCTGGAGAAAAGCATTGGTCTGCCATAGAGAGGGAGGCCTTTGCTGTGGTCTGGGCACTGAAAAAGTTGAGACCATACCTGTTTGGTACTCCCTTTATTGTTCAGACAGACCAAAAACCTCTACTTTGGCTAAAACAAATGAAAGGTGAAACCCCTTAATTGTTGAGGTGGTCCAGATCCCTACAGGGAATGGACTTTACAGTGGAACATAGACCTGGGAGTACCCACTCCAATGCAAATGGACTCTCCAGATATTTCCACTTAGACAATGAAGACTCATCTGGGCAAGGTTAGCCTTATTGTCCTTCGTTTCGGGGGGGGGGGGATTGTGTAGGAAAGTACCATCTTGCCTGGCATGTTACCCCCATTTTCACTGTATTTATGTTTGTTGTTGCCCATGTGTCAATGGGATCCTGGCAGGCAGGACCCCAGTGCTCATAATGTATGCCCTGTATGTGTTCCCTGTGTGGTGCCTAACTGAATTACCGAGGCTCTTCTAACCAGAACCTTAGTGTGTATGCTCTCTCTTAGCTTTAAAATTGTCACTAACTGGCTAGTGACTAATTTTACCAATTCTCATTGCCACACTGGAACACCCATATAATTCCCTTGTGTATGGTACTGAGGTACCCGGGGCATTGGTGTTCCAGGAGATCCCTATGGGGTGCAGCATTTCTTTTGCCACCCATAGGGAGTTCTGACAATTCTTACACAGGCCTGCCACTGCAGCCTGAGTGAAATTATGCCCAAATTATTTCACAGCCATTTTTCACTGCACATAAGTAACTTATAAGTCACGTATATTTCTAACCTTCACTTAGTGAAGGTTAGGTGCCAAGTTACTTAGGGCCTGATTCTAACTTTGGAGGACGGTGTTAAACCGTCCCAAAAGTGGCGGATTTACCACCTACCGTATTACGAGTCCATTATATCCTATGGAACTCGTAATACGGTAGGTGGTATATCCGCCACTTTTGGGACGGTTTAACACCGTCCTCCAAAGTTAGAATCAGGCCCTTAGTGTGTGGGCACCCTGGCACTAGCCAAGGTGCCCCCACATTGTTCAGGGCAAATTCCCCGCACTTTGTGAGTGTGGGGACACCATTACACGCGTGCACTACACATAGGTCACTACCTATGTATAGCGTCACAATGGTAACTCCGAACATGGCCATGTAACATGTCTAAGATCATGGAATTGTCACCCCAATACCATTCTGGTATTGGGGGGACAATTCCATGATCCCCCCGGTCTCTAGCACAGTGCCCAGGTACTGCCAAACTGCCTTTCCGGGGTCTCCACTGCAGCTGCTGCCAACCCCTCAGCCAGGTTTCTGCCTTCCTGAGGTCTAGGCAGCCCTGGCCCAGGAAGGCAGAACAAAGGATTTCCTCTGAGAGAGGGTGTTACACCCTCTCCCTTTGGAAATAGGTGTGAAGGGCTGGGGAGGAGTAGCCTCCCCCAGCCTCTGGAAATGCTTTGATGGGCACAGATGGTGCCCATCTCTGCATAAGCCAGTCTACACCGGTTCAGGGATCCCCCAGCCCTGATCTGGCACGAAACTCGACAAAGGAAAGGGGAGTGACCACTCCCCTGACCTCCCAGGGGAGGTGCCCAGAGCTCTTCCAGTGTGTCCCAGACCTCTGCCATCTTGGAAACAGAGGTGTTGGGGGCACACTGGACTGCTCTGAGTGGCCAGTGCCAGCAGGTGACGTCAGAGGCTCCTTCTGATAGGCTCTTACCTCTCTTGGTAGCCAATCCTCCTAACCTGGTAGCCAAACTTCCTTTTCTGGCTATTTAGGGTCTCTGCTTTGGGGAATTCTGCAGATAACGAATGCAAGAGCTCACCAGAGTTCCTCTGCATCTCCCTCTTCACCTTCTGCCAAGGATTGACTGCTGACTGCTCCAGGACGCCTGCAAAACCGCAACAAAGTAGCAAGACGACTACCAGCAACATAGTAGCGCCTCATCCTGACAGCATTCTCAACTGTTTCCAGGTGGTGCATGCTCTGGGGGTAGCCAGCCTTCACCCTGCACCAGGAGCTCTGAAGAAATCTCCCGTGGGTCAACGGAATCTCCCCCCTGCTAACGCAGGCACGAAAAGACTTCAACACTGGTCCACTGCGTCCCCTCTCATCCTGACGAGCGTGGTCCCTGGAACACAGCAACTCTGTCCAAGTGACTCCCACAGTCCAGTGACTCTTCAGTCCAAGTTTGGTGGAGGTAAGTCCTTGCCTCCCCACGCTAGACCTCATTGCTGGGTACCGCGTGGTTTGCAGCTGCTCCGGCTCCTGTGCACTCTTCCAGGATTTCCTTTGTGCACAGCCCAGCCTGGGTCCCCAGTACTCCTTCTTGCATTGCACAACCTTCTGAGTTGTCCTCTGGCGTCGTTGGACTCCCTTTTGTGACTTCGCATGGATTCTGGTTCACTTTTCTTCTAAGGGCCTGTTGGGGTACTTCTGCGGGTGCTGCCTGCTTCTGTGAGGGCTCCCTGAGTTGCTGGGCGCCCCCTCTGTCTCCTCCTCCAAGTGGCGACATCCTGGTCCCTCCTGGGCCACAGCAGCACCCAAAAACCTCTACCGCAACCCTTGCAGCTAGCAAGGCTTGTTTGTGGTATTTCTGCGTGGGAACACCTCTGCAAGCTTCATCACGACGTGGGGCATCAGTCTTCCAAAGGAGAAGTCCCTAGTCCTCTTCTTTCTTGCAGAACTCCAAGCTTCTTCCAACAGGTGGCAGCTTCCTTGTACCTTCAGCTGGCATTTCCTGGGCTCCTGCCCACTCTCGACACTGTCGCGACTATTGGACTTGGTCCCCTTGTCTTACAGGTACTCAGGTCTGGAAACCCACTGTTGTTGCATTGCTGGTGTTTGTTCTTCCTGCGGAATCCCCTTATCACGACTTCTGTGTTCTCTGGGGGTAGTAGGTGCACTTTACACCTACTTTTCAGGGTCTTGGGGTGGGCTATTTTTTTAACCCTCACTGTTTTCTTACAGTCCCAGCGACCCTCTACAAGCTCACATAGGTTTGGGGTCCATTCGTGGTTCGCATTCCACTTTTGGAGTATATGGTTTGTGTTGCCCCTATACCTATGTGCTCCTATTGCAATCTATTGTAATCCTACACTGTTTGCATTACTTTTCTTGCTATTACTTACCTAATTTTGGTTTGTGTACATATATCTTGTGTATATATCTTATCCTCATACTGAGGGTACTCACTGAGATACTTTTGGCATATTGTCATAAAAATAAAGTACCTTTATTTTTAGTAACTCTGGCCCTCATTCTGACCCTGGCGGTCGGTGATAAAGCGGCGGCCAAGCCGCCAACAGGCCGGCGGTCTAAAATATGCAATTCTGACCCTGGCGGGAACCGCCAACACAGCCCGCCGTATTAACACTCCGCCCGCCACGGCGGTACAAACAAACAGCGCGGCAGTCCCCGCCAACAGCCAGGCGGCAGACAATGTACCGCCCACCCTATCACGACCCACCAATCCGCCACCTTTTCCGGGGCGGGAGCACCGCCGATAAGAACACGGCGGAAACAGACTACGAACGGGAAAACGCTCACCTCTACGCACTCCACGCGAGATTCCGGCAGTATGGAACCAGAGTTGCAGGTCATCCCCGCACTCCTATACCTGCTCATATACCAGGAGCACGCCCGGCGGCGCGGAAGACATCGGTGAGTACTGCACCTACGACACAGGGGAGGGAAAAGATTACCGGCACACACCCACCCACCCACACCCACTACAACACACACATCAATGCATTCCCACAGATCACTGTCACAACCCACAAACCACCCCCCTCCGAAATAATGCAAAGACCAAAAGAAGAGATCATAAACGGGCAGATATATTGAAATATGTACACCAGTAATCCCAATAAATAAATAAACTATCTACAAAATATACACAGCTACTAAATGTAGTCCAACCACTGTCCGTGGATCACAGGGGTCCTGTGCAAAGGGGCAAGGCCCAGTCCCACGACAAGAACTCCACGGAGAGAACACTGCAGGGGCATCAGAAAGAAAATAGGACAGGCACCTCAGGGGGAAGGGAAGGGGGGGCACCTCAGCCACTTGAGTACACGACGCCAGATCCACGAGGGGACTCCATGACCACTGGGCCATCCTGGGGAGTGCTAAGCCACAGTCCAAACAGTCCATACAGTGGGTGGCCTGCCCACTGGGCCATCCTGGGGAGAGCAAAGCCACAGTCCAAACAGTCCATACAGTGGGTGGCCTGCCCACTGGGCCATCCTGGGGAGTGCTAAGCCACAGTCCAAACAGTCCATACAGTGGGTGGCCTGCCCACTGGGCCATCCTGGGGAGAGCAAAGCCACAGTCCAAACAGTCCATACAGTGGGTGGCCTGCCCACTGGGCCATCCTGGGGAGAGCAAAGCCACAGTCCAAACAGTCCATACAGTGGGTGGCCTGCCCACTGGGCCATCCTGGGGAGTGCAAAGCCACAGTCCATACAGTCCATACAGTGGGTGGCCTGCCCACTGGGCCATCCTGGGGAGTGCAAAGCCACAGTCCATACAGTCCATACAGTGGGTGGCCTGCCCACTGGGCCATCCTGGGGAGAGCAAAGCCACAGTCCAAACAGTCCATACAGTGGGTGGCCTGCCCACTGGGCCATCCTGGGGAGAGCAAAGCCACAGTCCAAACAGTCCATACAGTGGGTGGCCTGCCCACTGGGCCATCCTGGGGAGAGCAAAGCCACAGTCCATACAGTCCATACAGTGGGTGGCCTGCCCACTGGGCCATCCTGGGGAGTGCAAAGCCACGGTCCATACAGTACATAACAGACCCCACTGCCACTGGAGGAGGCAAGTTGGCCAGAGGACATCCTGCAGCCCTGCCCGAGATAGATCCTGCCCTGCCACGTCTGCCAAAGGGCCAGCGGTTCTTGCCTTGAAGGGCCCAGTTCAGCGGTTCCTGAGACGGCGGGGCCCAGTTCAGCGCTCCTTGCCTTGAAGGGCCCAGTTCAGCGGTTCTTGAGACGGCGGGGCCCAGCGGAGCGGTGCTTGTGACGGCGGGGCCCAGTTCAGCGGTTCTGGAGACGGCGGGGCCCAGTTCAGCGCTCCTTGCCTTGAAGGTCCCAGTTCAGCGGTTCTTGAGACGGCGGGGCCCAGCGGAGCGGTGCGTGAGACGGCGGGGCCCAGTTCAGCGCTCCTTGCCTTGAAGGGCCCAGTTCAGCGGTTCTTGAGACGGCGGGGCCCAGTTCAGCGGTTCATGAGACGGCGGGGCACAGTTCAGCGGTTCTGGAGACGGCGGGGCCCAGTTCAGCGGTTCTTGAGACGGCGGGGCCCAGTTCAGCGCTCCTTGCCTTGAAGGGCCCAGTTCAGCGGTTCTTGAGACGGCGGGGCCCAGCGGAGCGGTGCTTGAGACGGCGGGGCCCAGTTCAGCGGTTCTGGAGACGGCGGGGCCCAGTTCAGCGCTCCTTGCCTTGAAGGGCCCAGTTCAGCGGTTCTTGAGACGGCGGGGCCCAGTTCAGCGCTCCTTGCCTTGAAGGGCCCAGTTCAGCGGTTCTTGAGACGGCGGGGCCCAGTTCAGCGCTCCTTGCCTTGAAGGGCCCAGTTCAGCGGTTCTTGAGACGGCGGGGCCCAGCGGAGCGGTGCTTGAGACGGCGGGGCCCAGTTCAGCGGTTCTGGAGACGGCGGGGCCCAGTTCAGCGCTCCTTGCCTTGAAGGGCCCAGTTCAGCGGTTCTTGAGACGGCGGGCCCAGTTCAGCGCTCCTTGCCTTGAAGGGCCCAGTTCAGCGGTTCTTGAGACGGCGGGGCCCAGCGGAGCGGTGCTTGAGACGGCGGGGCCCAGTTCAGCGGTTCTTGAGACGGCGGGGCCCAGCGGAGCGGTGCTTGAGACGGCGGGGCCCAGTTCAGCGGTTCTGGAGACGGCGGGGCCCAGTTCAGCGCTCCTTGCCTTGAAGGGCCCAGTTCAGCGGTTCTTGAGACGGCGGGGCCCAGCGGAGCGGTGCTTGAGACGGCGGGGCCCAGTTCAGCGGTTCTGGAGACGGCGGGGCCCAGTTCAGCGCTCCTTGCCTTGAAGGGCCCAGTTCAGCAGTTCTTGAGACGGCGGGGCCCAGTTCAGCGCTCCTTGCCTTGAAGGGCCCAGTTCAGCGGTTCTTGAGACGGCGGGGCCCAGTTCAGCGCTCCTTGCCTTGAAGGGCCCAGTTCAGCGGTTCTTGAGACGGCGGGGCCCAGCGGAGCGGTGCTTGAGACGGCGGGGCCCAGTTCAGCAGTTCTGGAGACGGCGGGGCCCAGTTCAGCGCTCCTTGCCTTGAAGGGCCCAGTTCAGCGGTTCTTGAGACGGCGGGGCCCAGTTCAGCGCTCCTTGCCTTGAAGGGCCCAGTTCAGCGGTTCTTGAGACGGCGGGGCCCAGCGGAGCGGTGTTGAGACGGCGGGGCCCAGTTCAGCGGTTCTGGAGACGGCGGGGCCCAGCGGAGCGGTGCTTGAGACGGCGGGGCCCAGTTCAGCGGTTCTGGAGACGGCGGGGCCCAGTTCAGCGCTCCTTGCCTTGAAGGGCCCAGTTCAGCGGTTCTTGAGACGGCGGGGCCCAGTTCAGCGCTCCTTGCCTTGAAGGGCCCAGTTCAGCGGTTCTTGAGACGGCGGGGCCCAGCGGAGCGGTGCGTGAGACGGCGGGGCCCAGTTCAGCGGTTCTGGAGACGGCGGGGCCCAGTTCAGCGGTTCTGGAGACGGCGGCCGGTCTATGGCCAACTGCTCATTGCCTGGTGGTGCCCTCCTGGGCAGCGGGGATGGTGCTCCTTCAATGCCCACCTGGGCTGTGGGTGGTGGGGCCCTCCTGGCCAGCTGGGCTGGGTCCTCCCTGGGCAGCGGCTATGGGGGTGGTGGGCTCTCCCGGGGCAGCTGTGCCGGTTCCTCCCGGGGCAGCGGCTATGGGGGTTGTGGGCTCCTCCTGGGCAGCAGGCCTGCTGCCTGACCTCTCCGACTTGCTGCCCTTGCCCTCCTTAGTCGTGGGCCTGTGGCCCTTTCCTCCCTTTGGAGCTGTGGCTGGTGACTGTCTCTGGGTGGTGTCCGGGGGGGATGTAGAAGGCGGGCTCCTGCGGCGCCCCTTCCGCCTTCTGCTCCTCTTCCCAGGGGGTGGGCTGGCTGTCCCCTTGCTGCTGGGCGAAGATCCAGACATGCGGGCTGGCGGGCTCCAATACCCCTGCACCCTTGTCAAGGGGACTGCAGGGCTGGTGGTGGCTGAGGTGCTCTTCTTACCCCGACGAGAAGGAGGGGGGGGCTCAGGGTCAGGAAAGAAGTTAGTAGTGGCGAGGAAGAGTTTCTTGGGACAATGGAGAGTGGGAGGTACAGTGGGAATGGGAGTGGAGGGAGAGGATGTGGTTGTAGGTGAGTCACGTTTGCTGTCTTTGGGTGCAGGTGCAGGAGGGATAGGCTGTCGTGAGGTGGATGGCTGTTGGGTGGGTGGGTGGCTGCGTTTGTGTGGTGTGGAAGAGGGGGTGACAGACACAGTGGGAGAGGACACAGGGGACGTGTAAATGGCAGTGGGGGTGGTGACTGCACGTGTGCGGACTGGAGTGGAGGGTGTGCTGGTGATGGAAACACTGGCTGATGGTGAGGTGAATGGAGGTGTGAGTGTAGACGTCACAGGGAGGGAGGAGGGAGACGAGGAGGTGGGGGTCACAGAGGTGGTAGTGACTGTTGGCATGTCTGCATCGGAATGTTGCGTGTGTGAATGTCTGCGTGATCTGTGGTGCTTATGTTTGGATGAGCTTCTCTTGGGTGTTGAGGTGTGTGCAGGCTGGTCTGATGGTGTGGGTGGGACAGGCAGTGGAACAGGAGACTGGGAGGAGGGAGTTAGTAGAGGGAGGCAGGAGACAGGGACAATGGCTGCCGTCAGTGCTGAGGCCAGAGCCTGGAACGATCGCTGATGGGCAGCCTGACCCGAATGAATGCCCTCCAGGTACGCATTGCTGCGATGAACCTCCTTCTCCACCCCCTGGATGGCATTCAAAAGGGTAGTCTGCCCAACAATGAGCGTTCGGAGGAGGTCAATGACCTCCTCACTGAGGGCAGCGGGGGTAACAGGGGCAGGGCCTGAGGTGCCTGGGGCGAAGGAGATGCCCGGCTTCCTGGCAGAGCGGGCACGGGGTGAACGCTGAGGGGCTGCTGGGAGGGCGGAGATGGTGCGCTGGGTGGCGGCTGTACCTGTAATGGCGGGGGGCACGGATGGTGCCACCCCCGCAAGGGAGCCCCCTTCCGAGGACGTGTCCGTGTCGCTGCAGGCTCCAGTCGTCCCCGTCGTGGAGCTCCCCTCGCCCTCCGTCTCACTGGTCCAGTCTGACTCTGTGGCATGGCCCTCCTGGGCCATGTGAGATGCAGCTCCCTCCTGCCCCGATGCCACTTCTCCTCCGCCTGATGATGCTGATGCACACAAGCACAGAAAGACAAACAAAAAGGGGGGGGGAAAGAGAAATAAAGGGATATTGAGTACATGGATCTCCGGTACAGTTAGCGGACATGACAGACACAGATGCCCCCTGCACTAAGTTGCGCACTTGGGGTCCGCTACGCATTCCGTGGAACATGCCCTACACGCCTAGAGTTGACAACTGCACCCATGGATGACACGGCCCAGGGATGGCTGTACTGACAAACTACTGAGGGTGGTGGCTGGGGACACAGGGGCTTACGGGGGTGCCCAGCCTACAGATATCGCCCTGGCCTAGGGGGACCCCCAGCCCTCCTCCCCCACCCAGACACCTCCACTGCGCGACAACAGAGTAGATAATGCTTGTACTCACCCCCTTGTGTCTGCTGTGCTGCCCTCACGCGCCCATCCAAATCAGGGTAGGCCACCGCCAGGATCCGGAACATCAGGGGGCTCAGTTGACGGCAGGCACCCCGCCTACGTTGGGAGGCCATCCCCAGCAGAGACTCGGCGGTCTTCTTGGTCCCGCGGCGGATGTCCTCCCACCTCTTGCGGCAGTGGGTGCCCCGTCGATGGTGGACCCCCAGGGTCCGGACTTCCTTGGCGATGGCACGCCAAATCCCGATCTTCTCATGGGCGCGGACCTATGTGACACGTACAGGGAGGGAGAAATACCACGTTCAAGTTTGTCAGCATTTTCCTTGCCAGTGGCCCAACGCCCCCCATCACCGCCAGGCCCCCCCGCCATGCCCAACATGCCCCCCATCCCCGCCAGGCCCCCCGCCATGCCCCCCGCCATGCCCAACATGCCCCCCATCCCCGCCAGGCCCCCGCCATGCCCCCCGCCATGCCCAACATGCCCCCCATCCCCGCCAGGCCCCCCGCCATGCCCCCCGCCATGCCCAACATGCCCCCCATCCCCGCCAGGCCCCCCGCCATGCCCAACATGCCCCCCATCCCCGCCAGGCCCCCCGCCATGCCCAACATGCCCCCCATCCCCGCCAGGCCCCCCGCCATGCCCCCCGCCATGCCCAACATGCCCCCCATCCCCGCCAGGCCCCCCGCCATGCCCAACATGCCCCCCGGGGCCTGGCGGGGATGGGGGGCATGTTGGGCGCCTGGCGGGGATGGGGGGCATGTTGGGCATGGCGGGGGGCATGGCGGGGGGCCTGGCGGGGATGGGGGGCATGTTGGGCATGGCGGGGGGCATGGCGGGGGGCCTGGCGGGGATGGGGGGCATGTTGGGCATGGCGGGGGGCCTGGCGGGGATGGGGGGCATGTTGGGCATGGCGGGGGGCATGGCGGGGGGCCTGGCGGGGATGGGGGGCATGTTGGGCATGGCGGGGGGCCTGGCGGGGATGGGGGGCATGTTGGGCATGGCGGGGGGCCTGGCGGGGATGGGGGGCATGTTGGGCATGGCGGGGGGCATGGCGGGGGGCCTGGCGGGGATGGGGGGCATGTTGGGCATGGCGGGGGGCATGGCGGGGGCCTGGCGGGGATGGGGGGCATGTTGGGCATGGCGGGGGGCCTGGCGGGGATGGGGGGCATGTTGGGCATGGCGGGGGGCATGGCGGGGGGCCTGGCGGGGATGGGGGGCATGTTGGGCATGGCGGGGGGCATGGCGGGGGGCCTGGCGGGGATGGGGGGCATGTTGGGCATGGCGGGGGGCCTGGCGGTGATGGGGGGCGTTGGGCCACTGGCAAGGAAAATGCTGACAAACTTGAACGTGGTATTTCTCCCCTCCCTGTACGTGTCACATAGGTCCGCGCCCATGAGAAGATCGGGATTTGGCGTGCCATCGCCAAGGAAGTCCGGACCCTGGGGGTCCACCATCGACGGGGCACCCACTGCCGCAAGAGGTGGGAGGACATCCGCCGCGGGACCAAGAAGACCGCCGAGTCTCTGCTGGGGATGGCCTCCCAACGTAGGCGGGGTGCCTGCCGTCAACTGAGCCCCCTGATGTTCCGGATCCTGGCGGTGGCCTACCCTGATTTGGATGGGCGCGTGAGGGCAGCACAGCAGACACAAGGGGGTGAGTACAAGCATTATCTACTCTGTTGTCGCGCAGTGGAGGTGTCTGGGTGGGGGAGGAGGGCTGGGGGTCCCCCTAGGCCAGGGCGATATCTGTAGGCTGGGCACCCCCGTAAGCCCCTGTGTCCCCAGCCACCACCCTCAGTAGTTTGTCAGTACAGCCATCCCTGGGCCGTGTCATCCATGGGTGCAGTTGTCAACTCTAGGCGTGTAGGGCATGTTCCACGGAATGCGTAGCGGACCCCAAGTGCGCAACTTAGTGCAGGGGGCATCTGTGTCTGTCATGTCCGCTAACTGTACCGGAGATCCATGTACTCAATATCCCTTTATTTCTCTTTCCCCCCCCCTTTTTGTTTGTCTTTCTGTGCTTGTGTGCATCAGCATCATCAGGCGGAGGAGAAGTGGCATCGGGGCAGGAGGGAGCTGCATCTCACATGGCCCAGGAGGGCCATGCCACAGAGTCAGACTGGACCAGTGAGACGGAGGGCGAGGGGAGCTCCACGACGGGGACGACTGGAGCCTGCAGCGACACGGACACGTCCTCGGAAGGGGGCTCCCTTGCGGGGGTGGCACCATCCGTGCCCCCCGCCATTACAGGTACAGCCGCCACCCAGCGCACCATCTCCGCCCTCCCAGCAGCCCCTCAGCGTTCACCCCGTGCCCGCTCTGCCAGGAAGCCGGGCATCTCCTTCGCCCCAGGCACCTCAGGCCCTGCCCCTGTTACCCCCGCTGCCCTCAGTGAGGAGGTCATTGACCTCCTCCGAACGCTCATTGTTGGGCAGACTACCCTTTTGAATGCCATCCAGGGGGTGGAGAAGGAGGTTCATCGCAGCAATGCGTACCTGGAGGGCATTCATTCGGGTCAGGCTGCCCATCAGCGATCGTTCCAGGCTCTGGCCTCAGCACTGACGGCAGCCATTGTCCCTGTCTCCTGCCTCCCTCTACTAACTCCCTCCTCCCAGTCTCCTGTTCCACTGCCTGTCCCACCCACACCATCAGACCAGCCTGCACACACCTCAACACCCAAGAGAAGCTCATCCAAACATAAGCACCACAGATCACGCAGACATTCACACACGCAACATTCCGATGCAGACATGCCAACAGTCACTACCACCTCTGTGACCCCCACCTCCTCGTCTCCCTCCTCCCTCCCTGTGACGTCTACACTCACACCTCCATTCACCTCACCATCAGCCAGTGTTTCCATCACCAGCACACCCTCCACTCCAGTCCGCACACGTGCAGTCACCACCCCCACTGCCATTTACACGTCCCCTGTGTCCTCTCCCACTGTGTCTGTCACCCCCTCTTCCACACCACACAAACGCAGCCACCCACCCACCCAACAGCCATCCACCTCACGACAGCCTATCCCTCCTGCACCTGCACCCAAAGACAGCAAACGTGACTCACCTACAACCACATCCTCTCCCTCCACTCCCATTCCCACTGTACCTCCCACTCTATTGTCCCAAGAAACTCTTCCTCGCCACTACTAACTTCTTTCCTGACCCTGAGCCCCCCCCTCCTTCTCGTCGGGGTAAGAAGAGCACCTCAGCCACCACCAGCCCTGCAGTCCCCTTGACAAGGGTGCAGGGGTATTGGAGCCCGCCAGCCCGCATGTCTGGATCTTCGCCCAGCAGCAAGGGGACAGCCAGCCCACCCCCTGGGAAGAGGAGCAGAAGGCGGAAGGGGCGCCGCAGGAGCCCGCCTTCTACATCCCCCCCGGACACCACCCAGAGACAGTCACCAGCCACAGCTCCAAAGGGAGGAAAGGGCCACAGGCCCACGACTAAGGAGGGCAAGGGCAGCAAGTCGGAGAGGTCAGGCAGCAGGCCTGCTGCCCAGGAGGAGCCCACAACCCCCATAGCCGCTGCCCCGGGAGGAACCGGCACAGCTGCCCCGGGAGAGCCCACCACCCCCATAGCCGCTGCCCAGGGAGGACCCAGCCCAGCTGGCCAGGAGGGCCCCACCACCCACAGCCCAGGTGGGCATTGAAGGAGCACCATCCCCGCTGCCCAGGAGGGCACCACCAGGCAATGAGCAGTTGGCCATAGACCGGCCGCCGTCTCCAGAACCGCTGAACTGGGCCCCGCCGTCTCCAGAACCGCTGAACTGGGCCCCGCCGTCTCACGCACCGCTCCGCTGGGCCCCGCCGTCTCAAGAACCGCTGAACTGGGCCCTTCAAGGCAAGGAGCGCTGAACTGGGCCCCGCCGTCTCAAGAACCGCTGAACTGGGCCCTTCAAGGCAAGGAGCGCTGAACTGGGCCCCGCCGTCTCCAGAACCGCTGAACTGGGCCCCGCCGTCTCAAGCACCGCTCCGCTGGGCCCCGCCGTCTCCAGAACCGCTGAACTGGGCCCCGCCGTCTCAACACCGCTCCGCTGGGCCCCGCCGTCTCAAGAACCGCTGAACTGGGCCCTTCAAGGCAAGGAGCGCTGAACTGGGCCCCGCCGTCTCAAGAACCGCTGAACTGGGCCCTTCAAGGCAAGGAGCGCTGAACTGGGCCCCGCCGTCTCCAGAACTGCTGAACTGGGCCCCGCCGTCTCAAGCACCGCTCCGCTGGGCCCCGCCGTCTCAAGAACCGCTGAACTGGGCCCTTCAAGGCAAGGAGCGCTGAACTGGGCCCCGCCGTCTCAAGAACCGCTGAACTGGGCCCTTCAAGGCAAGGAGCGCTGAACTGGGCCCCGCCGTCTCAAGAACTGCTGAACTGGGCCCTTCAAGGCAAGGAGCGCTGAACTGGGCCCCGCCGTCTCCAGAACCGCTGAACTGGGCCCCGCCGTCTCAAGCACCGCTCCGCTGGGCCCCGCCGTCTCAAGAACCGCTGAACTGGGCCCTTCAAGGCAAGGAGCGCTGAACTGGGCCCCGCCGTCTCCAGAACCGCTGAACTGGGCCCCGCCGTCTCAAGCACCGCTCCGCTGGGCCCCGCCGTCTCAAGAACCGCTGAACTGGGCCCCGCCGTCTCAAGCACCGCTCCGCTGGGCCCCGCCGTCTCAAGAACCGCTGAACTGGGCCCTTCAAGGCAAGGAGCGCTGAACTGGGCCCGCCGTCTCAAGAACCGCTGAACTGGGCCCTTCAAGGCAAGGAGCGCTGAACTGGGCCCCGCCGTCTCCAGAACCGCTGAACTGGGCCCCGCCGTCTCAAGCACCGCTCCGCTGGGCCCCGCCGTCTCAAGAACCGCTGAACTGGGCCCTTCAAGGCAAGGAGCGCTGAACTGGGCCCCGCCGTCTCAAGAACCGCTGAACTGGGCCCTTCAAGGCAAGGAGCGCTGAACTGGGCCCCGCCGTCTCAAGAACCGCTGAACTGGGCCCTTCAAGGCAAGGAGCGCTGAACTGGGCCCCGCCGTCTCCAGAACCGCTGAACTGGGCCCCGCCGTCTCAAGCACCGCTCCGCTGGGCCCCGCCGTCTCAAGAACCGCTGAACTGGGCCCTTCAAGGCAAGGAGCGCTGAACTGGGCCCCGCCGTCTCAAGAACCGCTGAACTGGGCCCCGCCGTCTCCAGAACCGCTGAACTGTGCCCCGCCGTCTCATGAACCGCTGAACTGGGCCCCGCCGTCTCAAGAACCGCTGAACTGGGCCCTTCAAGGCAAGGAGCGCTGAACTGGGCCCCGCCGTCTCACGCACCGCTCCGCTGGGCCCCGCCGTCTCAAGAACCGCTGAACTGGGACCTTCAAGGCAAGGAGCGCTGAACTGGGCCCCGCCGTCTCCAGAACCGCTGAACTGGGCCCCGCCGTCTCAAGCACCGCTCCGCTGGGCCCCGCCGTCATGCCCAACATGCCCCCCATCCCCGCCAGGCCCCCGCCATGCCCCCCGCCATGCCCAACATGCCCCCCATCCCCGCCAGGCCCCCCGCCATGCCCAACATGCCCCCCATCCCCGCCAGGCCCCCCGCCATGCCCAACATGCCCCCCATCCCCGCCAGGCCCCCCGCCATGCCCCCCGCCATGCCCAACATGCCCCCCATCCCCGCCAGGCCCCCCGCCATGCCCAACATGCCCCCCATCCCCGCCAGGCCCCCCGCCATGCCCAACATGCCCCCATCCCCGCCAGGCCCCCCGCCATGCCCCCGCCATGCCCAACATGCCCCCCATCCCCGCCAGGCCCCCCGCCATGCCCCCCGCCATGCCCAACATGCCCCCCATCCCCGCCAGGCCCCCCGCCATGCCCAACATGCCCCCCATCCCCGCCAGGCCCCCCGCCATGCCCCCCGCCAGGCCCAACATGCCCCCCATCCCCGCCAGGCCCCCCGCCAGGCCCCCAAGCCAGCCAGTGGCCCCAAATCCAGATTGAATTAAACTCACTTGTTGGTCTGGAGGACCGTAGAGTAGCGCATACTGGGGGAGGACCCCATCCACAAGTTTCTTCAACTCCTCTCCAGTGAAGGCAGGGGCCCTTTCCCCAGGCGCAGCAGCCATTGTCCCTTCCAGACCGAGGTCACAGCAACACTTGCAGTATAGGTCCTCTCCTGTGAAATTTCAAGTCGCAAGTGGATAAGTAGATAGAAAATGGCGGTCACGTCCGCGGCGGTGCGTACCGCGGCGGTGCGTCCCGCCACCGCCGGCGCCCTTCGCCATTGGCTCCTGAAACCCATAGGCTTCAATGTTAACCAATGCGGCTTCGCGCCGCGGTCTTCGCCCGCCGCCCGCCGCGGTGTGCCACGCCAGCGCATTGACCTCACATCCCATTGTCACACTTCACAGGTCAGGCAGCCGCCATTTCCAGGGCCCACATGGCTCAATTTCAACTGCGTCACACAGGCCTAGGCCTTGCATAGCCACTCAGACACGCCATTCACTGCATAGAGAATCGTTTACTGTGCTAGCTGTGAGTACGTACCTGTGGGTTGCTTGACTGTGTGCTCCATGTTGTCCTTCCTAGGCACCGTCCGCTGGGTTGGGCGAGGAGACGGATGAATCCTCCCGTGTACCGACCGCTGGTGGACCTGTCGACAATGGAAGAACGCCACATTATCCTGACCTACCGTCTTAACCGTGCCACTATCCATGAACTGTGTGCCCAGCTGGAGCCCGACCTGATGTCCCCCATCCGCCAACCCACAGGGATTCCCCCTCTGGTGCAGGTCATGTCAGTACTCCATTTCTTGGCAAGTGGGTCATTTCAGACAACAGTGGGAATTGCTTCTGGGATGTCTCAGCCCATGTTTTCGAAGGTGTTATCCAGAGTGTTGTCTGCCCTGATGAAATCCGTGAGGAGCTACATCATTTTCCCTGAGGTGGGCGAATTGGCTACAGTGAAGGGTGATTTCTACGCCCTTGGACATATTCCCAACGTAATTGGTGCCATTGATGGGACCCATGTGGCTTTGGTTCCCCCAAGAGACAGGGAGCAGGTGTACAGGAACAGAAAAAATTACCATTCAATGAACATCCAGGTGGTGTGTTTGGCTGACCAGTACATCTCGCATGTCAATGCCAAATTCCCAGGGTCAGTGCATGACGCCTACATCCTCAGGAATAGCAGCATCCCTTACGTGATGGAACAGCTACAGAGACACCGTGTATGGCTAGTGGGGGACTCTGGGTACCCCAACCTGTCGTGGCTACTGACCCCAGTAAGGAATCCCCGGACCAGGGCAGAGGAACGGTACAATGAGGCCCATGGGCGTACTAGGAGGGTGATCGAACGCACCTTTGGCCTCCTAAAGGCCAGGTTTAGGTGCCTGCATATGACAGGTGGATCCCTAATGTACTCACCTAAGAAGGTGTGTCACATCATCTTGGCCTGCTGCATGCTTCACAACCTGGCTTTGCGCCGCCAGGTGCCTTTCCTGCAGGAGGATGGTCGAGACGGTGGTGTTGTGGCAGCGGTGGAACCTGAGGAGAGTGACGAGGAGGAAGACGACGGGGCTGAAACAGACAACAGGGACAGAATCATTGAACAGTACTTCCAATAGGACACAGGTAACATTTCAAAGATAATTTAGTAACTGTTAACTACTCTCCTGCATCTCTGCTGCCTGTCTATTTGCCCCAGTGTATGATGACTGAGTTTTGGCTTTTCCCTCCCTATTTCAGATCTGGGGTCCCCACTACGAGTCCTGTGCTTCGTTTCCCCATGGACTACAGCTTTGTGGCAGCTGTTTGTTGACTTCACCATGTACAAGGACATATTTGCACTGTCATGTCAATTACAATATATTGAAATCACAGCCAGACTCCAGATAGTTTTGTGCAAAATTGGTGTTTATTTAAGTGCTCAAAATGGGATGGGTGGTTTCAAGTGGGTGGGGGCTATGGTGAAGGAATGTCCATGGCAGAGTCCAGAGTAACAGTCACACAGGTGCATTGTCCAGAGGCCTGTGGAGAGATGGAGCATGGGCAGTTCAAGGATGGACAGGGTGACAATGTGGGACAGTGGGATGACATCAGGTGGTATCCATTGCTGGCGGGGGTCTTGACATCCTACTCTGTCTTCTTGCGAGATCTCAGGGCCCTCTTGCGGGGTGGTTCTTCTCCTGCAGGAGGTGGGGGTCTGGTGGGCTGCTGCTGTGCGGGGGCCTCCTGTCCACTAGCGCTGGCGGAGGTGGTTGGCTGTTCTTGGTCCAGGCTAGTGGCAGGGGCCCTTGGGTGTTGTTGAGTGTCCGCCCTGGTGTTGACGAGGTCCTGCAGCAGCCCTACCATGGTAACCAGGGTGGTGTTGATGGCTCTGATGTCCTCCCTGTACCCCCGATAGTGTTCCTCCTGCAGTACCTGGATCTCCTGGAACCGGGCCAGTACCGTCGCCATCGTCTCCTGGGAGCGGTTGTATGCTCCCATGATGGTGGTGAGGACCTCGTGGAGAGTGGGTTCCCTGGGCCCGTCCCCCCCCTGTCGCACAGCTGCCCTCCGAGTTGCCCTGTTTCCCTGGGCCTCTGCCCCCTGGCCGGTGTGCCCACTACCACTGCCCCCAGGTCCCTGTTGTTGTTGGGGTGGTGGGTTATCCTGGGTGCCCTGTAGTGGTAGACACACCGCAGATTGACGCGCCCTGGAGACAGAGGCATGGGCCCGCTGGGTGGGAGCTGTGCTGGTGTTCCCAGAGGGGTTTGGGGCTGTAGTGGCCTGGGCCTGTGTGAGGGGAACCGACTGTCCAGAGGTCCCCGATGGTCCGGGCTGGTCATCGGTGTCCAGGTCGACAGAGCTGCTGTCATCGCTGACGGCCTCTTGGGTGGGGGGTGTGGAGAATTCTGGCCCCTCCGCCGCGGTGTGTTGACGGTCGGGTCCTGCAGGGGTATAGAGGTATGGTTATAGTTTCAATGTGTGGCATATGGGTGTATCTGTGGGTTCCCGTGTCCCCAAGTGCTGGCATTCGTGTGTGGGGGCTTTGGTGAGGGTGGCTTGGGGGGGGATGTGTATATGCATTGGGCATGCTTTGGTGATGGGTGTCCATGCTTAGTGGACGCATGCAGGCCTAGGTTTTGGGATGTGTGGGTTGTGATGGTGAGACATTGGCGGGGAATAGGTGTGCTGGGGGTGGGGGTGAGGATGGTGGTGGGGGTGAGGATGGTGGTGGGGGTGAGGGTGGGGGTGAGGATGGTGGTGGGGGTGAGGATGGTGGTGGGGGTGAGGGTGGGGGTGAGGATGGGGGTGGGGGTGAGGGTGGGGTTCGAGGATGGGGGTGAGGGTTGGGGTATGATTTGGCATGCAGGTGGGGGGGAAGCAGTGGTGAAGCTTCAACTTACCAGTATCCATTCCTCCGCCGACTCCTGCGAGGCCGTCAGGATGCAGGATGTTCAAGACTTCCTCCTCCCATGATGTGAATTGTGGGGGTTGAGGTGGGGGTCCTCCGCCAGTCTTCTGCACGGCGATGTTGTGCCTGGATACCATGGAACGCACCTTCCCCCGTAGGTCGTTCCATCGCTTCCTGATGTCTTCCCGATTTCTGGGGTGCTGTCCCACTGCGTTGACCCTGTCGACAATCCTCTGCCATAGCTCCGTCCTCCGGGCAATGCTGGTGTATTGTATCTGTGTGCCGAACAGCTGGGGCTCTACCCGAACGATTTCCTCCACCATGACCCTGAGTTCTTCGTCTGTGAAGCGGGGTTGTCTTTGGGGTGCCATGGGGTGGTGTGTATGATGTGTGGGGTGGAGTATGTGTAGTTAAGTGTGTTGAGTGTGGTGGTGTGTGTTGTTTTGTGTGTGGATAGTGTGTGGGTGATGGTGTTGAGTGGCTGTGGCTGTTAGTTTGTGGATGCTGGTGTCTCGCTCTGGCCTTCTTTCAGAATTTTTTTGCGTAGGGGTTTCTGGGTGATGTGGGTGGGTGTTTTATATTGTATTGTGTGTGTGGGAGTGGTGTGTGTATGTGTATCAGGTGTGTGGGATTCAAATCGTCCAATGTGGCTGAGTTTTGTTCGTTTGTGTGTATTCTGACCGCGGCGGTGTGTCCCGCCAATGGAATACCGCGTTTGAATGACCGCCGCGTGGATTCGTGGGTCGTAATGGCATGGGCGTATTTCTGTTGGCGTGGCGGTGGAGGTTTGGTCACCTCCACCTTTCCGCCGCCCGCTGGTCTGGCGGTCGGTTGTGGCTGTCGGATTTTCGGAGGTTTGGCTGCTGCAGGTCAGAATGACCGTGGCGGGTTACCGCGACCGCGGCGGGATTATGGAGGATTTCTGACCGGCGGTAGGCGCCTTTTACCGCCGAGGTCAGAATGACCACCTCTGTGTATTGTGCTTTCTTATGATATTGTGCATATGACACCAGTGGTATAGTAGTAGCTTTACATGTTTCCTAGTTCAGCCTAAGCTGCTTTGCCATAGCTACCTTCTATCAGCCTAAGCCGCTAGAAAAACCTCTTCTACACTAATAAGGGATAACTGGACCTGGCACAAGGTGTAAGTACCTCTAGTACCCACTAGAAGCCAGGCCAGCCTCCTACAAGTAGTGTATGGCTCTAGTTGTGTAGGTGGTCTTGCTGTCTCTCTGTTGGCAATGATGTGTAATCGTAAAGGGTTGTGGTTAATGTGGGTGTGTGTTTTATAGTGGTGTTGTGTGTGTATGGTTGTCAGGTGTGTGTTGTTTGAATTATCCAATGTGGTGTTGTTTTGTATGTGGGTGTCCACTGTGAGCGTGGCGGCATGTACCGCCAGTGGTTTACGCCGTTGAATGTCCGCCATGGTGATTTGTGGGTCATAATGTGATGGGTATCGTTCTGTTGGCGTAACGGTGTGGGTTTTGATACCGCCACGTTTTCACTGACCTTTGGTCTGGCGGATTTTTGTATGTGGCTGAATTCTGTTGGATTGGTGTGTGTGTGACATAATATGCTGAACGTATATCCGCTGCCGCCGTGGTAAGTTGGCGGCCGTCAGCGTGGCGATAAGTGGCATTTCCCCCAATGTCATAATGAGGGCTTAAATCTTTAAATGTATTACATATATATATATATATATTATTTGAAGAGTTAATACATCTTCAAGACGACAAAATCAAGAAACCAGCATCATGATGTGAAACATTGTACATCCTCTGTAAACTACATGTATAAACATATTACTAAGAATATTTTGCGCATTGCCCACAGTCACAAATTTCAGCCATAATATTTCAGAATGCAGGCTTTTCAAAGATTTAGTAATCTACCTCTATTATCCCCCTCATACCAGTGCCTCCCATAATCTCTGAAATTTATTGTAAGATGCTGACCTAAGCGCGTATCCATGCTCTACCTTAATGAATTTTAACATTTTATACCACCATTGTTGGTAAGTTATGATCGTCTCAGAGCACCAATTTTTGCACAATAATTGATCTGGCTACTAGCGCAAGTATCAAAACACTTTCTTTTAACAAAGGGGCAATATTAACATCTGGCGAATGCCCCAGGACTGCTATGAAAACATCTATTGACTGATCTAGGCCTAAAGTGTGTAAATAGTGCGTCTGAAAATCTGGCCAAAAAAGTGGTTATTTTAGGGCAGCCCCAGATAATATGGGTCCAATTGCCTTCCACCTCTTCGTTGAGCACCTAAAGCACCTATCAGGTACCTGGGGATTAATTCTGTGCAAAAAAGCTGTCAAAGTAGCAACTTTGCACAAAATTGCATTCTACGGAAATTCGCTAAATGTGTTTAACTTTATTAAAGAGAAGTTAAACACAATTATCTTATTTCAGGTCTCTTCCGTAATTTGAAAACCATCCTTGGACTGCCATTTATCACGAGCCTTCAAAAATAATGCTTTGGCTTTCTGCTGTCTAAGAATACCCGCCCAGATGCTAATTTCTCTCTGAGTTATGGTTTCTAGCCAGTCTTCAACTAGATCCAGGCTAGCTTGGATGCTACTAACATCTAGGTTATTAATAAAACTGTCTTATACCAATAAAGGACCAATGCATCATTGCTTTGAAGTGCCTGATAGAGGGTTCTACTTTACTATTACTACTAGGAGTCCATTCTCAACATAAATGTCTACCAGGAGGGTCGCTCCATGAATGGCCGAGATGCTGAAATGCTTATACAGTTGTTCTTTACGTTTAAAAAGATACCCAAAAAACGTGTAACAAGTGTTTTTAGGGGATCTTGTGAGGAGCAGAAAATCAATGATCTCATATTCAGGAAAAATCAGGTTGATAAAAAAAATATTTATCCCAATCGTTCCAGAGGTTTTTTTCAAAACAAACTGTTTAAACTGTGTGCAAAATTAGCAAAATAGTATGCTCTTAAATCAGGAAAAGCAAGGCCCCCTCCTTTCATTGGCCTATATAAGTAATCTAACGCCAGTCTAGCTGTCTTATCTGCCCAGATAAAAGCAGAGAGTGTTACCTCCAGCTCCTTAAAAACGCATGGATTAGCTGCAAACAAAAAAATACACAAAGGTACGATTGACATTCAAATCAAAGCAATGATGCCCATTATTGAGAGGGGTAGATCGATCCATTTTGCAAAGAGAGCCTTGACCAAACGGACCAGAAGGGAATAGTTCAATACAAATAGGTCATTGACATTTTCTGTGACATATACCCCTAAATATCTCTTAGGCCTTGAATTGACTAAGAGGTGAAGTTCTATAGGTAAAGATTTGTGTGCGCATTTGGATAATAATATCTCCGTTTTCAACTTGTTGATCTTGTACCAGCCCAGTTCTTTAAACTCTTGAAATACTTTAAAAACTTTCTTTAAATTTGCTGTATCTGAGTTTAAAAATATAGCGATGTCATCGGCATATCACTTAATGCTGGTCATGCCACTTATTGGCAGCTCAATGCTCATATCAGTTTGCACTGCTATTGTTAGGGGCTCTATGAATAGCACAAAAAGAATGGGCGACAAAGGACATCCTTGCCTTGTGCCCCTTGCAGCTTCGCAAGCCCCGGCATTTTGAGAGCTAATAATTATATGGGCAGTTGACCCTTTATGAAATCAAGATATGATCTGAATAAAGCTCTCAGGATACCTAAATTCTCTCAAGATAAAAGGCTTTCTGAACACGCTAAATCAAAAAGAACCTTATTTTGAGAAAAATAGTTTATAGCTTCTATTAAAAAGTGTGTGTAGAGAATAACGGTATGCCAGAAATAAAAAAAGCACTGGTCTGGATGAATAATAGAACCTTATATTCTGCTCAAGTAATTGGCCTGCAAATTATGCTAATCTTATAATCCATATTAAAAGACTAATGGGCCTATATGAGTTAAAATTCTCTTTGTTTTTATCCTTTTTCAACTGTGCGAAATGACACCGGGACCTCACCCTCCTCCAGAATATAATTAGCAAGCTTTGAAAGTTCAAATTTTACAATTGGTGCTAATTTCTTTAAACACTCAGCTGCTAGACCATCTTGACCAAAAGCCTTCCCATTAGACAATGCCCTCACAACCTCCTCGATTTCTCCATGAGAGAATTTTGCTAGTAGGATATGACTTTGACTAGCATGCAGCTTTGGAATGGGGTGCTGGGTTAAAAAATGCCAAAATAAGCAGTATCAATCTGTTGTTGCACACTATACAGTGCTTCATAGTGCTTACACTATCAACGGCATCTATACAAAACAAGTGTTAGTTTCAGCATCAAAAAGAGAAGTGACTGTGTTTTGCACTTTGACATTCTTGAACCTGCCACACTAAAATGTGCCTGCATATTCACTTTCTTCATAGGTCTTTTCAAGATTAGCATTATTGATGTGTAGGGAGAACATGGGCGCAGCTTACGGTGCAGCGCGCTGAAGCACCTACCGGCTCCTCGGGCGTCAGCACGCGGAGACGGCGTCTTCGGCGATTCCCTGGCGATTCCTTAGCTCCCATGAATGGGAGCACCTCTGCAGTACTGCGGGAACGTCTGCGGGGCTCCCGGTGCCTTCCCTGGGCTGGGCTGTGTTGGTTCAGGGCAAGGTCTGAGCTTGGACACTCCAGACGACTTCCCTTCTGGGTCAAGACCAGCAGAGTGAGCACTGAAGCTGCCGTTCGAAGGCAGAGGAGTTCCAATTCTGAATCCGGCAGGAAAGTGGTGTAGCAGCAATACTACTATTCGTTTTTATCCCAGCAAAGCAGCATTTCAAGATAAAGTAGGAGGCAGTGGGAGCGGAGTGGGCCAGCTGTGCATTGTGCACTGTAAGTTGGACTCTATGAGGTGCCATAATCCACCTGATAGGCAAAGTTTGCCTTGTGTTAAACCTGAAATTAGGGAAGGAAGTGAAAAGAGTGGCTTAAAGCTCCCAAAAAACATTAAAATCAGGAAGAAAACTGCAAGTTCCAAGTTGACTCCATCAGTGAAATCTTTTCTTAAAGTTAAGTCCCCAGCTAAGTTGGTTATTATGGAAGATGGGATGAATGGCAGTGTTCCAAAGGCACTGGTCATGGAGGCCGATGGGGAAGGTGGCTGTCAAGGAGGGGGGCATCCTCATGATTTGCGACAACATCTTTGATGGTGCCCCAAAGGACTCTGGTTTGCCAGGAGAAGGTTGGAGAGGCTATGGGTAGTGAAGAGATAGTCCCTGAATCTGAATTTCCATTGGTTGCGACGCCATTGGTAAGTGGGGCACCTGTTTCCCCCCTCCGATCTCCACTTCTGACTCAGTTGTATTTGGTAGCAGCCCAGTATCCCCTATTGAGATAGCGTTCTCGACATTGTCGAAGGATATTAAAATTGGCTCTGCTATCTCTGAGAATAATCAAGGGGAAATAAGGGAGGCCTGCGGAGGTCTGGAAAAAAACCTGGACCTTTTGGTGTTAAGGACACAAGCATTGGAGGAGGCGGTGGGAGAAATAAAAGTGGAAATCAGAGATCATAAAAGAGAAATTGATATGTTAAAGGGAATTGAGCAGTCCTTACAGAACAAGCTGTAACAGCTGGAAAACAATTCTAAGAGGAACAATTTGAGAGTGCTGAATGTTCCGGAGGGTGTGGAAGGTGAAAATTTAAAAAATGTTTTTGAGTTCTCTTCTTAAAGGCTCGCTTTCATTGGAAGAGACTCCGGAAGAAATAGCAAGGGATATCCAGCAGATTCATAGGGACCCTTTCAAGAAAAGGCCAGATAGTCTTAAACCTCAGAAGATTTTGATAAACTTCCAAACCTATTCTTTTAAAGAGAAAATCCTGACCCTGGCACTTAACCAGAAAACATTAAAGGGGGAACACTTTATGTTTGAGGTTAGGTCTGATTTGTCCAGTGCAACTATAAATAGGCAGTGGGAGCTGGGGAGGCGGATGGAGGATTTTAAGAAACAAGGCGACTTGGCTCAGATAAAATTTCCGGCAACCCTCAGGATTATGTATAAGAATAAAATGTATAATATAAGAGAGGTGAAAGTAGCGAATGAGTTGCTGGAGACTATTAAAGATGGAGATATTGAGAAATAATTTGTGCCCGCCGAGGGATGGCCAATTGGTGCTTCAAAATTGGGTCATGGACCCGAACAAAGGGAAGGTTCTCCTGGGGGGGCTAGGTGGGGCACGACTGTGGGGGGAGGTGAGGGGAACACAGGGTGGGGAGCAGATGGGGAAAATATTGGGAAAAAAAATCCTGTACACCTCAGCACATTAGACAACTCATAAGGGATGTATAAGAAGGGGGCAGCCACAGGTGTCAGTTGTAATAAAAAAAAACTTCAAATATTGTCCTGGAACGTGAATGGTCTGGGGGTGAGAGGCAGGAGAGACAGGATTCTACAGTATTTGAGGGACTCTTCTGCTCAGGTTTTGATATTGCAAGAAACGCACTTAACTGGGGATGAATGCAAAGCCTTGTTTAGAAATCAGAATTGGGTCCGCCTCTGTGTATGTACTGAACAGGGCTTTCAGACTAGGGGGGTGGCAATATTGTTTAAGCATCAGTGTGATCCGGTAATATTAAAGGTCAATACAGATACTACAGGTAGATGGATAATAATCAAAGCTAAGCTACTTGTTAGACCTCTCACTCTGGTAGGATTCTATGGCCCTAATAGTGATGCTACAGAGCCACTTAAGAAGCTGTTTTGTCAGCTGTTGGATTTTTCTGATCCATGTTAATGGCAGGAGATTTCAATATAATACTGGATAATAAGCTGGACAGATCAACTAAAAGCAGATCAATAGTTAACTCGAATTCTCAGCAGTTTCTGAGAAGGATGATGAAGGAAAGGGCATTGGCGGATTGGTGGAGGGATAGAGCAGGTTCACAGCAGGTTTTTTCATATAATAATAAGAAATATAGCCACTCTTCAAGGATTGATTTTTTCTTGGTGGATCAGCTATGGTGTAATGCGATAGCTAATAAAGTCTTCGCCCAGCCTGCCCAGCTTGTCCTGCCGAGCCTGGTGGGCCTCCCAGTCCCAGGCTCCTTTGCTGATGCCCTCACCTGGGGGCTATTGACATTATTTTGCGGGCGCTACATAGCGCAACACGCACTGCCGCCACAGTTGTTGTCTTCGCCCAGCCTGCCCAGCTTGTCCTGCCGAGCCTGGTGGGACTCCCAGTCCCAGACTCCTTTGCTGCTGCCGTCACCTGGGGGCTAGTGACATTATTTCGCGGGCGCTACATAGCGCAACGCGCACTGCCGCCACAGTTGTCGTCTTCGCCCAGCCTGCCCAGCTTGTCCTGCCGAGCCTGGTGGGACTCCCAGTCCCAGGCTCCTTTGCTGCTGCCCTCACCTGGCGGCTATAGACATTATTTTGCGGGTGCTACATAGCGCGCCGCGCACTGCCACCACAGATGTTGTCTTCGCCCAGCTTGTCCTGCCGAGCCTGGTGGGACTCCTAGTCCCAGACTCCTTTGCTGCTGCCCTCACCTGAGGGCTATTGACATTATTTTGCGGGTGCTACATAGCGCGCCGCGCACTGCCGCCACAGTTGTTGTCTTCGCCCAGCCTGCCCAGCTTGTCCTGCCGAGCCTGGTGGGACTCCCAGTCCCAGGCTCCTTTGCTAATGCCCTCACCTGCACGGGACACGCCTGGGCCAAGGGCAGGCCTGTCCTTGCCCACCTGTGCCCATCCGTGTCTGACTGAGGCTGGGCTGGGCTCCCCCTCTGGGCCCTAAGGTATGACATTGGGCCCTCTAAGTGTTTGTGATTGTTGAATCAATGTTTTCTACATGCGTAGATTCCTCAAAATAGATTTGTTGCCAGATCAGTTTGGGGTGGGGCCCGCGATTGTTCGATAGTGGCCGGCCAGGACACACTATTTTATTTTATAAGGCAATTGCACTGAGCAATTTTCCTCTCATTGTATTTGTTTTTTGTGATCTATATATTGCTTGCAATGGGGAAACGTAAAGCTATGGATGCCCAGGGCCCCCACAACGGCACCAAGAAACTGAAAAAACGCCCTATAAATCAAGTGAGTCCTGTGACTGGGAAACTGATTAATCCCTTGGACGAAATCGATTTGTTATTTGAGGAGGTTGATGCAATCTTGAAAAGTAACTCTCATTTACCAGCTAAAAAAAGCGGAATTCCTGGAGCGGTGAGAATTCTGGAAATTTTCTCCAAGACGAGGAGGACACTAACAACACATTCCTCACTCATGCTTCCCTCAAGTAAGGACTCTTCTGTCTCCAAGGACCAAACTATGTATTTGACAGCAGCAACTTCTGGTAGCTCTCGTGATGCTCCACACAGACAGACAGATTCTTTTACTATGGGTACTACGGTTAACCCTCCACCACTCAGCCCTGTGATTGTGGTGATTCCTAATATTCTGTGTACAAATCGCTTTGGGTCATTGGAGGAGGAGGGAGATTTGCCCGCTTGTGCAACTCATGCCCCCCTTGGAGATACTACAGAGAATAATACCCAAAGTATCAATGCCCCTGTTATTGATAGTGTGCTAATTCCTCATGAGGGTGTTAATTTAGCCCTAGTTCTACAAAAGGTGGATGAAGTCAAGACCTTGGTTATATCGCTAATGGGGTTACTGAAAGATTAAAGGGTGTTAGAGCAAGGTTGTAGCTGCCAGTCAGCAAACAAGAAGGTGGGAATAAGAGGGGGGAAAATTGTGCCCAAGTTAGGATTACAACCAGTTATTCCTCCCCCGAGGCAGCTATGAATCCCTCTCCAATTGACTCTCCCCTGTCTCTTGCTGAGAGTAATCAGTTAGTTCCCAAAAGGTCATGGCGGAAGTGCACTGGAACTTCTAATATTAGTGTCTCCCAGGGGGATGCTTGTGCTGTGGCTTGGCCTCGTCCTGTGGATGGTGTATCTCGGGTGACTTCCGCACTCCGAGTTTTTGGTGGAGCGGCTGATCCCATGGGCCCCCCCCCCCCGGATGAGGCATGCCCTGCACTGGCATTCCACGGCAGGTACAGCAGTTACCGTGCCAGGGCCAAACAAGTAGGGAAGCGCGTTGATTGCAGGACATCGTGTGGAGGGCAGGAGCCCTTTAAATCTTACTCGCGCTCCCGCCGTCGCGGGAAGCGCGTTGATTGCAGGACATCGTGTGGAGGGCAGGAGCCCTTTAAATCTTACTCGCGCTCCCGCCGTCGCGGGAAGCGCGTTGATTGCAGGATATCTTGTGGAGGGCAGGAGCCCTTTAAATCTTACTCCCGCTCCCACCGCGCGGGACGCGCGCGGGCCCGTCATTGCCAGGAAGAGGCAGGGCAGGGCCACCCCCCTGACATTTTTCCAAAAAACCTTCTGGACTCCAGGACTAGGCACCTTACATGCGTTTGGTTGCCTGAAGGTACTGTGTTGGTGCTTTGCCTGTTCCCCCTTGTTTTAAACATTTTAGTAGTGAAGAAATCATTTTTATATATTTAAATATAGCTCCGTGAGTAATCAGGCCATTAAATTAATTAAATAAATTACATTACATTTTACAAGCATGGGTAAAAGGAAACACTCAAAACTAAACAATCCAGTTTTAAAAGATAGTTCATCCATATTAAAATATATCTCTGGGGCGATGGGAATGATAGATAAGCAAATCGCTACTGTTGAAGGGAAAATGTCATCATCTAAAGAGTGCTCCCATGAATCACTAGGGACCGCACTATCGCAACACAATTCCCCATCTAGTGAACAGGGGGATGGTCTTTCAACAGTAAGGCTTACAAATGGACGTGTTAAAGACTCTTCGAACCTAATTTACTCCATGGATGAAATATCCCCTGTCGCCAAGCGACCAAGAAAACCAGAGGCAACTCCGGTGGACAAGACCGCAAAAACAATGCCAGTGATAGACCTAAGAACTACCCCAATTAAAAAATATTCAAGAAAATCAATGCGGAAGAAACCCCTAACCTCAGCTGGAGACTCTCCTTATAAATCTTCACGAGACAGTGAATCATTTGAAATCATCCATCGGGGACACTTTGGACTCTATGTCGGAGCGCCTAAAGGGGGTGGAGTCTAGGCTTGAGGCAGGTCTTGTAATAATAAAATCCATACAACAGGAACACACGCATACTCAAAGCAAGGACCACAGAAGTACATTGCGGTCCCCAGAACGGGAGAACACCAGACACCCTATTCCATACAATAGGCCAATCAGTTCACACCAAAATATTCAACCTCAGACCGAACGTCATATTCAACCAATACCTCCCTCGCTGTATCACTCTATCCAACCCTCCTCCCTATCTAATACACCACATAATCCTTCTCCTGACAACAAAATTCCAAAACCCACACTTTGCAAGACAACTAGTAGTGCTACGCATAGGGCAGCAACTACCTATCACCACTCAAATCCAGGGAGAAATACAACTAGTAGGAACAAACCCCTGAATCACATCTTCCTCCCTAGTGACTTGCTACATCTCCCCCCGGAGGCCACACCATATGTTGTGGTCTTGGCTAATGTTCCACCGATAGACGATCAACAACACGAAACATGGTCGGCCTTGAGAAACAAGGCCCTCTATTGGATCGGGACACGAATGGGCCCTGGCTCAGTGAGGACCCTTTTTGATGACATAAAAATGGTCAGAAGAATTAAATGGATAGGGAACAGCATGAAAGTACTAACTGAGTACTGTGTGGTCCTTTCTTTTGGCTCACCAAACCTAGTGAATAGAATTATCCATGTCTTAGGAGCCAGACAAGTCACCCCACAAGGAATCTCGCTACTACCCCTGGGTTATTTCTATCAAAGACCAAGGGAAAACAACTCCATCCACCCACAGCGAGCTGTAGCATCTTCAGTCAGCCCAGACTTATCTATAACATGCAATAGATTTTACCCCCTTTCAACATTGGAAAATATAGATTGACTGGATATGAAGCAGTCAGCTATCCCTGAAAGAGTAGCCAAAACAATTGATATACCAGGGACGGACCTACGTAAGGAAGCCAGATCACACACTAAGGCTCCTGCAAGAAATGAGAGTTTACCTTATCTAAGCCAGGACGATGATCCCAAACGTATATTAAACTCAACCAACAGCATTACCCCCCCCCTTCCCCCCCAGAGGCTCAGCACTGTAACCCTAAGCAGTACCCTAACCAGAAACCGGAACTAGCTTTACTATTCTGGAATATTGCAGGCTTAGCCAATAAGCTAGACAACGAGATTTGGGCCAACTTCTTAGCAGATTACTCATGTGTTTGCCTACAAGAAACATGGCTCCTAACTCCCGCCCATATAAATGGCTATAAAACATTTCATACTCCTGCCAAGCAGTCAAGGCACGGTAGACCCAAAGGGGGACTATGCACATATATTTCCAACAAATTACCCCTACAGAATTTAGAGATGCAATTTACGAGTCCATATTACCAATTGATTGAGAGTAACCTGGACCACAACACCCACTTAGTCATCATCAATTTTTATAATAACGCTGTTCCAGGAGAGTTCTCCAATATTTTAGTGGGAATGGAAAACGACCTAAAAAAAATATTTGGAAAAAACAATCAAGAGATCCTATTGATATGGGGGGGTGATTTTAACATCCATCCGTGTGAAGAAATTTCAGATAAGCTATGTGGTTGGGACTCGGAAGGCATAGGTACAAGCCTCCACTTCTCTCATAATGCTCAAGGAGAGGAAATTAATTTACTGGCTCAAACCTATAACCTCTCCTTTGTAAATGAATTAGTTTTGGCCGATCCACAGTTTAAACCAACATATAATGGAAGGGGCGCAAACACAGTGATCGATTATGTCCTAATGTCTAGTCACTTTGCTCACTATCTTACAAATTACTCATTGCATGACATCGCAATTAGTGATCACTATCCTCAGAGTATGAATCTCTTAATATCTCCCCTCTTAGTAGCTAGGGAAGATAGTATTATACTGGCAGATGATATTGAACTGGCACCGCGCAACGGATATACTATGAAGTGGGCCCAGACAGACCCCAAGTCTTTACTGAAACAGGTAATACGCCAATGTAAACAGGCTTTTGCAGACTGTCTAAGAGAGAACCCACATCCAGGGCAATGTCTAAGTGCATTTATAACGATTACACAAACCATAAAAGAAGCCCTCACCATTAAAAGTAGTAAGGTAGAGAAAAAAAGGATGTGCGGATGGTTTGACCAAAATTGCACCCAAGCACATAAGAGACTGAAAAAGGCCCTAAATGCCCCAAAAATGTGCTGGAGTGACATACGCAAACGCAGACAGGAATATAAGACAGCAATAAAGAAAAGGAAACTGACTATAAAAACAAACTTGTGGGAAACCCTCCATATAGCAAGTCGTAAGAAAGACCACATACTCTTCTGGCAGACAATAAATTCCCCCATGCTAGGGGACAGTGACATTCCTAGGATGGAAATTGCTATCTCCGAAGAAGACTGGGTAGCACATTTCTCTAATATATATTCCCTGATGAGTGATACACTAGACCATACTCACGACCATGATGCACAGGAAAGTCCGCGCTTAGTCATAACCCCCCAATTTAGCCTTCAAGAGGTAGAGGAAGCTATAATAGAAAGTAAATCAGGGAAAGCGCCAGGCCCTGATGGCGTTCCGATCGATATATTCAAGGCCAATATGGAGCTGTGGGGGCCTGTACTGACGCAGACATTAAGGGCTATCTGCACATGCGGACCCCTACCATCTTGGAGAGACTCTAACATAATCCCAATATATAAAAAGGGTGACCGCCTCAATCCAGCCAGTTACAGGCCAATCTCCCTGCTGGACACAACAGCTAAAATAGCAGGGAGAATAATTCTGAACAGGCTACAAACATGGGCAGAGGAAAATAATGTTCTAACCCCGGTCCAGTATGGATTCCGAAAAGGAATCGGAACAGTGGAACAAAGTCTAAATCTAAGTCTTATTATTGCAAAGTATACTAAGATCAGAGCAGGCAACCTGTACCTGGCCTTCATTGACTTATCATCAGCCTTTGACTGTGTAATCCATGATAAATTATGGGATATTTTAAACAGCATGGGGGTGGAACCGGCCATAATCCAATTTATTCGTGAAATGTACACAGGGAGCAGAGCAAGAGTGAGGTACGGCCTAAAAGGGGAATGCACTCGCCCCTTTGGTCTATACAGAGGAGTGCGCCAAGGCTGCGTTCTTGCTCCGTTCCTGTTCTCAATGTACATAAACAACTTAGACAAAGAACTGGCCACTAAATGTAAAGATCTACCCCAAATAGATAACCGACCTGTTCCGGCATTACTATATGCAGATGACGCAGTACTAATGGCTAGGACCCCAATAGCTCTCCAGAAACTCTTAACAACCTGTATCACATACATGACACAGCTGGGTCTTACTGTCAACCGCTCCAAAACTTTCATCATGAACTGCGGTGGGAAGCGCGGCAAGTCTTATACCATCACTATTGCAGATAGCAAGGTCGAAACCGCGCAATCCTTTTCATACCTGGGCATAACGCTTGATAAGTCGGGTTCCTGGGCCAACTGCAGGAAGATGAAGAGAGTGCACTTGATCAAAACAACGATGGCACTACGACTCTTCTCCAAAAGGCTTGGGGGGATTACACCACCTAACATGGTAAAGATCTACAAAGCCAAGTGTATTCCAGCTGTTACGTACGGGGCAGGAATTTGGGGTCATACAAACTGCGATCTAGTTCAGACTGTGGAGAATGATTTCCTACGACATCTGTTGAGGGTACCAAAAGGCACCTCATTGTACGTTACGCACTCGGAACTTGGGGTTCCTTTTATTGCAGACCTGATAAAGATACAGCCATTGCTATTATGGCATAAAGTCTGGACCTCGGAACACACCAGTTTTAATAAGGCCATTTTTACCGACTGCACAAAGTCATTATACACATCAAGGGTACCATGGTTAAAATACATCATGACCTTTTTTGAAAAATTGGGCAACAAAGACTACTACTCAAATCCAGCCTCGTTGCAGAAGATATCTAGGAAGGACCTGAGTAAACTGGCATTAAAATATCTAGAAGATATACGCTGGGGTGTGGAATCGAAAAAAACTTCAGTCATTCAAAACCAAATAATTTTGAAGGCGGAGGGCATGCAGCCTTACTTGGCAAATATGGTACTCCCTCGCCACCGTTATGTGCTTACTAGACTTAGGCTAGATACGTTTCATCGCCTAGTTTCATTTCCAACTATGAATGATTGGTCCATCTTGTTAAAACCATGCCCCTGTGATGCAAAAACACTGCAATCCACAATACATGTGGTTTTATTTTGTAATGTTTACGCCTACCAGAGGAAACGTTTAGTTGTTCCACTTTTAAGGAAAATTAATCTCCCCCAATGTTGCACAGCCTACGCCTGTCTCCAATCACTATCTTCCTTAGAGACGTGCGGAATTTTAGCTAATTTTTTATGTTCGGTATTAAAGATAAGGAAATCCATGGGGGAGGCGTTCAAAACATAATCTACTGTGATAGGTTTCTTTCATTGTTGTCTGCTTTTTACTACATTTTTATCGTTTTACCTATTTGACTTTTATTCTTTATTGAAACACATGTATCATAACCAGAGATCTTTTTATGACTGTTATGTCTTTTGTGACTTGGTGAAAGTCGAATAAAGATTTTGTACTACTACTAGAGACAGTATTGTCTGCATGGTCAACGTTCCCAAACTGTCACCTGGTTCCTTCGAGGACCATGAGTCTTTGACCAGTAAGGTTACCCTCTGGTTACGCTTTAGATGCAATTGTCTCTCGGTCATTCGTTCTGACATCCTCGAGGTAGAAAGACACAGTCAACCTGGGCTAAATTCTGATTTTATTTCTGTTTGTTTTACTAAAACAACTTTTGTGAATCAACTTATAGAATTTACAACTCGAACAAGTGACCTATGGGCTAAGAGAAGGGTTGGCATTAGCCTCTCTCTAAAATTACCTGACTCACGCACAGAGAAGCTCTCTAATGAGTTATTCCCGCTTCCAGGACATGAACCCCTTGTGGGGCTTAATACTTCTCACTCCCTGGATGCTATTGATTGACTAAGTAGCAATCAGGAAGTGTGGCCTGGTGTTACTACCGGGAATATCTGTGTGGAAGAGGGCTATAGCTCTGCCCATGGTAATGATATAGCTATTTCTGAGCTACTATTACTAACATGGAATGTAGCAGGTCGTGGAAAGAAGTTAGGGGACTTAGAGTGGGCTTCTTTTATTAGTAATATGCACATTTGTTTGTTCCAAGAGACTTGGATTGATGGGCAAATTTGTATTGATGGGTTCTCTTCATATAACACTCCAGCTCAATTACCAGAGAAGGGCCTGGGCCACGCTAAAGGGGGTCTATTAATGCTTATCAATAAGAATCTGCAATGTGAACATTCACTATTAAAGACAGACTCAGCGGATTTAATGGGAGTTCAACTCACCTTTCACCGTGAATTTAAGATCATTGTCATTAATGTACACGCCCGATTTGTCTCACGGGGTTCTGAGTCTCAAACCTTGATCCAGTTGACACAACTCCTGGATTTGTTAAATCCTCCGTTCTATCTAATATTAGCAGGAGACTTAAATTGTACCTTTGAACCCTCTTATATGACTAATGGACTAACAGATGAAGAAGATGAAATGTGGGGAATCCCACAGCTAACAATCAATCGCCAATGCACTCGATCCCGTGTGGCCCTTCAGTTAGCTACATTATGTCTTAAGTATAGACTTAGGGCTTGTAATGGACGCACTCCCTCTGATCTAAATCTGGCACCCACCTTTAAACGTGGGATGTCCTTAAGTGTATTGGATTACTTCTTATTAGATGTCAGACTGTGGCCGCTACTAAAGGACATGAAGGTAGAAGCCCGATGCGAGAGTGACCATAGTCCCTTGTTACTTACCATGACCGGTGATACTTGAATGTACAATGATCTGTGGTTCCCTCTCCATTGTTGAATAACAATCTCACTAGGGTCCCCTGGCCCAAGGTTATGTCAAACCCTCATTTAATAGCTGGGACCTACAAATCATTTGTAGATGTGCTGGCTATTTATGAGGACTCCGAAGTTGATAACATCCCTATTTTGAAAATCCATCGAGTTGTTGAAGGGATTGCAAAGGTTCTTTTATAGAAAGACCAGCTCTAAACCCCGTGATGATCTTCCCAAGGATGATAGAGGATGGTCCAACGAGGACTGTAGTAAGGCCAAATCTGCATTAAAAGTTGCTATTATGACTGGTTCTTCAGCAGAGATTCAATCAACCAGTTGATTATATAAGAGGGCTCAAACGTTAGCTAAAAGGTTATGGGAAGATTTGATATGGCAAGGCCTAACTCTTGCAACGAAAAACGATAACAATAGGATGTTTTGGGAATAACTGTCTAGAGGGCAAGGAGGGGGCAGGAGGTGTATAAGCAACCATATTCAACCCGAGACTTGGGTAGATCATTTTACCCAACTCTATGCTGCCCCCTGCAACCCCTCAGCTGATCATTCTCTAACATAGGATTCTACTTCATTACATCTGGTAGGCCCGGGTGACTGTGATGATCCACTTGTTTTTTACCATAGAGGAAACCATAGCCGCAATCAATTCTCTAAAACCAGGGAAAGCTCCTGGGCCTGATAAGATACCAGGCGATTTATATAAATCCAAAATAACTATCGGGTCCTGGTACATCAACATGATTTCAAACAGAATTGCTGGTGGTGGTGCTATTCCTAGCACCTGGAAGGGAGCCGAGATAATTCCCATCTTCAAAAAGGGCAATGCAAACTCCCCTGTTAATTATAGACCCATTAGCTTGATTGATAATTTACAGAAAATCTTTGCTTAGCAACTATTAGAGAGGCTAACTAGTTGGGTCCAAGACCATCAAGCCCTCTCCACTCTTCAAGCGGGCTCCCGTCCTTCAACCAGCACAATAGATCAAGCTTTTAGACTGGTTCTCTTGAATTGGAAATATTTGGTTCTCGCTAAACAATCCCTATATGTTGTTTTCGTGGATCTTAGATCTGCCTTTGATCTGTTTCCCAGGGAAAAGCTTTGGGAAGTACTATTCCAGATGGGTGTTCCTATCAATATAGTTTTCCTTTTACAGCGGATACACGCCAACACATATGCACAAGTGAAGTGGGGTGATCAAGGAGAACTGACAGACAAAATCCCCATACAGAGGGGAGTTCGCCAGGGTTGTGTCCTGGCCCCTACTCTATTCACCCTATTTATCAACAGAGTGGTACAAATTTTGTCTGTATGTTCCAATGACGCTCCTACGTTGAATGAGCAGAAGATTCCAATACTACTATTTGCTGACGACTCTCTTCTTATTTCCAAGACCCCCATGGGCCTTCAAATCCTTGTAGACAGATTCAAATCTTTCTGCGATGATCATGGTTTGGAACTGAACGTCAACAAAACAAAATTGATGGTGTTCACCCCCGGCTCTCGTCAGAGATGCACCATCAATTTGGATGGGGCCATATTAAACAGAGTTAAGACCATAAACTATCTAGGCGTGAGGCTATCAAATAATCTGCTTTAGGAGGAACAAATTAGCAAAAGCACAGGGCTTCTTCAGCACAGAGCGGCTGCTATCCTGCGCTTTTACAGGAATTCTCTATCTACAGCTGTAGTTCCAGCCATTAAAATCTACCTAGCAAAGGCGCAGGGCGCTGCCGCTTACGGTGCAGAAATCTGGGGATTTTATGAGAGCAAAAGATTAGCAGTAGGAGAAAACAACTTTGCTAGGGCCTTAGTTGAGTGCCCCCGCAGCACACCCCTGATTCCCTTGTTCCTGGATTTAGGTTTTAATCGTATAGCTGATTTGATAGCTCTAAGACCCTTGCTATACTGGGTAAGGATCTGGACAGTCCCAGAACTTCTTATATATAGAGACTCAGTCCTCGATATACTTAGGAGGCCGGAAGCGGCTACCATCCCATAGGTTAAGCATGTATCGAACTGGTTCCGTGTTCTGGGTCTACGAAGGTTCTGGGAAGAGCCATATAATTTTGAGAGATGTGATAAAACTATCTTGAAGACAGCATACTGGTCTTATGTAAGAACCATTCTGGTTTGTTCTATATCTCATGATCGGTTGACCAACACATTCATAGACTTCAAGTGGTATCCCCAGTATGAACAATATCTTGATTTATTCCTGATGTACTGGGGAAGGGCCTCTATGCTGATCTAGTTGCACTAAAACCATTGAACACTTTATGTTTTTTTGCCCTGATTATACTATTCCAAGGTCAAAATGGATTAGTGGAACTTGTCGAGACTTGGGCTTGAGCCAGTGCACCACAGCTATCAGGATTCTAAAGAGCGATACTACTAAATCTGTAATTCTCGCGGTTAGCAAGTTCCTTGTGACCGCTTGGAGTATACGACACCGCTCATTGAAATACATTTTTCCTTCTTTTATTATTAATTATTTTAGGGTGCAGGAACCAAAAGATACGATGTAAAGGGATGTTTTTTACTATTGACAAGTTTTAATAATTGTATATACATAATAAGTTATTATGATTAGGATGTACTATTTTATTCCATTTTAAGTCTTTTAATCCTGTTATTCACTGTATTTGTTATGCTTTGATGGCCTTTATTGACCGAATAAAGCTATTATTATTATTATCATTATTATTATTATTATTATAGTGTGTCTTCCCCCTCATCTATCTGATCATGGAGCGGTTGTATTAAAAATGAATCTACTAAAAGAGAGGGAGGTGAGTCGGTGGACGTTTGACCACTCCTTATTGTTAGATGGAGAAGTTGGAACCAGGCTGCGTGTAGAGACTGAGGAGTTTTTTAAAGAGAACTTAGGTACAGCCCCAATCCATGTGGTTTGGGATGCCCATAAGGTAGTGTTACAAGGGATTCTTATGAGCATTGCCAGCTATAAAAATAAGTTGCATAGGGAAGAATTAGAGCACCTGGAAATAGAAATGAGGAATTGCAGAGAGCAGTTATTGAAGAGTACAGATGAAAGGGAGAAGCGTGTAAGGCAGCAGAGACTGGATGTTATTAAACAGCAAGTTGAAGCTCTTTTGCAATCAAGGGTCGTAAAGCGATGGGAGGCAAGCAAGTTGGCGCACTTTGAATATGGGGAAAGCCCAGGGAAACTATTGGCATGGAAAGTTAAAAGGGATCAAGTAAGGAACTGTATCAAGGAAGTTGAGGTAGAGCAAGGACAGAGGACCAGAGAGAGTGGGGAAATAAATAGGGCCTTTTTGCAATTTTTTTCCCAACTTTATACGGAAGAGATTAAGGTTACGGAATCGGTTGTTCAAACTTGGTTGGGGGAAGATACTCTCCCCTTTCTATTCTCAGAGCAGCAGCATTGGTTAAATAGACCTATCACTTCAGGCGAAATTACAGCTGTCTTGAGGGGAAGCAAGGGGGGGAAGGCACCAGGCCCTGATGGTCTCCTGGGTAAATTGTGTAAGGCTCTGGAGCAGGTATTAACGCCTTTCCTGTGAAGATTGTTCTCTGAGGTTTTTACAAATGACTCCCCCATTCCTGCGTCTTGGAATGAGGCAGTCATTTCACTAATTCTGAAACCAGGTAAAAATCTGGCTAGGTGTGAGTCATATAGACCTATTTCGCTGCTAGACTCGGATTACAAGCTATTTGCAAAGGTTTTATCGGATAGATTAAATCTTGTGGCAAAGGATTTGATTAATACAGATCAGAAGGGGTTTGTTAAGGGCATGTATTTACACTGCTCACGCATACTCTAATTGGAGCAATGGATTTGGCAACTGATTATAAGATCCCCTTGGGGGTTATAGCTTTGGATGCTACGAAAGCTTTTGATAGGGTCAATTGGGGTTATTTAGCTCAGATTCTGAGCAATTATAACTTAGGAGATAACTTTTGTAGGGCTATAAAACTGATTTATCCTGACCCCTCTGCTAGAATTCTAATCAATGGGAAACTAACAAACTCTTTTAGGATTCCGAGGGGAACTAGGCAGGGCTACCCGCTGTCTCCACTTTTGTTTGATCTGTATATCGAACTTTTTGCCAGGAAAATAAGACAGCTTCCTGAAATAGCTCCTTTTAAATGGGAGTAGTGGGAGAGGAAAGTAGCACTTTATGCAGATGATTTAATGGTATTCACCGCAGACTTATCGACCGCACTCCCAGCCCTACTAAGGCTAGCCGAGGATTTTGGCTCTGTCTCTGGCTATCAGGTTAGTTCAGAAAAGACTGAAATTATGGCATGGAACCAGGAAGGGGATGGCTGGCATGGGAAGGCTGAAATGCATTATTTAGGTTTATTAATTACACAAGACATTGAGAAATTGGTGGTGAAAAATCAGGAAGCATTGTTAGAGGATTGTATTAATTTAACGAAGGGATGGGCCTATCTTCTGTTGACAGTACTAGGAAGGGTAAACCTGGTTAAAATGTTTTTTCTCCCCAAAATTAATTTTATCCAGAATGCTATTCCGCTAAAAATGAATAGTAGATATCTCAATAAGCTTCAACAGGCTATCACTTCATTTATTTGGGCATGTAAGGGTCCCAGGATTGTGTGGAAAAAGCTGCGGAGGAGGAGAGAGAAGGGAGGCTTATCACTGCCGGACCTACAGCTGTACGCTTGGGCCTTTCTGCTGAGGAACTCGAGGTTGTTATTTACCTCCCTGGATGATACAGCTATAGGCGGAATATTCAAATCGATGACAAGAACTATCCAGGGGGCAGCAAATCACTTTCTTTTTAAGTTTGGTGATCCAAAATTCTTTAAAAAAATAAGATAAAAAATGTTGAGGGAGGCAGCAATGTGTTGGCATCAGGTGAAATCCATTATTAAGATCAACTATTACAATCAGCGAGTTCCGATCAGGGACTCTCCGGGCACTCCAGAATGTTTGAAAGATGCCTTGGCCAGACCAATAAGAGAAGCCGAATTGGAATACTTGGGTGATTTTATACAGGAGGCAGTGGTGCTCTCCTGTGAAGAACTGAGAGATATGACTGGCAGCCTGGACACAGTCTATTCGACGAAACAGGTTGGGGGAAAATCCCCTATCAGAAGACCTTTTTAATGGCTCCCCCAATGGTAGTAAGGTTGCAAAGTGGTATTGGGAGATTCTGGAGTTGATCGATGGTGATTTTAAGTTGCCGGAGCAGTTATGGCAAGGCACTATGACAAAAGAAATAGCACAGTCAGGGTGGCAAGAATCCATGAGAATGTGTTTTGAGGTAGTTAAGACTGCCCCGCTGAGGAAAAACCATTTGTATGTGATACACAGAGCTTATATCACCCCAGCAAAACGTATGAAAATAAAGAAAGGGGAAATGGTGAATTGTGTTAAATGTGGAGTTCCAAACGCCTCTGACGTTCATATGTTTATGAAGTGCCCAGGAGTTGTTTCTTTTTGGTCTGAGGAGGTGGGAACGCTGTCACAGATTATAGGGAAGGAATTGACTGTAAATCTCCCTCTTATTATTTTCGGCAAGCCGTATGACTCGGTAGGGTGGTCGAGAAATAGTAGGAGCCTGCTGTTTTTTTGCTATTTTTTTAGCCAGAAGGGAGATTTGTTTGAAGTGGGTGATGGCAGCCCCCCTTATATAGGAGCTGGCTGGACATGCTCGTGAATACAGCCAAATTAGATCTGAAGGTGGGTGGCCCTGAACAGAGTTGGGAAAAAAGGAAACTATGGGCTCTGCTCCTGAAATGGGCCCCTCCTCAGGGATACATTGTCCAATGATTCCAAAACACCTCTTACATCTGTGCCAGCCACAGGGGGCGACCCCAGGTAGGTTGAGCAGGTGATATGGGGCCCTCCTTGGGGGGTATGTCCACTTTTGTTTCGGATACAATAGTGAGAACCCTGTGGAATTAAGATGCGACTTACCGGTGAGGTGTATTAGGACTTAAAAAAAGAAGAAAAAAAAAAGATTAGCATCATTGACAATATACCTTCACTTTTCATAGTAATCATGCATGCGTGTTATTGCCTGTTTAAGCATTGATTTGTTATTGATGGTTCTATTATGGGAATATGCCAAACTAGCTTGGCGAAGTACTGCCTCCAAACCTGTCCTATGGCCTAAAAGCTGCTTGCTCTGCATAATCCATCTAGAAGTTATATGGCCACGAATAGTTGCCTTGAATGCGTCTCAGATGTTACCAACGCTGGCAGTGCCCTCGTTCAGCTCAAAGTAGCTTATTATCTCATAATTTATCACCTTGCACCATTCTTCAGCTTCGAGATTCACTTTATTAGAGTGCCATCTTCCACCGAGCCTCTCTACCTTATTACCTTCTACTAACATCTCTACCAGGGAGTGGTCTGAAAAGCTATTCAGAAAATTTTCATAAGTGCTTAGCTTCAGCTCTCGAGAGGATAAAAAAATCCAATCTAGAGGCAGAATTATATTTTCCCAAGAAGCAGGGATATTCCCCCATTTCTATGTATCTTTCTCGCCACTGATCAACTAGGTTCAAGCTTTTCATATAGTCTAATATAGCTTTTGCCACTCGTCAGTTTTTTCTGCTTTAGCGTCTGGGAGGTGAAATTCAGCACTGGATTTAAGGGAAAATTTAAATCCTCTCCACCCCCCATAATCACTGGTCTGGGGATACTTAAAATAGCCTGGTAGAGTGTGATCATTGGGATAGGGTCATCGGGAATGAGAGCATATATAGTAGCTATGGATATTCTAGAACTAGTATGTAATCCCATCTGCCATCATTGTCAGTTTGAGAAAAAGTGACCTGCTATAGAAAATATTAGTTTACATATATTGCCACCCTTCTATGGGCGGTGCTTGTGCTTGATATACATTGATGACCTGCCCATTGTTTGAACATTTTGGGCCTGATTCTGACCCCGGCGGTTCCTTACCGCCGGGGCCAGGGTCGGCAGGAGCACCGCCAACAGGCTGGCGGTGCCCCGCAGGGCATTCTGACCGCGGCGGTTTTGCCGCGGTCAGAAGTGGAAAACCGGCGGTCTCCCGCCGGTTTTCCGCTGCCCATTAAAATACGAGCTGCGCCGCCATGGGGATTCTGACAGCCCATGCCGCCATCCTGTTCCTGGCGGTTCTCCCGCCAGGAACAGGATGGCGGTATGGGTTGTCGTGGGGCCCCTGGGGGCCCCTGCAGTGCCCATCCCAATGGCATGGGCACTGCAGGGGCCCCCGTAAGAGGGCCCCACAAAGAATATCACTGTCTGCATTGCAGACAGTGAAATTCGCGACGGGTGCAACTGCACCCGTCGCACCTTCCCACTCCGCCGGCTCAATTCTGAGCCGGCGCCCTCGTGGGAAGGGAGTTTTTCACTGGGCTGGCGGGCGGCCTTTTGGCGGTCGCCCGCCAGCCCAGTGTAAAACAAAGAATAGCCGCAGCGGTCTTCCGACCGCGGTGCGGTATTCTGGAGGGAGGAAGTCTGGCGGGCGGCCTCCGCCGCCCGCCAGACTTAGAATGAGGCCCTTTATGTTTTAGTTCCCTTTTGTCCTGAAAATGTGACTCCCAAATAAGCACAAAATTCGTTACCAGTCTTCAGTAGTCCAAGTTTTACACTCATTGTTTAAACCACCAGCGTTAAACGTGACAATACGGAGCCCTTGGTTATATGCTGTCATCTAGGTGAGTTCAGACCTACCCGGAGAGAGGGGCTTGGTAGACAGTAATAAATCTCCCATGCTGATAGAAAAAAAGAGCAAGTGTGAAGATACCTTACTTTGGCAAATAAACCATCCCTTTACGCCTCTAGACATCCTTCTACTTTGCCCCCCTCCCCTAAAGTGATAGCTGTGCTTTAGAACAACTGGAAAGCACCATAGATGTCAAATTTCTGCATACTTTGAAGTACCCGCCCCGTGCTGGAAAAAATGGACTTATTAGAAATGCTGACATGGTAATGCCACCGAGGAGCAAAGTGTCAACCATGTGCCTATTAGTGCAAAGCAAATGTGTTATAAATAAAGTGATAAAGTGCATTACATAACATCCGGAGGTGCCCCCACAGTGCCAAGAACCAACAAAGTGCCATGTGCTACAGTAATAAATTGTCTTCAATTGACTCCCGGAGAAAAGGCAATATTAAAATATTTTTGAAAGTGCCAGTGCATCAATATAAAACATATCAGAGCAAATGGCCAGATGATCGCCATACTTTCCCACCCTGTTAGGATTCTATGAGGTCTCTGAATAGGCACAGATTTGGCCATCCCCTTAATAACCTTTGGCTGTCCTGCAGATTCTGAAGTGCTTCTTAGCTTTCCTATCTGTGGTGGCTCTACCTGCCTGGGCCAAAGTGCTCCCAGATCCAACAATCTTGTCTGATACCGCTAAAATAGTTACGAATGCTTCAATTTTTCCCACTACAAAACACCATACACCCCAACTTGAACACCCCAAGAAAGGATTTAACCCTCATCTTCTCCCACCCACCCCAAAGTAGCCTTAGTGCCATGGTACTGCACCCCTGCGCACTCATAACCCAGGAAGCCCCAGGATCATTGCGTGGCTGCCTTTATTATACTGTGTATAAAACAATTGCAAAATAATGACTTAAATATTCACAGTGCTTTCTGTTACTTGCTAGGACCTCTTAGCATCTACACTAATCACATAAAGCAATTATTGGTTCATAATGTAAATGAGTGCAGTTCCCACCAAATAATTTAATGTGAATTTATATTTCATTCAAGGTGTGTGTGCTATTTTATGTGATGTTGCTGGGAAGGTGAAAAAATAACAAAATGTTGTAGAATATTTTGTCTTAGCCATGCTTAAACTGGCATTTTGTACTGTTATCAGTACATACCTTAAACAGAAAATCTTAAAATGGTTCTACAGGTGCCCTTATGACCCATGACTGATAATTAAAGGAAGCAAAGGCAGAAAAGCCATGTTAAGAATGAATACAGATGAATTCATATAGAGTTCTACATAACTATGTCTTTGTCTTTGCAGAGTCATTAAAAGTAAATAGATGCCAGGCATTTTTCTCTTTCACTTCTGGGTCATTTTCATAGGCAAACTTCTATAGGAAATCCGGCATTATATACAATGCTAAATTCGTTTCTGTGGAATGTTATGGTGAGGGTTATGGGGAGGGATGAATCGTTTGTCTTACATTCAAAGGGCTCAGAATGCATTTTTTAACAGGTTGGTGGGAGTTTCTGACAGCTGTACGATGTACATATGTTATTCTGAGCTTGGCCTTTTTTTTAGTTGTTTTCATTTGATTTTTCACTAAAAAGCATTACAACAACAGCCATGCACAGTAGGATGACAGCCACATTTGCACAAGTCTGAATCAAATACAGTTCTCTTTGAAGCACCCCAACAACATCACATTAGAGATTTAAACAAAAGCGTACCCTGAAACAACATGATAATGGCGAGAGGAACCTAGCAGGATCGAAACCTGACAGAAAAACAAAAGCTTGCGGCATTAAATTGATAGCAACCAAAAGTAACCAAGTGCGCTCTGCCAGAAGAACGACCGCAGGATTCTAATTCAGGGAGTCACGGGCAGGGAGTCAGGTAGCGGCTGGCAACCCTGATCTGTGCCCCCTCCTTCCCCAATGTATCCTCCGCAGTGAGCAAAGAGGAGTCCCTCTGGCAGAGGAAAATGGTGAAGAGCTCCCATAGATCTTTAGGACAAGAATATAGCGGCATGTGCTCTGAATAATTTGTTAGTAGCGTTTGACAATTTGCCACTTCGCTTAACCATGCTTTAATGGTGGGGGCTTGTTTCCTGCCCCAGCGTTTGTCCACCTTGCTACCTTGCCTTTGGCTAATAGAAGCAACATGGCTGTAAGGCGTTGGTACGTAGTGAGTGTATCTTTCACATATCCCATTAGCCCGACCACAGGGGTAATGGGGTAATGGGGTAATGGGGTGGGGGGAGGGGTAAGGAGTCAGTAATGATGATGTAGACCTTGTAGGAGGCTGGCCTGGCTTGTAGTGGGTACCAATGGTACTTACACCTTATGCCAGGTCCAGGTATCCCTTATTAGTAGAGTGTAGTAGTGTTCTAGCAGCTTAGGCTGATAGAGGTAGCTATAGAGGAGACATGCAGAGCTCCTGCAATACCACTATATCATATAGGTACTATATCATAAGAAAGACAATACTCATAGTTACTAAAAATAAAAGTACTTTATTTTAGCGACAATGGGCCCAAAATATCTCAGTGGATATACTCCCTTAGGAGGTAAGTAACATACACAAAATATACACAAATAACCAAATCTGGTAAGTAAACAGAAAGTAGTGCAAACACTGTAAAACACAATAGAATGCAATAGGCCTAGGGGCAATACAAACCATATACTAAATAAGTGGAACGCGAACCACAAATACACCCCTAGGAAAGTGTAGTGTGTAGAGGGTCGCTGGGAGTGTAAGAAAACACCAAGGGTGTAAAGGGGACCCCACCCCAGGACCCAGGAAAGCAGGAGTAATGTACTAATATTTCCCACAAAACACACTGAAGTCGTGATAAAGGATTTTGCAAGGACCACAACAGACTGCAAAGCACTGAAGACAGATTCCAGGACCTGAAGACCTGTAAAGGAAGGGGACCAAGTCCAAGAGTCGCTAAACATTCCAGGGGGGCTGGAGCCCACTAAACCCCAGATGAAGGTGCAAAATGGCTGCCTCCGGTTGGAAGAAGATGCAGGCTTTGCACCAATGAAAGGAGGTTCTGCTTTGTGCAGAAGGTGTCCCACGGTGTGCTGGTGGGTGCAGTGTGGGTTCCTCTGCACAATACTACAAACAAGCCTTGCTACCTGCAAGAGCCGCGGTTGAAGTAAAAGGGTGCTGCCCAGGCCCAGGAAGGACTAGGGTGTCGCCACACAGGAGGGGGGACAGAGGGTCCCTCAGCAACGTAGAGAGCCCACTGGAAGGAGGGAAGCACCCGCAGGAATCCTTGAATATGGGTTCAAATAGACTGAACACAGCGGTCGTCTCAACACTGCAAAGGGAGGTCCCACAACACCGGAGGAAAACTCAGGGAGCTGAGCATCGCTGGCAGGATTAGGTGCTACAATGTCGCTGGTAGTCTTCCTGCTACTTTGTTTCAGTTTTGAAGGCATCCTGGAGCAGTCAGTGGTCGATCCTTGGCAGAAGTCGAAGAGAGAACTGCAGAGGAGTCCTGGTGGATTCCTGCAAGTGGTAATCTGAAGAGAAGCCCACAGGAGAGACCCTAAATAGCCCTGAGAGGAGGATTGGCTACCTACCCAGGTATGCACCTATCAGGAGGGGTCAGTGACGTCACCTGCTGGCACTGGCCACTGAGGCCTCCACAGTGTCCCCACACCTCTGAAAACAAGATGGCACAGGTCTGAGACACACCGACGAAGCTCTGGGCACCACCCCTGAGGTGGTGATGGACAGGGGAGTGGTCACTCCCCTTTCCTTTGTCCAGTTTTACGCCAGATCAGGAACTGGGGTTCCCTAAACTGGTGTAGACTGGCTTATGCAAGGAGGGCACCATCTGTGCCCTTCAAAGCATTTCTAGAGGCTGGGGGAGGCCACCCCTCCCCAGCCTGTAACACCTATTTCCAAAGGGAGAGGGTGTAACACCTTGCTCTCAAAGGAAATGCTTTGTTCTGCCTTCCTGGGACTGGGCTGCCCAGGCCCCAGGAGGGCAGAATCCTGTCTGTGAGGTGGCAGCAGCTATAGCTGCAGTGCAAGTCTCAGAGAGCTGGTTTGGCCGTACTGGGGGTCCATGGTGGAGCCCCCAGGATGCATGGAATTGGCTTCCCAATACCAGATTTGGAATGAGGGGACAATTCCATGATCTGAAACATGTTACATGGTCATATTCGGATTTACCATTGTGAAGCTACATATAGGTATTGACCTATATGTAGTGCATGCGTGTAAAGGCATCCCCACATTCACAAAGTGGGGGGAAATGGCCCTGAACTATGTGGGGGCACCTTTGCTAGTGCAAGGGTGCCCTCACACTTAGTAACTTTGCACCTAACAATCAGCAAGTGAAGGTTAGACATATAGGTCACTGATAAGTTACTTAAGTACAGTGGAAGTGGCTGTGAAATAATGTGTGCATTATTTCACACAGGCTGCAATGACAGTCCTTTGTAAGGGTTTGTCTGAGCTCCCTATAGGTGGCAAAAGAATTGCTGCAGCCCATATGGATCTCCTGGAACCCCAATGCCCTGGGTACCTAGGTACCATATACTAGGGTCTTATAAGGGGGGTCCAGTATGCCAATTAGAATTGGCAAATGTAGTCACTAGCCTATAGTGACAAATGTAAAGGCAGAGAGAGCATGAGCACTGAGGTTCTGATTAGCAGAGCCTCAGTGACACAGTTAGGCACTATACAGGCATACACATTTAGGCCACAAACTATGAGCACTGGGGTCCTGGCTAGCAGGATCCCAGTGAGAGAGGCAAAAACATACTGACATACATGTAAAATTGGGGGTAACATGCCAAGAAAGATGGTACTTTCCCACATAACCCTCCTCAAACGAGGGACAATAAGGCTAACCTTGCCCAGATGAGTCTTCATTGTCTAAGTGGAAATATCTGGAGAGTCCACATCCATTGGAGTGGGTACTCCCAGGTCTATGTTCCACTGTATAGTCCATTCCCTGTAGGGAGATTGACCACCTCAACAATTTAGGGTTTTCACCTTTCATTTGTTTACGCCATAATAGAGGTTTGTGGTCTGTTTGAACAATAAAGTGAGTCCCAAAGAGGTATGGTCTCAACTTCTTCAAGGCCCAGACCACAGCAAAGGTCTCCCTCTCTCTGGCAGAACAATGCTTTTCTCTAGGGGTCAACCTCCTGCTGATGAAAGCAACAGGTTGATCCTGGCTCTCTGTGTTTAGCTGTGACATTCCCTGAAAAATGGAAACAAGCCGAAATCTGCGCCCTCCTCAAGAAGCCCAAAGCAGACCCCTACGACCTCAAGAACTTCCAACCCATCTCCCTGCTCCCTTTCCCAGCAAAGGTGATTGAAAAAATCGTCAACACACAACTAACCAGCCACCTCGAAGACAACAGCATCCTAGACCTCTCCCAGTCCGGCTTCAGACAAAACCACAGCACCGAAACCGCCCTTCTCGCCGCCACAGACGACATCAGACGCCAAATGGGCAACGGCGAAACATCAGCCCTCATCCTCCTGGACCTATCTGCCGCCTTCGACACAGTCTGCCACCACACCCTGAAATCACACCTCCACGAAACCGGAATTCAAGGAAAAGCCCTCGACTGGATCGTCTCATTCCTCTCCGGCAGAACCCAGTGAGTCCCCCTCCCGCCCTTCCGCTCCGAAGCCACCGACATCATCTGCGGCATCCCCCAAGGCTCATCCCTCAGCCCGACGCTGTTAAACATCTACATGGCCCCCCTCGCACAAGTGGCCCGACTACACAACCTCAACATTCTCACCTACGCCAACGACACCCAGCTCATCCTCTCACTCACCAAAGACCCGCACACCGGCAAAACCAACCTCCACAAGGGAATGAAATCCATCGCCGAATGGATGGGAAACATACGTCTGAAACTGAACTCGGACAAGACTAGGAACCCCGCTGACACTGTCCGACCACGCTCGCAACCTGGGCTTCATCCTCGACTCCTCCCTCACCTTGTCTAAACAGGTCAACGCAGTTTCCTCCTCCTGCTACAACACACTCCATATGCTCCACAGAATCTACAAGTGGATCCCGACAGAAACAAGAAGAACAGTGACACAGGCCCTCGTCAGCAGCAGGCTGGACTACGGCAACGCACTCTACACAGGCATCCCAGCAAAAGACCTAATACGCCTCCAACGCATCCAAAATGCCTCCGCCCGGCTGATCCTCAACGTACCCCGCCACAGCCACATCTCCCACCACCTGAGAAACCTTCACTGGCTCCCCGTGGACAAAAGGATCACTTTCAAACTTCTTACCCATGCTCACAAAGCGCTCCACAACACCGGACCAGCCTACCTAAACAGACTCAGCTTCTACACCCCCACCCATCAGCTCCGCTCCACTAACCTCGTCCTCACCGTCGTCCCCCGCATCCGAAGAAAGACCTCCGGCGGCAGATCCTTCTCATACCTCGCCACCTAAACCTGGAACACCCTCCCCACCAACCTGCGACAGACTCAAGACCTACTCACCTTCAGAAGACTCCTCAAGACCTGGCTCTTCGACCAGTAACACCAGCTCCCCCACCCCCCTAGCGCCTTGAAACCCTCACGGGTACGGAGTGTGCTTTATAAATCCAATGATTGATTGATTGATTGATAGAACTGCCCCTACTCCTAATTCAGAAGCATCAGTTTGTACTATTAATTTTTTTGAGTAACACGGGCTTTTGAAGACCTGTACAGAGCACATGGCCTGTGTGAGCTCATCAAGAGCCTTTTGACAGCTAGCTGTCCATAATACCTTTTGAGGCATCTTCTTTGAAGTGAGGTCATTAAGAGGGGCAGCTATGGTGCCATAATTCTTGATGAACCTCCTGTAATATCCATTGAGGCCTAGGAAGGCTCTCACCTGGGTCTGAGCTGTAGGGGGAGTCAATTCAATAATGGTTTGGATCTTCCCCTGCAGTGGTGCAATCTGTTCCTCACCTACCAGGTGGCCCAAATAAACCACTTTCCCCTGCCCTATCTGGCACTTTGAAGCCTTGATAGTGAGGCCTGCCTTTTGCAGGGCCTCCAAAACTTTCCACAGGTGGACCAGCTGATCATCCCAGGTGGAGCTAAAGACATCAATATCATCTAGATATGCTGCACTGAAGGCTTCCAATCATTGGAGGACTGTATTCACCAACCTCTGAAAAGTGTCAGGTGCAATTTTCAATCCAAAGGGCAAAACTGTGAACTGATAATGTCCTCCAATGGTTGAAAATGTTGTTTTTGATTTTGCCTCTTCTGATAACTTAATCTGCCAATACCCTGCAGTTAAATCAAAAGTGCTTAGATACTTGGCAGAAACCAGTGTATCTATTAGCTCATCTGCCCTGGGTATAGGGTGAGCATCAGTTTTTGTTACTTGATTGATACCTCTATAGTCCACACAAAACCGCATTTTTTTCTTTCCTTCTTTACTATGTGGTTTGGGGACAAGCACCACGGGGCTGGCCCAGGGGCTTTCAGAGAGTTCAATCACTCCAAGGTCTAACATTTTCAGTACCTCTTGTTTGATACAGTCTCTGACATGGTCTATAAATTTTACCTTTGACAGGTAAGCTGTCTCCAGTGTCAATTGTGTGCTCACACCAGGTAGTCGTTCCTGGAATTAGTGAGAAGAGGTCAGAGAACTGTACAATGAAATTTATGCAGTTGTCCTTTTGCTCAGCAGTAAGGCAGTCTGCCAGTATAACTCCCCCCACTAAGCCTTCTGTTTCAGTGGTGGAGAAGAGATCAGGGAGAGGGTCACTGTCTTCTTCCTGCCCCTCATCTGTGGCCATAAGCAGGGTTAGGTCAGCCTGACATAGTATGGTTTAAGGCGATTGACATGAAGCACCCTAAGGGGGCTTCTGGCAGTGGCCAGGTCCACCAAATAGGTGACCTCACCTTTCTTTTCCACAATGAGATGAGGTCCACTCCATTTGTCCTGGAGTGCTCTTGGTGCCACAGGCTCCAATACCCACACCTTCTGTCCTGGGTGGTACTGTGTCAGGACAGCCTTCTGGTCATGCCATTGCTTTTGGAGTTCTTGGCTGGCCTGAAGGCTTTTAGTGGCCTTTTTCATGTACTCAACCATCCTTGATCCGAGGCCAAGAACATAGTCCACAATGTCTTGTTTGGGAGCTTTTAAAGGTTGTTTCCAACCCTCCTTCACAAGAGCAAGGGGACCTCTTACAGGGTGTCCAAAGAGAAGTTTAAAGGGGCTGTAGCCCACTCCTTTCTGGGGTACCTCCCTATAAGCAAAAAAGAAGGCATGGCAACAGGACATCCCATCTCCTCCTGAGTTTTTCAGGGAGTCCCATGATCATGCCTTTGAGAGTTTTGTTAAATCTCTCAACCAATACATTTGTTTGTGGATGATAAGGAGTGGTGAACTTGTAGGTAACACCACACTCCTTCCACATTGCTTTGAGATATGCAGACATAAAGTTACTACCTCTGTCTGATACCACTTCCTTAGGGAAACCCACTCTGGAAAAGATTCCCAGGGGGGCTTTTGCCACTGCAGGAGCTGTAGTGGTCCTTAAGGGTGTAGCTTCAGGATACCTAGTGGCTTGGTCCACTACTACTAGGATGAATCTGTTTCCTGAAGCTGTTGGATGATCAAGGGGGCCAAAAATGTCAACCCCTACACTCGCAAAGGGCACCCCAACCACTAGCATTAGAATTAAGTGGGCCTTAGTTGTGCCACCAGTCGTGCCATTGGCTTGGCAGGTCACACAGGAGCGACAGAACTCCTTTGTGTCCTCTGACATATGAGGCCAGTGAAAATGTGGAACAAGTCTGTCTCATGTTTTGCTCTGGCCCAGATGTCCAGCTAAGGGGATATCATGTGCTAAAGTAAGAAGAAATTCCCTGTACTGCAGAGGAATGACCAATCTTCTGGAAGTACCAGGTTTAGGGTCCCTTGCCTCAGTACAGAGGAGATTATCTTCCCAATAAACTTTATGGCTATCAGTAATATCTCCCTTTTGCTGTTTGACAGCTTGCTGTCTAAGACCCTCTAGTGTGGGACAGGACTGCTGTGACACACTCAGGTCTTCCCTAGCAGGCCCCCCTGTACCCAAAAGCTCAGCAGTGTCAGCTGCTAGCACCTCTGGCGTAGGTTCTGCACAGGGAGAGGATTCCTCTTCCTCAAAAGGGGAATCTTTTAGAGAGGGAGGGATAATCGACAAGGATTTACCCTTTCTACCCCTAGCTTTTGGGAGCACTTGGTCAATTTTTCCAGGATCCAAGTTTCCCTGTCCCCTTTGCTTCTGGGCCTGAGCCCTTGTGAGAGCAAGATATGCCCTGGAATGCCCAGCATTGCTGCATGAGCCTCCAACTCCACTTCAGCCCAAGCTCATGTTTCCAAATAATTTCCAAATCATTTCCTAGTAAGCAGTCTACAGGTAAATCAGTGGCTACCACAACTTTCTTTGAGCCAGTAACCCCGCCCCCCCCCCCCCCCACCAGTTGAGATTCACAACAGCCATGGGGTGGCCAAGAGTGTTGTTATGAGCATCAGTAACTTGGTACAGCTGACCAAGTAGGTGTTATTCAGGGGCAATCAGTTTCTCTATCACCATGGTGACACTGCCACATGTGTCCCTGTAGGCCTCAACCTCAACACCATTTATTAGGGGTAGGTGCTTGTACTTATCCATATTAAGGGGACAAGCAACTAAGGTGGCAAAATCAATACCACAATCAGAGAATAAAACAGCCTCTGTGGTCTCCCTAACTAGACCAATCCCACTACATTACCAATGGTGAGCCCAGCTACACCCTTTGTCTGGCTATTTGTAGTGTTCTTCCCACCACCACTGCTATTACTAGGGGCACTAGTGGACGCATTGGGGGTTGTGGTATGTATGAGCTTTTCTGCTCTCCCTTGTTCTGATCCATTTGCCTGCCTTCTTTCCTAATTCGTGGGGAGAGGTCAGATCTGAGTCTACCAAGTATTGATGCAACAAGTCTGACACACAATTATTCAAGATATGCTCTCCCCAAAATTAGATTATATAGGCTTTCATAATCAGTCACCTTACTGCCATGTAACCATCCCTCCAAGGCCTTCACTGAACAGTCTACAAAGTCTGTCCAGTCTTGAAAAGACTCTTTTCTGGTATCTCTGAACTCTATCCTGTAATGTTCAGAGGTTAAGCCAAATACATCTAAGAGTGCATCCTTCAAAACATTGTAATTGTTGGCATCACTCTCTCTGACAGTAAGGAGTCTATCTCTACCTTTGCCAGTGAAAGATAGCCATAATAAGCAGCCCACTGCCTTTGAGGGACCAACTGTACCATACAGGCCCTCTCAAGTGCAGAAAACCACTTGTTAATGTCATCCCCCTCCTTGTAAGGGGGACAATCTTATGCAGGTTTCTTGAATCTGTTTCTCTAACAGGATGACTATCAAGATTGCTTCTGTTGCTGCCACCATGGGGAACTAACCCCAACTTCTGCCTTTCTCTCTCTACAGCTAACGATTCCCTATCTAAGGCCTACTGTTGCTGCTTTAGCCTCAGCCTGGCATCTTCCAACCCCAGCTTTCTGAGTTCCCTGTCTAGGGTGTTGTCCTCAGGGTGGGAGGCTTGGGAAACCTCTGATACAGAGGAAATGTGAGAATGTGCAGAAGTGGACCTTTCTCTGACTGCTTGAACCCTATTGACCTGGCCTTTAGGAGTGGAAGGTGTCCTACTGCTGTGTGACCCCCCTCCCACTACCAGCTTCACTAGGTGGCCTGTTAAGTGAAAGTTCTTTGGAAGTACCCTCCCCAGAATTCTCAGGACCCATCCCTGAATCTATCTGGGTACCCCCATCCTCTACCTCCTGATCCTGGGTTTGACCATTCTGATTCTGGTCACTTTCAAGGAGAAGGTTATGAAGGAGATCCTTGGTAGGGTTCTTACCAATCCCCAAACTTCTTTCTAAACAGAGACCCCTCAAACTTTTAAAGTTAAGATTGTCATAAGTTGCTTTCACAACTTTGGGAGTAGCCTCTACCATAGACATGGTGACCAGAAAGAGGTTAGGGGTAAGAGGAAACTTTTGAGCTTTCAAGAGCAGAGAGAAACATTTTTTCACACTTTTTAGAAACTTTAAAAAAAAAGTTTTTAGAGTGAAAGTAAGACTGTTAAGTTTACTTGTGTATATTTCTAAGTATTAGGAATATGGATTTCTTATGAATAGGTTTTTTTTGTACTGGGTACCAATGGTACGTACACCTTATTCCAGGTCCAGGTATCCCTTATTAGTAGAGTGTAGTAGTGTTCTAGCAGCTTAGTCTGATAGAGGTAGCTATAGCAGAGCAGCCAAGGCTAAATTAGGAGACATGCAAAGCTCCTGCAATACCACTATATCATATAGATACTATATCATAAGAAAGACAATATTTAGAGTTACTAAAAATAAAGGTACTTTATTTTAGTGACAATGTGGCAAAAATATCTCAGAGGATATACTCCCTTAGGAGGTAAGTACAATACACAAAATATACACACAAACCAAAATCAGGTAAGTAAAACAGTCAGAAAGTAGTGCAAACACTGTAAAATACAATAGAATGCAATAGGCCTAGGGGAAACACAAACCATATACTAAATAAGTGGAATGTGACCCATGAATGCACCCCTAGGCAAGTGTAGTGTGCAGAGGGTCTCTGGGAGTGTAAGAAAACACCAAGGGTGTAAAGGAGACCCCACCCCAGGAAAGCAGGATTAAGTACTACTATTTCCCACAAAACACACTAAAGTTGTGATAAAGGATTTTGCAAGGACCACAACAGACTGCAAAGCACTGAAAACAGATTCCTGGACTTGAAGACCTGTAAAGGAAGGGGACCAAGTCCAAGAGTCGCTAAAGTGTCTGGGGGGGGGCAGGAGCCCACTGAACCCCGGATGAAGGTGCAAAATGACTGCATCCGGTTGGAAGAAGATGCAGGTTTTGCACCAACGAAAGGAGGTAGGAGGTTCTGCTTTGTGCAGAAGGTGTCCCACAGCATGCCGGTGGATGCAGAGTGGTTTCCTTGTCAAAATACCACAAACAAGCCTTGCTACCTGCAAGAGTCGCGGTTGAATAAAAAGGGTGCTGCCCAGGCCCAGGAAGGACCAGGATGTCGCCAATCAGGAGGGGAGACAGAGGAGGCCCTCAGCAATGTAGAGAGCCCACTGGAAGGAGCGAAGCACCCACAGGAGTCCTTGAATATGGGTTCAAGGAGACTGAACACAGTGGTCGTCTCAACACTATAAAGAGAGGTCCCATGACACAAGAGGTCAACTCAGGGAGCTGAACATCGCAGGACGGAGTACTGGGACCTAGGCTCAGCTGTGCATGCAGGATTTCTTGGAAATGTGCACAGAAGCCCTTGTAGTTGCAGATCACACGGTGCACAGGATTACTGTCTGGGGAGGGGAGGCAAGGACTTACCTCCTCCAAATTCGGACAGTTAAACCACTGGACAGTCGGGGTCACTTGGGTCCACCACCTGTGTTCCAGGGGGCCATGCTCGTCAGGATGAGAGGGGACCCAGAGTACCGGTAAAGCTGTAGTTTGGTGCCTGCTGAAGCAGGGGGGTGACTCCGTCAACCCACTGGAGATTTTTTCGTGGCTTCCAGTGCAGGGTGAAGGCAGGCAGCCCCCAGAGCATGCACCACCAGGAAACAGTTGAGAAATCCGTCAGGATTAGGCACTACAATGTCGCTGGTAGTCTTCTTGCTACTTTGTTGCAGTTTTGAAGGCATCCTGGAGCAGTCAGCAGTCGATCCTTGGCAGAAGTTGAAGAGAGAAGTGCAGGGGAGTCCTGGTGGATTCTTGCAAGTCATAATATGAAGAGAAGCCCACAGGAGAGACCCCAAATAGCCCTGAGAGGAGGATTGGCTACCTACCCAGCTAAGCACCTATCAGGAGGGGTCGCTGACATCACCTGTTGGCACTGGCCACTCAGAGGCCTCCAGAGTGTCCCCACACCTTTGAAAACAAGATGGCAGAGGTCTGAGACACACTGGAGGAGCTCTGGGTACCACCCCTGGGGTGGTGATGGACAGGGGAGTGGTCACTCCCCTTTCCTTTGTCCAGTTTTGCGTCAGAGCAGGACTGGGGTTCCCTAAACCGGTGTAGACTGGCTTATGCAAGGAGAGCACCATCTTTGCCCTTCAATGCATTTCCAGAGGGGAGGCTAACCCTCCCCAGCCTGTAACACCTATTTCCAAAGGAAAAGGGTGTAACACCCTGCTCTCAGAGGAAATGCTTTGTTCTGCCTTCCTGGGACTGGGCTGCCCAGACGCCAGGAGGGCAGAACCCTGTCTGTGAGGTGGCAGCAGCTATAGCTGCAGTGCAAGCCTCAGAGAGCAGGTTTGTCAGTACTGGGGGTCCATGGTGGAGCCCCCAGGATGCAGGGAATTGGCTTCCCAATACCAGATTTGGAATGGGGGGACATGTTACATAGCCATATTCGGAGTTACCATTGTGAAGCTACATATAGGTATTGACCTATATGTAGTGCACGTGTGTAAAGGCGTCCACACACTCACAAAGTCTGGGGAAATGGCCCTGAACTATGTGGGGGCACCTTTGCTAGTGCAAGGGTGCCCTCACACTTAGTAACTTTGCACTTAACCTCCAGCAAGTGAAGGTTAGACATATAGGTGACTTATAAGTTACTTAAGTGCAGTGAAAATGGCTGTGAAATAACGTGTGCGTTATTTCACGCAGGCTGCAACGGCATTCCTGTGTATGGGTTTGTCTGAGCTCCCTATAGGTGGCAAAAGAATTGCTGCAGCATATATGGATCTCCTGGAACCCCAATGCCCTGGGTACCTAGGTACCATATACTAGGGATTTATAAGGGGGGTCCAGTATGCCAATTAGAATTGGTAAATGTAGTCACTAGCCTATAGTGACAAATTTAAAGGCAAAGAGAGCATGAGCACTGATTAGCAGAGCCTCAGTGACACAGTCAGGCAATGCACCGGCACACACATTTAGGCCACAAACTAGGAGCACTGGGGTCCTGGCTAGCAGGATCCCAGTGAGACAGGCAAAAACATACTGACATACATGTAAAATTGGGGGTAACATGCCAAGAAAGATGGTACTTTCCTACAGACCTCCACCCAGAAGTCTGCCACTTTTGGGTAGTCCCATGTAAGGTGGCCTGTGTCGAGTGACATCTCAGACATCAGGCTTCAGGAATAAGCCCCATAGTGAAAAGGTGTAGCGGTGTGTGATACAAGCAGTGTAAAAATTTGAAGTTACTGAGAAGCAACCTATAGTTTTGTGATAGAAGTTCTAGCTGGCTGCAGCTATAAGGACCATTGCCCATCTGTGAGGGGGGGGGGTCTAATTCTGCTCTCTATGCTGCTTGCGCCTTTGGAAAGGTGATTGCTGAAGAGAGCTGCATATTATTATATGAGTGTGTGATTAGTTTACGCAGAGGGGGGGAAGTAAGCATGTGTTCCAGTGCCTGGGGGGGAGGGCAGTGGGGGAACAGGAAATGTGTCATGTGCAACACAACATGTGACTTGTAATTGATAGTATAGTAAGGTGTACAGGATAGTAGGGGACGGAGATGGCAAACCATCGAACAGTGGGATGAACTGGCCATCAGGGTTCAGGTCCGAAAACACTCTTGTCCTGCTTTTTTGCATGTGTGATAGCTCCCTTGTCTTGTAGAGGTGGAAGCATGGGCTTGTTTGCAAGGGGTATGGAGGGGGCATAGAGGGGTGGCAGTCCTGCTTGTTTACCAAGCCCTCCCAAGCTCAATGTACACATTCAACTGTGTCAATTTCTGCTCCGAGTGCCTTGTATGGCAGAAACAGCACAGTCGACAATGGCCATGGGGAAGCCCAATACCTCCATAAGGCCAGGTGTGGCCGATATGGGGTTGTGTGGAGCCAATAGTGAAGAAAGTGAGCTTGAGCATATAATGCATACGGCAACATATCAGGAGCTCCAAGTCTGCCCTGTGAGTGTGGTAAAGTGCGAAGCTCAAAGGTGGGAAGTACTACAGCAGGATCTGCTTGATGAATTGCAGACTCAATCCAAGGCCTGCAAGGAGTGGGAAAATACATGCCCTTTCAAAAGACTCGAATGCTTTGGTTGCATCCAAAAGGGCAGCTAATGCGGATGCCTGTGAGCTTGGCCTTCTTCAACTGCAGGACTATAATAACTTACACCCACTGTTGCTCTGGGTTTCTATTTGGTTAAAACTTGAAACCAGCTTTATTCATATGTAATTTCTGCATCCCATTAATTGGATCATGTCCTACAGATATTCCGTTTGTACTATGTTAAAGAACAGTGTACCAATCTTGGCAAACCAAGGGGTTTTTATAATTCAGGTTGCATTAAAGTTTATTCCAAAGAGATCATAAAATATCTTTTTAAAAGCATATAAATATCACTAGAGAGCTGGTGGAGATGCAAAGATTTCGGTCAGATACTTCCATCTGGTCTCTACCACTGATATGGAACCCTACCTGAAAGTCATCTTACCTGATTCAGACATAATACTGTTCAGAATCTAGTTGGGCAACCAAAAGGGGACTTATGGAAGTAGTTCTCTCCTTTTGCCCATGTCTCATGTTCCATTCAATCAACTCTGTATTTCTTTTTTGGATTTATGTGAAAAGCTGAGGAACCAGGAAGAGATTATTGGTCCCTTTCCTCAGAATGTTAAGCATCAGACACTGTAGTTTGGCACTTTTTATCTTCAAGTGCTTCCTTTGGAACTTGTTTATTCTACAGTAATAGATTTTATACAAGCTGCAGTGAGGCTAGGAATTTCCTGGGAACAGTGTATTGCTTTTCTTTTACATGTTTTTGTGGTTTATTTATATTGCATACTGTTTGAAACGTTTTTAATTTAATTTTTATGCTTTGAACCTGGTATTTGATTTATTGTATAACGTTTGTATTTTCTCGTTCATCTTTTATGGCTTTTGAATAAAGTATTACTAAACATGACCTGAGAAAGACACTAACTTCTATCATTATAATTATTCTCAGTCTATTTCGTTTACTAACAACATTTGAAGTTGTTCGTTAGAGAGGGTAACTAAACTGTGGCTGTGAAAAGAATGTGATGATCAGGAACAGAAAGAGGGGAGAAATGAATCTAGATGACGTTGAATCGAAGATATACGATGAGTTGAGAGCCTTGGAGGAAATGAAGAAGAAACAAAATGTGACGAATGATTTCTTGTAGAAGAATGTAGTGTTTTTGCGATGATTCCACAAATCATTAGAAGAAGGGGCGTAAGAGCAAATTTAATATTTATTTTAAAATGTATTTTATTGTTTTTCTATACAACTCAGATACAAACTATAGAGTGCAAGAGTCGCAAGATCACATAGGTAAATCCTCAAATAGAGAGAGACCCAAGGGTCCGTGAGCAAGCAATATAGTACACATGTCAGAACAGGCATCATTTGAGATAACAAGATGGTGCCTATTTGAGTGAAATACTTAAACTAAGCCATATAACCCAATCATAGTGCAATAAACTTGACATGAACACAGATGGTTGTCACTTTAGTCATAGAAAAAAAAACAGGGTGGTCAAACAGGTCAGCCTTCCACGTCAGCGCTAACACCCGAAGCAGAGTCATCATCGCTAAATTGATCGAGGAGTTGTCCCCATACCATTTTCTCCTCCACTGCCCCTCATCAGTACACGTCAGGAACATATACTGTTCTGCTGCTCCCCACTGCAGGTGATCTCTAAGCCAGTGGTCTACCAGCTGTTTCCTGGATCCGAACCACCCTATGGCCACTCTACACTTGACCAATAAAAGGGCAAGCTGTGCAAGTCTATAGGGAATCTTCCACCCTTTAGGCCGGGCCACAACTCCTAAAATGCAAGCCATTGGAGTTAAAGAGATCGCCAACCCAGTGACCTCCTCTATCCTGGGGACCACCAACCCCCAAAACTGGTGGACCCCATCACATAGCCAAGCCAAATGCAAGAAAGTGGCATCCTCCTCACCACATTGCTTACATCTAGCTCCCCTAGAGAGACAACATTCTGTTTAGTTTGTAAGAAGTCACATAAGTGTGATGCAGAAAATTAAAATGTAACAGTTTTATTTTGTTATAGCAAGAAACAGTACACACCAATTCTAGTGCTCATGACCAATCAGTGTAAGATATCGGACCCTTCAGCTCCTGTTCCTAGGTGTGCCGCACTGTGCTGCACAGGGTTTTTTCGACATGTCCCCACTGAGGGCCTTGTAAAACAGAGTACTCAAATGCCACCCTTTTCCCCACCAAATCAGACTCCCTAACACCTCTGACACCCATGGTGCAGCTGGGAACGCACACCACACCTCCCTTGCAACACTTTTCAGCTTAGCTTATTGCAAAAAGTGACCTGGGCCTATTTTGAACGTCTCCTGAGCCTCCTGGAATGAGATGTAAAAACTCCAAAGGATACAGATTGCCCACCACCAGACACTGCCTAGTCTCCATTGTTCCATAAACATATTATCCTCAATAGCCCGGAACAGGGCGAGATCCCAAAGCCACAATTCCCTATCAAAGGGAGCCAGACAAAGCACCTTCCTCACCACCTGTTCCCAGAGAGCCGCAGTAGTTCTGACCAGAGAAAGGACCAGGTATTCCGATCAACCCCACACCCCCTCATCACGAGTTGAGGTAACGTGTCCACTCCAAGCATGCCCCAGAAAAGCTGCTTTTCCCACATATCAGTCTTGATCAGCCATCTCCAAGTGTGCTGTAGATGTGCTGCATAATAGTATAATTTGACAGAGCAGATTGCTAATCCCACATTCTCCAAATGCCTTCAGAATATGGTTAACCCTACTCTACTGTGATTCCCCATCCCATAACAAGGGGATTAGCAGTCTGTCCACTCTAGAATAAAGTTGCGGGGTCAGCGGAAACAACAAATTCTGGACTAGATACAGACAGCTCAGGAGGGACACCATATTCGCAACTGAGGCCCTACGCAGCTCCGAAAGGGGAAGTCTATTCCAAAACAAAACTGAGCATTCAAGGCCTGATATCCCACCCTATCAACATTGAGGCCCCTATGAGCCACCACAGTACGGAAAACCCAGATACCTAAATATCACAACCTCTTCAGTTCCAAACTAGACAGACTTCCAGCAGCTGATCCACTGGCCTACCACAAAGTCCCCCAGAGGAAAAAGAAGTGATTTGTGGGCATTGACCCTGAGACTTGAGATCCTTCCAAATTTTGTCAGTAGGTGCATCAACAAGGGTACTGTAGGAAATGCCCCTTTTGGCATGGATACCCCTACACTTTTTGCCTGATATTGATGCTGACTTGACTGGGAGTGTGTTGGAATCCTGCAAACCAGGCCCTAGCACCAGTGTGCTTTCCCTAGAAATGCACCATTGTTTCCACTATTGACACACTCCTGGCACACAGCTAAGTGCCTTCCAAAAGGTACCCATGGAACCAAGAGCCCTGTGGCCAGGTAAGGTCCCAAGGGCTGCAGCATGTATTATGCCACCCTAGGGGACCCCTCACCAAGCACATGCACACTGCCATTGCAGCTTGTGTGTCTTGGTGGGGAGAAAAAGGCAAAGTCGACATCCCACACTTCTCAGGATGCCATGCCCACAAACCACTGCCTGTGGCATAGGTAAGTAACCCCTCTAGCAGGCCTTACACCTCTATGGCAGGGTGCACTATACCACAGGTGAGGGCATAGCTGCATGAGCAATATGCCCCTATGGTGTCTAGGTCCATTCTTAGACATTGTAAGTGCAGTGTGGCTATAAAACCTACATGGGCTGGAAGTTTGTCATTACGAACTCCACAGCTCCATGATGGCTCCACTGAAGTCTGAGAAGTTTGGTGCCAAACTTCTCAGCACAATAAACCCACACTGATGCTAGTGTTGGATTTATTGAAAAAATGCACCCAGACGGCATCTTAGAGATGCCCCCTGTATCATAGCCAAATTTCTAGTGCAGGACTGATCAGCCTGTGCCAGCCTGCCACTTCCAGACGAGTTTCTGACCACATGGGGTGAGACCCTTTGGGCTCTCTGTGACCAGGATCAAAGCCTGCACTGGGTGGAGGTGTTTCACACCTCCTCCCTGCAGGAACTGTAACACCTGGCAGTGAGCCTCAGAGGCTCAGGCCTCTTGTTACAGTGCCCCAGGGTACTCCTGTTAGTGGGGGTACCCGCCCCAGACAAGGCCACACTTTTGGCGGCATGTCTGGTGGGAAAATTAGGAAACACAAGGAGGAGTGACCACTTCAGCTAGGACCACCCCTAAGGTATCCAGAGCTGAACTGACCCCCTCCCTGCAGAATTCTCCATCTTGGATTGGAGGACATGGACCAATAGGGTTAGGTCTCTCTATTTTGAATGTGTCCTGAGCCTCCTGGAATGAGATCAAAAACTCCAAAGGATACAGATTGCCCACCACCAGACACCCCTCCACTCTCCATTGTTTCATAGACATATTATCCTCAATAGCCCGGAACGGGGTGAGATCCCAAAGCCACAATTCCCTATCAAAGGGGGTCAGACAAAGCACCTTCCTCACCACCTGTTCCCAGACAGCAGCAGTAGTTCTGACCAGAAACAGGACCAGTTATTCCGACCGACCCCCCCTTCATCAAGAGTTGAGCTAACGTGTCCACTCCAAGCATGCGCCATAAAAGCTGCTTTTCCCCACATATCAGTCTCGATCAGCCATCTCGCAGTTTGCTGTAGATATGCTGCATAATTAGTATAATTTGACAGAGCAGATTGCTAATGCCACATTCTCCAAATCCCTTCAAGTTATGGTTAACCCTACTCTACTGTGATGCCCCGACCTATATCAAGGGGATTAGCAGACTGTCCACTCTAGAGTAAAGTTGTGGGGTCAGCAGAAACAATTAATTCTGGACTAGATACAGGAAGCACAGGAGGAACACCATTTTGGCAACTGAGGCCCTACCCAGCTCCAACAGGGAAGTCTATTCCAAAACAAAACTGAGCGTTCAAGGCCGGGCACCACCCTATCAACATTGAGGCACCCTCGAGCCGCCTCAGTTTGGGAGACCTAGATACCTAAATATCGGAACCCCTTCAGTTCCAAACTAGACAGACTTCCAGCAGCTCATTTACTGGCCTACCACAAAGTCCCCCAGAGGAAATAGATGTAATTTGTGGCCATTGACCCTGAGACCGGAGATCCTTCTAAATTATCTAATTAGGTGTATCAACAAGGGTACTGTAGGAAATGCCCCTTTTGGCATGGATACCCCTACACTTTTTGCCTGATATTGAAGCTGACTTGACTGAGAGTGTGCTGGAATCTTTCAAACCAAGCCCTAGCACCAGTGTGCTTTCCCTAAAAATGCACCATTCTTTCCACAATTGACACACTCCTGGCACACAGCTAAGTCCCTTGCAAAAAGTACGCATGAAACCAAGGGCCCTGTGGCCAGGGAAGGTCCCAAGGGCTGCAGCATGTATTATGCCACTCTAGGGGACCCTTCACCAAACACATGCAACCTGCCATTGCAGCTTGTGTGTCTTGGTGGGGAGAAAAAAACAAAGTCGACATGCCACACTTCTCAGGGTGCCATGTCCACAAACCACTGCCTGTGGCATAGGTAAGTCACCCCTCTAGCAGGCCTTACACCTCTAAGACAGGGTGCACTATACCACAGGTGAGGGCATAGCTGCATGAGCAATATGCCCCTACAGTATCTAAGTCCATTCTTAGACATTGTAAGTGCAGTGTGGCCATAAAGTACATGGGCTTGGAGTTTGTCATTACGAACGCCACAGCTCCATGATGGTTCCACTGAAGTCTGAGAAGTTTGGTACCAAACCTCTCAGCACAATAAACCCACACTGATGCCAGTGTTGGGTTTATTGACAAATGCACCCAGACTGCATCTTAGAGATGCCCCCTGTATCTTAGCCAAATTTCTAGTGCAGGACTGACCAGTCTGTGCCAGCCTGCCACTTCCAGACGAGTTTCTGACCACATGGGGTGAGACCCTTTGGGCTCTCTGTGGCCAGAAACAAAGCCTGCACTGGGTGGAGGTGCTTCACACTTCCCCCCACAGGAACTGAAACACCTGGTGGAGAGCCTCATAGGCTCAGGCCTCTTGTTACAGTGCCCCAGGGCCCTCCAGCTAGTGAAGGTGCCCGCCCCCGGACAAAGCCCCACTTTTGGCGGCACGTCTGATGGGAAAATTAGGAAACACAAGGAGGAGTGACCACTTCAGCTAGGACCACCTCTAAGGTATCTAGAGCTGAAGTGACCCCCTCCCTGCTGAATTCTCCATCTTGGGTTGGAGGACAGGGACCAATAGGGTTAGGTCTGTGTTTATATCCCCAAAGAGAGTGGGCAGCGGAAGGGTGCAGTCACCCTCAGGTACAGTAGCCATTGGCTACTGCCCTCTGACCCCTGTAAAGCCCCTAAATCCAGAATTTAAGGTCCTCACTGAACCCAGCTCACCAGATTCCTGGTGACCTCAAGAACACAACTAGAAAAAAAGAAGAAGGACTGCTAAGCTGGCCCCCAGCAGCGAAGACTGAAGACTCCAACTGCTTTGGCCATAGCCATACCGACCTGTCTCCAGCTTCTGAAGCCCCTGATACAAAAAGGTGACGCATCCCGCAGGACCAGCAACCTCTTAAAAGCCTCAAGGACCATGATCTCCAGTGGACAGCGGCCCTGTCCAGAAAGAAACTCTAACAAAGGACTCCAGAATCGCCCCAGATCTGTGACCCCTGCCCACTCTGCATCGACCCCCACGGCCCGTGTCCAGGTGACCCAACAGACTAGAGCTGGTCGTCAGGTGATTCTGACTTAGTGCCCACCCTGGGTCCACCACAACAACAACTTCAGACTAAATCCAGGGGACCCCCTTGCCTGTGAAGGATCCAGACAAATATATCCAACACCAAAGGGGACCCTGCACCTGCAGCCCCCTGGCCTTGGGGAACCCAACATCTGGTGTAGCAATGTGCAGCAGGTGGCCCACTGTCCAACCTGTAGTTTCTCTGAACCGACCCCCTGGACCCAGCCTGCAGCCTACTTGGGACCCACGGGGTCCTCCTATTGAAAAGCATTGGGAGCCCGATGCTAAGTTTGCACCCTGCACCTGGCAACCCCTGTGTCACTGAGGGTGTGTGTTTGGTGCTGACCTGTGCCCCCCTGGTGCTCTCCTAAACCCCCCAGGTCTTCCCTCTGAAGACATAGGTACTTACCTGCAAGCAGGCCTGATTCCGAGTGCCCCCAGTCTCTAAAAGAGCCCATTAAAACTCCTGCAACAGCTTTGACCTCGGCACCCAGGCGGCTTATTGTGTACTTAACTCAAAACTGTACTAAAGATTATTGCTCTTTATTTGAGAACTGTATGACTTGCTAAATTGAAACAAAGTGGTCTTGATACATATGCTTGCTACTTATGTGCAAATGTACTTACCTGCAAACTGAATCTTGTGGTTGTAGAAATAAAGTAACAAAATACATTTTTGCTATATAAAAACCATTGGCCTGGAGTTAGTCGTAAGTCGTGTGCTTCCGTTATTGCCTGTGTGTGTACAACAAATGCTTTGCACTACCCTCTGATAAGCCTAACTTCTCGACCACACTACCACAAAAGAGAGCATTCGTGTTATCTACTTTAACCTCTGTTAAGCCTCAGGATAACCCCTGGAATCTGTGCACCCTATAGCTCATTTTGATATAGTATATACATAGCCAGGTTCTGACATTGGCGGACCAGCGGTGAGGTCTACGACTTTGCATTTGCGGGACTACTCAACCAAATACTGATCACAGGACTAACTTCCAAAATTGCCTTTAGAAACTGATTTTTGAATTTGGCAAATATTGCTAAATTTTCTAAAGTCCTGCTAGGGCCTTGGTTAAGTCCCCTTTAGCATTTCTTTTCAGAGGAGTACGTACTTAGAAGTAGCTCTAGTTCCTAAAAGTAATCCCCAACTTTAGTAACATAATGAGCAGTTCAGAGGATATGGTTGTGCAGCTCAACCTTACCCCTTACCTCCATCTAGGGATGGGAGGTTTAAGGTCCCTCTGCAGACTGAAAAAGATTAAAACAGGTTCCAACCCTAACAAGGTCAAGCTATGGGAGCTCTTGGTAGAGTATATAAGGGAACAACCTCCTGAGGAGGAAGATCTCCCCTCAGATGAGGAAGATGTTAAGGAGCAGGAAGATTAACTCCCCCCCTCACCTAACTAGGGAGAATAGGGCCCCAAGGCCCCTCTCTCCAAGGATAGTGTTCATAGGACCTGGCTTTTCCACAGGGAAGTCCAGTTCCTTTGGGAACATTAAGGGCAGCCTTAATGAAGAAGACCTCCTTTTAGCAAGGAAGGCTAAAAGATTAGCTTTGGAGCAACTGCTCCTAGCTATAGAGAGGGAAAGAACAGAAATGGGCTTAGCACCCATTAATGGTGGCAGCAATCTAAATAGGGTCAGAGAGCATTCTGACGTCCTAAAAATCCCCAAAGGGATTCTCTCTAAATATGAAGAAGGTAATGACATCACCAAATGGTTCACAGCTTTTTAGAGAGCTTGTACAAGAAAACTAAACACATATCATTGGGGAGCTCTCCTTTGGGAACTGTTTACTGGTGAGTGTAGGGATAGGCTCCTCACACTCACTAGTGCAGATGCTCAATCCTATGACCACATGAAGGCTTTGGATTCACCAATGAGGAGTACAGAATAAGGTTCAGGAGGGCTCACAAAACCTCAAGACAGTCCTAGGTTGATTTTGTAGACTACTCAGTGAAAACACTACATGGATGGATAACTGGCAGTGGAGTGCATGACTGTGATGGGCTTTATAATTTGTCCATTAAAGAACATCTTTTCAGTAACTGCTTCAATGACACGTTGCATCAATATCCGGTAGACCTAGGTCCAATTTCTCCCCAAGAATTGAGAAAGAAGGTAGACCATTGGGTCAAGACAAGGGTGACTAAGACTTCCACTGGGGGTGACCAAAAGAAAAAGTGGTGAGACACCTAAGGATAAAAGTAAAGAGTCTTTCCAAGGTTCCCAAAATCCTGCTCAGGAGGGTGGGCCCAGAGCAGTTTCACAATCTTCACATGGGTACAAGGGTAAAAACTTTGATCCCAAAAAGGCCTGCTGTTTCAACTGTAAACAGCATGGACACCAAACCAGAGACCTGGTCTGTCTCAAAAATAATCACCCTAGCACTACTCCAGTTAGTACTGGTATAGCCAGTCTCCAGGTGGGATAACAGTGTGCCTAGAGTAAATCAGGGTTCACACTAAAGCTACTTTAGTCACTGAGGGTAGGGTAGATGTTGCCACTCTTGAGGTCTGCCCCCCTAACATGCAAAAATACAGACAGCACCTCCTAATCAATGGGACAAAAGTAGAAGCCCTGAGGGATACAGATGCTAGTGCCACCATGGTGACCGAAAAACTGGTTTCCCTAGGAAAGTATTTGGCTCAACAAAGTTATCCAATAACCAATGCTGACAATGTAACGAAGGTCCATCACATGGCTGCCTTAGAATCGGAAGGGGTTAGTGGTGTGAAACAGGTAGTGGTCTCTTTTGTAATCCCAGTGGAAAGCTTGCTAGAGAATGATCTGGAGTCCTCAGCTTGGGCTGAGGTAGAACTCAAAATCCATGCAGCCATGCTGGGAGTCCCTAAACTGGTATGTGTAAAAATAAGAGCACAAAGTCGAGCACAGGGTAAAAAAGAAGTGTTGGAGCCTGGAATAATAGCCCAACCTTCCAAGAGAAAGGGCAAGAAGACTGGGGGGGGCAGCTTCTAAGCAGCAAAAGAAACAAGACCTCTCTTCTCAGGAAGAAGTCTTATCCTCTGAGGGAGCTAAGTCCATGGAGCTGAATCCTTATCAGGTAGAGCTCTTGATCTGAGGGGGACCCTCAAGGTAACAGCTGTGCCAGGGACAGATGGCCTGTCCCACTCTTGAAGGCCTGAGGCAACAAGCAGCTGCCCAGGAAAAGGGTGTTGTCAGTGGCACCCACAAGGCCTCTTGGCAAAATAGGCTCCTTTACACTGAGGTCAAATACCCTAAACATGGTGCAACCAGGAGAGTGGTAGTGCCTCAGCAGTTTAGGGAGATTATGTAGGAGGCTGGCCTGGTTTGTAGTGGGTACCTATGGTACTTACACCTATACCAGGTCCGGCTATGCCTAATTAGTGAAATGTAGGCAGTGTCTAGGAGCCAGGCTCTCTAGAGGTAGCTGTAGCTGAGCAACCAAGGCTTATCTAGGAGACATGCAAAGCTCATGCAGTACCACTGTAGTCACACAGTACTCACACACATGAAAGGAAATACTCAGTGTTACAAAAATAAAGGTACTTTGTTTTGGTGACACAAATGCCAGAAATATCATAGAGACTATACTCCCTTAGGAGGTAAGTAATACACAAATTATATACACCAGAATGCAGAAATAGGCATAGAACCAGTTAGAAAACAGTGCAATTCGTGAAAATCACAATAGTTAGGAATGGGCCTAGAGGAAACACAAACCATATTGTGAGAGGCGTCAGAAAATGAAGGGACGCGAAAGTATCTTTATAGAGAGTTTTATTGATGAAACATAGGGCAATATAAGTCTCTTATCAGGTTGTCTTTGATGGCTGTTAGTTCATTTCCTTCTTTCTGGCTTCTATCTGGGTCTTCACGCTTGTCCTCTTGTCCTTCTTTCTTTTCCCAGGGTCAACTCAGGAGGAGCATATAAAGGAAAGAAGAACACAGGTAGTGGGTAAGTAGGCTCTTCCTTATTCTCTCCCTTTCCAGCCTCCCCCCTCTTCCCCTTTCTTCTGTCGTTTTCTGAGTAGGATCTTTCCTCGTCCTCGCTTTCTTTCCTTCTTTTCTGCTGCTAGTCTCTCCTTATGGTTTTTCTTCTTATTGTCACTCTGCCCTTCCTCTATTTCTCTCATTTTCCTTTCTTCTTTTTCTCTTCTTTTTATTTTCTCTCTCTCTTCTCTCTCTCTCTCTCTCTCTGGTTAAAGGTGTTCTTTCTTCTCTATCTGTTTTTACTGAGTTTTCTATCTCTCGCTCTTTTCTTCTGTTTATTGTTAAATCGTAATAAAATTTTGTTACAACTATCGTGTCTTGGGATTTATGTTAAAAAATATATATAAATGTTTCCTGGAACACTAGTTTCTTTGAGGCCTCAATTATAGTTTTGGGAAAACAAGTAAACGGAATATGTAACCAAAAAGTAAAATAATGGGCTTTCTGCCACTAAGATCGGGTTCAGGGTTTTGAAGCGTGAGCAATCATAAAGAAAAAGGTAGTTGTAGGCTCAATGGGAAAAAAAAGGCAAAAATGTTTCCTTTGATGCTTTCCACGATATGGCAATGCTATTCCCCAGGACCCCTAATTCCCACAAAACAAAATTAAATACAAAACAAAATAGAAACAACCCGTTCCTGACTCCCTACCACCCCTCCCGTCCCGTACCTGGTGTGGTCACACTCTCCAGAGCGTGACCGGCTTTAGCGCGGGCTTCCTCCTGGTTCCTGGTTCCCTGAGTCAGCAGCTGGCAAAGATCCTTCTCCTGGGCGTCGTGGTCAGGGCTCCCGGATGCGTCTCCCTCCGCCGGTAGTTGCCGCCTTTCTTGGCGGTGTGGGCCCTTAAAAAGCCACACCACAGCCTCTTCCCCCGTCCTACCGGGAAAGGCCAGAAGTGCTTCCGTGTCAGGAAGCCCAGCTCCAGAAGGCTCCCCGGGGGTTTCCCCACTCCGGAGCACACCCCCGGGGTACCAAGCGGCATCTTTGGCAGAAGACGCCCCGTCACAGTCACTCCCCCTGGACAGTGGCCGTTCGGGCCACAGGTCACCCAAATAGTGGGAGAGGAAATCAGCATTGGCAAGCAGATGGCCAGGCCAGTGATAGACCTGAAAGGAAATGGATTGGAGGGATAAGAACTAACGGAGAACTCGCACATTAGAGTCCTTATGCTTCGCCAACCAGGTCACGGGGGCATGGTCGGTAAATAAGGTAAAGGTACGACCCGTCAAATAATCCTGCAGAGATTCAACGGCCCACTTGATCGCCAAGCACTCCTTCTCCAGGGTAGGATAATGCCACTCCCGGGTCAAAAGCTTGCGGGTCAAGAAGACTATGGGATGGTAGAGGCCATGTTCATCAGCCTGGGAGACAACAGCCCGAGGCCCTGGTCCGAGGCATCTGTTTGCACATGGAAAGGCTGCTGAAAATCAGGACATCGTAACACAGATTTAACAGTGAGGAGAGGTCTTAGGAACTCAAAGCGATTTTTCTCTAATTCAGATAAGCAAGAGATCTAGTTGGGTTTGGATTTTGATAATAGGGCAGAGAGGGGAGCTGCGATGTCGGAAAAATGAGGGCTGAATCTCCAGTAGTATCCAACCACCCCCAAAAAGGCTCGGACATCTTTCTTTCTTTTTCCAGTTGGGGTTTCACTGAGCCCTGACCGGTAATGTAGCCCAGGTAATTAATGGAGTTGTACCCTAGTTTACATTTATCCAGATTGGTCGTGAGGCCTGCTTCTCTAAGGGCAGATAAGATATTGAGTAAATGGGATAGGTGGTCTTTCCACGATTCACTATAGATGATAATTTCATCTAATGAGGCCGTTGCATACTGTTGAAAGGGCCTCAGTACTAGATCTATTAAGCGTTGGAAGGTTGCTGGGGCACCATGGAGACGGAAAGGAAGGACTCTAAAGTGATAAAGACCGGATGGGGTGGAAAATTAGGGTCCAGGGTAATCATGTATTTGGCTTTTCCTAGACGTTCTAACAAGTCATCAATTTGGGGCATAAGGTAATTGTCGAAGTGGGACAAAGCATTTAATTGACAGAAGTCAATGCAAAATCTTATAGTACCATCGGGTTTTGGTACCAAGACGACGGGAGAGTATCAGAGACTAGAAGACTATTCAATGATACCGTCCTATAACATCTCTTCGACTTCTTGTTCTACAATTTTCTGCCTTGCCTCAGGTATCCGATAGGGTCTTTGTCTAGCTATTTTCTCCCCTATTATCCATATGGGATGGGAGATTAGATGGGTCATCCCGGGTTTTTTTGAAAAAACTTTTAAGTTATTATTTACTATCATAGTGAAATGTGATTTCTGCAACACAGTGACACATGTACCGAATTGGGGTTTACTTTTGTGGGTCTCCTGTGAGCTCAAAGGATATAATGGTAGGTCTCCTGTAGAGCCGGTACTGACTAGACAAACCCGGTGGGTTTCTTCTGCCTCATGCCATGGTTTAAGGAGATTTATGTGGTAAATCTGCTCCCTCCCATTGGGAAATTCTAATTTATAAGTCACAGGAGTGACTTGTTCAAGTATCGAAAAGGGTCCTTGCCACTAGGCTAGTAGTTTATTCTATGTACTTGGTAATAGTACCAGGATCTTCCGCCCTATGTCTAAGGTTCTGGGTCGAGAGATTTTGTACAAATATATTTTTTGGGTGTCTTGGGCATTCTTCAGACATGTATGCGCAGTTTCCCATACCTCATGTAGGGTGTCTTTTAGTTCATGTGCATAACTGAGCACGTCTTTGCTTTCTGCGTCTACCTCTTCCCATTCCTCCACCAACATGTCGAGCAAGGTGCGGGGTTGATGTCTGAAGAGGAGCTCAAATGGGCTATGCCCGGTGGACGATTGGATAAGGGTTCGGAGGGCATAAAGAACCAAGGGCAATTTCCTCTCCTCATTTTTGCCTGATTCATTAATAGTCTTTTGTAGGAAATGTTTAATTGTTTAGTTGTATCGTTCTACAAGACCGTCAGTCTGGGGATGGTATACTGAGGCTCTGAATTGTTGTATTCCCAATATCTGGCATATCTCGGCCATGAGGCGGGACATAAAAGGAGTCCCCTGATCTGTCAATATTTCTTTAGGGAAACCCACTCTCCAAAATAATTCTATCATGGCCTGTGCTATCGTTTTGGTGGTCATACTAGCAAGGGGAATAGCCTAAGGACAACGGGTAGCATAATCGACCAAAACCAGTAGATATTGGTGGCCTTTGACTGAGGGGGTTTAGGGGCCTACTGGTCCATACCAACCCGGGTAAATGGTACCTCGATAATAGGTAAGGGTTGGAGTGGGGCCTTAGGATCATTGGATGGGTTAATGAGTTGGTAACGAGGACAGGCCTGGCAGTGTTTCCTAATATCCCCATAAATCCCGGGCCAATAAAAGCATTTTGTGATAGGCTCTTCCGACTTTTCTCTTCCTAGATGTCCCTCCCTGTTATCCCCATGGGCTAGATAAAATACCTGTTCTCTAAAAGGCTGAGGCCCACCAATTGGGTATTGGAATTTGGACCTTGTCTATATAGCAAGTCATTTTTTAGTTGGAATGAAGGTCCTACCAACTGCCTCGTTGGAGAAAGAGCCAAGTTCCAGGCATGTGTAGGAGGCTGGCCTGGCTTGTAGTGGGTACCAAGGGGTACTCACTCTCTGTACCAGGTCCAGTTATCCCTTATTAGTGTAGAAGAGGTGCTTCTAGCAGCTTAGGCTGATAGAAGGTAGCTATAGCAGAGCAGCTTAGGCTGAACTAGGAGATATGCAAAGCTCCTACTATACCACTGGTGTCATATGCACAATATCATAAGAAAACACAATACACAGATATACTAAAAATAAAGGTACTTTATTTTTATGACAATATGCCAAAAGTATCTCAGTGAGTACCCTCAGTATGAGGAGGCCAAATATACACAAGATATATGTACACAATACCAAAAATATGCAGTAATAGCAAAAGGAAGTAATGCAAGCAATGTAAAGTTACAGTAGATTGCAATAGGAGCACATAGGTATGGGGGCAACACAAACCATATACTCCAAAAGTGGAATGCAAACCACGAATGGACCCCAAACCTATGTGAGCTTGTAGAGGGTCGCTGGGACTGTAAGAAAACAGTGAGGGTTAGAAAAATAGCCCACCCCAAGACCCTGAAAAGTAGGTGTAAAGTGCACCTATATTCCCCAGAGAGCACAGAAGTCGTGACAGGGGAATTCTGCAAGGAAGACCAACACCAGCAATGCAACCAAAGTGGATTTCCGGACGAGAGTACCTGTGGAACAAGGGGACCAAGTCCAAGAGTCGCGACAAAGTCGAGATTGGGCAGATGCCCAGGAAATGCCAGCTGAGGGTGCAAAGAAGCTGCCACTGGATGGTAGAAGCTGTGGATTCTGCAAGAACGAAGAGGGCTAGAAACTTCCCCTTTGGAGGATGGATGTCCCACGTCGTGAAGAAGCTTGCAGAGGTGTTCCCACGCAAAAAAAACGCAAACAAGCCTTGCTAGCTGCAAGGGTCGCGGTTAGGGTTTTTGGATGCTGCTGTGGCCCAGGAAGGACCAGGATGTCGCCACTTGGATGAGGAGACAGAGGGGGCGACCAGCAAGTCAAGGAGCCCTCACAGAAGCAGGCAGCACCCGCAGGAGTACCAGAACAGGCACTTGGAAGAGGAGTGAACCGGAGCTCACCCGAAGACACAAAAGGGAGTCCCACGACGCCGGAGGACAACTCAGGAGGTTGTGCACTGCAGGTTAGAGTGTCGGGGACCCAGGCTTGGCTGTGCACAAAGGAAATCCTGTCGCCACTGTGCCGCTGAGGGTGTGTGTTTGATGCCGACCTGTGCCCCTCCCCAGTGCTCTCCTACACCTCCAAAGTCTGTGCTCCAAAGACGTGGGTTCTTACCTGCAAGCAGGCCTGATTCCGGGTCCCCCCAATCTCCAGAGGAGCCCATTTTAAATCCTGCAACAACTTTGACCTCTGCACTCTGCCAGCCCTGTGTTGCTGGTGGTGGGTGTTTGGGGTAACCTTGAACCCCAGCCTGTGGATATCCTAACCCCCGGAGACTGGAACTGTAAATCTTGTACTTACCTCAAAACTGTACTAACTTTTCTTCCCCCCAGAACTATAAAAGTTGCACTGCCAACTTTTAAAACAGATTATTGCTATTTATTTGAAAACCGTATGACTTGTCAAATTAAAACAAAGTAGTGTTGATACATATGTTCGCTACTTACTTGCAAATGTACTTACCTGCAAACTGAATCTTGTGGTTCTAGACATAACGTAACAAAATATATTTTTGCTATTTAAAAACCATTGACCTGGAGTTAGTCATTGAATGTGTGCTTCCTTCATTGTCAGTGTGTGTACAACAAATGTTTTGCACTACCCTCTGATAAGCCTAACTGCTCGACCACCCTACTACAAATGAGAACATTAGTATTATCTACTTTAGCCTCTGTTAAGCCTCTGGGGAACCCCTTGGCTCTGTGCACACTATGGCCCTCATTATGATCATGGCAGTGTGGGCCGCCATGCTGGCATGGCGGCCCACACCGCCACGCCAGACTGCCTCCGACAGGCAGCCTGGGGGTGGACGGCATCATTATCCGACAGGACAGCGCTGCTGCCCCTCAGATAATGATCCCATTTCCACCAGCCTTTCTCTGGAGTGGAAATGCTGGTGGATGGGATACTCCGGGGCATGGGCAGTGCAGGGGCCCCTGTGCAGTGCCCCATCGCGCAGGTCACTGCCCAATTTATGGGCAGTGATCTGCGCAACGGGTGCAGCTGCACCCGCCGCACAGAGGCATTGACAGCGGCTCCATGTGGAGCCGCCGGCAATGTCCCGGCCAGGCATTCTGCAAGGCAGAAGGGTGGAAACAATTTTTCCACCCGCCGGCCCAGCAGACTGTTCATAATACGGCCGGCAGGGTTCCAGGGGGGCTGGCGGCAATAAAGGCCTTCTCCATGTCCAGATATACCAATGCCATCTCATACTTGTAGGAGGCTGGCCTGGCTTATAGTGGGTACCTGATGGTACTTACACCTTGTGCCTGGTCCAGTTATCCCTTATCAGTAGATTAGTAGTGTTCTAGCAGCTTGGGCTGATAGAGGTAGCTATAGCAGACCATCTTAGGCTGAACTGGGAGACACGCAAAGCTCCTACTATACCACTTATATCATATAGCACAATATCATAAGAAAACACAATACTCAGAGTTACTAAAAATAAAAGTACTTTATTTTAGTGACAATATGCCAAAAGTATCTCAGAGGATATACTCCCTTAGGAGGTAAGTAAAATATACAAAATATACACACAAACCAAAATCAGGTAAGTAAACAGTTAGAAAAGTAGTGCAAACACTGTAGAACACAATATAATGCAAATGGCGACAACACAAACCATATACTCCAAAAGTGGAATGCGAACCACTAATGGACCCCAGGCCTAGTGTAGTGTGTAGAGGGTCGCTGGGAGTGTAAGAAAACAGTGAGGGTGTCCAAGATACCCCACTCCAAGACCCTGAAAAGTAGGAGTAAAGTTGCCCTACTACCTAAGAAAAGACAGTAAAGTCGAGATAGGGGATTCTGCAAAGACAACAACTGACTGCAAAGCACTGAAGATGGATTCCTGGACCTGAGGACCTGCAAAGGAAGGGGACCATGTCCAAGAGTCACGCAAGTGTCCAGGGGGGGCAGGAGCCCACTAAACCCCAGATGAAGGTGCAAAAGGGCTGCCTCTGGGTGGAAGAAGCCAAAGATTCTGCAACAACAGAAGGTGCCAGGAACTTCTCCTTTGGTCAGAAGATGTCCCACGGTGTGCAGGAGGATGCAGAGTTGTTTCCCCACAGAAAGACCGCAAACAAGCCTTGCTAGCTGCAAGAGTCGTGGTTGAAGATAATGGGTGCTGCCAGGGCCCAGAAAGGACCAGGAGGTCGCCCCTTGGAAAATGAGACAGAGGGGGCACTCAGCAACAGAGAGAGCCCATGCAGAAGCAGGCAGCACCCGCAGAAGCACTTGAACAGGTGTTCAAGAAATCTGAGCTGGGTGGTCATCTCAACACAACAAAAGAGGGTCCCACGAAGCCGGTGGTCAACTCAGCGAGTTGAGCAATACAGGACGGAGTGCTGGGGACTTGGGCTGTTCTGTGCATGAAGGAATCCTTTCAAAAGTTCACAGAAGCCCTAGCAGCTGCAGATCACGCAGTACAAAGGATTACTGTCTGGTGTGGGGAGGCAGGGACTTACCTCCACCAAATTTGGACAGAAGGACCACTGGACTGTCGAGGTCACTTGGATCTGGCTCCTGTGTTCCAGGGACCACGCTCGTCAAGATGAGAGGGGACCCAGAGGACCGGTGATGCAGAAGTTTGGTGCCTGCTTTAGCAGGGGGAAGATTCCATCTACCCACAGGAGATTTCTTCTTGGCTTCCAGTGCAGGGTGAAGGTAGACAGCCCTCAGAGCATGCACCACTAGGAAACAGTTGAGAAAGCCGACAGGATTAGGCGCTACAATGTTGCTGGTAGTCATCTTGCTACTTTGTTGCGGTTTTGCAGGCGTCCTGGAGCAGTCAGCGTTCGGTCCTTGGCAGAAGTCGAAGAGAGAGATGCAGAGGAACTCTGGTGAGCTCTTGCATTCGTTATCTGAAGAGGAACCCACAGGAAAGACCCTAGATGGCCCTCAGAGGAGGATTGGCTACCTAACCAGGTAAGAGCCTATCAGGAGGGGTCTCTGATGTCACCTTCTGGCACTGGCCACTCAGAGGTCTCCATTGTGCCCTCACACCTCTGCATTCAAGATGGCAGAGGTCTGGGACACACTGGAGGAGCTCTAGGCACCACCCCTGGGGTGGTGATAGACAGGGGAGTCATCACTCCCCTTTACCTTTGTCCAGTTTCGCGCCAGAGCAGGGGCTGGGGGATCCCTGAACCAGTGTAGACTGGTTTATGCAAGGTGGGCACCATCACATTCCCAGAGGCCAGACGAGGCTACTCCGCTCAGGCCCTTAACACCTATTTCCAAAGGGAGTGGGTGTAACACCCTCTCTCAGAGGAAATCCTTTGTTCTGCCTTCCTGGGACTGGGCTGCCCAGACCCCAGGAGGGCAGAAACCGGTCTGAGGGTTGGCAGCAGCGGTAGCTGCAGGGAATACCCCAGAGAGCTAGTTTGGCAGTACCTGGGGTCCATGCTGGAGCCCCAGGGATGCATGGGATTGGCACCCCAATACCAGATTTGGCTTGGGGGGACAATTCCATGATCTTAGACATGTTACATGGCCATGTTCGGAGTTACCATTGTGAAGCTACATATAGGTATTGACCTATATGTAGTGCATGCGTGTAATGGTGTCCCCGCACTCACAAAGTCTGGGGAAATTGCCCTGAACAATGTGGGGGCACCTTGGCTAGTACCAGGGGGCCCTCACACTCAGTAACTTTGCACCTAACCTTCACCAAGTGAGGTTTAGACATATAAGTGACTTATAAGTTACTTAAGTGCAGTGTAAAATGGCTGAGAAATAACGTAGATGGTATTTCACTCATGCTGCAGTGGCAGTCCTGTGTAAGAATTGTCTGAGCTCCCTATGGGTGGCAAAATAAATGCTGCAGCCCATTGGGGTCTCCTGGAACCCCAATACCCTGGGTACCTAGGTACCATATACTAGGGAATTATAAGGGTGTTCCAGTGTGCCAATCAGAATTGGTAAAAATGGTCACTGGCCTGCAGTGACAATTTTAAAAGCAGAGAGAGCTTAAACACTGAGATTCTGGTTAGCAGAGTCTCAGTGAAACAGTTAGGCACCACACAGGGAACACATATAGGCCACAAACAATGAGCACTGGGGTCCTGGCTAGCAGGATCCCAGTGACACAGGCAAAAACAAACTGACACACAAGTAAAAATGGGGGTAACATGCCAGGCATGATGGTACTTTCCTACACAACTCTGCTCCCGAGGTCCCATGCAAGAAATGTGCTAATCGACGTAGAATAAAAGTTGAACTGTGTGCCAGCATAAAGCTGCTTTCGTCCTCATGGACCAGATCACGGATAACCCCATGCAACCTAGTGGCCAAGATTTTGCATGACATCTTGCTATCTGAGTTAAGTATATTGAGTCGGGTCCTCCCCAGATTCAAGCATAAAACAGATTACCCTTACCTATAGTTTCTGGCAATATACCCCTCTCCTGCACTTCGAGAAAAACCTCCATTAACTTCTACTGGAGTACAGCAGAGTAGGAATGATAAAACTCCCCACCTGGTGCCTTGGACCAATTAAGGGCTTTTATAGCAACCCCTACTTCCTCCAAGGATATATCTTCCTCAAGTTCCTGCACATATTAGGGCCCCAGCTGAGGAAACTCCAGTCCCTGGAGAAAGTCATTTTTTAATGCCCCTCCAGGGCCCTCCAGACCAGCCCAATAAATTGTGCACAAATGATCCACCAAAACAGCCAGGATGTCTTGCCGGGCAGTGACCAACATGCGTGCAGCGTTCCTGAGATGCATTTTGGGAGGAGGTTCCACCTCCTGCCGGAGTATCCATGACAACAGCTGGCCCGATTTATCTCCGTCCCTATGTAATCTCTGCCAATATGTCTTAAGCGTCAATTTATCAAGCACCCCCAACCCCAGCGACCCTCTCTATGCAATTGTAGGTGTTCCATGGGCTCCTCAGGAGTGAATGTCTGCAAAGAGCACTTCCAAGGTCTTATGCTCAGCCTCCAACTGCCTGAGAACTCCACATACAGTCCTCGTACATGTCCCTCGGATGACAGCCTTGAGTGTCTTCCACTCGATCGCCCTAGTGTTCATAGTACCCCAGTTCACCTCCAGGTATTCAGTTACAGAGGTACCTAACACTTCCCGACAGACCATATTAGTTAAGAGGTCAGGAGGCATGCGCCAGGACCGAACCCCTCCCCTCACAGTCCCCTAACACAGTCTAAGAAACACAAGAGTATGATCAGAGCGGAATTGGCCCAGCTGTGTCACTGCTTCCACTTGTGAGTGGTCCAGGCCCCCCAGTAAAAAGTGATCCAGGTGACTAAAAGTGTTATGCCTTTTTGAGTGACAAGTGTACTCCCAGCCCCCAGGGTGCAGTTCCCTCCAATCATTCCAGAGTCCCAAATTATGCATGACTGTGTTGAGGGACCCCCAACATCAGGATCTTAGTCCCCCGCTTTGGACGGTGACGATTACTCTCCTCATCCTTAACAAAACTGAAATCTCCGGCCCATATTATGGGAGAACCAGCCCCAGTATCCAGCAAATCTAACATGTTATCATAAAAGGATCAATCATTGTTGTTAGACGCGTATATATTCAGGTTCCCCATCCAGTGTACCTTGGAGAAGGAGATAGCACCCTTTCACATCTGCTTCACTGTAAGTATATCTAAAGGGGACACCTGCTGTCACCCAAGTGACTACACCCCTCACATATGAAAATTGTGATGCAATGAAGAGTTGACCCCACCATTTCTTTCCCAATTTCTGGGACTCCCCATCCATTAAATGTGTATCCTGTTAACAGGCTATCTGCACTTTGGCCCTGATTCTGACCTTGGTGGACGGCGGAGGCCGTCCGCCAAGGTACCGCCGCCAAATGACCGCACCGCGGTCAGAAGACCGCGGCAGCCATTCAAACATTTCCTCTGGGCCGGCGGGCGCTCTCCAAAAGAGCGCCCGCCGGCCCAGAGGAAATGCCCCTGCAACGAGGGCGTAGTTGAGCCGGCGTAGTTGCAGGGGCGCGACGGGTGCAGTTGCACCCGTCGCGTATTTCAGTGCAAAGCAGACACTGAAATACTTTGCGGGCCCTCTTACGGGGGCCCCTGCAGTGCCCATGCCATTGGCATGGGCACTGCAGGGGCCCCCAGGGGCCCCGCGGCACCCCCTACCGCCATCCTGTTCATGGCGGGTTTCCCGCCATGAACAGGATGGCGGTAGGGGGTGTCAGAATCCCCATGGCGGCGGAGCGCGCTCCACCGCCATGGAGGATTCCCCCGAGCAGCGGAAAGTCGGCGGGGGACCGCCGACTTTCCGCTTCTGACCGCGGCTGAACCGCCGCGGTCAGAATGCTCGTGGGAGCACCGCCAGCCTGTTGGCGGTGCTCCCGTGGTCGGTGGCCGCCAGGGTCAGAATGACCCCCTTTGTGTCTCAGAAGTAAAGAGTGTACTCTATAACTTGTGGCATAATGTGTAAGCCCCCTGACATTCCACGTAACCACGCTTATATGTTCAGGAATGTGTCAGGAAGTCACCTCCCCACATCCACAGGCATCTCCCCATGTCTGTCAATGTCCACCCCTACGATCCCTGAGAGGACTTCCCGCATCTTGTGTACTCCCTCGCACTGTAAGATGAACCAAACACTCCCCAACATTGGAGGTCAGTAACATTTGAATCATTCCTGCCCCACCCTCCCCTGCTAAGAAGTGAAAACAGAAATAACAATCCAAGATCCGTGAGAAACCCGAACAAAGAGACCTCTTCAACAACCCCCACCATGGATAGGCAGTATTACAACAATAACAACACATACTGCACATCTATTTGAATCCTTGCTGCCAGGACTCACAGCTGAATCCCTAACCCCAAAACTAAAGCCAACCACTGGTGGGGAGGTAGCAACTCCTGTCTCACAGACAGGAAACACTGTATCTATCAAAAATTGTACAACATGTTAACCTGTGGCAGCCCCCACCGTAGTAGTGCAAGCAATAGTGTGAACCAAAACATCTTGTGAAGAACCCAGTCACCACACGAAATACTTGAAATAGGGTACAAATTGCAACCTACACCCTCCGGACAAGTAAGTGGGAGCAAAAATTGAAGACACACAGATATATCTTAAAGCAGATCAAACAAGTATAAAGTATCAGCCTATAGCATTTCTCATCTCCATCCCAACTCCGGAGCATCCGCCAACTCCTTAGCAACAGTCACAGGATTCAAGGGCACCAATGCCATGGTTCCATCCCTCTGAATCTCGATCCTGGAGGGGCCCTTACCATCAGACCACAGGAAATCGGCCATCCTCGAAGACTCATGCAATATCAAACTGGGACTGCGAGCCCCCCTTGAATTCTCAGAGCCTGATCATCCATGTACCGATCTGTCATTTAGTACCTTGTCCCAGATCTCGAGCCAGCACCAGACATCCTCCAGAGTGTCAAGAAAGTGGAACTTGCCCCCTGAAATGACTCACAGTTCTGCTGGATATAAGAGCATGCAGAGGATACACATGAAACGCAACGTGGCCTTCACCTCCAAGAAGCTCTTCCTGGAGCCCTGTACATTGTTGGTGTAGTCTGGATATATGGATATTCTATGATTATCAACTAGGGCAGTTTCAGTTTCCCGGGCAGGCCGATAAATGCAGTCCCAGTCCCTGTAATTCAGGATCCAAACTATTATGCCACGCAGCGGCGCTCCAGGCCTTGCGGAAGCTAACAGCGCTGATGTGCTCTTTCAATTGCAAACATGGTAGATAGTCAAGCCGGCTTAAATACATCCCTGATCCAGTGCTCCACATTGCGCTCAGCCCGCTCTGGGAACCCAATAAGATGAATGTTGTTACAGCGGACCTGCCCTTGGTATCCTCAATCCTCGCATCAAGAATTCTAGACTTGGTATGGGCAATCGCCGTCTGTTTCCGTAGTGTGACAATCTCAGTCTGAGGTTCAGAAATGGAACTCTCTGCCACCCAGACTTTTCTGAGGTCTGCTCGTCGGGGATTAACGTCTAGCGCCACTGTTTCTATTTTCCCCCCCAAGAGACAACCTAGACCCTGTATGGCCACCAGTAGCTCCACAGGGGACGGCTCCTCTGCAGATGTATGCAGACCAGGGTCCTCCCCATGCCCTGCTTGTCGTATCTGTTACTGAGGGGAGGGGGTAGCAATGGTATATTGCTCCATAATTTTCCCCTGTGGGGGTACAGGCTGTTTATTTCTCCCCATGGGCGTACCGCCGGTGGGTTCCCACCTGCATGTTTCACGCAGGAGCAGTCCAGCAGTCCCTGAGTGCTAGCACACACTCCACACAAACTAGGCACAGTAGGATCCTCACATGTGTTGCTGCAGTCCTCACATTCAGTCCCCGGAGTAGCGCCTCCTCATCCAGCAGAACAAAAGGGCACACATGGGATCAGACACCCCCAGGACCAAAACATCACCTCCCCTCAAGTAGCAGGGCCAGTAATTCCAGAGGCCCACCAATGAGCTGGAATCTCTACCAACCAGCTGCTGCTGACACACAGGTGCCCTTCAGAGGGGAGTCAGGACCTCACCATGCGATCATTCTCACTGTCACAGGTCCTCCTTCAGATGCTATGAGGTCTCCCATTCTCATAGTCCATTACGAAATTAGGCACAACATTCCAGGGGCATTTTCAGGCTCAGTATATAAAGTTCAGGCCCCTTATATTGGCTGCAATGGCGAGTGAAAGCTGCACACCAGCTTGCCACCGAAGTGCTGCACCAGGAATTCAACATTTATGGAGTGGGGAGGAGCGGGAGGCCGGCTGATCCCAGCTGCATTGCCCACCTCATGAGCTGTCCACAGCAGGCTAAAGAAATATCTAGGAGTCTGGACTCTCTGCGCCTTCTCATACATGGCACACAGTCGGCAGGACACAAGACCTCTGAGCGCACAAGCAGCAGCACACTCCCAGGGCTTGCTATGGACTGCACCTATCACAGCATCCCCTCTGCACCTCCTCAGCTGCACCACCCCATTACTGGTTGAGTCCCACATCAGCAAACATCTCTGACACAGACAGGCGTGGGTGCAGGGAAAGCAGCCGCAGAGTCCTGATCAGGCCGCGCAGGCAGGGCCCACCCCACTTCCAACCATGCAGCCTCCTCCAGCCGCAGCAATTGCCTTGGGCCGCTGGACTTGCCGGCCGCAATAATATCAGTTTTCAAGGGACACAGGATACAGGCGGGATACAGCACTCAAAACTGCTTAAGTGGGGCATGGTAGATGGAACAGATACCGGAGGATAATTCAGGATCAGGACGGTGCCACGAGGACACTCCTATAATCGCGTCCCGCCAGCCATCTTGCTTGGTCATGCCCCTGCACATTTAATAATTAAAAGTTGAACTGCTTATTTGGGTATGTAAGTGAACATAACCAGACTGTGAAAACATATCTACTAGTCCTTTCTCATTTTGCATTTACAGCAGAAGACAACACAGCTTTTACAAGTGTAATGGAAAGTTTCTGTTTGCATGTGTTCTGCTGTTCAAAAAATGGTCGCAATGAGATTTGTTTTGTGGTGAAGCTTCATGTACTGTAACTATCTTGTAATTCAAAGAAAGCCATGCCAGCGATGTTCTTATAATGTTGCAATGTTCAAGGCTGGGGTTGCCATGAGTATTAATTAAGTATTCATTTGAGGGGGTTCCTAGAGTAAGCCTGTTTTACTTAACACAATTTCTGAATTGTTGATTAGTTTTTATCATGTAACTTTTTTTGTATAGTCCATAAGACAATTTCATACGATGCAAAGGGCCTCATTACAAGTTTGGCGGTGGGGATTACTCCATCAAAAACGTGAAGGATATGCTGCCCGCCGTATTACCATTTCCATTACATCCTATGGAACTTGTAACAGGATGGACAGGATATTTGTCACGTTTGTGATGCAGTAATCCCCTTCGCCATACTGGTAATGGGGCCCAAAACGTGTGGCTTCCTATTATGCTGAGCCTAGATGTTAGACCTGACAGCCTTAAGGTGGTCATCCCACAACATTTTGCCTGCCTCCCTCCTCTTTTCTGACACTGTTTGTTCTAGTTTTAGGACTCCGAGGACTTTACTGCTGCTAACCAGTGCTAAAGTGCATTTGCTCTCTCCCTTAAACATGGAAACATTGGTTCATCCCCAAGTGGCAATTTTGATTTACTTATAAGTCCCTAGTAAAGTGCACTACATGTGCCCAGGGCTTGTAAATTAAATTGCTACTAGTGTGCCTGCAGCACTGATTGTGCCACCCACATAAGTAGCCCCTTAACCATGCCTCAGGCCTGCCATTGGAAGGCCAGTGTGTGCAGTTTCACTGCCACTTCGACTTGGCATTTAAAAGTACTTGCCAAGCCTTAAACTCCCCTTTTTCTACAAATATGTCACTCATAAGGTGGGTCCTAGGTAACCCATAGGGCAGGGTGCTATGTAGGTAAAAGGCAGGACATGTAAATATGTATTTTATATGTCCTGGTAGTGAAAAACTCCTAAATTCATTCCACTACTGTGAGGCCTGCCCCCTTCATAGACTAGCATTAGGACTGCCCTCATATACTTTTTGAGTGGTAGATTCTGATCAGAAAGGGGTAACCAGGTCATATTTGGTATGGCCAGAATGGTGATAGAAAATCCTGCTCATTGGTGAGGTTGGATTTTATATTACTATTGTCACAGTGCCCTTTCCTCGGGATCTGCACGCTGTGAACAAAAGGCCCACCTCCCTGCGTCACCAACTCAGAAGGCTATTATAGCGTAGAGCTATGATGAAGCCAGGCGGGGGGAAGGGAATTAGGGTAGGGAGCTGCAGGAAGAGAGATCTGAAAAGAAACGGTTAGAACAAATATGCATACATTAATTCATAACAGTATAACTCACCAATAGACTCTTGAATAAAGGCGTCTCTGTGATATCAGATTGAGACCCTTTGTGAATTGGGCGTACCCCTTCTTTGAATCATGGAACAAGAACAAACTGCAACCTCTAAACCTAGAGATGGCAAGGGCTTTGGACTATGTTCATACTCGAAATATTAATCAAGTAACAATTATGCATTCATAAGATAAACGTTTGATCTCAGCCTAGAAATTCTCAAAGATTTAAATATGTATCTCACAAATTATGCTTCCCAAAAAACAATGAAACTATAATTTGCTTATCTCTGAAACGTTTTCACATTTACTACCTAGGCCTGAAAGTTCACTCATTGAACTTGAATCGTTTCGTTCATTGGGCAGAAGCGCCTTGCTTGTTGGTCATGAAGCGCTTTAATCATCATACATGAAGCGCTTTGTTCATTATGCCAGAAAGCGCTTTTACTTGCTTTATCTGAAGCGCTACACTCATTATGCCAAGGGGTGTTTTACTCATGTGGCCTGAAGCATTTTGATACTCGTGCCCAGATCGATTTACTCATGTAGCCTGAAACCCTTTGATTGTCGTACCAAGGGCACTTTACTCTTGTGCCTTGAAGCGCTTTGCTCATTGTGCTAAGGGGGTGTTTTTACTCATGTGGACTAAAGCGTTTTGATCCTTGAGCCAAGACTGCTTTACTCATGTGGACTGAAACACTTTGATTGTCATGCCAAGGGCACTTTACTCATGTGGACTGAAATGCTTTGATTGTCGTGCCAAGGGCGCTTTACTCATGTGGACTGAAACGCTTTGATTGTCGTGCCAAGGGTGCTTTACTCATGTGGACTGAAACGCATTGATTGTCGTGCCAAGGGCGCTTTACTCATGTGGACTGAAACGCTTTGATTATCGTGCCAAGGGCGCTTTACTCCTGTGATCTGAAACACTTTGATCGACGCGCCAAGGCCGCTTTATTCTTAGAACTGGAAACGCTTTGCTCGTTGTGCTAAAGGGCGCTGTACGTTTGGAAGTAACAACTTCCTTCATGATTGGGCTCATCAAGACCTTCCCGCTATGAGTACGACCTACTCGTATCTGAATTCACCATGGAAACAAGGATACTCTGACTTGCTCTCAATCTGCCATGCAGGAAATCTACTCTTTTTCAGAAGAACCCACACGAGGTCTGACTGCATTGAAGTCTTCAAAATAGTGAGAAATGTGCTTGGGTGTGGCTGGGATTCATAGGTCTGCCACACCCCAAGATGGCCGCTGCCTCTAAAAACCTGGGAATTGTAGTCCCTTCATAGAATAGCACTGATAAGTGCATCTTGTCCACCAGTGTCCTGACCCTGCAGCTACATGAGCTTTACCACAGGGCAGGCGATGCTGATGACCACTTTTAGAACAGGAAGGGAGGACAAGTGGTGCACATGAAGCGCCGCAAATACGCGCAGTGGAATTTCAGGCTGGACCTGGACCGCGCACAGCATTATTCCTGACAACTATTTTAGAAATGCCACTTTTAAAAAGTGAGCATTTCTCTGCACTTAAGAAACATTTGTGCCTTACAGCCTGTCTCCAATCAATGTCTGGGCTGGGCAGGTTGTGTATTTCACCCAGACAACCACAACCACAAACACAGAACACTCAGTCAAACATTCACTCATCTGCATATTGAATGGGTCTTCCTGGGCTGGAAGGGTGGAGGGCCTGACACTTACATTTCAAAGGCCAGTGGCCTGTCCTCACACAATGGACGGCCATCGCCTACTGGGACCCTGGCAGACAGGACTAAACTGAAAGGGGAATTTGTGCACTTCAAAACCACTCTTTGAAGTCTCCCCCACTTCAAAGGCATTTTTTGGTATATAATCTGGGTCTCTGACCCCACCAACTCATACACTTCTGGACCTACACTTGCACCTTGTCAGAGGAGCTGAATGGCTGCCCAAAGGACTCATCTGGGCTGCTTTGCTGAGACGGACTGTTGCCCTGCTGTTGCCCTGCTGCCCTGCTGGCCTCTGACTTTGCTGAGGACAATGCCTTCCCCAAAAGTGCTCTCCAAGGGCTTGGATTGAGCTTGCCTCCTGTCTCTTTTCAGAAGTCTCAGGGCCAAAAAGACTTCATCTCTTCATTAAACTCCTTGTGCGTCGAACATCAACACAAGCCTGCCGAAATTGATGAAAGCCCGCATTGTGACCAAGAAATCGTCACACAGCCTACCGGAATGATGCAGCTCTGACTTCCCGACTGGAAATTCAATGCATCGCCTGCCTTGTGACAGAAAATTCTGCGCATCGCCTACCAGATTGACGCAGTGCCTGTGCCTTCTTCAAACACGTCAAGGATTTTCAACACATCTCCTCCTCTGCGGTCTCCATGCGTGTTTATTTTTGATGCATATCTGGTACTGTGTGTAGCAAAGTAAAAACTGTTTATTTCTACGGATTAAGGCCCTCATTACAACCCTGGCGGTTGGTGTTAAAGCGGCGGTAATACCACCAACAGCCACTGGTAAAAAAAAAAAAAAGGATCACTACCACAGCAGAAACCGCCAACACAGACAGTCACTTTAACACACCGACCGCCACAGCGGTAGCAACAAACACCGCAGCAGTAACCGCCAACAGCCAGGCGGAAGAAAAAGTACCGCCCACCCCATTACAAAACGCCAATGCGCCAGCTTTTCCGGGGCGGTACCAACGCCCTCAAAAGCAAAGTGGAAACAGTGTTTGGATGGGAAACCACTCACCTCTTGACACTCAACGAAGAACCAGGACGCCATGGAGCCCGAGTTACAGGTCCTCCCCATGATGGTCTACCTCCTCATACACAAGGAATATCAAAGGCGCGGCAATGATCACGGTGAGTACTGCACCTAGCACACATCGGAGGGGGGAGGAAAAAGAGAGTGACGCACACACGAAACACGCAACACCCCCACGCTCACCCAAAACACCATACACACAAACACATGCAACAACAGTACATTTACACCCCGTTATCCCCTGGAAGAACGCAAGGACAAAAGGAATTCAGTGAAGTAAGTGATATTTCAGAAACAGGCAGACATACGTAACAAATAGAAAAACAGTATATACAAATGTTTACAAGCCCACACTTGACTCCTGCCTCAATACGGAGAGAACACTGCGGGGGCATCAGGTCGAAAACACACAGGCACCTCAGGGGGACAGGGAAGGGGGGCACCTCAGTCGGAAGATGGAATAACTCCACTGCTCCTCGAGGGGGCTCCATGACCACCGCTAGGTCCTGGGGAGTGCAAAGCCACAGTCTCTCAAGTCTCTCAAGTGGGTGGTTTGCCCACTGCTTGGTCCTAGGGAATGCAATGGCACAGTCTCTCAAGTGGGTGGCTTGCCCACTGCTTGGTCCTGGGGAGTACAAAGCCACAGTCTCTCAAGTCTCTCAAGTGGGTGGTTTGCCCACTGCTTGGTCCTGGGGACTGCAAAGCCACAGTCTCTCAAGTCTCTCAAGTGGGTGGGTTGCCCACTGCTTGGTCCTGGGGAGTGCAAGGCCACAGTCTTTCAAGTGCATGGCTTCTCCACTGGTTCTGGAGGGGACTCTGTGCCCAGTGTGCTTCATCCTGCCAAGGATAGGGTGAGTGGATGAATTTCTCCACTGGTTCTGGAGGGGGTCTTGTGCCCAGTGTGCTTCATCCTGCCAAGGATAGGGTGAGTGCATTAATTTCCCCACTGGTTCTGGAGGGGGCCTTGTGCCCAGTGTGCTTCATCCTGCCAAGGATAGGGTGAGTGGATGCATTTCTCCACTGGTTCTGGAGGGGGCCGTGTGCCCAGTGTGCTTCATCCTGCCAAGGATAGGGTGAGTGGATGCTTTTCTCCACTGATTCTGGAGGGGGCTTTGTGCCCAGTGATGCAGCACTTGGGGTGTGGCAGTTCACATTTCCTCACCTGGGTGTCTGAGGCACGAGATTTGCATGGACAAGGTAGCATGATACTCCATGGAGGCAGAGCCAGACTCCATCCTGCGGCGACTAAGGCTGCAGACTGGTGGTAGTGCTGGTGCTGGTGGGGGTGCTTCAAAGTGGTGGTGGGAGGCTCCAGGCCATCCCCTGAAGCCTCGGACGGATGCACACTGGGACTGCTGCTGCTGGTAGTGGCCCTACTATCAGCGGTGCAGGTGGCGGTGTTTCCGGCGGTGCTTGCGGCGGTGCTTGCGGCGGGGATGCTGGCAGTGCTGGCCGTGGTGCAGGTGCTGGTGCTAGCAGTGGTGGAGGGAGGCAGCAGCCTGTCTCCTGCAGCCTCAGATGGCTGCGCACTGGGGATTCTGCTGCTGACAGTAGTGGTGGCAGCGGCGGGGCAGGTGGCAGTGCAGGTGGCAGTGGTTATGGCGGTACTGGCCGCGGTGCAGGTGGCGGGGCTGTCGGTTCTGATGGTGGGCACCAGGCCCTCACCTAGAGCCTCCGAGGCCTAAAGTGCCTTGCCTTGGCTTTTCCTCCCCTTCCTCACCTTGGCAGATGCTGCTTGGACTTTGACTCTGACAGCTGGAGTTTTGGAGGAGACCTTGCTGGATCGGTCATGCTCCTTGCCCTTGCTGCATGCTGTCCCCTTCTTCACCTTGGCAGGTGGCGGAATGGTTTGGTCCTTTGCAGGGGTCGGTGGCACACTGCCTGGCCTGACGGGTGCCCCCTTTGATCCTCTGGGAGTTGCAGGTACCACAGCGGATGCCTACTTGGTGGCTAAGGTGCTGGCCTGGGATCTGGACACCCTGGCCCAAGGGGAAGGATGGGGGGACGGGTAGGGAACAGGTCAATGTTTGCCAGGAAAAGTTTTTAGACACACTGGGACGGGAAGATGGAGAGGGTTTGGGAGTGGAGGAAGAGGGAGTGGTTGTAGGAGGTGTCTGTCTGCTGAGTTTGGGTGAAGGTGCATGGGCTGGATGCTGTTGTAAGATGGATGGCTGTTGGGTGGGTGGGTGATTGCGTTTGTGTACTTTGGGAGGAGGCGTCACAGACACACTGGGAGAGGACACAGGAGACGTGTGCATGGTTGTGGGGGTGGTGACTGCTCGTGTGGGGCGTGTTGTCATGGACGTGCTGCTGATGGAGGTAGTGGATGAAGATGTAGTTCATGCGGGTATGAGTGTAGACGCTACCGGGAGGGAAGTGGACGATTAGGATGAGGGGGACACAGTGAAGGCAGTGGATGTTGGTGTGTTTGCATGGGTATGGTGCTTGTGTGAGTGCCTGTGAGATGAAGTGTGGTGCTTATGTTTGCCTGAGGCACTTTTGTGTGGTGATTGGGTGAATGCTGGTCTGAAGGTGTGCTTGGGAAAGGCTAGGGTTGAGGGGATTGGGTCTGGGTAGAGGAAGTTGGAGGGGGAGGCTAGACACAGGGACAAGGGCTGTCATCAGTGCTGAGGCCAGAGACTGAAATGCTCTCTGTTGGGCCACCACGGCAGAGTGAATGCCCTCCAGGTATGCATTTGTTTTTTGAAAATGCCCTGCTACACCCTGGATGGCATTCAGTATGGTTGACTGCCCAAAAGTGAGGGATCTCAGGAGGTCAATAGCCTCCTCACTGAGGGCAGCAGGGCTGACTGAGGCAGGGCCTGAGGTGCCTGGGGCGAAGGAGTTGCCCACCCTCCTGGGTGAGCGGGCACGGGAAACACGCTTAGGGGCTGCTTGGAGGGCAGTGCTGATAGGGGGGGTGGCGGCTGTACCTGTTGTTGGGGTGGGCACAGAGGTGTCTGCCACCGCCAGGTGCTTCCATCAGAGGAGGAGTCGCTGTCTGTGGTCTCCCCTCCTGTCCCCGTCGTGGTGCTCCCCTCGCACTCTGTCCCACTGGTGCCCTCACCCTTAGTGGATTCGGCCTCCAGGCCCATGTGGGATGCAGCTCCCTCAGTCGCCGGTGCCTCTGCTCCTCCGCCAGATGATGCTAATGCAGACAAGGACAGGGTGACAAAACAAAAAGGGGTGGGAAGAGACAGAGGATACACTTGGTCAGTGCCAGCAACACCACTAACGTTGGCGTACACAACACACAGGGAGCAGCCCTATGCACCAGGCCATGCCCAACCATTTACTAAGACAGTCACCAGCCCACGGGGTACAATGCCTAACGCCAGCATCTGCACACCAGAAACCCACAGGACCCTGCCCAGTAGTAGATGGGCACTTACACTATTGGGGTAGGGGTGCTCCAGAGCCTGCCCAACAAGGGACCTACCCTGCCATGTTCGCCCTGGCCTAGGGGCACCCACAGCCCACATCCCCCACTCAGGTACCTCCTAACGCATGCAAAGTCAGCTTTCAGAATCTGTACTCACCCCTTGTGGCTGCTGTGATGCCCTCAAGTGCCCATCCAACTCCGGATAGGCAACTGCCAGGATGGGGAACATCAGGGGGTCATGGTGCGACAGGCACCCCTTCCTCGTTGGGAGGCCAGCCCCACCTGGGCCTCCGCCGTCTTCTTTGACCAGTGGCGCAGGTCCTCCCATCCCTTGCGGCAACGGGTGCTCCGTCTGTCAAACACCCTCAGGGTCCGCACCTGCTTGGCGATGGCACGGCAAATACCCTTTTTCTAGTGGTCGCTGACCTGGAGGGAAAAGACAGCAGAAAAGGGAATTATTCACCCGTCCGGACCGTCAGACTCATTGCCCACCAGTTGCCACCCATCCCCTGATGCACATACAGTGACCACCTTACATGCTGCACTCTGGCCAGGACGCCTCAGCACCCCCCAACATGTGGCTTACATCCACAGCACTCCATACATTCATGCCCCATGCATCATGCTCACAGTGTACTCACCTGTTTGTCTGGAGGACCGTAGAGTAATGTGTACTGGGGTAGGACCCCACCCACCAGTTTCTCCAACTCCTCCGAAGTGAAGGCAGGGGCCCTTTCCCCAGACACATGAGCCATTGTTGCTTCCAGACACAGGTCACAGTAGCACTTGCAGTGTAGGTCCTCTCCTGTTGAAGGTCAGGTAGCAAGTGAGTGAACAGATAGAAGATGTCAGTCACTTCCGCCGGAGTACATCACCATTGGCTCCTGGAACCCATAGGGCCCAAGGATAACCAATGCGAAGTCGCTCCACGGTCATTGACCACCTACCGCGACGGCGCACAACACCAGCGCAATTACCTCATTTCCACTTGTCCCTCCTCACTGGTCAGGCAACTGCCATTTCAGGGGGGCACAGGGCATGGCACCTAACTGCGTCACAGCAGACATTGGCACATCAACTGACTCTCAAGTTCACATACTGTTTCTGTAAAGTAAATAAATCAACATTAGTGCAATAAATGTGGGAATATGACCCTCTGCTCACCTTTCTCTTCCATAGGCTTCAACCGCTGAGGCAGAATATGAGATGGCGGCATCCTCCAGTGTACAGACCCCTGGTGGACCTTGTGACTATGGAAGACAGACACATTATCATTACCTACAGACTTGATCGTGCCACAAGCCAAGACCTGTGTGCCCAATTGGAGCCAGACCTGATGACAGCTATCCGCCAGCCCACAGGAATCACCCCTCTAGTGCAGGTCCTGTCAGTGTAAGTGGTTCCTTCCAAACAACAGTGGCCATCAGGGATGTCCTTTAATGTGTTGACCAGAGTGTTGTCTGCCCTGCTGAAACAGATGCGCAGCTACATCGTGTTCCCCCAGGTGGAGGATTTGGACACAGTGAAGGCTGACTTTTATGCCCTGGGACATATCCCCAACATCATTGGTGCCATAGATGGTACACATGTGGCATTTGTCCCCCCCCCCCGGAGAAATGAACAGGTTTACAGGAATAGAAAAAGCTATCAATCGATGAATGGGCGGATGGTGTTTGGTGGACCAGTACATCTCCCATGTGAATGCCAAACATCCTGGCCCTGTGCATGACGCCTTTATCTTGAGGAATAGCAGCAGACCATATGTGAAGGGCCAACTCCAGAGGCACCAGGTGTGGCTAATAGGTGAGCCAAAGGTCCCCACCCTGTATATGTTGTTGTCTGGGTATGGTATTGTCCCTAAGGGTTAGTGTGTGTCTAACAGTTGTCCCTCGATATTTGCAGGTGACTCTGGTTACCCCATCCTCTCATGGCTACTGACCACAGTGAGGAATGCCAGGACAAGGGCAGAGGAATGTTACAATGAGGCACATGGGGTACAAGGAGGATCATTGAAAGGAGCTTCGGCCTCCTGAAGGCCAGGTTCCAGTGCCTCCATCTGACAGGTGGATCCCTGTACTACTCACCCAAGAAGGTGTGCCAGATGATCATTGCATGTTGCATGTTGCACAACCTGGCCTTGAGACGCCAGGTGCCTTTGCTGCAGGAGAGTGTGCCTGGAGATGGTCTTGTGGCAGCGGTGGAGCCTGTGGACAGTGAGGAAGAGGAGGCAGAGGAGGCAGAGGAGGAAGATGTGGACAACCGAACAAATATCATACAGCAGTACTTCCAGTGACACACAGGTAAGACACTGTAACTCCACTTTACATTTCAGTTCTCGGTTGGACATTGTGCAAGGCAGCCTCCTTCCCTATCTCTATGGCCACTGACTGTTCCCTTTGGAATCTCTATTTTCAGATCTCTGTGCCCCAATCTGGCTCCTGCTATGTGTACTGCTGCCCACCAAAGGTCATCCTAAAGTATATTTCACTGTACATTTGCGTTGCACTGCTAATGTTGTATTAATACATTTGTGAATCATTAGACTGACTCCAGATTGGTATTTGGTCCAGCAGTGTTTATTTAGGTGCTCATAAGTATAGGGGTATGTGCAAGGGGTTGGGGTGATGGTGGAGGAAAGTCCAGGGTAGAGTCCAGTCTCTCGGTATCAAAGGTGCATTGTCCAAGAGGGCATAGAAAGGGGAGCAATGGCAGTTCAAGGTGGACAGGGTAACAGAGTGGGACAAAAGGGTGACCATCAGGAGAATCCTATTTCCTGGCGGGGGTCTTGGCAACGTTCTCTGGCTTCTGCTTGGATCGCAGGGACAGTCTGCGGGGTAGTTCTCCTTCTGCAGGTGGTGGGGTGCTGGTGACTTGTTGTTCCAGTGGTGGGTACTCCTGTCCACTAGCGCCGGCGGAGGTAGAAGGCTGTTCCTCGGTTTGGCTAGTGTCAGGCGCCCGTTGTTGTGCCACTGCCTCCCTCATGGTCTTGCCCATGTCAGCCAGCACCCCTGCAATGGTGACCAGGATATCTTATATTTTTGTTAGGTCATCTCTGATCCCCAGGTACTGTCCCCCCTGCAGCCGCTGGGTCTCCTGCAACTTGGCCAGTATCTGGCCCATCATCTCCTGGGAATGCTGGAATGCTCCTAAGATGTTGGAGAGTGCCTCGTGGAGAGCCGGTTATCTGGGCCTGTCCTCTCCCTGTCGCACAGCAGTCCTCCCAGCTTCACTGTTGTCCTGTGCCTCTGTCCCCTGAACCGTGTGCCCACTGCCACTGACCCCAGGTCCCTGATCGTCCTGTGTTTGTGGGGTTGCCTGGGGTCCCTGTAGTGGTGGACACACTGCTGATAGACGTGTCCAGGGGACAGTGGCATGGGCCCGCTGGGTGGGTGCCGTGCTGGTGTTTCCTGAGGGGGGAGGGTCTGTGGTGGGTTGGGACTGTGGCAGGGCAACTGTAGGAAAGTACCATCTTGCCTGGCATGTTACCCCCATTTTCACTGTATGTATGTTTGTTTTTGCCCATGTGTCACTGGGATCCTGTTAGGCAGGACCCCAGTGCTCATAATGTATGCCCTGTGTGTGTTCCCTGTGTGGTGCCTAACTGTATCACTGAGGCTCTGCTAACCAGAACCTCAGTGTTTATACTCTCTCTGTTTTCTCAAATTTGTCACTGCAGGCTGGTGACTAATTTTACCAATTCTCATTGGCACACTGGAACACCCTTATAATTCCCTTGTATATAGTACCTAGGTACCCAGGGTATTGGGGTTCCAGGAGATCCCTATGGGCTGCACCATTTCTTTTGCCACCCATAGGGAGCTCAGACAATTCTTACACAGGACTGCCACTGCAGCCTGAGTGAAATAACGTCCACGTTATTTCACAGCCATTTTCACCTCACATAAGTAACTTTTAAGTCACCTATATGTCTAACCCTCACTTGGTGAAGGTTGGGTGCCAAGTTACTTAGTTTGTGGGCACCCTGGCACTAGCCAAGGTGCTCCCACATTGTTCAGGGCAAATTCCCCAGACTTTGTGAGTGCTAGGACACCATTACACGCGTGCACTACATATAGGTCACTACCTTAATGTAGCGTCACAATGGTAACTCCGAACATGGCCATGTAACATGTCTAGGATCATGGAATTGTCACCCCAATACCATTCTGGTATTGGGGGGACAATTCCATGCATCCTCGGGTCTCTAGCACAGAACCCGGGTACTGCCAAACTGCCTTTCTGGGGTCTCCACTGCAGCTGCTGCTGCTGCCAACCCCTCAGACAGGTTTCTGCCCCCTGGGGTCTGGGCAGCCCAGTCCCAGGAAGGCAGAACAAAGTATTTCCTCTGAGACAGGGTGTTACACCCTCTACCTTTAGAAATAGGTGTGAAGGGCTGGGGAGGAGTAGCCTCCCCCAGCCTCTGGAAATGCTTTGATGGGCACAGATGGTGCCCATCTCTGCATCAGCCAGTCTACTCCGGTTCAGGGATCCTCTAGCCCTGCTCTGGTGCAAAACTGGACAAAGGAAAGGGGAGTGACCACTCCCCTGACCAGTCCCTCCCAGGGGAGATGCCCAGAGCTCCTCCAGTGTGTCCCAGACCTCTGCCATCTTGGATTCAGAGGTGTTGGGGCACAATGGACTGCTCTGAGTGGCCAGTGCCAGTAGGTGACGTCAGAGACCCCTCCTGAGAGGTGCTTACCTCTTTCAGTAGCCAAGCCTCCTTTCTCAGTAGCCAAACCTCCTTTTCTGGCTATTTAGGGTCTCTCCTCTGAGCTATTCCTCAGATAACGAATGCAAGAGCTCACCAGAGTTCCTCTGCACGTCGCTCTTCAACTTCTGCCAAGGATCGACCGCTGACTGCTCCAGGACGCCTGCAAAACCTCAACAAAGTAGCAAGACGACTACCAGCAACATTGTAGCGCCTCATCCTGCCGGCTTTCTCAACTGTTTCCTGGTGGTGCATGCTCTGAGGGCTGTCTGCCTTCACCATGCACTGAAAGCCAAGAAGAAATCTCCTGTGGGTCGACGGAATCGTCCCCCTGCCAACACAGGCACCAATCTTCTGCATCACCGGTCCTCTGGGTCCCCTCTCATCCTGATGAGCGTGATCCCTGGAACACAGGAGCTGGGTCCTAGTGTCTCCTACAGTCCAGTGGCCCTTCTGTCCAAATTTGGTGGAGGTAAGTCCTTGCCTCCCCACGCCAGACAGCAAACCTGTGTACTGCGTGATTTGCAGCTACTCCGGCTTCTGTGCACTTTTCCAGGACTTACTTTGTGCACAGCCTAACCTGGGTCCCCAGTTCTCCGTCCTGCATGCCCAACTCGCTGAGTTGGACTCCAACGTCGTGGGACCCTCCTTTGTGACTCTGAGTCGACCGCTGTCCTGAGATCTTCTGAGTGCCGATTTCGGTACTTCTGCGGGTGCTGCCTGCTTCTGCGGGGGCTCTCTGAGTAGGCAAGCACCCCCTCTGTCTTCTCCTCCAAGGGGCGACATCCTGGTCCTTCCTGGCCCCCAACAGCACCCAAAATCCTCAACCGTGACTCTTGCTGCTAGCAAGGCTTGTTTTTGGTCTTTCTGTGTGGAAACACTTCTGAAACCTCCAGCACGCTGTGGGACATCTTCTCAGTAAAGAGGAAGTTCCTGGCACCTTCCGTTGTTGCAGAATCTTTAGCTTCTTCCACCCGGAGGCAGCCCTTTTGCACCTTCATCCGGGGTTTTGTGGGCTCCTGCCCCCCCTGGACACTTGCGTGACTCTTGGACTTGGTCTCCTTCCTTTACAGGTCCTCAGGTCCAGGAATCCGTCTTCAGTGTTTTGCTGGTGTTTGTGATTCTTGCAGAATCCCCTATCACGACTATTCTGTCTTTCTGGGGTAGTAGGGTAACTTTACTCCTACTTTTCAGGGTCTTGTGGTGGGGTATCTTGGACACCCTTACTGTTTTCTCACAGTCCCAATGACCGTCTACAACCTCCCATAGGTCTGGGGTCCATTTGTGATTCGCATTCCACTTTTGGAGTATATGGTTTGTGTTGCCCCTAGACCTATGTCTACCTATTGCATCCTATTGTGATTATACATTGTTGCACTACTTTTCTACTGTTACTTACCTGTTTTGGGTTTGTGTACATACAATTTGTGTATATTACTTACCTCCTATGTGAGGGTATCCTCTAAGATACTTTTGGCATATTGTCATTAAAATAAAGTACCTTTATTCTTAGTAACACTGAGTATTGTGTTTTCTTATGATATTGTGCTATATGATATAAGTGGTATAGTAGGAGCTTTGCATGTCTCCTAGTTCAGCCAAAGCTGCTTTCCCATAGCTACCCCTAACAGCCTAAGCTGCTAGAAACACCTCTATTCTACTAATAAGGGATAACTGGACCTGGCACAAGATGTAAGTACCACAAGCTACCCACTATAAGCCAGGCCAGTCTCCTACATTGGTGGTGCAGCGATGGGATAAGTACTTGTAACTGCTTTACCACTTTGTCATTTGGTGCTTTCCATAAGAAAATCATATACCAAATAGTTCAGTATATGTACATTGAACCAAAACAGTTTACTTTTCTACTCTAAAACTTTTTACTAAGTTTCTGAAAAGTTCTGAAAACTTTTTAAAGTTTTCCAAAAGTTTGAAAAAGTTTTTTCTCTGTGCTTTCTAAAGTTCTAAAACTTTTTCTCTCACTGTCCTTAAACCTTTTCTATCATGTCTTCAGTAGAGCCCACTCCCCAAATTGTTCAAGCAACTTATGAGAGTTTAAACTATAAAAGTTTGAGGGGTCTCTGCCTGGATAGAGGTTTAAGCATAGGTAAGAATCCAACAAAAGTGTATCTCTTTAACCTGCTCTTACAGGATGACCAGAACCAGTCTGGCCCATCTCAGGAAAGAGTGGAAAAAGGGGAGTCTTCCCAGTCAGACTCAGAGGAGTTCTCTGAAGATGCTGGGGAGGGTTCTTACAAAGTCCTGCCCCCTAGCAGGCCACCTAGTGACACTGGTAGTGTTAGAGGGTCACACATTAGTAGGGCATCTTTCACTCCTAAAGGCCACGTTACTAGGATCCAGCCAGTTAGGGACAGGTCTCTCTCTGCCAATTCCCAAAACTCCTCTGTGTCCGAACATTCCCAAGCCTCCCACCCTGAGGATAATTTAATGGAAAGGGAACTCAGAAAGCTGAGGTTGGAAGAGACCAGACTGAAGCTTAAACAGCAGCAACTGGCCTTAGACAGGGAATCCCTCGACATAGAGAGGGAAAGACAAAGAATGGGGTTAGGTCCCCATGGTGGCAGAAGCAGTGTTTCAGACAGTAATCCTGTTAGAGAGCAAGATTCTAGAAACCTGCATAAGATAGTCCTCCCTTACGAGGAGGGGGATGACATTAATAAGTGGTTTGCTGCACTTGAGAGGGTCTGTATGGTACAGTTGGTCCCTCAAAGGCAGTGGGCTGCTATCTTGTGGCTATCTTTCACTGGAAAGGGTAGGGATAGGCTCCTTACTGTCAGAGAAAGTGATGCCAATAATTACAAAGTTTTGAAGGATGCACTCTTGGATGGATTTGGCTTAACCACTGAACAATACAGGATTAAGTTCAGAGACACCAGAAAAGAGTCGTCTCAAGACTGGACAGATTTTGTTGACTGTTCAGTGAAGGGTTGGTTGCATGGCAGTAAAGTATCTGACTATGAAAGCCTGTATAATCTGATCCTGAGAGAGCAGATTCTTAACAGTTGTGTGTCTGATTTGTTGCACCAGTACTTGGTAGACTCAGATCTGACCTCTCCCCAAGAATTGGGAAAGAAGGCAGACAAATGGGTCAGAACAAAAGTGAACAGAAAAGTTCATACAGGGGGTGACAAGGATGGCAAGATGAAGGATGGTAAGTCTTCTGACAAGGGTGGGGACAAAAGTAAACTTATGAGTCTTCATCAGGCCCACAAAAATCCTCTGGGGGTGGTGGGTCCAAATCCTCTTCAAACAATCAGAAAAAGCATTGGTGTTATTTATGTAAAGTAAAAGGCCATTTGGCAAGTGATTCCACTTGTCCAAAGAAAAACACCAAACCTCCCACCACCACAACCCCAACTGCAACCTCTAGTGCCCCTAGTAATAGCAGTGGTGGTAGAAAAACTACTACAAATAGCCAATCCAAGGGTGTAGCTGGGCTCACTATTGGCAGTGTAGTTGGGGTTGGTCTTGTTAGGGAGACCACAGAGGCTGTTTTAGTCTCTGATGGTCGCACTGACTTTGCCACCTTGGTTGCTTGCCCCCTTAATATGGGTAAGTACAAGCAACTACCCCTAATCAACGGTGTTGAGGTTGAGGCCTACAGGGACAGAGGAGCCAGTATAACTATGGTGATAGAAAAACTGGTCCACCCTGATCAACACCTACTTGGTCAGTAGTACCAAGTGACTGATGCTCATAACAACACTCTTAGCCACCCTAGGGCTGTTGTGAATCTCAACTTGGGGGGGGGGGGGTTACTGGTCCAAAGAAAGTTGTGGTAGCCACTGAATTACCTGTAGATTGCTTGCTGGGCAATGATTTGGAAACATCAACTTCGGCAGAAGTGTAGTTGAAGGCTCATGCAGCAATGTTGGGCGTTTCTGGGCATATTTTTGCTTTGACAAGGGCTCAGGCCAAGAAGCAAAAAGGACAGGGAAACTTGGATCCTGGAACAATGGACGAAGTGCTCCCAAAAACTAGGGGTAGAAAGGGTAAATCCCTGCCCACTATCCCTCCCTCTACAGATGATTCCCCTTTTGAGGAAGAGGAATCCTCTCCCTGTGCAGAACCTACACCAGAGGAGCTGGCAGCAGACACTGCTGAGCTTTTGGGTGCAGGGGGGCCTGCCAGGGAAGAGCTGAGTGTGGCACAGCAGAACTGCCCCACATTAGAGGGTTTAAGACAGCAAGCTGTCAAACAGCAGAATGGGGATGTCAGTGATAGCCATAGGGTGTATTGGGAGGATAACCTCTTGTACACAGAGTCAAGGGACCTTAAACCCGGAGCTGCCGGGAGATTGGTCATTCCCCAGCAGTACAGAGGGTTTCTTCTTACCCTGGCACATGACATTCCTTTGACTGGGCATTTGGGCCAGACGAAAACTTGGGAAAGACTTGTCCCCTTGTTTCACTGGCCTCATATGTCAGAGGACACAAAAGAGTTTTGTCGCTCTTGTGTGACCTGCCAAGCCAGTGGCAAGACTGGTGGCACTCCAAAGGCCCCCTTAATTCCACTTCCAGTGGTTGGGGTGCCTTTTGAAAGGGTAGGGGTTGACATAGTTGGACCCCTTGACCCTCCAACAGCTTCAGGCAATAGATTCATGCTTATGGTAGTTGACCATGCCACTAACTCTCAAAGGTATGATAATGGGACTCCCTGAAAAACTCAGAAGGAGATGGGGTGTCCTGTTACCTTGCCTCCTTTTTGCTTACAGAGAGGTACCTCAAAAAAGAGTGGGCTTCAGCCCTTTGAACTCCTCTTTGGGCACCCTGTAAGAGGTCCACTTGCTCTTGTGAAGGAAGGTTGGGAACAACCTTTAAAAGCTCCTAATCAGGACTTAGTAGACTATGGGGGTCATTCCGACCTCGCCGGGCGGAGACCGCCAGAAGACCGCACCGCGGTCAAATGACCGCAGCGGTCATTCTGACTTTCCCGCTAGGCGGGCAGGCGACCGCCAAAAGGCCGCCCGCCCAGCGGGAAAGCCCCAGCAACGATGAAGCCGGCTCCGAATGGAACCGGTGGAGTTGCTGGTGTGCGACGGGTGCAGTGGCACCCGTCGCAATTTTCAGTGTTTCTAGGCAGACACTGAAAATCATTATGGGGCCCTGTTAGGGGGCCCCTGCACTGCCCATGCCTGTGGCATGGGCAGTGCAGGGGCCCCCAGGGGCCCCACAACACCCGTTCCCGCCATCCTGTTCCTGGCGGTTTTTACCACCAGGACCAGGATGGCGGGAAGGGGGTCGGAATCCACATGGCGGTGCTGCGAGCAGCGCCGCCATGGAGGATTCTTTGGGGCAGGGGTAAACCGGCGGGAAACCGCTGGTTGCCCTTTTCTGACTGCAGCGGTACAGAATTGCACATGAAGCACCGCCAGCCTGTTGGCGGTGCTTCCGCGGCACTCTGCCCTGGCGGTTTTCAACCGCCAGGGTCAGAATGACCGCCTATGTGCTTGGACTAAGATCCAGAATGGCTGAGTATATGAAAAAGGCCAGTAAAAACCTTCAGGCCAGCCAGGAGCTGCAAAGGCAATGGCATGACCAGAAGGCTGTCCTGACTCAGTACCACCCAGGACAGAAGGTGTGGGTATTGGAGCCTTTGGCCCCAAGAGCACTCCGAGACAAATGGAGTGGACCCCATCTAATTGACCGCGGCGGTACAGAATTGCCCATGAAGCACCGCCAGCCTGTTGGCGGTGCTTCCGCGGCACTCTGCCCTGGCGGTTTTCAACCGCCAGGGTCAGAATGACCGCCTATGTGCTTGGACTAAGATCCAGAATGGCTGAGTATATGAAAAAGGCCAGTAAAAACCTTCAGGCCAGCCAGGAGCTGCAAAGGCAATGGCATGACCAGAAGGCTGTCCTGACTCAGTACCACCCAGGACAGAAGGTGTGGGTATTGGAGCCTGTGGCCCCAAGAGCACTCCGAGACAAATGGAGTGGACCCCATCTAATTGTTGAAAAGAAGGGCGAGGTTTCCTATTTGGTAGACCTGGGTACTGCCAGGAGTCCCCTTAGGGTGATTCATGTCAGCTGCTCATGGCAACAGACGAGGGACAGGAAGAAGAGAGTGACCCTCTCCCTGATCTCTTCTCCACCACTGAAGCTGATGGCTTAGTGGAGGGAGTGCTCTTAGCAGACTGTCTTACTGCTGAACAGAAAGACAACTGTATCAATCTCTTAAGTCAGTTTTCTGAACTCTTTTCACTTATACCAGGTACTACTTCCTGGTGTGAACATACAATTGATACTGGAGACAGCTTGCCTGTCAAAAGTAAAATGTATAGGCAGCCTGACCATGTCAGGGACTGCATTAAACAAGAGGTACAGATAATGTTCTCTTAGGGGTGATTGAGCCTTCAGAAAGCCCCTGGGCTAGCCCAGTTATGCTTGTACCAAAACCTCACACCAAAGATGAAAAGAGAGAGATGAGGTTTTGTGTAGATTATAGAGGGCTCAATCAAGTAACCAAGACAAATGCTCACCCTATACCCAGGGCAGATCAGCTCATAGATACACTGGCTTCTGCCAAGTATCTAAGCACTTTTGATCTAACTGCAGGGTATTGGCAGATTAGGTTATCAGAAGATGCTAAACCCAAGACTGCATTTTCAACCATTGGAGGGCACTACCAATTCACAGTGATTCCCTTTGGTTTGAAAAATGCACCTGCCACTTTTCAGAGGTTGGTGAACACAGTCCTGCAAGGGTTGGAAGCTTTTAGTGCAGCATATCTAGATGATATTGCTGTCTTTAGCTCAACCTGGGATGATCACCTGGTCCATCTATGGAAAGTTTTGGAGGCCCTGCAAAAGGCCGGCCTCACTATCAATGCCTCAAAGTGCCAGATAGGGCAGGGGGAAGTGTTTTATCTGGGCCACCTGTTTGGTGGAGAACAGATTGCACCACTACAGGGGAAAATCCAAACTATCATGGACTGGGTTCCCCCTACAACTCAAACCCAGGTGAGAGCCTTTTTAGGCCTCACAGGGTACTATAGGAGATTCATAAAGAATTATGGCTCCATTGCAGCCCCTCTTAATGATCTCACTAGCATGAAAATGCCTAAGAAGGTATTGTGGACAGCCAGCTGTCAGAAAGCTTTTGAGGAGCTCAAACAGGCCATGTGCTCTGCACCTATCCTAAAAAGCCCTTGTTACTCCAAGAAATTCATTGTACAAACTGATGCATCTGAATTAGGGGTTGTGGCAGTACTATCACAACTGAATTCTGAGGACCAGGATCAACCTGTTGCTTTTATCAGCAGAAGGTTGACCCCTAGAGAAAAACGTTGGTCTGCCATAGAAAGGGAGGCCTTTGCTGTGGTCTGGACACTGAAAAAGTTGAGACCATACCTGTTTGGTACTCACTTTATTGTTCAGACAGACCACAAACCTCTACTTTGGCTAAAACAAATGAAAGGTGAAAACCCTAAATTGTTCAGGTGGTCCAGATCCCTACAGGGAATGGACTATACAGTGGAACAGAGACCTGTGAGTACCCACTCCAATGCAGATGGACTCTCCAGATATTTCCACCTAGACAATGAAGACTCATCTGGGCAAGGTTAGCCTAATTGTCCTTTGTTTGGGTGGGGTTGTGTAGGAAAGTACCATCTTTCTTGGCATGTTACCCCCATTTTCACTGTATGTATGTTTGTTTTTGCCCATGTGTCACTGGGATCCTGCTAGGCAGGACCCCAGTGCTCATAATGTATGCCCTGTATGTTTTCCCTGTGTGGTGCCTAACTATATCACTGAGGCTCTGCTAACCAGAACCTCAGTGTTTATACTCTCTCTGCTTTCTAAAAATTGTCACTGCAGGCTAGTGACTAATTTTACCAATTCTCATTGGCACACTGGAACACCCTTATAATTCCCTTGTATATGGTACCTAGGTACCCAGGGTATTGGGGTTCCAGGAGATCCCTATGGGCTGCAGCATTTCTTTTGCCACCCATAGGGAGCTCAGACAATTCTTACACAGGACTGCCACTGCAGCCTGAATGAAATAACGTGCACGTTATTTCACAACCATTTTCACTGCACATAAGTAACTTATAAGTCACCTATATATCTAACCCTCACTTGGTGAAGGCTAGGTGCCAAGTTACTTAGTTTGTGAGCACTAGCCAAGGTGCCCCCACATTGTTCAGGGCAAATTCCCCGGACTTTGTGAGTGTAGGGACACCATTACACACATGCACTACATATAGGTCACTACCTATATGTAGTGTCACAATGGTAACTCCGAACATGGCCATGTAACATGTCTACAATCATGGAATTGTCACCCCAATACCATTCTGGTATTGGGGGGACAAGTCCATGCATCCCCGGGTCTCTAGCACAGAACCCGGGTACTGCCAAACTGCCTTTCCGGGGTCTCCACTGCAGCTGCTGCCAACCCCTCAGACAGGTTTCTGCCCCCCTGGGGTCTGGCCAGCCCAGTACCAGGAAGGCAGAACAAAGGATTTCCTCTGAGAGAGAGTGTTACACCCTCTCCCTTTGGAAATAGGTGTGAAGGGCTGGGGAGGAGTAGCCTCCCCCAGCCTCTGGAAATGCTTTGATGGGCACAGATGGTGCCCATCTCTGCATAAGCCAGTCTACACCGGCTCAGGGATCCCCCAGCCCTGCTCTGGCGTGAAACTGGACAAAGGAAAGGGGGGTGACCACTCCCCTGACCAGTACCTCCCAGGGGAGGTGCCCAGAGCTCCTCCAGTGTGTCCCAGACCTTGGCCATCTTGGATTCAGAGGTGTTGGGGCACAATGGACTGCTCTGAGTGGCCAGTGCCAGCAGGTGATGTCAGAGACCCCTCCTGATAGGTGCTTACCTCTTTCAGTAGCCAAGCCTCTTTTCTCAGTAGCCAAACCTCCTTTTCTGGCTATTTAGGGTCTCTCCTCTGGGCTATTCCTCAGAAAACAAATGCATTTTACACTGCACTTAAGTAACTTATAAGTCACCTATATGTCTAACCCTTACTTGGTGAAGTTTAGGTGCAAAGTTACTAAGTGTGAGGGCACCCTGGCACTAGCCAAGGTGCCCCCACGTTGTTCAGGGCAATTTCCCCGGACTTTGTGAGTGCGGGGACACCATTACACGTGTGCACTACATATAGGTCAATACCTAAATGTAGCTTCCCAATGGTAACTGCGAATATGGCCATATAAGATGTCTAAGATCATGGAATTGTCCCCCCATGCCAAATCTGGTATTGGGGTGCTAATCCCATGCATCCCCGGGGCTCCAGAATGGACCCCGGGTACTGCCAAACTAGCTCTCTGGGGTTTGCTCTGCAGCTACCGCTGCTGCCAACCCACAGACAGGTTTCTGCCCTCCTGGGGCCTGGGCAGCCCAGTCCCAGGAAGGCAGAACAAAGGATTTCCTCTGAGAGAGGGTGCTACACCTTCTCCCTTTGGAACTAGGTGTGAAGGGCTGGGGAGGAATAGCCTCCCCCAGCCTCTGGAAATGCTTTGAAGGGCACAGATGGTGTCCTCTTTGCATAAGCCAGTCTACACCGGTTCAGGGAGCCCCCAGCCCCTGCTCTGGACAAAGGAAAGCGGAGTGACCACTCCCATGTCCATCACCACCCCAGGGGTGGTGCCCAGAGCTCCTCCAGTGTGTCCCAAACCTCTGCCATCTTGAATGCAGAGGTGTGAGGGCACAATGGAGACCTCTGAGTGGCCAGTGCCAGCAGGTGATGTCAGAGACCCCTCCTGATAGGCTCTTACCTGGTTAGGGCTATTTAGGGTCTCTCCTGTGGGTTCCTCTTCAGATAACGAATGCAAGAGCTCACCAGAGTTCCTCTACGTCTCCCTCTTTGACTTCTGCCAAGGATCGACCCCTGACTGCTCCAGGATGCCTGCAAAACTGCAACAAAGTAGCAAGACGACTACCAGCAACATTGTAGCGCCTAATCATGCCACCTTTCTCAACTGTTTCCTGTTGGTGCATGCTCTGGGGGCTGTCTGCCTTCACCCTGCACTGGAAGCCAAGAAGAAATCTCCCGTGGGTCGACGGAATCTTACCCCTGCTAACGCAGGCATCAAACTTCTGCATCACCGGTCCTCTGGATCCCCTCTCATCTTGACGAGCCTGGTCCCTGGAACACAGGAGCTGGACCCAACTGACCCCGACAGTCCAGTGGTCCTTCTGTCCAAATTTGGTGGAGGTAAGTCCTTGCCTCCCCACGCCAGACAGTAATCCTGTGCACTGCATGATCTGCAGCTGCTAGGGCTTCTATGCATTTTTGCAAGGATTCCTTTATGCACAGCACAGCCCAGGTCCCCAGAACTCCATCCTGCATTTCTCAACTCGCTGAGTTGACCACCGATTTCGTGAGACCCTCTTTTGTTGTTTTGAGACGACCGCCGTGGTCAGATTTCTTGAATGCCTGTTCAAGTGCTTCTGCAGGTGCTGCCTGCTTCTGTATTGGCTCCCCCTGTTGCTGAGTACCCCCTCTGTCTCCTCCTCCAAGGGGCGACATCCTGGTCCTTCCAGCACCCATTATCTTCAACCGTGACTCTTGCAGCTAGCAAGGCTTGTTTGCGGTCTTTCTGCGTGGAAACAACTCTTCATCCTCCAGCACGCCGTGGGACATCTTCTGACCAAAGGAGAAGTTCCTGGCACCTTCCGTCATTTCACAATCTTTGGCTTCTTCCACCCTTAGGCAGCCCTTTTGCACCTTCATCCAGGGTTTAGTTGGCTCCTGCCCCCCTGGACACTTGCATGACTCTTGGACTTGGTCCACTTCTTTTGCAGGTCCTCAGGTCCAGGAATCCGTCCTCATTGCTTTGCAGTCAGTTGTTGCCTTTGCATAATCCCCTATCTCGAATTTACTGTCTTTCTGGGGTAGTAGGGTAACTTTACTCCTACTTTTCAGGGTCTTGGGGTGGTGTATCTTGGACACCCTTAGTGTTTTCTTACACTCCCAGTGACCCTCTACACATTATGCTAGGCCTGGGGTCCATTCGTGGTTCGCATTCCTCTTTTGGAGTATATGGTTTTTGTTGCCCCTAGGCCTATTGTGTCCTATTGCATCCTATTGTATTCTACAGTGTTTGCACTATTTTTCTAACTGATTACTTACCTGATTTTGGTTTGTGTGTATATTTTGTGTATTTTACTTACCTCCTAGGGGAGTATATCCTCTGAGATACTTTTGGCATATTGTCACTAAAATAAAGTACCTTTATTTTTAGTAACTCTGAGTATTGTGTTTTCTTGTGATATAGTGCTATATGGCATAAGTGGTATAGTACGAGCTTTGCATGTCTCCTAGTTCAGACTAAGCTGCTCTGCTATAGCTAACTCTATCAGCCTAAGCTGCTAGAACACTACTGATCTACTAATAAGGGATAACTGGACCTGAAACAAGGTGTAAGTACCATCAGGTACTCACTATAAGCCAGGCCAGCCTCCTACACTGGGTGAGTCTCTCTACTGGGCATGCTGGGGTGATGGGTGTCCATGCAGGCCTGTGATGGATGTCCATGCATTGTTGCTGCATGCAGGGCTTGGTATTGGGATGGGCGGGTTGTGATGGTGGGGTATATGTGAGGTGGAGGAGTGATGGGGTGAGGGTAGGGGTATGAGTTTGTGATGGCATGCTGGTAGGGTGGGGGGGATAAAGTAGTTAAGATTTGACTTACCAGAGTCCAGTCCTCCTGCTACTCCTGCGAGGCCCTCAGGATGCATGATCGCCAAGACTTGCTCCTCCCATGTTGTTAGTTGTGGGGGAGGAAGTGGGGGTCCACCGCCAGTCCTCTGTACTGCTACCTGGTGTCTTGCAACCATGGAACGCACCTTCCCCCGTAGGTCGTTCCACCTCTTCCTGATGTCATCCCTGGTTCTTGGGTGCTGTCCCACGGCGTTGACCCTGTCCACGATCCTCCACCATATCTCCATCTTCCTTGCAATGGACGTCTGCTGCACCTGTGATCCAAATAGCTGTGGCTCTAACCGGATGATTTCCTCCACCATGACCCTTAGCTCCTCCTCAGAAAACCTGGGGTGTCTTTGGGGTGCCATGGATGTGGTGTGTGTGATATGTGTGAGGATGTGTGGGGTGATGTGTTGGGGTGTATGCTGTGATGGGCGTGAATGGGTGATGGTGTTCTGTGCCTCTGATTGAATGGGTGCTCCTGGCTTGTCTCTCTCTGCTTGCTATCTATTTTTTCGCTGTAAGGGGTTGTGAGTAATGTGGGTGTGTGTTTTATAGTGGTGTGGGTGTGGTGTGTGTATGTATGTCAGGTGTGTGTGTAGTTTGAATTTTCCAATGTGGTGTAGTTTTGTTAGTGTGTGTGTATTTTGAGCGCGATTCAAAGACCGCCGCGGTGATTCGTGGGTCGTGATACTGTGGGCGTATTTCTGTTGGCGTATCGGTATGGGTTTTGCTATTGCCAGTTTATCACTGACTTTTGGACTGGCGGACTTGTATGGGTGTCTGTATAGTGGCGGAATTCTCAGTGTGGGTCATAATACCCGTGCCGGAATACCACCACGGTCACGGTATGTTGGCCGCCATCAGCACGTCGGTAGGCAGCATTTACCGTCAATGTTGTAATGAGGGCCAAAGACTCTTAAACCTTTTAAAAAAGTGTTATTTCAACTTGTGCTTATTGGATCTTTATCATTTTGACCTTATTATATTCAGATAAATATTATCTATTTTTCTAAACCTGTGTTGCACCTGTGTGGTGTATTTTTCGTGATATTTTCACTGTGTTGCTGTATGAGTTATTGCACAAATGCTTTAAACTTTGCCTTCTAAGTTAAGCCTGACTGCTCAGTGCCAAACTACCAGAAGGTGGGGACAGGATAATTTGGACTGTGTGTGACTTTCCCTGACTAGGATTGTGGCCCCTTCTTGGACAAGGGTGTATACCCTGCCAACCAGAGACCCCATTTCTAACACTATAAAATGTGCTTATTTCTGAATATGTGTCTGACCTTTCCTGGCTTTTTTACTAAGTGGTCTTCGTGTCAGACAGTTATTTAATTCGGTACTTAGAGTATTTTTGAGGGGGAGCTTTTTGTCCTAATCTCCACAGGCAGACTTCCTTTCAGTCCATTTGCTGATTCTATACTTTAATTTTTCTTTTGGCTTAAGATATATATCACTGTTAATTTGAACTGAATAACCAACTGTCTTTTTTGGTTTATGTATATGATCATATGAGGGACAGGGAGGTTAGATGCTCCAGTGTACAGTCTACCTAGTGGTAATGTAAAAAGGAGACCACTAGGCACTTCTGTGAATAGAAGCAAGAGCCCTCACACATCTATTAGATGTCATGCTTCATCATAGGGCTTGCGCCTCGTCCGACCGGAGCTGCAATGTCAGACGGGCCCCACGAGGGGGCTCTTTGCCCGAGATCTTTAATGGTAATCCGTGCCATGGTTTAGAGCAAGTAAGAATACTATTTCAATCTACAGGCAAAAAAACAAAAGCAGGATAGAGAAGAAGGAGTTTAAAATTGGCTTGGGAACCTCCAAAAACCGTACTTTAATGATTGAGGCAGGGTCCCGGTCACGATTAAAAACACTGTAAACTGAAGAGGAAATAATGTTTCCTCACTCTACCGGAATAATGGCGGAAGGAACTTACTTCGACCACTAGGACAGGTCAACATGTTTCGCGCCTCAGAAAGTCCTAACGGATCCACTGGCTCTTCATCAGGACCACATACAAAAAACTTCTCCTAAGCTAAAGTGAAAACTACATTGAGTGGAAACTTTTGTGTACAAAAAAAGCACATGAGTTAACTTACTCGAACAAGTTATACATCTAATAGATAAGGCAAAAGAAGACCTGTAGAAAAAACAAAACATAAGGACCTCTTAATTTCAGGATCCATCAGCAAAGATAAAAGTACATTGAATGTATGTAATAAGAAGAAGAAGTTTATTGACAAGGCTAAATAAAAGCATCACAATTCAAGCATAAATCAGATATAAATAATTAACAAATCACTAGATAAATTAAAAGCTCTTAAAGATATGATTTGCTTATTTGAAACTAAATCATATCATAATGTTAAATTATACGTCATAAAAACCTGCTCGGCTAATTTCAACCTAGTTCTTAATCGGTTTTCTTACTCCCATATTGCAGCTGCACTATTAATAGCTAAAAATATATTTCGGGGAGTATCCTTAAATAATTAACACTAAATCATACCTATATCCTTTATCATGATATTAAATTATATGTCTTTAAAACCTGCTCCACTAATTGCAGCCTTGTTCTTAATTGGTTTTCTTACTCCCATATAGCGTCTGCACTGTTAATTGCTAAAAATACATTTCCCTAACTCATTCCTATAGCAAGTTTTGGCTGCAATTAACCGTTTAAAACTCTTCTAACAGGGCTTTTTTGATTCACCAGAGGCAGCCTGGGATTGGCTCACAGAGGAACATCGGACTGCCTGGAGGGGTCCCCCCCGGTCAGGGGATGACCAACGGGCGCCTGCACCCGGCAGCTTCCCAGAGGCCCGGGGGGAGACGCAGACAAACCCGGTCCCACCAGAGGGGGCGGGGAGACTTGCGCAGCAGGTCGGCGGAAGATGGCCGGACGGGCCCGAGTCCATCGGGGGATGGGAGCACATTGGAAGGCCCTGGGGAATGAGTCTGGCTCCAGCTCCGGAGGGGGAGCGCCTTAGTCAATCACCCCTGCTCCCTTGCGACTGACCTGCTTGAACCTTGTGTTGGTAGGGAGGGCATGGATGTCGGCGCCCCCCCTGACACTGGGCACGGGGCGGCAGACGGCCGTATTGCAGAACTCCATCTCGAAGGAGGGGTCCACTACTCCACGCTTACTGTTGACACTCTGTATTCACAGTTCGGGGCAACAGACGCTTCTGGGTTTGAAATATGGGGAGGGGGGTAGTTGGGGGGAATTGAGGGAATGTTCATTCATAGTTGTCTATGGTTGGATTTGTGTTATGTTTTCCTGTTCTTGATTAGTTGGTCACAATGGGATGTTTGGATGGGCATACTCCATGTGGAACGACTGAGTCTGAACCCATGCCTGAGCTAGCCAAACGGGTCCTCTCCTGGAATGTAAAAGGGCTCCTGGACAAAATTAAATGGTCTGCGGTCTTCGCCACCATCCGTTGATTTGCCCCTTCTGCGGTTTTGCTCCCCTGCTGGGTACTAGGTGCCCCATGCTCATGAGGAGGGGCTACGACAGGGTTTACCATGCTGGATTCTCTAGGGGTTCGAGAGGTGTGGCGGTGTTGTTGCATCGTTCCTTACCTCTGGTAGTCACTGTCTCCTGGTTGGATCCACAGGGACGATACGTGGTGGTGTCCGGTCTACTTGGGGAGAACCGGTCAACATCCTTAGTGTCTATGCCACGCCAGGTGTGTGAGAGCAACTCCTGGCGATCCTCAGGGATGTGGTGGTGGGACTTTCCCCAGGGCTGACCATAGTGGGAGGAGACTTTAACTCTGTTGTGGGCCCTGAGGTTGATATCGCCGGGCCCCTGTCTTCGAGCCAAGTAGTTGGGGCGACTGGGCTGCGTAAATGGATGGAGGGTCTGGGTCTATGCGATGCGTGGCGGGTTTGGCACCCCCATTTGTGACAATACACTCACACGTCGGCAGCTCACCGTACCCACACAAGAATCAATCTTTTTCTTGTGCCAGCTCTTGATTTGCCCCGAGTCTCAGGAGTGGAGATTCTCCCCATGGGGTCTCAGATCAAGCGCCGCTCCTTCTTCGACTGGATGGGGTTGAAACTGCCCGGCACCCGATGTGTCGGCTCAATGCCTGATACTTCAAGACAGTGAGTATGTTCAGGCCCTCGGAGATCGGCTTTCTGACATTTTCACGTTTAATCTGGGGTCCGTGACGTCTCTAGGTACAGTTTGGGGGGCCTGCAAGGCCACCCTCAGGGGGCACGCCAAGCAGCTCCTCCGGGCGCGGGAATGTGCGCATAATCAAAAGGTATCGCCGCTCGAGGCGAGGGCGGTGCGCCTGGAGGGCCAACTTGCCGGGTCTGCAGGTGTAGCGGTCACGCAGCAGTTAGTCTTAGTCCGAGAGGACATTAAAAACATTGGGGGTCATTACAACATTGGCGGTAAAAGACGCTTACCGCCGTGCAGAAGACCGCCAACACACTGCCGCGGCCACGGAATTCCGCCACAGCTATTATGACCCACATCTCGGAATCCGCCAAAATTCAGACACCCACAAAAGTTCGCCACACCAAAGGTCAGTGATAAACTGGCGATAACAAAACCGACATGTCACGCCAACAGAAATATGCCCACACTATCACGACACACGAATCCACGCGGCGGTCTTTCAACCGCGGTATTCCATTGGCGGTACACACCGCCGCGCTCAAAATACACACACTCTTACAAAACACAGCCACATTGGACAATTTGAAATACACACACCTGATACACATACACACACCACTCCCACACACCCAATACAATATAAAACACACACCCACATCACCCACAAACCCCTACGACCACAATTCATGCCCGAAGGCCAGAGAGAGACACCACCATCAACAAACTAGCATCAACAGGCACACAACACCATCACCCACACAACTTTCACGCACCTCACACAACACACCACTACATATCACCACACTTATCACCACACACACCACCCCACACATCACCTAGATCACCCCATGGCACGTCACAGACACCCCAGGTTCTCGGAGGAGGAGCTCAGGGTCATGGTGGAGGAAATCGTCGAGGTATAGACACAGCTATTTGGATCCCAGGTGCAGCACACCTCAATTGGAAGGAAGATGGAGCTATGGCGAAGAATAGTCGACAAGGTCAACGCAGTGGGACAACACCCAAGAAATCGGGAGGACATCAGGAAAAGGTGGAATGACCTACGGGGGAAAGTGCGTTCCGTGGTCTTAAGACACCACCAGGCGGTTCAGAGGACTGGCAGCGGACCCCCACCACCCCACCCACAACTAACAACATGGGAGGAGCAGGTCTTGGCGATTCTGCATCCTGAGGGCCTCGCAGGAGTCGGTGGAGGAATGGACTCTGGTAAGTCAAATCTTAACTATTACAATCCCCATCCTACCTGCATGCCATCACATACCCCCACCCTTGCCCTCACCCCTATCACTCCAACTCCTCACAAATGTACCAATATCACAAACCACACATCCCAACACCAAGCCCTGCATGCAACAACAACGCATGGACACCCATCACTAAAGCATGCTCACTGCACATACCCATACACCCCCCTAAACCATCATCACACAAGCTCACACACAAGAATGCCAGCACTGGGGTACACGGTCATCCACCCATTGCACACCATGCCATACACAGATGCAATAATCATGCCTTTCCACCCCTGCAGGACCACTACCCAATGTCACCAGACAGGAGGGTCCAGACATGTCCACTCCACCCACAGAAGAGGCCCACAGTGATGACAGCACCTCTGTCCACCTGGATCTAGATGACCAGCCCGGACCATCAGGGGCCTCGGGACAGTCGGTTCCCCTCACACAGGCACAGGCCACCACAGACCTTCCCCCCTCAGGAAACACCAGCACAGCACCCACCCACTGGGCCCATACCTCTGTCCCCGGGACAACTCAATCAGCTGTGTGTCCACCACTACAGGGAACCCAGGATAACCCACCACCCCAACAACAACAGGGACCTGGGGGCAGTGGGCACACGGTCCAGGGGACGGAGGCCCAGGAACACAGGGGAACTGGGAGGGCCGCTGTGCGACAGGGGGCGGACAGGCCAAGGGAAACCACTCTCCACGAGGCCCTCTCCTCCATCATGGGAGCCTACCACCACTCCCAGGAGACAATGGCAACGGTACTGGCCAAGTTTAAGGAGACCCAGCGGATGCAGGAGGAACAGTATTTGAGGTTCAGGGAGGAACTCAGAACCATCAGCTCCACCCTGGGCACCATCGTAGGGGTGCTGAAGGAAGGGACACTGTGGCACTACAAGGGGCCCCTGACACTAGCATGGATGATGAACTGCCCACCACCTCCGCCGGCGCTAGTGGACAGGAGGCACTGCCACAGGACCACCACACCAGCACCCCACCCCCTGCAGACGGAGAACCACCCCGCAAACGGTCCCTGAGATCCAGGAACAAGACAGAGCACGATGCCAAGACCCCCGCCAAGAAATGAGACCACCCTGATTGTCATCCCACTGTCCCACTTTCTCACCATGTCCATATTGAAACTGCCCCAGCTTCACTTCCTATGCCTATATGGGCAATGCACCTGGAAGACTAATAGACTGGACTCTGCTATTAACACTCCTCCGCCATCACCCCTCACCATTTAACTTACCCCTCCAATATTTTGTATTTAAATAAACACACCTAAAGCACCAAAAGATCTGGAGTCTGTCTGTGATTTCGAAATAGTGTATTTGCAATTACAGTGACAAAATGATCTTGAAATAGTAATGTCAACATACCTATGTCACACAGCTCTAGTCCATGAGGAATCTAAGCAGATGAGACACGTTGGGACCCACACCTGTGAAACTGTAAGGGAAAGTGCCAACTCAGTGACCACACACTGGGTAAAAGTGACAGGCCGGATAGAGGTAGAAGTGTAAAAGTACGTGTAGTAGGCAGGAATGTATTCTCACCTGTGTTTCACTGGAAATATTGCTGGATCACTGAGTCCCTGTTCTGCATGTCTTCTTCCTCTGCTTCCTCCTCCTCACTGTCCACAGGCTCCACAGCTGCAACAACACCGCCATCTGGACCATCCTCCTGCAGAAAAGGCACCTGTCATTGCAAAGCCAAGGTGTGAAGCATACAGCAGGCCACGATGATCTGGCACACCTTCTTTGGTGAGTAGAATAGGGATCCACCTGTCATATGCAGACACCTGAACCTGGCCTTCAGGAGGCCGAAGGTCCGCTCGATCACCCTCCTAGTTCGCCCATGTGCCTCATTGTAGCGTTCCTCTGCCCTGGTCCTGGGATTCCTCACTGGGGTCAGTAGCCATGACAGGTTGGGGTAACCAGAGTCACCTAATAGCCACACACGGTGCCTCTGGAGTTGACCCATCACATAAGGGATGCTGCTATTCCACAGGATGTAGGCGTCATGCACTGAGCTAGGGAACATGGCATTCACATGGGAGATGTACTGCTCTGCCAAACATACCATCTGTACATTCATGGAGTGATAACTCTTCCGGTTTCTGTACACCTGTTCACTCCTGTGGGGGGGGGGACCAAAGCCACATGGGTCCCATCAATGGCACCTATGATGTTGGGGATATGTCCAGGGGCATAGAAGTCACCTTTCACTGTAGGCAAATCCTCCACCTGAGGGAAACCGATGTAGCTCTGCATGTGTTTCAGCAGGGCAGACAACACTCTGGACAACACGTTGGAAAACATAGGCTGGGACATCCCTGATGCCATGGCCACAGTTGTTTGAAAAGACCCACTTGCAAGGAAATGGAGCACTGATAGCACCTGCACTTGAGGGAGGATTCCTGTTGGATGGAGGATTGCTGACATCAGGTCAGGCTCCAACTGTGTACACAGTTCCTGGATTGTGGCACGGTCAAACCTGTAGGTGATAATCAAAGTTCTTTCCTCCATTGTCGACAGGTCCACCAGCGGTCGGTACACCGGAGGATTCTGCCATCTCCTCACATGTCCCAGCGGACGGTGCTTATGAAGGACAACAGCGACCACAGAGTCAAACAACTAAGAGGTATATACCCACAGTCTACACAGAACACCAATCATACACAAAATGTGGCCTGTATGTGTGGTGAGATTAGGCCTAGGTATGTGTGACGCATTTGGAAATGAGGCCATGTGGGCCCCTGAAATGGCGGCTGCCTGACCTCTAAAGTGGGACAATGGGATGTGAGGTAACTGCGCTGGCGTTGTACACCGTCGCGGTAGGCGGTCGAAGACCACGGCGCAATGCTGCATTGGTTAACATTGGACCCTTTGGGTCCCAGGAGCCAATGACGATGTACGCCGGCGGTGATGGTACGCACTGCCGCGGACGTGACCGCCGCGGACGTGACCGACATTTTCTATCTGTATAATCACTCAATACCTGATCTTCGACAGGAGAGGACCTACACTGCAAGTGCTGCTGTGCCCTCGGTCTGGAAGAGACAATGGCTCGTGCGTCTGGGGAAAGGGCCCCTGCCTTCACATCGGAGGAGTTGGAGAAGCTCATCGATGGGGTCCTCCCCCAGTACACGCTACTCTACGGTCGTCCAGACCAACAGGTAAGTACACAGGGAGCATGTTGTATGGGCTATGCCTGTGTGGAGAGGGCTGGTTGTAAGAAGGAAGGGGGCAGAGTTCTGCGTGCATGAAAGACGGTGGGTGCATGTGCCACATGGCAAGGGTAGGGATGGGGGCCACTCACTTTGACAGCGCAGTTGGTAATGACTTTTCTTCTTCCCCTGTACATTTCATGTAGGTCAGCGCCCACCAGAAGAAGGATATTTGGCGTGCCATCGCCAAGGACGTCCGGACCCTGAGGGTCCACCACAGACGGAGCACCCACTGCTGGAAAAGATGGGAGGACATTTGCCGCTGGAGCAAGAAGACGGCGGAGGCTCAGCTGGGGATGGCCTCCGAACGTGGAAGGGGTGCCCGTCGAACCATGACCCCCCTGATGTTCAGGATCCTGGCGGTTGCCTAACCGGAGTTGGATGGGCGCTTGAGGGCATCACAGCAGACACAAGTGGGTGAGTACACTCTCATTCAGCTGACTTTGCGCGCAGTGGAGGTGTCTGGGTGGGGTAGGAGGGCTGTGGGTTTCCCTAGGCCAGGGCGAGTTCCGTAGGCTAGGCCCCTCCGTAAGGCATGGCCCTGTGTCCCCCCACCCCACCTCTGTAGAGTGCCAAGTACAGCTATTCATGCACCTGTGTCATCTATGTGTGCAGATGTCGTCCATAGCCTTGTAGGCCATTTCTCATGAATTGCACTGTAGAGCCCAAGAGCGCGACGTAGTGCAGGGGGCTTTTGTGTCTGTCTTGTCCGCCAACTGTAGCGGTAATCCATGCACTCAACATGTCTTTCTTCTGTTTCCCCCCCCCTTTTTTGTGGTCTCCCTGTTCTTGTGTATCATCAGGCGGAGGAGCAGTGGCACCGGAGCACGAGGGAGCTGCATCCCACATGGCCATGGAGGGCCACACTATGGACTCAGAATTCACCAGTGGGACGGAGGGCGAGGGGAGCACCATGGTGGGGACAGGAGCTGAAACCAGCGACAATGACTCGTCCTCTGATGGGAGCTCCCTTGTGGTGGCGGCAACATCTGTGCCCCCACATCTACAGGTACAGCCGCCACCCCCCCTACCAGCACCGCCCTCCCAGCAGCTCCTCAGCCTTCGCCCTGTGCCCGCTCACCCAGGAGGGTGGGCATCACCTTCGCCCCAGGCACCTCAGGCCCTGCCCCAGTCACCCCTGCTGCCCTCAGTGAGGAGGCCATTGACCTCCTCAGGTCCCTCACTGTTGGGCAGTCTACCATTTTGAATGCCATCCAGGGTGTAGAAAGGCAGTTGCAACAAACAAATGCATTCCTGGAGTGCATTCATTCTGGTCAGGCGGCCCTTCACCGAGCCTTTCAAACTCTGGCCTCAGCACTGATGGCAGCCATTGTCCCTGTGTCTAGCCTCCCCCCTCCAACTTCCTCCACCCAGGCCCAATCCCCTGTACCTCTGCCTATCCCAAGCACACCATCAGACCAGCCTGCACACACCTCACCACACAAGGGAAGCTCAGGCAAACATAAGCACCACACATCCCACAGGCACTCACGCAAGCATCACACACATACAGACACACCAACATCCACTGCCTCCACTGTGTCCCCCTCCTCGTTGTCTCCCTCCTCCCTCCCAGTCTCGTCTACACTCACACCTGCATGCACTACCTCTACAGCCACTACGTCCCTCACCAGCACACCCTGCTCACGTGCAGTCACCACCCCCACTACCATACACACATCCCATGTGTCCTCTCCCAGTGTGTCTGTGACGCCCCCTCCCAAGGTACACAAACGCAGGCACACACCAACCCAACAGCCATCCACCTCACGACAGCCTCCAGCGCATGCACCTGCACCCAAAGCCACTAAACGTACACCTCATACAACCACCACCGCTTCTTCAACTCCCAAACCCCCTCCGGCTACCCGTCCCAGTGTGTCCAAAAAACTTTTCCTGTCCAGCCTTGACCTATTCCCCACCCCATCCAACTCATAGGTCCCGAAGTAGCACCTCAGCCACAACATCTCCCGGACCAGTGGTGCCTGTTGTCACAGGTATGTGGAGTGCACCGGCCACCAGGACAGCCAGTGTGGCACGGAGCCACAGCACAGCCAGTCCCCCCCCTGTGAAGCACCAGAAGTTGGCCAGTGCCCGGCGGGAGAGGGGGAAGACTCAAGCCACCCAAGCCGCTCCCAGGGGTCCCGGTGGGAGTGTGCACTCAGCTGTGACTCCTCCCAAGGTGGGGAAGGGGCACAAGAAACCCGGCAAGTCTTTGAGGAGCAGCACGGCGGAAAAGACCGCCATCATCCCCGCTGCCCAGGAGGGCCCCACCAGCCCCATCCTCGCTGCCCAGGAGGGTCCCACCAGCCCCATCCTCGCTGCACAGGAGGCCACCAGCAGCCCCATCCTCGCTGCCCAGGAGGGCCCCGCCAGCCACAGCCCAGCTGCCCAGGAGGGCCCAGCCAGCCACAGCCCAGCTGCCCAATGAAGGACCGCCAGCCCCAGCCCAGCTGGGTAATGAAGGTCCGCCAACTCAAGCACCGCTGAACAAGGCACCGCCAACTCAAGCACCGCTGAACAAGGCACCGCCAAATCAAGCACCGCTGAACAGGGCACCGCCAAATCAAGCACCGCTGAACAGGGCGCCGCCAACTCAAGCACCTCTGAACACGGCACCACCAACTCAAGCACCGCTGAACAAGGCACCGCCAAATCAGGCACCGCTGAACAGGGCACCGCCAACTCAAGCACCGCTGAACAGGGCACCGCCAACTCAAGCACCGCTAAACAGGGCACCGCCAACTCAAGCACCGCTGAACAGGGCACCGGCAACTCAAGCACCGCTGAACACGGCACCGCCAACTCAAGCACCGCTGAACAGGGCACCGCCAACTCAAGCACCGCTGAACAGGGCACCGCCAAATCAAGCACCGCTGAACAGGGCACCACCAACTCAAGCACTGCTAGCCCATGAGCGGCAGGGGCACTGATGCAAATGGGACCGTGATGGGGTGCGTGATGCACTCTGGGCACCAGTCCTCCTCCAGAACCAGTGGAGACATGCATCCACTCCGTCTGCCCTTCACAGGATGAAGCACTCTGGGCACCAGTCCCCCTCCAGAACCAGTGGAGACATGCATCCACTCCGTCTGTCCTTCACAGGATGAAGCACTCTGGGCACCAGTCCCCCTCCAGAACCAGTGGAGAGTTACATCCACTCCGTCTGTCCTTCACAGGATGAAGCACTCTGGGCACCAGTCCCCCTCCATAACCAGTGGAGACATGCATCCACTCCGTCTGTTCTTCACAGGATGAAGCACTCTGGGCACCAGTCCCCCTTCAGAACCAGTGGAGACATGCATCCACTACCTCTGTCCTTCACAGGATGAAGCACTCTGGGCACCAGTCCCCCTCCAGAACCAGTGGAGCCATGCATCCACTACCTCTGTCCTTCATAGGATGAAGCACTCTGGGAACCAGTCCCCCTCCAGAACCAGTGGAGAGATCCATCCACTCCGTCTGTCCTTCACAGGAGGAAGCACTCTGGGCACCAGTCCCCCTCCAGAACCAGTGGAGACTGCCATCCACTTGTGAGACTGTGGCTTTGCACTCCCCATGATGGAACAGTGGGCAAACCACCCACTGTAGAGACTTGAGAGACTGTGGCTTTTCACTCCCCAGGATTGAACAGTGGGCAAACCACCCACTGTAGAGACTTGAGAGACTGTGGCTTTGCACTCCCCAGGATAATGCAGTGGGCAAACCACCCACTGTAGAGACTTGAGAGACTGTGGCTTTGCACTCCCCAGGATAAATGCAGTGGGCAAACCACCCACTGTAGAGACTTGAGAGACAGTGGCTTTGCACTCCCCAGGATTGAACAGTGGGCAAACCACCCACTGTAGAGACTTGAGAGACTGTGGCTTTGCACTCCCCAGGATAATGTAGTGGGCAGCCCACCCACTGTAGAGACTTGGGAGACTGTGGCTTTGCACTCCCCAGGATAATGCAGTGGGCAAACCACCCACTGTAGAGACTTGAGAGACTGTGGCTTTGCACTCCCCAGGATGCAGCAGTGGGCAACCACCCACTGTATAGACTTGAGAGACTGTGGCTTTGCACTCCCCAGGATACATCAGTGGGCATGGAGCCCCCTCGTTGATCTGGCGTCGTGCACTCATCCGGCTGAGGTGCCCCCCTTCCCTTCCCCCTGAGATGCCTGTTGTATTTCTATCTGATGCCCCTGCAGTGTTCTCTCTGTTTTGATCTGGTATCGTGTGTGGGCCTCGCCCATGCATTTTGGGCCCAGTGGTCCACGGACTATGAGTGGTGCAATAACTGGACTACTATTCTTGGTGTATATTTTGTTGATAGTATATATATGTATATTTTTGCGTACTGCATTTTGATATATTACAATGGTTACACTCATTTCCATTTGTCTTTGCATTCTTCCGGGGGGGTTAGGGGGTGTAACTATAATGTATAGATATGTATTAGTGTGTGTGTTGTAGTGGGTGAGGGTGGGGGTGTTGCGTGTGTGTGTCCCTGTTTTTTGTCTCCCCCCTCCCCTGTGTCGTAGGTGCAGTACTCACCGTGGTCTTCGCTGCCGGCGTTAGTGCTCCTGGTACAGGAGCAGGAAGACTATCGCAGGTAGGATTTGGAGTTCCGGGTCCCTGGTGTCCTCCTTCCTTGTGGAGTGTGTAGAGGTGAGCATTTTCCCTTCGTAATTCCTGTTTCCGCAGTGTTTTTATCTGAGGTGTATCCGCCCCAGAAAAGGTGGCGGATTGGCCTGTCATAATAGTGTGAGTGGTACATTTTCCTCCGCCTGTCTGTTGGCGGTGACCGCCGCGCTGTTTGTTTGTACCGCCGTGGCAGTCTGAGTGTTAAAGTGGCTGTCTTTGTTGGCGGTCTCCGCCACGGTCGTAATTCCCAAATTTTTATCGCTGGCCTGTTGGCGGTCTTACCGCCGCTTTAACACCGTCCGCCAGGGTTGTAATGACCACCATAATGCTTGAGACTGCAAAGCATATGTGGCAAGCCTCCACAGCCCGGGTATACTGGTGGGAGAACAAAAACGGAAAGTTCCTGCACTGACTTGCTACTAGACCGGTGGCAGACATAGTGGTTCCAGAGGTTGTTGACGATTCGATATTATTTCTCGGGCACCATGTGAAACAGCACAGAGTTTCGCCGCCTACTATCAAAAACTCTATGAGGAGTGTCCCAGGCCCCCGGTCGAGACTGAGGCCCCTTTGTTGGAAGAGGTGACCCTTCCCAGACTTTCCGCAGTGGAAAGGCACAACCTTGACGAGCCCATAAGCCTTGAAGAAGTTGCAGCGCCTAATCCCTACCTTTACCACCTTGCGATGCACCTGCAGGTGGTCAATGACTGGCTGGGGGGGGTTGGTAGGATCCCGCCTATAATCTAGAGCTTCTGACAATAGGCTGTCCCGGTTTGTTTGGGATGTTGTACGGTGACCCCTTGCCACGTAGGATCCCAGAGGTGACGAGGGTGGTGCTGATGGGGTGGAGAGCCATGCAGCGGGTGTTGGGGTGGTGGTGCCGTCTCACCCAACAGACTCCATTGTAGTGGAGTTCGTGGCTGGGGGAGGTCTCAGCGCTTCAGGGATTTCACAAGTGGGACCTCATTGGCATATCGTTGCTTGGCGACATCTGGGTGGGTGCGCATATGCAGTCCTTCCAGGAACTCCAGCAGCACTTTTCACTCAACAGGACTCAGTTCCATTAGTACCTACAACTCCGTCATGCACTACATGTGCACATTCAAATAGGAACGAGTCTCCCTGAGTTCAGCCCTGTTGAGCCCAAGACACTTATGGGACACATGGGTAAAAGGGGAGTTTCACATATATACCGCATGTTGACTACTAACACGGCACAGTCGCTTGATAAGCTTCAAGAACGATGGGAGCAGTTGGTGGGTCCAATAGAGGATGAGGACTGGAGGGACGCCTTGATGGCCCCGAGACTGTTCCCGTCTCAGGGTGGTGCAGACCTACTTTCTTCACATGGCATACCTCTCTCCCGAAAGGCTACATAGGCCGGGCTTCAGCCTCAGGCAGATTGTCCCCGGTGTGCAGGCCCTAATGCAGACTTTTTCTATATGGTATGGACATGCCCTCATACTACTACCTATTGGCTAGCAGTGGTGGCAGAGGTTTCTAGAGTCTTACAGGTAGAGATCGAACCTGCCTGTTGCCAATCCTGTTGGGGGTTCTTGAGGGGGTGGGATCCAGAAGAGCACATCGAGCCTTTGTGGGGATGGCTTGTTTGGTGGCCAAGAGGGACATTGCATTGAATTGGAAGGTGGAGACAGCTCCAGCGCTGGCGAAGTGGCGCCGAGGGGTTGACTGGTGCGCCCACAAGGAAAAACTTGTCTATGAAGCAAGGTGCTGCCCCACCAAACATGGAAGAGTGTGGGGGAAATGGATGGGGTCCTGGGGGGAGTCACATTTGATTCTTCGGCGTGAGAGGTCAGGTGCACTCCTAGAACACCATGGTGGTTAAAGACTATGGTGGTCATTACAACCGTGGCGGGCGGTGTTAAAGCGGCGGTAAAACTGCCAACAGGCCGGCGGTAAAAAAATTGGAATTATGACCGTGGCGGAAACCACCAACAAAGACAGCCATTTTAACACTCCAACCGCCACGGCGGTACAGACAAACAGCGCGGCGGTCACTGCCAACAGACAGGCGGAGGACAATGTACCGCCTACAGTATCACAACCTACCAATCCGCCACCTTTTCCGGGGCGGATTCACCACGGATAAAAACACGGCGGAAACATCCATTTCAAAGGGAAAACGCTCACCTCTACACACTCCACGAGGAACGACGACACCATGGAGCCGGAACTCCATATTCTGCCAGCGATAGTCTTCCTGCTCCTATACGAGGATCATCAACGCCGGCGGCGAAGACCACGGTGAGTACTGCACCTACGACATAGGGGAGGGGGAGGCAAAAACACAGGGACAAACACAACCAACATCCCAACCCCCACCCCGACCCGCACACACTACAACACACACACCAATGCATATCTATACATTACAGTAACACCCCCTAACCCCCCCCCCGGAAGAATGCAAAGACAAAAGGAAATGAGTTGAACCGTTGTAATATATCAAAATACAGTAAGCAAATATATATATATACACATTAAACAAAATATACACCACGATTAGTAGTGCAGGTAATGCACCATTCATTGTCCGTGGACCACTGGGCCCAAAATGCATGGGCGAGGCCCACCCAAGATACCTGATCAAAACGGAGAGAACACTGCAGGGGCATCAGATAGAAATACAACAGGCACCTCAGGGGGAAGGGAAGGGGGGGCACCTCAGCCGGATGAGTGCACCACGCCAGATCCACGAGGGGGCTCCATGCCCATTGATGTATCCTGGGGAGTGCAAAGCCACAGTCTCTCAAGTCTCTGCAGTGGGTGGTTTGCCCACTGTTCAATCCTGGGGAGTGAAAAGCCACAGTCTCTCAAGTCTCTGCAGTGGGTGGGTTGCCCACTGTACCATCCTGGGGAGTGCAAAGCCACAGTCTCTCAAGTCTCTACAGTGGGTGGTTTTCCCACTGTTCAATCCTGGGGAGTGCAAAGCCACAGTCTCTCAAGTCTCTGCAGTGGGTGGGTTGCCCACTGTACCATCCTGGGGAGTGCAAAACCTCAGCCGGATGAGTGCACCACGCCAGATCCACGAGGGGGCTCCATGCCCATTGATGTATCCTGGGGAGTGCAAAGCCACAGTCTCTCAAGTCTCTACAGTGGGTGGTTTGCCCACTGTTCAATCCTGGGGAGTGCAAAGCCACAGTCTCTTAAGTCTCTGCAGTGGGTGGGTTGCCCACTGTACCATAATGGGGAGTGCAAAGCCACAGTCTCTCAAGTGGATGACAGTCTCCACTGGTTCAGGAGGGGGACTGGTGCCCAGAGTGCAGCACACACCCCGTGACGGTCCCAGTTGCGTCACTGCCCCTGCCGCAAATGGGCTGGCGGTTTTTGTCTTGTTCAGCGGGCCCTGGCCTGCTCAGTGGTGCTTGCGTTGCCAGTGTCAGACCTGTTCAGCGGTGCATTCCATGGCGGTCTTTGCCCTGTTCAGCGGTCCCTGGCCTGTTCAGCGGTGCTTGCGTTGCCAGTGTCAGACCTGTTCAGCGGTGCATTCCATGGCGGTCTTTGCCCTGTTCAGCTGTCCCTGGCCTGTTCAACGGTGCTTTCCAAGGTGGTCCTTCAATGCCCAGCAGGGCTGTGGCTGGCGGTCCTTCATGGGTCAGCTGGGCTGTGGCATGCGGGGCCCTCCTGGCCAGCTGGGCTGTGGCTGGCGGTGGCCTCCTGGCCAGTGACTCTGGGGCTGGCGGTGGCCTCCTGGGCAGTGACTATGGGGCTGGCGGTGGCCTCCTGGCCAGTGACGATGGGGCTGGCCTCCTGGGCCAGTGACGATGGGGCTGGCCTCCTGGGCAGTGACTCTGGTGGTGGCCTCCTGGCCAGTGACGATGTGGCTAGCCTCCTGGGCAGTGACTCTGGCGGTGGCCTCCTGGCCAGTGATGATGGGGCTGGCCTCCTGGGCAGTGATGATGGGGCTGGCCTCCTGGGCAGTGACTCTGGTGGTGGCCTCCTGCCCAGTGACGATGGGGCTGGCGGTGGCCTCCTGGGCAGCGGGGATAATGGCGGTCCTCTCCGCCGTGCTGCTTCTCCCAGACCTTGGAGATTTCTTCTGTCCCTTCCCCACCTTGGGAGGAGTCACAGCTGAGTCGACACTCCCCCCGGGACCCTTGTGAGCGGCTTTGCTGGCTGGAGTCTTCCCCCTCTCCCGCCGGGCACTGTCCAACTTCTGGTGCTTCGCAGGTGGGGGACTGGCTGTGCTGTGGCTCCGTGCCACACTGGCTGCCCTGGTGGCCGGTGCACTCCACATACCTGGCACCACTGGTCCTGGAGATTTTTTGGCTGAGGTGCTAGTACGGGACCTATGAGTTGGACGGGGGGGAAATAGGTTAAGGTGGGCCAGGAAAAGTTTTTGGGGGACACTGGGACGGGTAGATGAAGGGGGTTTGGGAGTGGAAGAAGAGGTGGTGGTTGTAGGAGGTGTAAGTTTTGTGGATTTGGGTGCAGGTGCATGGGCTGGAGGCTGTCGTGAGGTGGATGGCTGTTGGGTGGGTGTGTGCCTGCGTTTGTGTATCTTCGGAGGGGGCGTCACAGACACACTGGGAGAGGACACAGGGGACATGTAAATGGGAGTGGGGGTGGTGAGTGCACGAGAGCGGGGTGTGGTGGTGGGTGTGCTGGTGCGGGACGTAGTGGCTGTAGTGGTAGTGCATGCAGGTGTGAGTGGAGACAAGACTGGGAGGGAGGAGGGAGACGACGAGGAGGGGGACACAGTGGAGGCAGTGGATGTTGGTGTGTCTGCTTCCCTTGGGAGCTCCCATCGGAGGACGAGTCCGTGTCGCTGGTTTCAGATCCTGTGACCGCCATGGTGCTCCCCTCGCCCTCCGTCCCACTGGTGTATTCTGAGTCCGTGGTGTGGGCCTCCATGGCCATGTGGGAATGCAGCTCCCTCGTGCTCCGGTGCCACTGTACCTCCGCCTGATGATGCTGATGCACACAAGAACAGGGAGACCACAAAAAGGGGGGGGGGCGACAGAAGAAAGACAGGTTGAGTGCATGGCTTACCGTTACCATTGGCAGACAATACAGACACAGCAGCCCCCTGCACTACGTCATGCTGTTGGGCTCTACAGATGCAATTCCTGGGATATGGCCTACATGGCTATGGTCGACATCTGCACACATAGATGACACAGGGGCATGAATACCTGTACTTGCCACTCTACAGAGGTGGGGTGGGGTGCCACCTGGCCCGCATTACGGAGGGGCCTAGCCTACGGAACTCGCCCTGGCCTAGGGAAACCCACAGCCCTCCTCCCCCACCCAGACACCTTCACTGCGCGCAAAGTCCGCTGAATGATGTTGCACTCACCCACTTGTGTCTGCTGTGATGCCCTCAAGCGCCCATCCAACTCAGGGTAGGCTACCGCCAGGATCCGGAACATCAGGGGTGTCATGGTTTGACGGGCACCCCTCCCATGTTGGGAGGCCATCCCCAGCTGAGCCTCCGCCGTCTTCTTGCTCCAGCGGCGAATGTCCTCCCATCTTTTCCGACAGTGGGTGCACCGTCTGTGGTGGACCCCTAGAGTCCGGACGTCCTTGGCGATGGCACGCCAAATATTCTTCTTCTGGTCGGCGCTGACCTACATGACATGTACAGGGGAAGAACATTAACAACTGCTCCGTCTAAGTGAGTGGCCCAAATCCCTACCCTTGCCATGTGGCACATGCATTCACAGTCTTTCATGCATGCAGAACTGTGCCCCCTTCATTCTTACAACCAGCCCTCTCCACACAGGCATAGCCCATACAACATGCTCCCTGTGTACTTACCTGTTGGTCTGGAGGACTGTAGAGTAGCGTGTACTGGGGGAGGACCCCGTCCACGTGCTTCTCCAACTCCTCTGCAGTGAAGGCAGGGGCCCTTTCCCCAGACGCACGAGCCATTGTCTCTTCCAGACCGAGGTCACAGCAGCACTTGCAGTGTAGGTCCTCTCCTGTCGAAGATCAGGTATCGAATGATTGAACAGATAGAAAATGGCGGTCACGTCCGCGACCGCCTACCGCGATGGTGTACAACGCCAGCACAGTTACCTCACATCCCATTGTCCCACTTTAGAGGTCAGGCAGCCACCATTTCAGGGGCCCACATGCCCTAATTACCAACTGCGTCACACAGACCTAGGCCTTGTCACACAACACAAATACAGGCCACATTTTGTGTATGAATGGTGTTCTGTGTAGACTGTGGGTACATACCTCTGAGTTGTTTGACTCTGTGGTCGCTGTTGTCATTCCTAGGCACCGTCTGCTGGGACATGTGAGGAGATGGCGGAATCCTCCGGTGTACCGATCGCTGGTGGACCTGTCGACAATAGAGGAAAGACATTTGATCATCACCTACAGGTTTGACCGTGCCACAATCCAGGAACTGTGTGCCCAGTTGGAGCCTGACCTGATGTCAGCAATCCGCCATCCCACAGGGATCCCTCCTCAAGTGCAGGTGCTATCAGTGTTCCATTTCCTTGCAAGTGGGTCATTTCAAACAACTGTGGCCATGGTATCAGGGATGTCCCAGCCTATGTTTTCCAACGTATTGTCCAGAGTGTTGTCTGCCCTGCTGAAACACATGCGGAGCTACATCGTTTTCCCTCAGGTGGAGGATTTGCCTACAGTTAAAGGTGACTTCTATGCCCTTAGACATATCCCCAACATCATAGGTGCCATTGATGGGACCCATGTAGCTCTGGTCCCCCCCCCACAGGAGTGAACAGGTGTACAGGAACCGGAAGAGTTATCATTCGATGAATGTACAGATGGTATGTTTGGCCGACCAGTACATCTCCCAGGTAAATGCTATGTTCCCTGGCTCTGTGCATGATGCCTACATCCTGCGGAATAGCAGCATCCCTTATGTGATGGGTCAACTCCAGAGGCACCTGGTGTGGCTATTAGGGGACTCTGGTTACCCCAACCTGTCATGGCTACTGACCCCAGTGAGGAATCCCAGGACCAGGGCAGAGGAACGCTACAATGAGGCCCATGGGTGGACTAGGAGGGTGATCGAACGGACCTTCGGCCTCCTGAAGGCCAGGTTCAGGTGCCTGCATATGACAGGTGGATCCCTATTCTACTCACCAAAGAAGGTGTGCCAGATCATCGTGGCCTGCTGTATGCTTCACAACTTGGCTTTGCGACGACAGGTGCCTTTTCTGCAGGAGGATGATCCAGATGATGGTGTTGTGGCAGCTGTGGAGCCTGTGGACAGTGATGAGGAGGAAGCAGAGGAAGAAGACATTGACAACAGGGACTCTGTTATCCAGCAATATTTCCAGTGACACACAGGTGAGACCACATTCCTGCCTACTACAAGTACTTTCACACTTCTACCTCTATACTGTCTGTAGATTTCAACCAGTATATGGTAACTGAGTTGTACATTTCCCTTACGGTTTCACAGGTGTGGTTTCAAACGTGTGTCATCTGCTTAGATTCCTCATGGACTTGAGATGTGTGACATAGGTACATTACATTTGAAAACGCATTTTGTCACTGTCATTACTAATACACATTTTCGAAATAACAGACTGACTCCAGATTGTTTTGTGCTTCAAGGGTGTTTATTGAAGTGCTAAATATTGGAGGGGGGTTGTAAAATGGTGAGGGGTGATGGTGGAGGAATGTCCATGGCAGAGTCCAGTCTATTAGTCTCACAGGTGCATTGCCCATATGGGCATAGGACGTGGAGCTGGGGCAGTTTAAATATGGACATGGTGACAAAGTGGGACAGTGGGATGACAATCAGGGTGGTCTCATTTCTTGGCGGGGGTCTTGGCATCGTGCTCTGTCTTGTTCCTGGATCTCAGGGACCGCTTGCGGGGTGGTTCTCCGTCTGCAGGGGGTGGGGTGCTGGTGTTTGTGCTTCCTATCCACTAGCACCGACGGAGGTGGTGGGCAGTTCATCGTCCAGGCTAGTGTCAGGGGCCCCTTGTAGTGCCACAGTGTCCTTCCTGGTGTTGAGTATTTCCTTCAGCACCCCTACGATGGTGCCCAGGGTGGAGCTAATGGTTCTGAGTTCCTCCCTGAACCCCAAATACTGTTCCTCCTGCATGCGCTGGGTCTCCTGAAACTTGGCCAGTACCTTTGCCATCGTCTCCTGGGAGTGGTGGTATGCTCCCATGATGGAGGAGAGGGCCTTGTGGAGAGTGGGTTCCCCAGACCTGTCCGCCCCCTGTCGCACAGCAGCCCTCCCAGTTCCCCTGTGTTCCTGGGCCTACGTCCCATGGACCGTGTGCCCACTACCACTGCTCCCAGGTCCCTGTTGTTGTTGGGGTGGTGGATTATCCTGGGTTCCCTGTAGTGGTGGACACACAGCTGATTGACATGTCCTGGGGACGGAGGTATGGGCCCGCTGGGTGGGTGCTGTGCTGGTGTTACCAGAGGGTGGAAGCTCTGTGGTGGCCTGTGACTGGGTGTGGGGAACCGACTGTCCCGAGGCCCACGATGGTCCGGGCTGGTCATCTGGATCCAGTTGGACAGAGCTGCTGTTATCACTGTGGGCCCCTTCTGTGGGTGGGGTGCAGATGTCTGGACCCTCCTGTCTGGTGACGTTGGGTAGAGGTCCTGCAGGGGTGTAAAAGCATGATTATTGCATCTGTGTGTGTCATGGTGTGCAATGGGTGGGTGACCGTGTACCCCAGTGCTAGCATTCCTGTGTGGGGGCTTGTGTGATGATGGTTGAGGGGGTGTTATGGGTATGTGCAGTGGGCATGCTTTAGTGATGGGCGTCCATGCTTTGTTGTGTCATGCAGGGCTTGGTGTTGGGATGTGTGGTTTGTGTTAATAGTACATTTGTGAGGAGTTGGAGTGATAGGGGAGGGGGCGAGGGTGGGGGTCTGTGATAGCATGCAGGTAGGGTGGGGGATATGATAGTTAAGATTTGACTTACCAGAGTCCATTCCTCCACCGACTCCTGCGAGGCCCTCAGGATGCAGAATCGCCAAGACCTGCTCGTCCCATGTTGTTAGTTGTGGGGGAGGAGGTGGGGGTCTGCCGCCAGTCCGATGTACTGCGATGTGGTGTCTTGAGACCACAGAACGCACCTTCCCCCATAGGTCGTTCCACCTCTTCCTGATGTCGTCCCGATTTCTTGGGTGCTGTCCCACTGCGTTGACCCTGTTGACTATTCTACGCCATAGCTCCATCTTCCTTGCAATTGAGGTGTGCTGCGCCTGTGCTCCAAATAGCTGTGGCTCTACCCGGAAGATTTCCTCCACCATGACCCTGAGCTCCTCCTCCGAGACCCTGGGGTGTCTTTGCCGTGCCATGGGGTGGTGTAGGTGATGTGGGGTGGTGTATGTGGTGATAAGTGTGGTGATATGTAGTGGTGTGTGGTGTTTTGTGCGTGGAAGTAGTGTGGGTGATGGTCTGGTGTGCCTGTGGATGCTTGGTACTAGTTTGTAGTGTCTCTCTCTGGCCTTCTTTCTGTGTTTTTGTCGTAGGGGTTTGTGGGTGATGTGGGTGTGTGTTTTATATTGTATTGGGTGTGTGGGAGTGGTGTGTGTATGTGTATCAGGTGTGTGTATTTCGAATTGTCCAATGTGGTTGTGTTTTGTAAATGTGTATGTATTTTGAGCGCGGCGGTGTGTACCGCCAATGGAATACCGCGGTTGAAAGACCGCTGCGTGGATTCGTGGGTCGTGATAGTGTGGGCGTATTTCTGTTGGCGTGACGGTGGAGTTTTTTTTTCGCCAGTTTGTCACTGACCTTTGGTGTGGCGGACTTGTGTGGGTGTCTGGATTATGTTGGATTTCGAGATGTGGGTCGTAATAGCTGTGGTGGAATTCCGCGGCCCCGGCGGTTTGTTGGCGGTCTTCTGCCCGGCGGTAAGCGGCTTTTACCGCCAATGTTGTAATGACCCCCTATATGATTCAGTTACATGATTTATACCTGTGTAGTGCTCAGTCCGTGGACAGCAATTGTGACCTGTTGGGTTTAATGTTTTTCACTAAAACCAATAAAGCTGTTTTTATAAAAAAAAATAAAAAAACTCTTCTCACACCCATTAATAAACCATGCACTCTTGGCTTACTAAAGTTTATTCCCTAGTTTTTTGGGGGCCTGTACCATAAATTTGGTCCCTCGACAAGAAAATGGGTTTGAGAAACCGCTAAGCCAACTAATAATGGCCGGCCTACATGAGCATATACTTAATGACCTGAGGATATTTTTCAAATACAATTTCCTGAGGCCTATTGAAGCCGGGCACACACAAAAAAAAATGTGTTCTAATGATTCTAATCTATACACACACAGTCGGCAAAAATGTGTCTGTACTTGCTGTCTCCATGAAGGGACCATGTCTTTCGTTTCCATCAACCCGAGTCGAAAAAGCATAAACCGATGTTTCAATGACTGGTTGAAGGATGCTGCTAGATATTCCTGAGCCGTAAAGTTTTATATGGTGTTAAAACAGTCCATGCATGCTGTCTTCTTTCCAGTTAATGTTTATCAAAAATTAGAGACTTCAATTTAGTGACAGGATTTGCCTTCCGAAAAATCTCCCTTTTGCCCAGGTTCTGCTCCCAAGCGTCTCCCAAGCCTAGCACATTTATGCAGTTGTTTAGGAGGTGACCCCAAGTGCCTTTGTCGTTATAACGCTGTTGCTCCTCGATTTCAATCCAACATAGATTGTTAATGGTATCAGTCTCAGCAGCACGCATTCTCCAGCATAATTTGATGAAGGCACATTTACTCTGATGTTCGTAGTTTTTTAAACCCTATTCTAAGCGGACCTGGGCTGGAGATGCTAGATGTGGAATCCGAAAAACCGATTTATAGGCTTGTGTGGACTTGATTGAAAAAAACTGCCTCCTTCCCCAGCATAATTTCAGCTCCATAGGTGACGGAAGGCATTGGCCTTGCTGCCATGATCGAAAGTAGGTGAGTGTATGACAGGCAGTTCCATTTTAGTTTTAATACTTTGAAGACATAGGCCAAGGAGTAGACCTTGGCCTGAGGGAGAGCAAGCTGTGATTTGAAAGACAAGAGGCGATCCTTAGTAAATCCCGGGTATTTATACGTGGGGGTGACCTCCACCCGGGTTCCGTTTAAGAACCATGAAACAGATTTAAATTTCTTATCGACCAGGTGGACAACTTTTATTTTACTCAAATTCAGTTCCAGAACTTGCTTTGTTATATATATGTGAAATGCATCCATACTATGCAGTAGTCCGACTGGTGTTAGAGTGAGTTAAACTATGTCATCTGCATATTGTAACCATGCTATTCCTTTCCTGGCCAGTATTGGTGGGTGACTATTTACGAGTGCGAGGGCCTCCGCTAGGTTTGCATGATATAAGTTGAACAGTGTGGGAGCTAGGACACATCCTTGTTTTAATCCTTTTGCTGTTGATATTCTGTTGGTAAGGTGGCCGCCCTCTCTGATTTTTACTTGCGCCCAAGTGCTCGTATACAGATCCATCACTGCATTAAGATGGCTGCAGGGTAAGCCCCAGACTTTCAGTTTCTCCAATACACGGAGCCTTGGTACACAATCAAAAGCTGCCTTCAGGTCAATAAAAGACCCAAATAACCTTTTGTTCTTTAGTCTAGCTTTGTTTCCCAGCAGGGCCAGGGCAGCCAGGTTGGTGATAGCTCCCATGCCTGCCCTGAAGCCTGTCTGGCATTGTGGAATTATATGTCTGTCGTAAATCCATTCTGCAAGTTCTTGCAATAGACAGGCTGCATAGAGTTTTGCTTCCACGTCTATCAGGGCTATTAGCCTATAATTTGAGGGAGTTACCGGATTTCCAGTTTTGTAAATTGGATGGATAATGCTACCTTTCCATGCTTCTGGTAGCTCGTAGTGCCCTGGAGGTCGTTGAAAAGCAGTGCCAGATAGTGAGCGCAATATGCGCGGTCCCCTCTAAAAAGGGCATTTGGAATACTAATTTGGCCAGCTGCCTCCTTCCAGTTTTAGTTTCTTAATAAGACTTGTCAGTTTTTCGATGTCTCTATTCATTGGCGCATATTTTTATTCATTATCAGATAGAAATAGATTGATCTGCGTTGTCACTCTGAAGCCAAAGTTCGTCTTATCTAAGTTACCAGCTGCCTTAATGGCCTTCTCCTTCTCGTGGTGCTCTGAAAGTGAGAACATTGTTTGTATGTGGGCTTCCCATGTAAGCGCATCAATGCCTGCGTTAATGTGTCGATTGTTTTCCCTGATTTAACCCTTTCTCAGTTCCCAGAACCTTTTATTATTTTTATGTTTGTTAGACATGAGTAGCTTGGTCCACAAGTCCTCATGGTATCTCTGTTTTGCCGTCCAGCAATTTTTCTTTTATTTGGCTCTTAGTTCAAATAGCCTTATGTTATCAGATTTCCTGCCCCATTGTATGTCCTATCGGACTTTTTAAAATTCTCTTGAGACTTGTATTTTCTGATAACGCAGTCCATTATTATACCATGGCTTTTCTGTTCTGCCACTCTTAACTTTGTTGTTTGCCTCTATGACTGAAATTGGGAGGCTTTTTTTATGGAAAATTTGGTAATTAGGGAATCGTTCAATTGTTTCCAAGCTGCCACTCATTCTCCTGATAAATGATCTTTTTGTTTCCGCTTTCTTATTGTTTCTTTAAGCTCTTCAAGTGTGCCTGCATTGCGGTGCACTTCTTCCATTACTTTGCCTAGGCCATGTCCCTTCCATTTCAGCTTCTTTATATCATAAGTCACTGGAGCAGAAATTATGATATTTGCTGAGGGGAGTTGATTCCATTAATTCCTAATCTTAATGAGTTGTGGGAAATGATCGCTATCTGTGTGTTGTTGAATCCTGAATGCTAAGATCAATGACAATGCGCTTTCTATTATTAATGTGAAGTTGATATTAGATTTTTTGGTACCACTTGAGAAGATTACTTGTGCGGATGTAGCATCCTCAGAAAGAGGCACCAGGCAGCACAACCCCAGGTTATCAAAATTTGTATTCGCAAATGTTCCGTTGAGGTGTTTTGTGCTGCTCTTTTTCAAGTCTAGGTTGAAATCGCCGGACACAGTAAAAATTGAGTTCTTGTTTTGCCTCTGTAGAATTTTTATGATGCTGATCAATATTTCCATGTTTTCACTGTTTTTTGTTTTATTTGGGTGAATGTATACATTGATTAGTAGTAAAGTTCTATTGTTACCTGATGAAACCCGATGTTCCAACTTTATTGGTAGCAGCCAGTCGATTCCCAAGTCAATCTGTTTTATTACCCAGTTGATTTTCGTGGAGCAGTATGTTGTAAGGCACCCCCTTAGGATGTCCATGTTTTTTAGGTTGTTTTGCGGAGACATCCGTTCAAGTAAATGCAGGAATTTGTATTGGCTCCATGCACCATGTTTCTTGCAACATGATGATTTCAAACTGCTTTAGGAAACTTACTGCCGCCTCATCAGTAACCACGTTTTTTAGACCATGAGTATTCCATGAACACATATGGATGTTTTCTGGATTTTCATCAGGACCAATTATGACTATTATCGTTTGAGTGCTACCTGTTTGATGGGTGAGGGCATACCAATAAAAACCTGTTGGTACGTTCCTTGATAAAATAGGCATTGGTGCTTCACTATTGTTAGATGTTCCCTTCTGTTTTGGAAGTTTCTACTCCCACAGACCCTTTTAAAATTGAGCCGCTCTTCTTTTGTTCTGGTATCAAAAGGTTGGGGTATCGAAGCGGCTCTACTTTTTGCAAGACGATGACCCATGCACTAAACGTTTCTTGATATGCTACAATTTGGTCAATAGCAGCGGACATAGCCCAAGATGTCAGAGTTGCTTCTTTGTCTTTATTTCTGGGATGTGGTGTAAACTCGACGGTCATCAATTCTGTTGTAGATATATGAGCCAAGGGCTGAATTGCTTTTATTAACTTCAGTATGGTACCTCTATTTAAAATATCAAATGCCCCCTTCGAGTCTAAGCAAGGGATTAAGAGTAGTTTATTATCCTCTAAAACCACTTTATCGGCTGATGTCTGGTGTTCTAGAAATCTTTTTTGTGCCGCACAGTTTAAAGTTGCGTCTGACCAAGGATATTGAATTTGGTCTGAAATCTGTTTGTTGTTTCCCACAGACTGGTTTATTGTGATCGTGTTATATTCAGTACTTGCACATTGGGGGTTATACTCCCTAATTTTGACAGTTTCCATCCTGCCATTAGCCCACTGAGTTCCCTGTTCTGGGCACTGACAGATAGGTATTTTTTTTCCCTGTGGTTCTCTTGAAGCCACCTCACCATTTGCGGGGCTCCCGCCCCGCTCACCGATGGGAGTTTTAGGTGACTATTGCTGACATGTTCGCTGATATCTGGGAGCGCATGGTTCACACATAGGATTATCCTTGCTGGCCAGCTGTTCTTCCTTCGACTGTCTGGATTTTGCCCTGCTTACTGTTTTATTGCTATTGTCTGTTCTTCCTGATTCCTTACTCTGCAAGCCATTAAATTTAGCAAATGATTTCCATATATTACATTGCTGGACCCCCTTTGATTTTTTCCGTGCTTTCCTTTGGCGTTTTTTTTCCCTTTTAGTAAGGGAGGTTTCCTCCAGTGTAGATTTATTAACAACCAATTCCTTCAATTCGCCCATGATGCTGAGGCGTGATCTTCCCTCTATATTACTCTGAGTCCTTTCCTGTCCAGGAGAACAGTTTCCCCTGAACTTATTACTTTCATTTGGGGGATCCTCCATTTTTGTGTGCCTTCCTTGTTTACTTGGGTTCTGGGGGCCTTATCACCATTAATGCTGAAGTGATCTTGAGTTCTAAGGGTCTGGACTTTTACCTCTTTTAAGATGTAATTTAAAATTTCCAGGGTTCTTTGTGAGTTGTCACCTATAGTGGCACACTGACATGTCACCTGCTGGGTATATGAATGGGTTTGAGCCCTTTTTATCAGATCATTCAATGTTTGAAGCTTGTTATCAATGCTCACAATGTGGACAGCCAGAATGTTAAGTAAGTCTACCTGAGTATCTTGTTTGTCGGCTTGAAATTGAATGCCTGCTGACATCGCGCCCATTGTTGATAGCAGAGCCCTCCACAAATCTCCTGATGTTAATGGATCATCGTTTGATTTGGTCCCTATTTTTTGGACCCAGGTGGCATCAGATTCCTGTTGTCGCTCCTTTACCATAACTACTTGAGTTACATGCGTGTCAGGTGTCAGTGTTGTTTGAGTTATTGCTTTGCAAAGTGAGTAATCTTTCCTTGGTGAGCTTGAGCTGCAGATGGGACTCAATTTTGCTTTGTTATTTGCAGTCTGAGTGTCTGGTGGTATATCTGGACAGATGTCTGAGAGATCTATTAGCTGATGCTCCTCTATTATGATGCAGTCAGTATCAATATCTTCTTGCGGGGGTTGTTTGGGATATGAGGTACAGCTCGAACTCTCCCCCAATCATTCCAGTTGCTCAGATTTAAAGTGGAAAAGGTGTCATTTTGGTTACATCTGTGAATTTCTGCATTGATCGTTAAGCCGGTTTTATTAGGCAGAGGGTTTGGTATATTTGTTGTTCCCAAATAAGCACAAGAACTTTCCACGTCTTACGCTGTCTCCACAACTAATGTGTCTTTTATATTTGTATTGTTTGAGAAAACCAAACCTTTTGAGGCATTGATGGAGTTCCACTCCCTCTTAGTAAGCAAGAAATCTGTGATTTTATATCCTGCCTTTCTGCCCTGGCTTGGTGATTTGTAGAGTCCTTTGATTGCACCGGGTTAGGAGGTATTTTCCTTTCTATGGATTCGCTTTTTGGCTCATACCGGCCTTCCCCTGGGAGCCTTGCCTTTGCCGCTTTGCAGCTTTTTTCCTTCCACGTGTTGATGTCATCCTGCTGCCGCCTCTGGGTCTGAGTGTTCTAGCCAATTCTTTCTCAGATGAGAGATGCTTAAATTTGCGCAATGAGTCAAACTATTGCTGGCTACCTACAGCCAAGTGTTTTAAGGCGGGGAAGGGCAGATGGCATTGCTGATGGGGCGGCTGGGGGCAAAAGCTGGGGCCAGAGGCACAGCGATCACGACCGGGAGAGCAGCAACTCCCCTTGCCCCATCCCTCACACCTTGCGATACTTACCGGCATTTCCAACTTCTTTACAGCCGGCCTGCCACCACTGCTGCTGCTGCTGCTGCTATTAGCTCTGCAGTGCCATCCAGCCCAGTCAACCTGCCGCCGCAGCTTTCAAAGATTTTGCAGCCCGAATCTCCAAATCTCTTCTCTGTGCGCCGCTCTCGGGCTCACGTCGTTGCCCGCGCCCCGCTCGTGTCGGGCACTGTCCTGCCGCGAGCCACCCAGCACTAGCGTGGCACTAGAGTGTGTTGCGTCTGCTGAGTAGTTAGTTCCTCTGATCCGTTTCCGTCTGACGTGTAGTAAGTATAAAAGGTGACGTGGTACTCGGTGCTAACGTGATACCATGCTAGGTGGTAAACAAATATTTAGGCGCACTACTGCTTACCATCCTCAAATAGGGACGGGGCTCCCTGGGAAAAAGCGTGCCATTAGGCTGTCATTGTATCTAAATAGGTACAGAGAGAATGTAAGTTAATATTGTGGGACAAACAAAGAGGTTTGAGTTACTAATGGGCTAGTAATGTGTGCACTAATGTTAAACACCCAAGCAGGAGAGCGCCTCCTTCTTCTCGCTCCTGCTTTTTGTTTTTTGGCTGTAGGTTTAAAATGTATTTCTACTTGCTCTACATCACGGCACGGATTCCCATTAAAGATCTCCGGCAAAGAGCCCATCAGACATTGCAGCGCCGGTCTGACGAGGAGCAAGCCCTATGATGAAGCATGACATCTAAAAGATGTGTGAGGGCTCTTGCTTCTATTCATAGAAGTGCCTAGTGGTCTCCTTTCGCCTTTTTGGAACAGTGTACCTTATTTTGTTTTGGTCTTTTGCTTTATGTACTGATTCTTAGTTTTAAATAAACCTTCATGGTTTGGGCTTTGATTCTTGTCTTGTGTAGTCTTCCTTTATTTGCCTTGGTCTATCGTCTTTTGGGACTCACATGGCCCTGATTCTTCCAAACGGCCCTTTGGTAATCTGTCTTCTGCTTAACCTCCAGGATGGTACTGAGGTTACTTTGTGCCATAAACAGAGCAAGGGAAGACCACAGTTTAGTAAAAGTGCTTCAAGGTGTCTTGACCTAGTGCACCACTTTTTTCAGACCATGTCAACTGCATGGGTAAAACATCCCCACTTATTGTACATACAATGAGCCTCAGGCATTAATAAAAACACTTAGCACTGTTCCAACATCTCAGTTGTCTGAAGATGCTGACACCATTGTTTGTTGCAGACAGCTAGGTCACCATACTCCAAAACCACATAAATGGTATGACCAGCGCTCAGAAGCCTACCTGTACTCACATCCAAAAACCCTTTCTCAAAGTTAACCCTGCATGCTCTCAGATAATCCAATTCAAAGTTATTTAATCCAGACAACTACTATACAGTAATGTTATGGCATTTGTATATTGCTTACTACTTCTAATGAGCACTGAAGCGCTTTGCATTATGTAGCATGCTACTTTGGAACCCAAGGTTAGTGCTCAATCCAGAGGTCCTCCTGTGACCAGGAATGCGTGGCAGATCTCACCGATCTCAGCAGAACAGTCTGGTTACTATTTAGTGGTTAGTTAGGTGAGCCGGTGTAAGAGAATTGGATTATTAGATGTGCAGGATGTGAGGCCTGCACAAGTAATAGGGCCACAATAGTCACCTCACTGAGAACCAAGCACCTCCTTGTAGTGCTTAAATCTCTCAGGGTAGCAAACCAGAGCAGTCCAAGGCCTACTCAGGCAAAATGATGTGGACTAGTAATCACCATTCACTGGCACACAATAATGGTACTCAATAAATGACTGCCCAGTCTGCTTTTTCTGTGGGAAGGGACATGTACATTTACTACACACACTACTCAATGCTATTCACTAATGTACAAATCTACACATCAAGCAGGTGGAAATATCTTTGGTGACATTCAGAAATCACATTTCACTCCAATGGGTCATGACCCCTAAAAATCACAGTACTCCCTCATATGTATAAGATAGCCTATTACAAATATATGACAGTGTCACTGTCACTTAAAATAAATAAGGCTATTGGCCTTGTCGGGGTCACCACATTAAAAGTCCAGTAATCACATGTTGAAAAACATCTCACTATCACTGAAATAAGTAACAATGTTTTAAATGCAACCACTATTGTCAGTAAAGAATTTCAATGTTTAGCAATTTTTATTTTTTAAATAAATAATTTTTAAATCAACATAACAAATGCCTGCATCATTCTCAAACCACTTTACACTCCATAATATGCAGCATTAGGACCAACAACTAGATCCTTTTATTTGCAAGCTGCAGAACATACATCTCAGCCTTCTGAATGTTTAACAACAATTAGAAAGTCTCCCCAAGTCATAAATTCCTTCATCTTCATTTGTTTCTGCTGGTGGTGCCCCTGCCATCCTTTGGGTCACTGCGGAAAAGGAAACTTTTGTAGGCAAGCACCACAGGGCATTATGGAGCGCTCCCTTCGTGGAGCATTAACATTAAATGAGCAGCTTCAGCCGCAGCTGCTTTCTGTTGCATGGGCCTTCGTGCACCGTATCTACTTTTTATTTTCTTTTTTGCAGATTCCAGGTGTCAGTGTTCCTTTTGTTGGGGCTTCCTTCCCGTGCAGCCCTGCTGGATGCCGGCACAGGAGTAGGTGGCTGCATTCTGCCTGAGAGCTCCATGTGGACAGAGTGCTGATACTGTGGTGTTTGCCACATTCCCCACAGGAACAGACAAAGGGAGCAGGGGAGAGCAAATTGTCATAGGGAGAGGGGCACCATGGCACTTCCCTCTCTTTCTTTGTAGCAGTAGTTTGGAACTAGGGTTCCAGGCCCCAATCTGGGTGTATGAGTATGCTAACCCAGGGGATCGGGTCCCTGGGCCTCTGAAGACTCTGGGGTGTGGGCTCCACTCATACCCCCTCCGAGGTCATTAATAATCTGTAGAGTTTTTGCCAACCCCATGCACTGGCCCACATTGAGGATATTTTTCAAACTTGCAGCAGAGACCCATGAATTTTTCCATGTGAGCCAGGGGTCAAATGTCACACCCTTTCCCCCTTGAATATCTCAAACCACCTTGGGCCTATTTCCTTGATGCCAGGCTCATTTTGCTACTGGTGGTGAAACCCTAGCCACCTGGAGACTTTTCAGCAGGCCTCCTGGCTTCTAAAGTGTCACGTTTCAGTGGCTTCCTGCACCAGTTTGTCGATTTTGCTTGACTTTGGATGCTTCTCTCCTCCTGCTGGGGCACAGAAGTCTAGGTCTTCCTTCAACTGTCCTCATGGGGCTTAAGGGAACCTGCCAGACTAGCCCTAGGGAGACCCACTGGCCCTGGTCTCAGCTGCTGACAGAGTCCTTGGTCCATTAGGGCATCAGGAGCATGCCCTCCCGTTTGTCCATTGTGTTTCCGCAATCCAATTCCAGGGTTTAACTCACTGTCTATCCCTTGTGCAAGAGTTGTTAAGTAGGGGTGGAAAGTTCTGGGTGCTAGGCACCCCTGGTCGATCCTAGGGTGCCACATTACTCATCCACACTGTCCCAACCCTTCTGCACAACATGCTGAAACAATCCATTACGGTGCCGTCAAGTGGTCTCTGTACAATCTCCTCTGGGGGCCTTAGCTCTACCCTGAGCTGACATAATTGTCAGTGACTTTGAAACTTCAAATGGGAGCCCTCTCCTGTGTTAGCACCAGATGTCTGAGCTCCCACCGTTGCTCAGTGGGTCTGGGCTGTCCCAACCATGGTACAGTGTGACAGCTAACTACCAGATGAGATTTTCCTCCCCACCCCTTTCTCCTCAGGAGCTGAGTGAAGCACTGTTAATTTCTCCTTTTATGTGGGAGGTCTTTTTTCCCTTTGCTGAGGCAAAAGACCTGAAATCTGATTCTAGGATGATCCAGAGAAATATCACAATTTTGGACTATTCATAAGAAGTACATATAGGTTCTTGAGTTTTGCACATTCAAACTTGGCATACATGTTTTACCCCAGTTTGAGACCTCGCTGGACTGCATAGGCCTAAGGGAAGCAAAACTGTAATTTTAGGCAGGCTTTCCTGTATGTGTATAATACAGTGGTACTGCTGATAATCCAGTAAACTCTACTGACCTTACCTTTAGTACCCACTAATATTATAAGGCCAACATCCTTCAAGGTCAATGTCTATCCTTCCTGAGTCACCCTATGCACAAGGCTACATGTGTGCAATTACCCAGCTGCAAACAAAGGCAGTCTCACCTGCATATCCCCCACATGCGTTCACAAGCGTCTGCACACATGTGCATGTGTAACCAGCCCAGTGCCCATTACCCTAGCTGCATTGCAGCAGCCCTAACTTAAAAGTTGTACACTGGAGTGATTGGAGGTATGGCAGACTTTATTATATTTTGAACAAAGAATAAAAAAAATTCTATCTATCGTGTCAAGAATTTTCAATTCTATTAAGGACACGGAGACGAGGATTATGCTTCTCTTCCTTTACTGATCAAAAAACAGCAGCCAAAGAGTTAACAGAAAGAAACTACAACTCCCATGAACACTTGTAGTCTAACTCGACCAATCCCAGGGAGACCCCCAGTATAAGAGTCACCATAGCAACAGTTCCTCCTCTTTTTTTGCATCAGACGAACATCTCTTCAGCGAAAAACCAACTTGCAGCAGAACATGCTGTCCAACCAACTGTGATGAGTGAGACTCGAATCAACCTCTGTTCGAAGAATCATTCGTCTTTGTTACCAGTACCTAGAGGTAAAGAAAATGTACCCATAATACCATTCAGAAAGCAGATCACAAGAAAAAAAGGGGGGGGGGAACAATTTTGACATTTATAAACATATCTCATTATCACAAAATGCACTTCAAAATTACCACTTAAGAGACATCATAGCTGTCCCTAATAGAATTGAAAATTCTTGACGCAATAGCTAGAATTTTTTTATTCTATGTCGGGATCGGAGGCTTCGGATTCCACCACAGTAGATGCTATATCGACAATAGGTTTGTGATAAAAAAACCTTGAACGTATTGTCCGAAGACCAATCTGCCGCTGCCATGATATCCTCCAATCTGAAGCCCACTCCAAATGACTTAGATGCCATAGCTCCCCTAATGGAATGCGCCCCAAATATAGAAGTATCTATACCAGCCTCACCCAAAAGCCATTTAACTAATCTAGCCAAATAGCTGCTGAGACGGGACCATAAGGCTTCTGCAGAGAAATTAACAATTGGCCCCCAACATCTCTGCAGCAGTCTCGGGTACAACTATCATAAGCTTTCAAACATTGCACTACACACAACTTCTGGTTATGGGGAAAGGCCAGATTTGAAATGCAGTTGGATGCTGTTTTTGTGCATCTAGAAATTGTAAACGAGACCCCAGAGGGAGTAAATACTCTACCTGTCAAATCCAATGCTCTCACGTCTGAGACACGTCTGCATGATATAAGACACAAAAGAACGGTGAGTTTGGCAGAAAGTTGCTTACGCGACAGATCGTCATTGCACGGCCAAGACCTGATAAAACGAAGAACCACATCTACATCCCACAGAAGATAGTGTGGTTGAGGGGGCTTCACCATCCGAACACCTTGAAGAATTTCTAGAAATCAAGGGATGTTCTCCCATGGGCTTACCGTCCACATGGGGATGACCTGCAGAAATTGCTGACTTGAAATTATTAACAGTTCTGTAGGCCAGACCCCGAGTAGCCAACTCCGAGAGAAAATTAGCAATCATGGCAATCTGGGCCCCCAAGGGATCAATACTCCGTTCACTGCACCAACCCACCCACCTCCTCCAGGATGCTTCATTGCGATTATGGGTGGAAGGAGCCCAGGACTGTGTCACGAAGAACATAGCGTCTCCTGAAACTCCCGGCACTTGCCAACGTCTCTGGAAAGTCTCCAAGCCATGATGCTCTACTGACCCTGAACCACTAGAGGATGGGGAAAACCCAGTGGATCCAGAAGCAAGGATAGGAACAACGGAAGACAAATGGGGGGGGCACATGATAGGGACATCGCAACTGGAAACCAGGCTTGAGCTTTCCAGAGAGGTGTCACTAAAATGATCTCGGCCATTTGTCTTTTGACTTGAGCAAGGACCCACTGGATCATTGAGAACGGCGGAAAAGCATAGAGAAGACCTTGCGACTAGTTCTGAAGAAATGCATCTGATCCCATCGCTACAGAGTCCGGTCTCCAACTGAAAAAACTGAGGCAGTTGAGAATTGAGGCGGGATGCAAAAAGATCTATTGAGCAGGAACCCCATCCCTCTATGAGATTCTGAAAAATTGTTCGATTCAGCATCCAGTCGCTGCCGTCTCTCAGGAAGCGAGAATTCCAATCCGCCACTACATTTGAGTGGTCCGGAATGTATTCCGCTATCACCTGGATCTGATTCTGAAGGCAATAATGCCAAAACTCCTTGGCTATCTCCGCTAGCATTTGAGATCTGGTCCCGCCCAGTCGGTTGATGTATCTCACCGCTGATATGTTGTCCATTCAAAGCAGAATGCAACAACTGGCCTTGCTTGGGGAGAGCGACTGAATTGCGAAGGCTCCCGCCAGCAATTCCAAGCAAATGATGTGCAGATTCAGCTCTTCTGAGGACCACCGTCCTCCTGTCTCCAATGAGCCACAGCGAGCTCCCCTGCCCCAATGGCTGGCATCCGATTCTATCACTATCTCTGGGGAGGACGCAAAAATGGCCCTGCCGTTCCATGTCTCCATGTGGTTCAGCCACCAAACAATCTCCGCTTTGGCCTCCTCTGATAACGGAATCTGATCTGTATAAGCGAGACCCCTGCGGAGGTGCATGATCTTTAGGCATTGGAGAGCTCGATAATGCAAAGGACCCGGAAAAATCGCCTGAATGGAGGAAGCAAGAAGCCCCACCACTCGGGCCAGGATCCGTAATGATCTAGTCAGAGAGACAAGGGCTTTCCATAACTTGTTCTTGATGGAGGTCCGCTTCGCCAATGGTAACTTCAGTTGGGCTTGGACCGAATCCACCTGAAAACCTAAGAATTCGATACATTGCGATGGGAGAGGTACTGATTTCTCGCTGTTGATCAAGAAACTCAGATCCTGAAGGATTTGAATCGCCCAATTCAGGTGAAGTAAGACTAAATCTTTGGATTGAGCCATGATTAATAAGTCATCGAGATAAATGATGAGGTGAACGCCTCGCTCCTGCAGAAACTGCTCCACCGGACTCAACAGTTTTGTGAAGCACCATGGGACGGAAGAGAGACCAAAAGGGAGAACTCGGAATTCGTACCATCGGCGTCTCTACTGAAACTGTAGGAAACGTTGATGAGGAGAAAAAATCTGAACCGTAAGGTAAGCTTCCCTGAGGTGCAAACGTACTAACCAGTCCACTTCTTGAAGGAGATCTTGCAACATATGGATACCCTCCATCTTGAAATGACGGTAGACTATCCAATGATTGAAATCTTTCAGATTCAACACAAGGCGAAAACCTCCTCCCTTCTTTTGAACAAGGAAAATAGTACTGACAAAACCGTTTGAGAGTGGTTCTGAAAGGGCTATGGCCTTTTTGTGAAGGAGACTTTCGACTTCGGCTTCTATAAAAGAACTCTCTGTCTGGGAAAAAAAGGAGAGGGAGAGGGGGATGATTTTGAATCGGGGTGGAATAGAATTCCAGTCTGTAGCCTTGCACTGTCTGCAGAATCCAAGGATCCTGAGAAATGCGCACCCAAGCTTGGGCATGACTCTCCAACCTCCGTCCAAGGACAACCTTCATAAAAGGAATAATTCTCACCTGCGGAGGAGGAGTCCTGGTTATGATCGGAACCTTTTCCTCGGAAACCACAGCCTCTGCCCCTTCTGGCTCTGGAGGGATAGAATCCTGAAGATTGATAGTAACCCCGACCCCTAGGGATGTAGCTGGAAGCGGTCTGTTGGAAACCTCAGCCTGACGCTTGACCTCAATAGCATCCGGCCCTGGTAAAAAGGCCACCAGTTAACATTCTCTTCATCGAAGACTGGGCCTTGTCCAGAGCTGTAAGGGTGGACACATATTTGTCTAGGTCTTTAACAAATTTGTTTCCGAACAGTAGGCCTTTAGCCAGGGATCCAGGTTCTATAGGGGCAAGCTCTGCCAGTTTAGGGTCTCTGCGCATCAGGAAAGATTTCCTGCGCTCAGTGGACATAGTACAGTTCGCGTTTCCAAGGAGGCAGATGGCTCTTTGGGCCCATTCCAACACAGCTTCAGGATCTAAGGACGTACTGGTCTCTTTAGCCTGAACTGCCAATTCCAAGATCTTTGTAATGGGTGCTGAAAGGTCTAACATTTTGTCTTGACAACCTTTCCAGGCACGGTCAAGCCCTTTTTTGGGATCTTTAGTGAATTTCTTTAAAAAGGTAAAAACCGTGGGGTCAAGCTCCGGGGTATCCGTCACCTTGCCAAGTAGGGAGGGGCTAGGGCACTCGGAGCGTAAGGTACTGCATACGTCTTTGTCAAAGCCCTTACGTAGTCTGTCCTGCACATAATGGGCCACCTCTGCACAATGGACCCAATCGGTCGAACGGGGATGAATAATATTTTCCGGATCAAACAACAAAGTCTTTTGTATAGCCATGTCATCCGGTGCAGTGTGCTTAGATTTGCGTTTATGCTTGCCCAGTAGAGTGGGTTCAGAAAATTCGGAATCTGATTGGGAACCTGAAGAATGAGAAAGCTCCTTGTGAGAGCCTGAAGGCGGCGGAAAATTATCAGGGACGGTTGAAAGGCCAGGGCCGTATTCGTGATCCTTAAGGACCGCAGTTGCCATCGGAGAGAGAATTTCTGCGGAAGATAATGAATTCAAAGGCATTTTGCAGTTAAAACAACTGTCCTCAGATTGAGGATATCTACTCCTTGACCCAGAGGGTGGGGGTCCCATCAGTTCTCTGTGCCCATATCTGACCAGGGGCAGAGTAAAAGGTTTTAGTGCTTTAATCAAAGCCTGATTAACCAGGTCCTGAACATGGTGGCCAAGGGCCTGTACCAATCTCTCCTCCATCTGCTCTGGGAAGGGACCTTCCACTCCCTCCTGATAGAATTCATCCTCCTCGGCAAAGTAAGGCATGGTAGGATGCAAGATGGAGTTCAAGGGGGGAGGGACCCCAACAGGTAAAAGAAATCAGAAGTCTGGTTAAATATATACCAGGGAGAGATTGCAAATTTAAAGCCCAATCAAGTGGAGGGAGCACCTGAAATACCTCCTAGGCAAAGCCTGAACATTTTTGCACCCCGTCGGGCGTTCTTAGGGGCAAAACAGATGGATCCCTGAACTTGCGTGCAACACATGACGGAGAATGAAAGAAAAATTTAATCTACGATCGTGCGCACGCGCGTTGAGTCAGGGCTCATCAAAACTGAGAGTGGACTGCTCTCGCAGGCAGCGCTCGGCTGGCACTGCTCAGCCCCGCTCCCACTCCACGGGCAAATACCAGGTTGTCAAACTCTAACAATGCATAACAACAAGCTATCGAAGCCAGAAAAAGCAGTGTAAAATACAAGAAAAGCGAATAACACTTAACTCTGGCTGCAGCAGCCAAGAAAGAGGATGAACTGTTGCTATGGTGACTCTTATACTGGGGGTGTCTCTGGGATTCGTTGAGTTAGACTACAAGTGTTCATGGGAGTTGTAGTTTCTTTCTGTTAACTGTTTGGCTGCTGTTTTTTGATCAGTAAAGGAAGAGAAGCATAATCCGAAGCCTCCGGTCCTGACATAGAATGACAGTCAGGGAATCTGCTGCTGCACCACCCGAAGTAATCACTTAGTAAAGAACTAATGTTGCCCACCTCTAAGGACCAACTGCAAGTTGGTCCCACATAAGAAACTTTAGAACACGAAAGCTAAAACCACAAGTGAAGTTGTGGAAATGTCACAACCTAGATGCTGTTTTAACTACCCTGTGAGAAAGGGAATTGAGAGGATGAACAAACACTGAACACTCATTAGGAAAGGACCAATACCCAAAGTAATGCAGTCCAAGGTTGGAGATCATCACAGAAAAACTGATATCAAAACAGACAACAAAAATATGGCAACTATAAAAAATATAAAACATACCTAAACCTGTACAGTATAATCTTACCAGAAGAGAGAGACCACGCCAACTTGTTTTAAATTGACAGCAACACAGACAACAATCAGTCTCCATGGAAGCTCTATAACAGTCAAAAAGACCACCATTAGCTGAAAACACCACTTGCCCCAACTATTATAACCATAAACAATGTGTACCAAAACCACTAGAAAGACAAGTGATCCAAACCAGAAAAAAACAAGTACCTAAACTGCCCAAATGTGCAAAACATCCCAAAACACCTGTGGACATACCAACAAGCATAATATCACCAACTTAGAACAAAGTGCCCTCAAAGAAAAGAATTGTCCACAATTCAGTGTAGAAAAATATAATAATATACCTTATTAGCTAAAACTGCTTATTATGTGACTTAGGTGGTTGATTAGCCTAAACTGTAGTCACATTCTGGGTGGTTGTAACTTTTGTATAACAAATTCAACTTTGGTGGTCAAATGTGTGATTTTTGTCTTGAGACCAACGTGTACATGTTTGACTGCTTATCTATTCAAAATGTTTAAAAAGCACTTGGTATATGAGCTCCTATTTTTATGGCCATTTACTTGTGTTTCTGTTAGAAGTGCTTTGTGTAATGGGTCTTAATGATGTTAGGTTCTACAGTTTGGATTAGGGTTTTATGGTGTGCGTGATATTTAATGTTTAAACAAAACAAGAGATGGTTTATATTTATGTTTTTGTATGTCTGCAGCCTTGAGGAAGCCTTTGACAAGGTGAAACGCGCTGGCTGCCCTATTACTATATTCTGTGGAGAAATAAATGAGAAAAGAAAAAAGAACAAACAACGGACCCTTTTTTTATGCTTGTACATCCTTATTGTGTAATCCTTCTTACATTTATTGGGTCATGTTGCCTCTCTTTCTTGTTCTGTTGTTTCTGATCCCCTGGAGCCCTTATATATAATAAAAAAACAAAGGTTACAGGGACGTTATAGTTAGGCTCGTATTTTAAATGTACAGACCATAGAAATTCAGCAGTTAGAGTTACATCAAGTAACTATGACCTGTGCCCTAAGGTAACTATAACACGCACTCCCGCCATGCACAGTTTTTTAGACAAATATTTTACTGCAAATATTACATTGATATTATCAATGATGCTATGAAATATGGCATGAGTGCCGTCATTTGTGGGGTAATTAGCAGTGCATGGTGCGCAGACCCTGCTAAAAATACAATATACCCATGGGGGGTGGTGGTCTCCAGGGCAGTGGGAGGCATGCGGCCCCCACCACATATAACTCCAAAGCCCTGGGGAGGTGGCGGTGCCCAAGGCAGCAGAAAGGGAACAGGACCCCCCTGCTTTAACACAAAGCCCCCAGGACTTGGCCCACTGGGGGGCATTATAGTAATCCTTTTTTTTATTTGATGGTGGATCCATAGATCCACCACATTGCCGTCCGTAAAATTACAAAAAATGCTTTTTAGACCTGGGGGGACCTCACCACCACAGCTAAGGGGTCAGGGTGTTCATACCCTGGCCCCTTTTCTTTATTTTTTACTTTTTTGGGGGGGCTCAGCTTCAGCCGAGTCCCAAGATGACTGACAACACTTCAATGACTTATGTTGTTGAAGTGATATCAGCCAATCAGATCTCTGTGCGAGACCCCGAGGGGCTGCAAATGCTTCTCGTCCCTGGATATACAGATTTCGATTTTCTTTAATTCTCTAAAACTACTGAACAGCATTACACCAAAACAAAAAAGCACTCTTTCTGGACCAGGACCTACCTTCCTGCCAAATTTGGTGTTATTCCGTCCAGTAGTTTTTGCGCTATTGCTGTTCAAAAGCCCTAAGGAAAAATGAATGGGGAAAACATGTTTTGGGACCCCCCCTTTTTCTCGGACCCTCCTGTACGGATCACCCCGGAACTTTTCAGGCAGCAGCTGACAGGACTAGCAAATTTGGGAATTTTGGAAGGTTTTGTGAAGATTCATCAATCGGTGCCAAAGATATAGGCAAGTAAAAAAACGTAAAAGCCTTGAGGTACGCCGCAGATGATCTCGGTGGGGTCTGAGCGAAACGGAGGGAGGTAGACTCTTTGGGATCGGTTTGAGAGGAAGGAGGCGATCCAGTCCAGGGCCTGGCCTTGGATCCCGGTGGAGCGGAGGCGGGTGATTAGGGTGCGTGGCAGACGGTGTCGAAGGCAGCCGAGAGGTCGAGGAGGATGAGGGCGACTGTTTCACCGTTGTCCATCAGGGTTCTGATGTCGTCTGTGACTGAGATGAGGGCGGTTTCAGTGCTGTGGTTGGTTCGGAATCCGGTTTGTGAAGGGTCGAGCAGGTTGTTGTCTTCCAGGAAGGTGGTCAGCTGTTTGTTGACGGCCTTCTCTATTACCTTGGCGGGGAAGGGGAGGAGCGAGATGGGTCGGAAGTTTTTCAGGTCGCTCGGGTCAGCCGTAGGTTTCTTTAGTAGTGTGTTGACTTCGGCGTGTTTCCAGCATTCGGGGAAGGTAGCAGAAGAAAAAGAGGAGTTGATGACGGCCTGGAGGTGCGGGCGATGAGTTCGTCGGCTTTATTGAAGATGAAGTGAGGGCAGGGGTCCGATGGAGTGCCGGAGTGGATCGAGTTCATGGTGGTTTTGGTTTCTTCGGTGTTGATGTGGGTCCAGTCGTTGAGGGTGATGGTCGGAGGTGTGGGTTCAGTGATGCTTGGTTGGGTCTGGTGTCCGAAGCTGTCGTGGAGGTCGCTGATCTTGCGATGGAAGAAGATGGCGAGGGAGTTGCACAGATCTTGTGAGGGCGTGACGGCGTTGGCGTTGGGGTTGGAGAACTCCTTGACGATGCTAAAAAGTTCTCTGCTGTTGTGGCTGTTTTTGTCCAGTCTGTCGGTAAAAAAGTTCCTTTTGGCAGCGCGGATCAGGTGGTGGTGTTCGCGGGTAGCGTTCTTGAGGGCGGTCATGTTGTCAGCGGTGTGGTCCTTGCGCCAGGCCTTCTCGAGGGCGCGACAAGTTTTCTTCGATTCTTTGAGGGTGTCAGAGAACCAGAGAGGTTTTTTGGTGTTGGCCTGTCGATGCGTGCGTTTGAGGGGAGCAAGGTTGTCTGCGCAGTTGGAGATCCAGTTCGTGAGGCTGAGGGCTGCGTCGTTGGGGTCGGTGGTGAGGGTGGGTTGGTTGGCGGCGAGTGCGGAGAAGAGTTGCTCTTCGGGGATTTTGTTCCACTGTCGACGAGGGATGGGTTGAGTGCGGAGGTGGCGGGTCTCGCGTCGGAATGTGAAATGTACACAGCTGTGGTCGGTCCAGTGTAGAGCGGAGGTGTGGCTGAAGAAGACGTGTTTGCTGGCGGAGAAGATGGGGTCAAGCGTGTGTCTGGAGATGTGGGTGGCGGTGTTCACCAGTTGCTTGAGGCCGAGGTTGGCGAGGTTGTCGAGCAGGGTGGTGGTGTTGGGGTCGTTGTTTTGTTCCAGATGGAAGTTGAGGTCGCCTAGGAGGATGTAGTCCGGCGAGGCGAGGGCGTGCGGGGAGATGAAGTCGACGATGGTGTCGCTGAAAGGGGCGCGCGGTCCGGGAGGACGGTAGACGAGGGATCCTCTGAGGGTGGTCCTGGGGTCGGTGCGAATCTGAAAATGCAGGTGTTCAGCGGCGAGAGGGGTGTCTTCGGTGGAGGTGGTGACGCTGATGGAGTCTTTGAAGACGATGGCGATACCTCCTCCTACCTGGTTGGTGCGGTCTTTTCTGGAGATCTTGTAGCCTTCGGAGATGGCGGTGGCGATGTCTGGAGCAGAGGAGGCGTTCATCCAGGTCTCCGTGATGAAGGCGACATCCGGTGCTGTGGAGTCCAGGAGGTCCCAGAGTTCAACGGCGTGCTTGTGGACGGAACGAGCGTTGACCAGGATGCACTTGAGGTGGTTGATGGCGCGTGGGCTTGCGGTCGTGGTAGTTGCGTGGCGGAAGATGCGTTTGCAGGAGTTGCAGGCGAAGGGTCCATGGGTGCGTTTGGGGTGAGCTTGGAAGCAGGTGTTGGAGCGCCCTGGGTTGAGGGCGTGGAGGGTGGTAGGGTCGTAGCGGATCAGCGGGGCTTGGGAGAGCTGGGGACCAGGGGTCGTGGCGCTGGGCGCGGGCCAGGCGCGGACGGACGCAGATGGGCTTGCCTCTGGCACGCCTCCGGCACGCCCGCTGCACGGTCACGCAGCGGCCGCCATATGAGGTAGGAGGGGGGGGAGGGGTCAGCTGGGGTCGAATGGGAGCTGGGGGGCGGGGCGTGCAGGAGGTCACGGCGGGAAAGCGCGAGGGGGGACAGGTAGAGTGAGAAGAGCTGGGGGAGGGGGGTTTAAGGGTGGAGGGGGGTGAGTGTTAGGAGGTTTAGGAGATTAGGGAGGGAGATAGGAGTAGGGTTGTGAAGATAGGGGAGGGGGGGTTGTAGAGGTGGGTGAGGGTGAGAGGTAAAGTGAGAGGATAGGAAGATAGATAATAGAGGGGGTGGCGGGAAGGGGGGGAGAGATAGAGAAATAGATAGAGAAAGTAGATAGAGAAATAGATAGAGAAATAGATAGATAGAGAGATAGGTAGATAGAGAGATAGGAGGAGGTGGAGAGTGAGGGAGTTAGATAGTGAGATAGAGAGATAGAGAGATAGGTAGATAGGAGGAGTGAGGGAGGTAGATAGCGAACGGGGTAGGTAGGGGTGATAGAGAGGGGGAGGCGAGTGAGGGAGGGGGATGAGGCAGGAGCAGGAGGGCAGGCGCGGGGAGAAGAAGACGGAGGAGGCAGAGGAGCCGAAGACAGAAGATAGAAGACAGAAGAACAGAAGACCGGAAGAACAGAAGAACAGGAGAACAGAAGACCGGAAGAACAGAAGAACAGGAGAACAGAAGACCGGAAGAACAGAAGAATAGAAGATCACAGATGAAGATACGAAGAACAGAAGGCAGAAGACAGGCAGAAGACCACAGAAGAAGATGAAGAAGAGGAGAGGCGAACAGGAGAGGCAGAGAAGCACCCAGAAGAAGAGAGCAGACGGGGAAAAGAAGAGTATAGAAGAAGATTACAGAGGAGGAGCGAGGAGGAAGAACAGAGAAGAAGAAAAGAAGAAAAGAAGCAGGAGCAGGAGAGAGGGTGAGTAGCGAGGGGCAGGGCGAGGGGCAGGGAGGTGGGGGGTACTTACTGTGAGGTGGGTCTCAGGAACCTGGAGGAGCTGGAGGAGCTGCAGCGGCAGGGGGAGCGACCTACCCTTGGGTCAAGGGTCGCTACCACTGTCGCGCACCGGCTGCCATATGAGGTAGGAGGGGGGGAGGGGTCAGCTGGGGTCGAATGGGAGCTGGGGGGCGGGGGCGTGCAGGAGGTCGCGGCGGGATAGCGCGAGGGAGGGGGGGACAGGTAGAGTGAGAAGAGCTGGGGGAGGGGGGTTTAAGGGTGGAGGGGGGGGAGTGTTAGGAGGTTTAGGAGATTAGGGAGAGAGATAGGAGTAGGGTTGTGAAGATAGGGGAGGGGGGGTTGTAGAGGTGGGTGAGGGTGAGAGGTAGAGTGAGAGGATAGGAAGATAGGTAATAGAGGGGGTGGCGGGAAGGGGGGGAGAGATAGAGAAATAGATGGAGAAAGTAGATAGAGAAATAGATAGATAGAGAAATAGATAGATAGAGAGATAGGTAGATAGAGAGATAGGTAGATAGGAGGAGGTGGAGAGTGAGGGAGTTAGATAGTGAGATAGAGGGATAGAGAGATAGGTAGATAGGAGGAGTGAGGGAGGTAGATAGCGAACGGGGTAGGTAGGGGTGATAAAGAGGGGGAGGCGAGTGAGAGAGGGGGAGGCGAGTGAGGGAGGGGGACGAGGCAGGAGCAGGAGGGCAGGTGCGGGGAGAAGAAGACGGAGGAGGCAGAGGAGCCGAAGACAGAAGATAGAAGACAGAAGACAGAAGAACAGAAGACCGGAAGAACAGAAGAACAGGAGAACAGAAGACCGGAAGAACAGAAGAACAGAAGATCACAGATGAAGATACGAAGAACAGAAGGCAGAAGACAGGCAGAAGACCACAGAAGAAGATGAAGAAGAGGAGAGGCGAACAGGAGAGGCAGAGAAGCACCCAGAAGAAGAGAGCAGACGGGGAAAAGAAGAGTACAGAAGAAGATTACAGAGGAGGAGCGAGGAGGAAGAACAGAGAAGAAGAAAAGAAGAAAAGAAGCAGGAGAGAGGGTGAGTAGCGCGGGGCAGGGCGAGGGGCAGGGAGGTGGGGGGTACTTACTGTGAGGTGGGTCTCAGGAACTCAGGAACCTGGAGGAGCTGGAGGAGCTGCAGCGGCAGGGGGAGCAACCTACCCTTGGGTCAAGGGTCGCTACCACTGTCGCGCAGCGGCCGCCATATGAGGTAGGAGGGGGAGGGAGGGGTCAGCTGGGGTCGAATGGGAGCTGGGGGGCGGGGCGTGCAGGAGGTCGCGGCGGGAAACCGCGAGGGAGGGGGGGACAGGTAGAGTGAGAAGAGCTGGAGGAGGGGGGTTTAAGGGTGGAGGGGGGTGAGTGTTAGGAGGTTTAGGAGATTAGGGAGAGAGATAGGAGTAGGGTTGCGAAGATAGGGGAGGGGGGGTTGTAGAGGTGGGTGAGGGTGAGAGGTAGAGTGAGAGGATAGGAAGATGGGTAATAGAGGGGGTGGCGGGAAGGGGGGGAGAGATAGAGAAATAGATAGAGAAAGTAGATAGATAGAGAAATAGATAGATAGAGAAATAGATAGATAGAGAGATAGGTAGATAGGAGGAGGTGGAGAGTGAGGGAGTTAGATAGTGAGATAGAGAGATAGGTAGATAGGAGGAGTGAGGGAGGTAGATAGCGAACGGGGTAGGTAGGGGTGATAGAGAGGGGGAGGTGAGTGAGGGAGGGGGATGAAGCAGGAGGGCAGGCGCGGGGAGAATAAGACGGAGGAGGCAGAGGAGCCGAAGACAGAAGATAGAAGACAGAAGACAGAAGAACAGAAGACCGGAAGAACAGAAGAACAGGAGAACAGAAGAACAGAAGAACAGAAGAACAGAAGAACAGAAGATCACAGATGAAGATACGAAGAACAGAAGGCAGAAGACAGGCAGAAGACCACAGAAGAAGATGAAGAAGAGGAGAGGCGAACAGGAGAGGCAGAGAAGCACCCAGAAGAAGAGAGCAGACGGGGAAAAGAAGAGTACAGAAGAAGATTACAGAGGATGAGCGAGGAGGAAGAACAGAGAAGAAGAAAAGAAGAAAAGAAGCAGGAGCAGGAGAGATGGTGAGTAGCGCGGGGCAGGGCGAGGGGCAGGGAGGTGGGGGGTACTTACTGTGAGGTGGGTCTCAGGAACCTGGAGGAGCTGGAGGAGCTGCAGCGGCAGGGGGAGCGACCTACCCTTGGGTCAAGGGTCGCTACCACTGTCGCGCAGCGGCCGCCATATGAGGTAGGAGGGGGGGAGGGGTCAGCTGGGGTCGAATGGGAGCTGGGGGGCGGGGCGTGCAGGAGGTCGAGGCGGGAAAGCGCGAGGGAGGGGGGACAGGTAGAGTGAGAAGAGCTGGGGGAGGTGGGTTTAAGGGTGGCGGGGGTGAGTGTTAGGAGGTTTAGGAGATTAGGGAGAGAGATAGGAGTAGGGTTGTGAAGATAGGGGAGGGGGGGTTGTAGAGGTGGGTGAGGGTGAGAGGTAGAGTGAGAGGATAGGAAGATAGGTAATAGAGGGGGTGGCGGGAAGGGGGGGAGAGATAGAGAAGTAGATAGAGAAAGTAGATAGATAGAGAAATAGATAGATAGAGAAATAGATAGATAGAGAGATAGGTAGATAGAGAGATAGGTAGATAGGAGGAGGTGGAGAGTGAGGGAGTTAGATAGTGATATAGAGAGATAGAGAGATAGGTAGATAGGAGGAGTGAGGGAGGTAGATAGCGAACGGGGTAGGTAGGGGTGATAGAGAGGGGGAGGCGAGTGAGGGAGGGGGATGAGGCAGGAGCAGGAGGGCAGGCGCGGGGAGAAGAAGACGGAGGAGGCAGAGGAGCCGAAGACAGAAGAACAGAAGACAGGAAGAACAGAAGAACAGGAGAACAGAAGACCGGAAGAACAGAAGAACAGGAGAACAGAAGACCGGAAGAACAGAAGAACAGAAGAACAGAAGAACAGAAGAACAGAAGATCACAGATGAAGATACGAAGAACAGAAGGCAGAAGACAGGCAGAAGACCACAGAAGAAGATGAAGAAGAGGAGAGGTGAACAGGAGAGGCAGAGAAGCACCCAGAAGAAGAGAGCAGACGGGGAAAAGAAGAGTACAGAAGAAGATTACAGAGGAGGAGCGAGGAGGAAGAACAGAGAAGAAGAAAAGAAGAAAAGAAGCAGGAGCAGGAGAGAGGGTGAGTAGCACGGGGCAGGGCGAGGGGCAGGGAGGTGGGGGGTACTTACTGTGAGGTGGGTCTCAGGAACTCAGGAACCTGGAGGAGCTGGAGGAGCTGCTGGAACAAAGGAACTAGTTTAAAGCATTTAGAAGCACCAAACAATGAAACAAAAAAGTCACACAACACAAAAGAAATCTGACATAAATTTATAGCAATACATTATGGCCCTTATTATGACCCTGGCGGTAATATGGTGGAAAGTACTGCCAACAGGCGGGCCGTACTTTCCACCATATTATGACATTCGTGGTTTGGCTGAAGCCAAAAATCCAATGTACCACACCGACCGCCACTGCGGTAACGGCCGCTGGGATGGAGACATCAATCTCCAGCCCGGCAGCCGTAACTGTACCGCCTGCGGGATAATGACCCCGCCTACCGTCATGGTTTTTGCGGCTTCCTTAACACCATGAAAACCATGGCGGTAGGCACTTTCAGTGACAGGGAATCCCTTCCCTGTCACTGATAGAGGTCTTCCCCACCCCACCCCCCTCCCCAGATTACCCTTATCCCCTTTCTCTCCAAATCCCGTCCCTTTATTCACGCCCCTCCCTTCACACAAGCATACGCACACCCATTCCCACATTCATCCACGCATGCATACATCCATTCACACATGCATCCGCATACACTTTCATACATACACGCAGACAGGCATTGACAGAACACAACATACATGCACTCACACATCAATACATGCACATACATTCGACACGGCCGCATACACATACGCACAAACATTCACGCACACCCCCACACACAAACACAACACCCCCAACCCCTCTCCTGTCGGAGCACCCACTAACCTGTGTTTAGGGGGTCCTCTGGCAGGAGACGGGACAGGGAGCTGCTGCCAGCAGCAGCATCCGCCAGCAGAACACCGCCAGGCCATACTATTTCTTATTTTTTGGACACCTTGGGTGGTAGGTGCCCGGCCAGGTTGGCACCCATCGCATTTCCATTACTTGATGTGTTAAAGGACTGCTATGTATGGACATTGCATAAATACATGTGTTGATGTGCGAGCGCTGTGGCATTTTCCACCTTTTTCTTCTTGTGCTTTAGTATATTATTTCTCATAATGCGGCTGGTGGCGGTCTACTGGCGTGGCGCTTCTGCTGGCAGCAGTGCCACCTTACCGACATCCGCCGGCATGGCCACAGCTGGATTTCCACCATCCTTCTGGCAGAAATCCAGCTGTGGTCATAATACGGCGGACGGCTAGTAGCCGCAGCGACAGTCTTTTGGCAGCCATTGCAGCAGCAGTAGGCGGTTTTTACCACCAATATCATAATGAGGGCCTATATTTTTATGAATTTTTAGACACCAAGATGAGCAAAATCCACTGAGGGTTCTAGCGATATAGATTTTTAAGTAAAACTTAAATCTCAGCTATTTAGTCCAAAGTGCAAAGAAACATTGGTAAACGTAAAGTTCAGAAACTTTTGAAATGTTTGAAAGAGTTGTATTCAGCTATTTCGGCCTGACTAGGGTGCCCGTATCCAACAGGGAGAAGCTCAGATGGGCCACTAAGGAGTATTTGGACAGTCACCTGGCAACCAAAGCAGCCTCAAGTCCAGTTCCACACTTTAAACAAAGACCGCCATAGACTTCAATGTAGTGGTCCTGATTATGGCAATGCAGGATGCTAAGGATGCTGAAAGATGCTATGGGTACTGTACAGTCAATAGGCAGGGGGCACTGTGTGTGAGGTGGGGTTCCTTGTGGTTCCTTGTGGTTAATCCTTGGTCCACAGGTAAGGTAGGGTGACTTTGGCCACAAGGGTCAGTATCCCTAGAAATCAACTTTGAGCCAGTAGGCCAGTGGCACCTGGACTTCTGATCTCCATGTACAGTAGCTCCAGTGGTATCCTGTGATAAAGGCTGGTGTTCCTTTTTGCTGACCTGTCTGGACTCAGATGACACGCCCAGATCCAGAAAACTCAGATGCAATGTTTAGCCATTGAGGATCGGTGTCTTCGGCCACCCAGGGACGGTTAGTGGTAATTCAAAGAAGGTGGCTATGGATTTGCCAGGATGGGCTTCTTCAGCTTTGATGGCTCAGGTGTTAGTTCCAGGGGCTCAGCTTTCTGACCCTTGGAGTCACGTCTTTGTTGTGGGTCTTGGTAGCAACTTTTCCACAAGGCAGAAACCACAGGCCACTTCCTCTCTTTTCTAGCCTATGATGTGGCAGGTGCACTCCAGCAGTCAGTGGAACCTCACTTGGCAGGTCCAGGGGTCAACAGGGCAGTCCTTATTTGGTCCTTTCACCAGTTGTGTTGTGATCTGCTGTTCAGGGTGTCAGGGGTGCCAAATTTATGCCCAGAAAGTGCCATTCAGGGGATGATGCAATCACTAGTCAATGGGCAATGAGGATCCCTCCTGCCCTGTGATGACATCTGGCTATATGTGGCATCTAGAAATCCCAGAATGCACTATTCTGCCCACACTCAAGATGCCTGACCCTTGCTTGGATGTTAGGAGTTTGGTAGCCCACCCTAGAGGTGTGGCTACCTGTGGGCTACATGTCCACAGGAAAACCAGTTTGGGCACTAGTTTCTCCTGTCTGTGCTCGCTGCCAGCCTGTCTACCTGAACAAAGAGGCAACCCTTCAGGACTGTACTCCCCATTTGTCTATGAAAGGCAGCTTCACCTTTGAAGCTTGCCTTTTGGGCCAACACCCTGAATGGCTTTCTGCAAGGGCAAGTATCACCTCTCAATGTAGCAGGCTTCCATGTTCCTAAGCACGGGAGTCATCCACAGTACTCCCTATGAGGGCAGAAGGCCGTCTGGTGGCCAGGATCTGTGCAGGTTCAATGGACAAGCTAGGCAACAGAGTGGCAACTTTCTTAAAGTTGCCTTCCCTTAAAAGTGGCATTAAATTAGACTTGGGTATCAAGTTGAGTTCAATGCCAGGATTATTTGATACCTTGAAGTACACACTTTAGTAGCCCCATTCAGAAGTTAGATGGACTAAGAGGTCAGTAAGCAACGCTGTGTTAGCAAAGGGCTACTAACTTTCCCACAGCAAAACTGACAATGTGGATATTTTGCTGTTAGGACATGTTAAAAGCGTATTTCTCACTTAAGCACATAAGGATCCCTGCCTTAGAGCTCCTTTGGTTTTCCTTAGGTGAGACATTATATTTTGCATTGGTGTAAATGGAAAAGTCAAACTAGCAGTTTAAAACAGCTCTTCCAGGCTGCAGTGGCAGGCTGGGAGCCATTTTGTACTTTGTCACAGTCAGGGTGGCACAACCAGTGCTGCAGCTCTGCGGGACATTCTGGGCCTCATTATGAGTTTGGCGAAGGGGATTATTACGCCACAATGTGACAGATATTCCACCTGCCGTATTACAAGTTCCATTATATCCTCTGGAACTTGTAATACCATGGCTGGTAAACCCATCACGTTTGTGACAGAGTAATCCCCTCCGCCAAACCCATAATGAGGCCTTCTGTCTTACATATCCTGGGTACCCTTGGTACCATATACTAGGGACTTATAAGTAAGTCAGATTATGCCAACAGGAGGTAGCCAATTCAACACACATTTAGTAAGGGGTAGAACATTGGCACTGAGGTCTGATTAGCAAGCCTCAGTGGACTATCAAGAGTTGAAAAAACAGCAACATCAGTCCAAAACATTGGCGGTGATCATGGAGAAAGAGGCATTTCATTATATGGCCCATCCTTTCAACACCTATTCCCCCGTGTCTCACTGTCTTGGAGCAATATGCAAAAATCCAACTGCCAGCTACACCTAGTCATGTGACCCAGGATACAGGCTGCAGACACTAAATGGTTGGAACAGGGAACTGCCAACTTTCTAAAAGTGGCATTTTAAGAATTGTGACTTAAAATCTGACTTTACCACTAAAGCAGGTTTTAACTTACAGTTCTTTAGACTCCAAACTTAACATCGCTCCTTGTACCCTGTGAGAACTCGGGTTGTTGGTTGACTGGGGTATTAGCCTGGGTCAAGAAACAGCAAAAATCCCTTGCAGGGTGATTCACAAAAAGTCACTAAATTAATCTATGCTTAACCTAGTGTAGCTTGGCACAAAAAGCAAGTGCAATGTGTAAGTTAGGTAGGTAGCACCGAACAGTAATAAAGTAAAAACACAACACAAGTAACCCCAAACCAATTTAGAAAAATAGAGTAAATATTAATAAACTATTTAACACCAAACCAACAAAAATTCATAAGTAGGACAGGAGGTATTATTATTTTTTTAATTTAAGGTTCCAAATAGCAGCCAAAAGAACAAAGTGCTAACCACGACACCAGGTCAAACTCAAAAGTTAAGGCCAACTGTGATGTAGCGCAGTTCGGATACAAAAAGTGTATTGTGCCCAGTTAGCGTTTACCTTGGGACTTAGAAAAATGTTTGAAGAAATATGTCTGAGAAAGTAGGTGTTTTGGGGGGCAAGGATGCAGGAGTGTCCGAGAAGTGAGCGTCGTCGTCGGATGGCCGTGGAGCAAAGCATAGCAAAGATTTTTACCTTTGAACGTAGTCACCGAAATGGAAGTCAAAAATCTTCAGTGGGAAGACAAAGAGGGCTGTAGCCGAAGACAGTTCCACGAGGTAGGATACCCCTTTGGTGAAGGAACGCAGAAACGGATTTGCTGTTGTAGAGAAGAATGTAGCAGGTGAAGCCGTACAGTCAATCCGGCCGGCGATGTACCTCAGGCGGATAGGCGAGCTTGTTGGTCCCGGTCTCCTCCTGGTTCCCAGAGCACTTTTTGGACACATTTTGTCTAAGTCCTCAGTTTCGGAAAATGGCCATCTGGGCACATTTAGTACCACAACCAAGGGTGCAGGAGTGAACAGAGACCTTTTGGGGCTTCACAACTCACTCAGGCTGGGTTCAGGTAAGGGCGGGAGCCTTTTATGTCTCTGTGGCTCTGAACAGGATGCTAGCAAACTAGTCCTTGGAGTCATTTCTGGCAGTCCTCTGTGCAGATGTAGATGCAGGGTTCCACAGCAGGGCTAGCCTCTGAGGGTTCAAGGCAGGCTCCAAGTAGCAGGGCAGTTCTTCTAGGTAGCCACCAGCAGTCTGAAAGAGAGCACAGCAGGTCACAGCAGCAGGCAGTCCTCCAAAGTCCTTCACAGGTCCAGTAGTGAACTGAAGACTGGTTCTGAAGGTCCTATTTTTATACCCTAGTGCCCTTCTCCTGGAAGGTGGGAGAAGCTTCTGTAAAGGTTTTTTGAAGTGCATCAAATTTCCTGACTCCTCTGCCCTGCCTCTAAACTGGCAGTAGTGACAATACAGGGTTGTTAGGCCTATTGTGAGCAGACAGGACACAGCCAATCAGTGCAGGTGGGGCTATGTTCAACTCCACCCCCTCATCCTGCCAGTTGATGGCCATTGAGGTGCACTGAATCCCACTATTGTGAGACTGTCTGGGAGAAATTCACCAAGTCTCACTGTCAACTACTCCCAGTCATGTGACCCCAGACAGGTGCAGGCACAAAGGGCAGGAAGATGCCAACTTTCTAAAAGTGGCATTTTCAAAATTGTAATGAAAAAAATCCAACTTCACCACTAAATAAGGTTTATAATAACAACTCCATAGGTACCAAACATGACAAATCTATCTCCTGTCAATTAGAAATTACAGCTTATTAAATATAATATGGACAAAAAGAAAAAAGGGAGCACACTGCCTCACACTCAAGCAAAAAGTTAGCCCCAATGCATCATGGTAAATTTACCATGATGCCTTGGGGTCACAAATGCTGGAATGGAAGACAGGGTGCTCCCCATTTTGACTGTTTTAATTAAGGCTCCCGTGAGCCTCTGAGCTGACGAGCTCGGGTGAAGCACCTGTGCACCTTCTTGAGTGGTACTTAAACCTGTGAATACTTTCAAGGCGGCATTTCAAGCAACCCCGCCAGCTACACGTTGCTCTTCGCTGACGACGGCCAAATAGCCAGAAACACGTGTCCGAAGATACGGCACTCGCCGCACCAACTTATGGTGAAAAACTTTTAAAACTCTGTTCAAATTTGGGCTAATGACTGCATTTACCATGATGCCTTGGGGTCACAAATGCTGGAATGGAAGACAGGGTGCTCCCCATTTTGACTGTTTTAATTAAGGCTCCCGTGAGCCTCTGAGCTGACGAGCTCGGGTGAAGCACCTGTGCGCCTTCTTGAGTGGTACTTAAACCTGTGAATACTTTCAAGGCGGCATTTCAAGCAACCCCGCCAGCTACACGTTGCTCTTCGCTGACGACGGCCAAATAGCCAGAAACACGTGTCCGAAGATACGGCACTCGCCGCACCAACTTATGGTGAAAAACTTTTAAAACTCTGTTCAAATTTGTGCTAATGACTGCATTTACCATGATGCCTTGGGGTCACAAATGCTGGAATGGAAGACAGGGTGCTCCCCATTTTGACTGTTTTAATTAAGGCTCCCGTGAGCCTCTGAGCTGACGAGCTCGGGTGAAGCACCTGTGCGCCTTCTTGAGTGGTACTTAAACCTGTGAATACTTTCAAGGCGGCATTTCAAGCAACCCCGCCAGCTACACGTTGCTCTTCGCTGACGACGGCCAAATAGCCAGAAACACGTGTCCGAAGATACGGCACTCGCCGCACCAACTTATGGTGAAAAACTTTTAAAACTCTGTTCAAATTTGTGCTAATGACTGCATTTACCATGATGCCTTGGGGTCACAAATGCTGGAATGGAAGACAGGGTGCTCCCCATTTTGACTGTTTTAATTAAGGCTCCCGTGAGCCTCTGAGCTGACGAGCTCGGGTGAAGCACCTGTGCGCCTTCTTGAGTGGTACTTAAACCTGTGAATACTTTCAAGGCGGCATTTCAAGCAACCCCGCCAGCTACACGTTGCTCTTCGCTGACGACGGCCAAATAGCCAGAAACACGTGTCCGAAGATACGGCACTCGCCGCACCAACTTATGGTGAAAAACTTTTAAAACTCTGTTCAAATTTGTGCTAATGACTGCATTTACCATGATGCCTTGGGGTCACAAATGCTGGAATGGAAGACAGGGTGCTCCCCATTTTGACTGTTTTAATTAAGGCTCCCGTGAGCCTCTGAGCTGACGAGCTCGGGTGAAGCACCTGTGCGCCTTCTTGAGTGGTACTTAAACCTGTGAATACTTTCAAGGCGGCATTTCAAGCAACCCCGCCAGCTACACGTTGCTCTTCGCTGACGACGGCCAAATAGCCAGAAACACGTGTCCGAAGATACGGCACTCGCCGCACCAACTTATGGTGAAAAACTTTTAAAACTCTGTTCAAATTTGTGCTAATGACTGCATTTACCATGATGCCTTGGGGTCACAAATGCTGGAATGGAAGACAGGGTGCTCCCCATTTTGACTGTTTAAATATAATATGGGATACCTAATGTTATTCTAAGGCAGGGGTAAGCTTCACAGTAGTGAAAAAATGGATGTGAAAGCTTTTAACTACCAGGACACATAAAACATAAGTACATGTCCCAACTTTCAATTACATAGCACTCTTCCCTATGGGCTGCCTAGGGATTACCTTAGGGTGATATATATAATAAAAGGGGATTTTAAGGCTTGCAAGGGAGTTTAAATGCCAAATTGACACAGCAGTTTAAAACTGCATTCAGACTGTAATGGCAGGCCTGGAACAAGTTTGAGAATGCTACTTAGGAGGGTGGCACATTAAGTGCTGTAGGCCCACTGTAGTATTTAATTTACAGGCCCTGTGAAGTAAATTAAATGTGCTAACTAGGTGTTTGCAAATCAAGAAATGTTTTGGGGAGTGAGCAGAAGTAGCTCAGCATGGGTTAGTAGTGGTAAAGTGCACAGAGTCCTAAGGCTAAAGTTGAAAAGCTGCATGTGTTCATGTGCAGAAGATGAATGTGAGGTTGTTTTCATAGACAATGAAAGTGTATTGCTAGCACTCCTGAAGCTGTACAAAGAAAACCTAGACACTGATGTGGGGAAAGAGGAGACAAGGTTTCTTCTTACAAGACGTGTCACGTCTATTGTTGTTTCCCATTCATAACTTACTTTAGTTGTTGAACAGTCAGTTACACTGACTGTTGTATACAAATACTGTTTTGTTTGAAAAAAAAAAAACTCCTAATAAATCAATATGCTTAAGAAAAATATTAAAATGTCATTAATAAAATGGTACAGCAAATAACATTTACATTTTCTCAACTTTATAATAAATGTGTTTTCATACCTGCATTATATTCATGCACACTTTGATTCCACTTTGAAAAAGAAAACAATTCTGATAATGGTACAAAAGTGCAGTGTCTTACATGTTTTAGGACTGAACCTTTCTGGCTCCAAACGGACTTCGTATCAGTGTGACATAAACAGTAGAATAGAATGTAATGAAAACTTGGCTTAGAGTGTTGGAATTCCAAGGTACACACAGAGGACTAAAGATATGTGATTTACAGCTCTGTGTGTGGTGTAGTCGTTGGCACTTACCCAGGCTGGGGAATATGGTACAGTTGGCAACGAGGTAGGAGATAAGGAACCTGAAGAAGAAAGTGCTAAACTGAAGAGTTAGCCATGGTCCAAGCTAACTGCCTGTGCATGCAACATGTGCCTTTGCCAAAGTGCGGAGTCAACAGTTGACATGTGAGCTGGCAAAGCACAACCCCAAACCCTAACCAGTGTCAATCAGTAAAAAACATAGAAAGCATCACTGAGAAGTCTACGTATTGTTGCTCAATAAGCTACAACCAAGACCATACACAAAGTTACCACTCTGCCACGCAAAATAAAGTTATACATTGTAAGAAGCATTAATGCTGAAGGCGGATAAAAACAGGTTTACAAAGTGCAGTCAAGGACAATCATAACTTACCATATATGATTGCAAGTAATACAGTGGGTTGACAGATTAAGGAAAAATGAAGAATACTGTTATTACACTAATCAGAGTCTTGATAAGCGGAGCATTACGACCTCAGCAATGGGCGGGGAGACCCAAGAAGAAACACTTGGGTTGTGCTTACTGAGTTGTCCAATACCTGAAGTGGCACACTGCCAAAGCTGCAAGTTTGCGGCTCAAAACAACTCCAGAGGCCTCCACAAGTAACAAGGCTCTGATGGAGACCAAGCAGAAGGTCAAAACTTCAAAGATTGTCCTCAATGACTTGGAGGTTGAACCATTGAAGAGCCTCAGTGATAATGTAGATTCCCAGAGACAGCAGCCAGAATCTGAAAATGCTTGACCCTCAATCCCAGCCACTTCCATGAACAGTTACAATGCTACCACCTTCCTGAAACCACCACTGCCATTCAATACCGCCAAAAAGAAAAATATCGGCGATAGATGGACTACGTGGATAGAGACATTTGAAGATTTCATTGATGCAATTGAAGAAACTGATAACAGGAAAATGATCAAATACTGCAAATATCTTGCTGGTGATATTGTGAATGAAGTCTTAAAGAAAATGCTGAGAACTGACAACGAAGTCACGTACAGTCAGATTAAAAATGCTTTAAATCTCAAGTTTAATCCAGTACCAAACGTTGATTACAAACAATACGTTTTCAGTCAAGGACGTCAAAGTTACTGAAACTATCAATGAATTTGTAGAAATGCTTGATGCACTCATCAACACTGTAAGTTCAATTAATTTAATGATGAAGAATCTATGCGCCTTAGAGTTATTGATGGATGCTTGAGAGATTAATTTATGTGAATAATACAGAGAGAAACTCTTAGTCTGGAGTGAGTGTTGGTGGCTGCCAAAGTTGAGGAACGTGCTGAGAGACAAGCTGTTGACCTAGAGGCCAGAGGTCCCCAAAGCAAGTGAGTCATGAGTGTGAAAAGTAATCTGATGCAAAAGACTGAAGTACATAAGGTGATGTCCCCACATAAAAAGAAATTGTGCTTTAGATGTGGATTTTCGTTTCCACACAAAGGACAGCGTCCTGCCATTGGACAGATATGCAAAGGCTAGGGAAAAGACAACCATTTAGTGATGGTGTGTAAAGCAAAGGAAAACATACGTGCCTCACTGCGTGCCCCCAGAAAATTCCAGAAGCAACGTTCAATGCACTCCCACAAGGCTAAGCAGGGACATCAATTGATGCAAATAGATACTAAACAAATTGATCGTCATCTACATCACCGTCAAACAGTTATTCGGCCTCAATCAGTGAAACTGAAGAAAGGGATTGTGCCATGTTGATGTTTACCTCAAAGAAACATGCACACATAGGACTTGTCGGTCGCATGTGAAGAAAAATGTCAGTCAAAGAAAAATCGACATGCCAAAACAGCAAAATCATACAAACACTGTCCAAAGATTACATTGAAAATAAATGGGTGTTCAATACCTTTCATTATCAACAGTGGTGCATTGATAAATTTAATGACTGAAGAGAAATACAATGAACTATCTCCATTACCGAGGCTTATGCCATCAAACACAAAAGTAAACACATTGGCTGCATCAACGCCCATAAAGAGTCATGGTTAATTTGTAGCAACAGTGAAACATAAGTGAACGAAGGTGCAAGCACCGATCCTTGTGCTTCAAGGTACAGCGTCAAGTGCCTGCTTACACAGTTTCAACACAGATGCTGATAAGAGATGAATTTCTGTGAATTACAACATGAATGCTCATCACTAAATAGTAAGTCAATTCCCTTTGTTGTTTCATGGTTTAGGAAAGCTAAAGACTATGAAGGTAAAACTGCATATTAACAAGGATGTCCATCCTGTTCCTCAGAGACGTAGACAAATTGCTTTTCATTTACAAAAGGCTTTTGAAAAAGAACTTGATTTGGTATTTAAGCATGATGTTATTGAGCATTCTACTGGTCCAACACCATGGATTCCTCCCATAGTAGTACTGCCCAGAAAGGACAGTGAAGGAGTTGTATGTATATGTGTTGACATGCAACAGGCAAATAAGGCAATTGAATAAGAGCGACATTCAGGTCCACACATTGCTGACATGATTACGCAATTGAATAATGCAAAGGTCTTTTTCCAATTTTATTTAAATAAAGGTTATCATCAGTTGGAACTTGAGTACCGCTGCAGGTACATTACAACTTTTTCTACACATGTTGGTTTGTTTTGATGCAAAAGACTAAGGGACTGATCTAGAGTTTGGTGGATGAGGTTACTCTATCACAAACGTGACAGATATTCTGTATGCCATATTATGATCTCCATAGGCTATAATGGAATCGTAATACAGTGGGCGGGATATACGTCACATATGTGACAGAGTAATCCCATCTGCAAACTCTAAATCAGGCCCTAGGTTTTGATGTTTCATCAGCTGCTAAACTTTTTCAAGGTGTAATTCGACTTATAATACAGCCTTTTGTGAATGCATTCAATTACAGCTATGACATAGCAGTTTTCAGAGCTACACAGAAGGAGCACAATAGAGCTCTCATACAAGTATGTCAATTACTCAGTGATGCAGGTTTGACTTTGAATGTTGACAAGTGTGAGTTCAACAAGACAAAACTAAACATTTCTGATGGAGGTATGACAACTCATTCTGCAAAAGTACATGCTTTGTCAAATACAAGATGTTTCAATGGTGTGCTCATTTCTTGGCATGACCACTTACTATTTAAGACAATAACACGAAAAAACCTACCATAAATATTGGGTTCCTAACAAACGGAATCCCCAACTGATAAAAAAATAATGTCTCAAGCCACCAGATTCAAAATACATATAAATGTCTTTAATATCAAGAAAAAAAAATTATTCAATAATGTGTATGTTCCTAAGGTAAATTATTATAAAAAAGTGTACAATAGAGAAATAGTCTTATACCACCTGGGAAGCAAAGATCAGAGACTAAAAGAGTTTACACAATCACACCAAATCAATCATACAGAGTAAACTACAAAGAAGGGCAAAGCATATACATAAATAGCACTGTAAGAAACAAACAAGAAGTACTCTCCCAAACGGACCAACTGGACTCGCTAGTTATAATATAACATGTTTATAACTTTACAATATGTACAACTTCAATATCCACAGATCGCCATGTTCCAAAGAATCCTCTATTGCTATTGTGGTATTTATTACTTCATTGAGATTCCTTGGCCCTCATTACGACCCTGGCGGTTGGCGGAGAAGTGGCGGTCTTACCGCCAACAGGCTGGCAGTAAAAAAATGTGAATTATGGTCATCTGCCACTTCTCCGATCCGACCGCCAGGGCGGAGATGACCGCTGGGCTGGAGACTTGGGTCTCCAGCCCGGCGGCCGTCACAAGACCGCCAGCGGTATCACGACCCGGCTGACCGCCATGGATTTCATGGGGTTGGGAACCGCCATGAAATCCATGGCGGTAAGCACTATCAGTGCCAGCAAATTCCTTCCCTGGCACTGATAGGGATCTCCCCCACCCCGCTTCTTCCCCCACACCTCTGCCACCCCCCAAGGGTGGTAGGATCCCCCTCCCACCCCTACCCACAACATTGCAACCCAGACACACACCATACACGCATGCATACACCACCAACACACATACCCACACACATATCACCAAATATGCCAACAGCCACACACACAGTCATACACGCACACCCACATACAGACATACACACACACATCCATTCAGACATACAGACAGACACGCACACATTTCCAAACACAACACACCCGCATGCATACACGCACTCACACACCCCCTCTACATCCAACACACGCACACCCCCATGCAAGCACACAACACACAACACCCCTCCACCCCCTCCCCTAAGGGACGATCAACTTACCTGGTCTGTTGATCCTCCGGGAGGGGACAGGATCCATGAGGGCTGCTCCGCTGCCAGCACCCCGTCAACAGAACACCGCCACGCCGAATCACGGAACGTGATTCAGTGGGCAGTGTTCTGTTGACGGGGCGGTGGGCTGGAGCAACCTCCACTTCCCCGCCGACCGCCAGTATGGCTGCTGGCGGCTCTTCGTCCGTAAAAGGATGGAGGGCTGCCAGCAGTCATAATTCGCCGAGCAGAAAACCGCCTGCACTGGCGGTCTTCAGCACGGCGGTCCCTCAGCGGTCTTGCAAAAAGACCGCTGAGGTTGTAATGACCACCCTTGTTTGTTGATGACACTGTTGGAAAGTACCATCTTGCCTGGCATGTTACCCCCATTTTTACTTGTGTGTCAGTTTGTTTTTGCCTCTGTCACTGGGATCCTGCTAGCCAGGACTCCAGTGCTCATAGTTGTGGCCTATATGTGTTCCCTGTGTGGTGCCTAACTGTATCACTGAGGCTCCGCTAACCAGAACCTCAGTGTTTATGCTCTCTCTGCTTTTAAAATCGTCACTGCAGGCTAGTGACTAATTTGACCAATTCTGATTGGCACACTGGAACACCCTTATTATAATTCCCTAGTATATGGTACCTAGGTACCCAAGGTATTGGGGTTCCAGAAGATCCCTATGGGCTGCAACATTTCTTTTGCCACCCATAGGGAGCTCAGACAATTCTTACACAGGACTGCAACTGCAGCCTGAGTGAAATAACGTCCACGTTATTTCACAGCTATTTACACTGACCTTAAGTAACTTATAAGTCACCTACATGTCTAGCCCTCACTTAGTGAAGGTTAGGTGCAAAGTTACTTAGTGAGAGGGCACCCTGGCACTAGCCAAGGTGCCCCCACATTGTTCAGGGCCATTTCCCCGAACTTTGTGAGTGCGGGGACACCATTACACGTGTGAACTACATATAGGTCAATACCTATGTGTAGCTTCACAATGGTAACTCCGAATATGGCCATGTAACATGTCTAAGATCATGGAATTGTCCCCCCAAGCCAAATATGGTATTGGGGTGCCAATCCCATGCATCCCCGGGGCTCCAGCATGGAGCCCCGGTACTGCCAAACTAGCTCTTTGGGGTTTTCTCTGCAGTTACCGCTGCTGCCAACCCTCAGACAGGTTTCTGCCCTCCTGGGGTCTGGGCAGACCAGTCCCAGGAAGGCAGAACAAAGGATTTCCTCCTTCAAGAAAATCAAACACGCCACTGAAAATGCTACTGAAATGGCATACTTCAAAATCTCATACAGAGGTTGTGGTAGACACTAGCTCGGTCGGGTTAGGCGGTATCCTTGCACAGCATAGTGGACTCCCAAATGCTCAATGGCGTATTGTGGCCTATGCTAGTAGAAGTTTGCACCAAACAGAACCTGCTTACTCACAACCTGAGAAAGAAAGCTAGGCTGTGGAAAGGGCTTATGGACATTTCCACGTATTCCTGTTCAGAAAGCCTTTTACGCTGGTATCTGATCATCAGGCTTTGCTGACCATCTTTAGCAATCCAAAAGCCAAGATGCCTCCTTGCATTGAACAATGGGGACTACAACTACAGGAGCACTATTGTACATTTGTGCATCATCCAGGAAAGGATCAATACAATGTCATGGTACTCCAACCAAGATGGATGAAGCCTACATTAATTTTATTGTCAAGTCAATTACACCAGCTGCTATCTCCTTATCCCAGGTTATAACTAGAAGGAGCAATTATAGTGGCATGCTGAAGTTAAAAGACACAATTACACATCAGTTATGGAACAAACACACTTGACCTCTCACCAATGAGGGTGATTATCAAAAATACAAAAATGTCAAAGATGAGTTATCCATTACTCAGGAAGGAGTTATACCAAGGGGGTCAAGAATCCTGATTCCGTAGACTCTGGGACAGAAAGTAATTGAACAGGCTCATGAAGCCTGTTGTGGTATTATCGCCACAAAGAGAGCTCTCTGAGACCAAGTTTGGTTTCCATACTTAGACAAAAGAGTTGAAAAGGAACTCAAGGCTTGTCATATAGGCAACTGCCTTTCTACCCATGTTACTCAACATATTTTTAACATGTCAGAACTCCCTAAACACACGTGGGTGAGAGTAGTCATCTATTTCTTTGGACCACTTGATAATGGACATCATCTAATGGTGATTATGGATGAATACTCACATTTCCCGCTGGTTGAAGATCTCTCATGTACGACTCACAAATAAGTCATTGAAAAACTTGAAAGCATATTTGCAACAAGAGGCATCCCCGCCATTGTGAAGTCTGACAATGGCTCACCTTTCAATAGTAAAGAATGTGAAGATTTTTTGGAGCATCTAAACATAAAGCATCAAAAGAGTACACCTTTGTGGCAGGAGGCCAATGGACTTGTTGAAGGTTTTATGAGTAAGCTAAAGAGAGCTGTACAGCGTGCAACTCTTCAAAAGCTCAATGTGAAAACAGTACTAAATTCTACTCTATGAGCTCATCGTTCAATACCCCACTCGACCACAGGGGAAAGTTGATGTTCGGGAGAGCAATGACAACCAAGATACCTCAATGGACCACCAAGAGAGACAAAAGTGAAAACCTGATTTGTCTAAGGGACTTGGTTAACAAGCAGAAGACGAAAGCTTATGCAGACAGGAGGCGACATGCAAAGGACATCTCATTTAGAAAAAAAAAATTGATTTGGTGATCGACTGATAGATACACAAAAGAAAATCTGATGCTCGCCATGACACTGAACCTTTCCAAGTGGTGTCTACCAGAGGACACATGGTGACTGCCCAGCTCCCAGGGAACTCTGTTACCAAAGACTCTTCTCACTTTAAGCTCTGTATCAATGGTCTTCAATTCAAAAATATGAAATAAAGGCTGATTGTGAGAACTCAGTGACTGCTACTGCCTCCCTATTACCCTTGACAATCTCTGACATTAAAGTAGACAGCTTCCAGCTCCATAAACCAGATTGGCTTATACGATCAAAGCGCCAATAAGATTGATTGAAGAGATATAATTGTACATGTTTCTACATATAAGGGTATGTCTACTGCTTTAATAATAACAAAATGCAATTTTTCATTTAACAGAGTGGGAGATGTAGTGTCTTGCATGTTTTAGGATGGGACCTTTCTGGCTCCAAATGGACATCGTAAAAATGTGACGTAATCGGTAGAATAGAATGTAATGAAAGCCTGGTTTAGAATGCTGGAGTTCACAGGTACATGCTGAGGAACAAATGTCAGGTGATTTACAGCTCTATGTGTGGGGTAGTGATTAGCAGGTACCCAGTCTGGTGAAAACGCTACAAAAAATGCCCTTGCCGTTTGATCACAAATGAGGGAGAGGTGGTTGCTTATTGAGATGGGTGATTACTTCAGGTCATTGACCCAACAGCTAATTTAAGGCCTCTTTACGACTTTGGTGGTCTGATAGTAAGACTGCGGTGGCTGTTGCCGCGAGAAGACCACCATGTTGGTGGTAATCTGACCGCTGTATTGAGAGATACACAGTTGAGACTGCCCAAAAACAGACAATTTCCCAAAGCAGAAAGGACACTATTGGGTGGAAAAAAGGTGGTCAGACCACCAGCACCGCCAGCCTGACAAAAATCAACTGACCTAATTAAGATCCACAAATCATGAGAGTGGTTCTTCTATGGCGGAAAACCATTGGCAGTGCGAACAACGGAAGTCTGAACTCACATCAGTCAGAACACCACACTGCATTGGATAGTTTGAATACCCCACACCTGACACACATTCACACACCCCACACACCTACATACTGCACTATAAAACACACCCCTACACAACCCACAATCCTCTGTAACCAGAATGCCACTCACAGCCAGAGAGCAGCCAAAAATAAAAGAACTAGCAGAACAATCAATGGGCGCTTCTACACATTACACTCAACACACATACCACATTGCACAACATACACAACAAACAATTTACAAAACCACACAATACACAACAACCGTCACCGACCCATATCACAGCACTCACACCTCATCACAAACATCAGTTATCCTTCTATTCACTACCTCACCATCTTTACTACCACTACCATGTCCCCACAATAACACCCATCTTTCACTGATGATGAGTTGAGGGTCATGGTGGACGAAATTGTCAGGGTAGAGCCATGTCTATTCGGAGCACAGGTCCAGCAAACATCAATAGCCAGGAAAATGGAGTTGTGGCAAAGTATAGTCGACAGTACGCAGTTACCCACGCACAAGGGAGGTCATCAGGAAGAGGTAGAACGACCTCACGGATAAGGTATATTGCATGACATCCAGGCACTAGCTGGCGGTCCTCAAGACCTGCGGTGGGCCCCCACCTCCTCCACCAGAGTACACATCAATGGAGGAGAAGGTCCTGGACATCCTGCATCCTGAGGGACTGATAGGAATACCTGGGTGAGTGGTGTCGAGTAAGTAACAACAACATTTATGTCACCAAAAAGTTATATCTTGCATGCTCACTCATCATCTTTCCCCACCCCAATAACCAAACCACCCACCACCCACTGTCGAAATCTCCAAATACCCCTCACTGCCATGCCAAATATCAAGTAAACTCACCTTGGGCCACGGTGTTTGGTAAGGGCATGTGAAGTCATTGGAACTGATAGCACTACAACTGACTGTTTCAATATTAACAAAACCAGAACCGTGCACTAAATTTGAAATGTCTTGCATGTGAAATTAACAATCAAAGTAAACCAAACTGAATGGTCCACCATGTAACAGTTCATGGCAATGACAGCTATGCAATGGCCCACTACCAGTACCATTACAAGCAAATCACAGCTACAGATGTGTCCCATACAAAACTGGACTCGGAGAAAACATCCCTAATAATGTCATATACTCACCTGGAAGCGGACACCTAAATGGCAAATTGGACACACTTGCAGTACATCTAGAAAGAGGACAAGGGCAAATTGTAACACCATTTTTTTGTGCCAGTTCTGATACCATTGTGTATTGTTCAGCTTCTTGTTGGCTCAACGATGCCATATACCATACTAGGAGAGAAATGTACATTGTCATGTCTTCATTCATACAAGATATGAGGGTATTTTCAGTCATTTAAACACCAGCATACTCCAAGAACATGGATCATACTGTATGCAATTTGCACTAACCCAGACTAAGTAGTAGCTGTTATTGTCATGTGAGGGTATCATGTAAAGGCAGTGTGTGCATCTCACATACCATGTTTAGCTGTCTAATGTATACATCACTTGTTGCATCACTTACACCAACTGTGTGCTCCACTTCTCCTACAGGTAACCTTGCCATCCTCAACATGGAGAGGATAAGAGAGACAGACACTACCCCTCTGGATGAAGGCCCCTGTGAGGAAAACAGCTCTGGATGTCTGGACACTGAGAACGAAGCTAGTGTAGGAAAGTACCATCTTGCCTGGCATGTTACCCCCATATTTCACTGTATATATGTTGTTTTAGTGTATGTGTCACTGGGACCCTGCCAGCCAGGGCCCCAGTGCTCATAAGTGTGCCCTATATGTGTTCCCTGTGTGATGACTAACTGTCTCACTGAGGCTCTGCTAACCAGAACCTCAGTGGTTATGCTCTCTCTGCTTTCTAAATTGTCACTAACAGGCTAGTGACCAATTTCACCAATTCACATTGGCATACTGGAACACCCTTATAATTCCCTAGTATATGGTACTGAGGTACCTAGGGTATTGGGGTTCCAGGAGATCCCTATGGGCTGCAGCATTTCTTTTGCCACCCATAGGGAGCTCTGACAATTCTTGCACAGGCCTGCCACTGCAGCCTGAGTGAAATAACGTCCACGTTATTTCACAGCCATTTACCACTGCACTTAAGTAACTTTTAAGTCACCTATATGTCTAACCTTCACCTGGTGAAGGTTGGGTGCTAAGTTACTTAGTGTGTGGGCACCCTGGCACTAGCCAATGTGCCCCCACATCGTTCAGGGCAAATTCCCCAGACTTTGTGAGTGCGGGGACACCATTTCACGCGTGCACTATACATAGGTCACTACCTATGTATAGCGTCACAATGGTAACTCCGAACATGGCCATGTAACATGTCTAAGATCATGGAATTGTCACCCCAATGCCATTCTGGCATTGGGGAGACAATTCCATGATCCCCCGAGTCTCTAACACAGACCCGGGTACTGCCAAACTACCTTTCCCGGGGTTTCACTGCAGCTGCTGCCAACCCCTCAGACAGGTTTCTGCCCTCCTGGGGTCCAGCCAGGCCTGGCCCAGGAAGGCAGAACAAAGGACTTCCTCAGAGAGAGGGTGTTACACCCTCTCCCTTTGGAAAAAGGTGTCAGGGCTGGGGAGGAGTAGCCTCCCCCATCCTCTGGAAATGCTTTGATGGGCACAGATGGTGCCCATCTCTGCATAAGCCAGTCTACACCGGTTCAGGGATCCCCCAGCCCTGCTCTGGCGCGAAACTGGACAAAGGAAAGGGGAGTGACCACTCCCCTGACCTGCACCTCCCAGGGGAGGTGCACAGAGCTCTTCCAGTGTGCCCCAGACCTCTGCCATCTTGGAAACAGAGGTGTTGCTGGCACACTGGACTGCTCTGAGTGGCCAGTGCCATCAGGTGACATCAGAGACTCCTTCTGATAGGCTCTTACCTGTGTTGCTAGCCTATCCTCCTTCCTAGGTAGCCAAACCTCAGATTCTGGCTATTTAGGGTCTCTGCTTTGGGGAATTCTTCAGATACCAAATGCAAGAGCTCATCAGAGTTCCTCTGCACTTCTCTCTTCACCTTCTGCCAAAGGATCGACTGCTGACTGCTCAGGACGGCAGCAAAACCGCAACAAAGTAGCAAAGACGACTACTGCAACCTTGTATCGCTGATCCTGCCGCTTTCTCGCCTGTTTCCTGGTGGTGCATGCTCTGGGGGTAGCCTGCCTCCTCTCTGCACCAGGAGCTCTGAAGAAATCTCCCGTGGGACGACGGAGTCTTCCCCCTGCAACCGCAGGCAACAAAAGACTGCATCACCGGTCCTCTGGGTCCCCTCTCAGCACGACGAGCATGGTCCCTGGAACTCAGCAACTCTGTCCAAGTGACTCCCACAGTCCAGTGACTCTTCAGTCCAAGTTTGGTGGAGGTAAGTCCTTGCCTCCCCACGCTAGACTGCATTGCTGGGTACCGCGTGATTTGCAGCTACTCCGGCTCCTGTGCACTCTTCCAGGATTTCCTTTGTGCACAGCCAAGCCTGGGTCCCCGACACTCTAACCTGCAGTGCACAACCTTCTGAGTTGTCCTCTGGCGTCGTGGGACTCCCTTTTGTGTCTTCGGGTGGACTCCGGTTCACTCCTCTTCCAAGTGCCTGTTCTGGTACTTCTGTGGCTGCTGCCTGCTTCTGTGAGGGCTCCCTGACTTGCTGGGCACCCCCTCTGTCTCCTCATCCAAGTGGCGACATCCTGGTCCCTCCTGGACCACAGCAGCATCTAAAAACCCTATCCACGACCCTTGCAGCTAGCAAGGCTTGTTTGCGGTCTTTCTTCCTGGGAACACCTCTGTAAGCTTCTTCACGACGTGGGACATCCATCCTCCAAAGGGGAAGTTTTTAGCCCTCTTTGTTCTTGCAGAATCCACAGCTTCTACCATCCGGTGGCAGCTTCTTTGCACCCCCAGCTGGCATTTCCTGGGCATCTGCCCATTCTCGACATTGTTGCGACTTTTGGACTTGGTCCCCTTGTTCCACAGGTACTCGGGTCCGGAAATCCACTTTGGTTGCTTTGCTGGTGTTAGTCTTTCCTGCAGAACCCTCCTATCACGACTTCTGTGCACTTTACACCTACTTTTCAGGGTCTTTGGGTGGGCTATTTTTCTAACCCTCACTGTTTTATTACAGTCCCAGCGACCCTCTACAAGCTCACATAGGTTTGGAGTCCATTTGTGGTTCGCATTCCACTTTTGGAGTATATGGTTTGTGTTGCCCCTATACCTATGTGCTCCTATTGCAATCTACTGTAACTTTACATTGCTTGCATTACTTCCTTTTGCTATTACTGCATATTTTTGGTATTGTGTACATATATCTTGTGTATATTTGGCATCCTCATACTGAGGGTAGTCACTGAGATACTTTTGGCATATTGTCATAAAAATAAAGTACCTTTATTTTTAGTATATCTGTGTATTGTGTTTTCTTATGATATTGTGCATATGACACCAGTGGTATAGTAGGAGCTTTGCATGTCTCCTAGTTCAGCCTAAGCTGCTCTGCTATAGCTACCTTCTATCAGCCTAAGCTGCTAGAAACACCTCTTCTACACTAATAAGGGATAACTGGACCTGGTACAAAGTGTAAGTACCCCTTGGTACCCACTACAAGCAAGGCCAGCCTCCTACAGCTAGCCCATCAGGGACACCTGGCCAGTTAACAACTGTCAGCCTCACCCTGCCCACAACGACTCCTCCCAGCCCTGTTGCAACTCAATCACAAGCAACCATTCACCCCCAAACCTGTGTCCCAAGGACAGTGTTTTCCATCATGTGCCCCCCAGTACAGGTACCTAAGTCTCCTAATATCAGCCCTGACAATGATGGACCTGTCACCAATGGGAGTGGGCACAATGTACCAAAGGCACAGGTACGTGGGGGTAGGGTGCGTGGGAGGGATGGTATAGGCCAGAGGATGGGGACTCCAATGGACACCACTGACCAAGAGACCATCTCCGAAGTCTTGGGAGCCTATCAAAATTCACAAGGCATGATGGGCCAGGTACTGACCATGATGGGGGAGATCAGACAGCTGCAGAGGGACAACCACCAGAAAGCTATATAGCAGTGGCAGGCCCAAAATGCCACCCTGGCTTCCATTGCTGGGGTGCTGAGGGACATCAACACTACCCTAAGTAGGTTTGGCACCCAATATAAGGCCTTTTCCACTAGCCATGAGACATCTCCCCCTCGACATCTGTGGCTGCTAGTGGAATTGAGGCCCTGACAGGGGAAGGGAATGCCTCAGACACCCCACCCTCTGTAGCAGAAGAATGCCCCTGGCAAACATGGACATTGACCCAGACATCAAGGAGGAGCAGATGTCAAGACTAAACCCACTGCCAGGAAGTAAACCTCTCCTGATTGGTTCCCCTTGTGTGTGACTGATACATCCTGTTGACTGTTCTGATACCTAACTCCATATTCCTATGGTGCAAGGACACTGGACTTGTTTCCAAATGGTGTAGCTGCTACCCTGATGATTTCATCCACCATGACTGAACCCTTCACTGTTAACTTTATTTCCTTTTGGTTTCAATTCACTCATTTTGTTGTTCACGCCCCAATAAATACCACTTAATCACAGATCCTGTGTAAGTGTGATTTATCAACCACATACAACTGTCATGTATGACAACTATTGTGCCAAAATGTTCCTCCCCAATGTTATACCTCTGTTATGGTCATCACACGGGTACTGGACAACGAGGATACATACTGCATTGATATTGAAACATACACATGATACAGGTCACCTGTATTGTACAGCTCCACATATTTATTTGGAGCATAGCGATCAGCAAATTGTGAAGTCATGCTGTGGACTTCAGTGTTTCAGCTTCGGTCTAATTTACTGCCAACTTCCAGAATACAGAAGTTAGGGACATCAGTCTATCACCATTCCAAGAGGCAGAGAGATTGGTTTCAATGTATCATCAGCTAAAGCCTGATCACATACCCATACCTCAACTTCCCAAATGACCCTACCTCATGAAACAGGCAGAGGTCAGTACTAATCTCCCCAGTCATGGAACCTTCCACTTACCACGGTCAGGTATCTGTAGGCTTGCCACACACCTATGTCAGTCTTCAGACACATGCATATTTGTCTGCAATGAGGTAACACAGTGACAGCTATGCACAATTTAGGTCACATACAACACAAACCATAATGAGGGTAGAGTGCCTGGATCCCACATTATGACGTGTTAGACACGAATAGACACACACATGCCACCATTTGAGCTGCCTCCAATACCAAAAAGGTCTATTGTGTGGAAAACAACACTTCCAAACCACTGTCCTGACAGTCTGGGATTAGAATTCACACACCACAAATCTGATGCAAAACAGTACCTATTCTAATCCATGTCCACTGCTCATGTCAATCTGCAAATCCCATCTGCCTGTGACACTGTCTGACAATGCCAAATGAGGATCAGCCAAACACCCAATCTGCAAATCTGTGATTGACAAAGATATAGGCCAGAATGGAGCACAAATATAACATTGCCTATTCATAACTACAAAAGTGACTTTGATTGTGCATTTTCTGAACAATAGACTATGTACACAACTTGAAGGAACATTCAGCACGCATATCTGAGTCATGAGCTTTGTAGTCACTTAATACCATACTGATGGCAGTAAGAAGAACATTACATGGCATGCATTACCTCAGCAATACCCCAAGGAATATAGGGGGTCATTATGACCCCGGCGGTCGGTGTTATAGTGGCGGTAGGACCGCCAACAGGCTGGCGGTACACACCGCCATATTATGACATTGGCGGTTTGGCAAAAGCCAACCGTAAATGTACTACACCTACCGCCACGGCGATAACAACCGCTGAACTGGAGACTACAGTCTCCAGCCCGGCAGCCATCAGTAGGCCGCCCACGGTAATATGACTCCGCCCACCGCCATGGTTTCTGTGACTTTTTTACCACCACGAAAAACCATGGCGGTAGGCACTATCAGTGCCAGAGAATTCCTTCCCTGCTACTGATAGGGGTCTCCTCCGCAGCCACTCCCCTCCTCCTCCCCCTTCTCCTCCCGCACCCTCCTCCTCCCCCTTCCGACCTCCCCTGACATACACACACCTATACGCACAGCCATACACACGCATAAACACCCATTGATGTATTCACCCATGCATGCATACATCCATGCACACACATCCACACACACTGACATACATACAAGCACACATGCATTCACATATCACAACATACACTCACACTCACATCCATTCATGCACGCATGCATTCCAAATGCACCACACCCGCATGCACGCACACAGAAACATACACACACACACAGCCCACACACACAACACCCCACACCTGCCTCCCCTATCAGAGAGACCGTCTTACCTGCTTGCAGGGGGTCCTCTGGCAGGAGACGGGATGCGGCACTGCTGCCAGCAGCAGCGTCCACCAGCAGAACACCGCCAGCCCGTATCATGGATCATGGCGGAATTCCGGCTACGGTCATAATATGGCAGACAGTAGGTAGCCACGGCGACGATCTTATGGCGGCCGTCACCGTGGTGGTAGGAAGCATTTACCGCCTATGTCATAATGAGGGCCATAATTTATAACATCACATCATATACCTTGAGTCAGTTGAAGTACTGATTGATGACATGTGCCCTGATGTCTTCAGCTTCATCCTCATCATGCTCATTCTCACTTGGCATATCTGCATTTCCACCGCTCACACAGCAACAGTCACAACCTGCCCTGAAACACCACCACACCGAGCATCACAGACAGCACACTTGACACACCTGCAGGCACCACACCAACATACACAGATCCAGCCACTGAACCTATCCTACTCACACAAGGCACCCCAACAGACCCTCAGGCAACCATCCAAGTCACCTCACCCACAGACACCACAACCACTGGCACTCCTAGATGTAGCGCATCCACCATACCTGCAGTCACCACCCCAACAGACAGTCACCCACCCACCTACCACAGCAGCCCCCAGCACCTCCACCGCCCCTCATCCCAAGACACATAAACGCACTCACTCACCCACCCAACAGACACCCAGCACCCACAAGCATACCGTGCACAAACATGCACTCAGGACATCCACACCAACACCTCTTACAACCACTCCCTCTCCCTCTCCCTCCACACCCAAACCCTTTTGCTATGACTATCCCCCTGTGTCATAAAAAGCCTTCCTTTCCGAGTTTTCCCTTTTCCCTACTCCGCTCCCCCTGTGAGACCCCTAAAAGTTTTGTTTCCCTCCCCAAGTCCATTCCTTCCACCTCCAAGACCTCCCCTGCCCCCCTGCAAGTCCCAATGCCCTCCCCCTACCAAGAAGTCTACCCCTCCCAAAAAAGCCAACCCTCTCCTAAGCCTAAACCTAAACCCCACCTCCCAAACCACATTCCAAGGCCCCCATCCCAAACCTAAGTCCAACTTTACCCTCCGCCACCACCCTCCCTGGATAATCCCTGAGGTGCCTGTCTGCCTCCTTGATGCCCCTATCTGTGAAGGTTACATGGCAGTCAGGAGTTAAGTTTGGGGCTCACATATGTGCACTGTGTGCAATCAAGACTGTTGCTACAGGACTAGCCTATGGCCTTTGATTTTCTAATTTCTGAATTTATAATATATTTGAAACCAACCTGTTGTGGGTTTAGTGGTTACATCTTTGTCATGCATTTATTTCCTAGTAGGGAGTTCCTGGATGACATTGGTTGTGTGTCAGTGTTTGTGTGGTGATTGTGCTACTTGTATTGTTTGGGCAGTATGTGAGGTTGTGTGCTGTGCTTTTGTCTGACAGTGACAGTGTGTGTTGTGTGATGGGCATGTGTCTGTTCAACACATTTTGTTGTCATGCTATTGAGTAGTGTTTGAGTTGACGTGTTTGTTGTTGTGTTGTGTGGCTTGGTGTGTTTTGACAGTGTGCACGTGCGTGTCTAGCGTATGGTATGATAGTTATGATGTGTGTGTGTGAGTTGTGTTTGTTGAATAGAAAGTTGTATGGTTGTGCGGTTGTGTGTGTTCGTTGTCTGTTGGTTGTAGGTATGTGTGATGTGTCCCTGGATAGTGTCTATAGTGAATGCTTGCCAACGTATTGACGATGGTATGGTGTAATGTTGTTGTGGCGTGTTGTGGTGTTGTGTGTTATTGTGTGTAACTGGGCCTGTGCTGTGTTTCCGTGCATAAGTATGTGTTTTTGACGTGTGTGTGTGTGTTGCCCATAGTGTGTGTACTGTGTATGTGCATGTGTGTGGCTGTATGTGAGTGTGCATGTCAGTGTGTAGTAGTATGTGGTTGTCGCCCTCGCACCCCCTTCCCAGTTGTATATTGTATGAGTGTACATACATTGACAATATACAACAATTAAAGGTAAGTGTGTGTACTTACAGTTGCTGTTGACGTTGTATGCAAAGATTCCATTGTCTTTGTGCGGGCAGGAGCAGCGGGATGACATGTAGTGCTGGTTCCATGGGGGTTCCAGATGAGTGTGGCACCCTGAAGGTTAGTGTCTCCTTTGATGCAGTTTGTTTCCGCCTGGGTGTCCGTGGTGGTGTGACCATGATGGAAACGCTGGTGGTGTGCTGCCTCGTAATCTATCCAGCAGTAACAGGGTATCCGCCGGCCTGCCGGTGCCTTCTGTTGTCCGTTGTAGTCTGACCGCAGTGGTTGCGGTACTTTGGCTGTATTCTGTTGGGAATGCCACCATGGTCATAATTTAGTGGTCTTCTCGGCCAGCCGGTTGGCAGTATGACCGCCACCAGAAATATGGCGGTCCTGAGACAACCAAAGTTGTAATGAGGCCATCAGTGTACTACCATAGATTTTACATGGCGTCATCAGTTGATTAAAAGGTATAGCATCTTCATCCGCTTTACAAGGTAGGCAACAATGATTAGAGCATGCTAAATCAAACGACGGGGCAGAGGTTTATGGTGCATTAACTGATTATGTGAGTCACTTACATGCGAGTACATTTAGATGTATATACATACGTGGTGCACGCATGGTGGGGTCTTTGCCTTGGTGCGAATTTTGATAGTTTGGCAGTGTGGATTTGGTTTTCCCACGTTTGTGATTTATTCCGCTTGAATCATTTTTTTTGTATCAGTGACTCTTCATATGTAATGTAGGCCATAGCGATGTTCTACTAATTTGTATCAGTACATTATTCTGTCTGGTTCCAAGAAGGCAGACCTACTGAAAATACTCTGCCGGTTAGTAACCTCTCTGCTGTGCGATTACGACTACCAAAATGACAAAAGAGTAATCTGGGGACATCATGGAGCAAGAATAAGGGTATGAAAAAACCAGGATTGGATTTCCTCAAGTTGGCATGGTCTCAGTGTTGTGCACATGCCGCTTTCTTATGACTCCTATGGCGTGAAGTCTTAGGATATCATTTAAAGGGGGGGGCAATGGCTTACCTGTTTCTTTGGTAGATGGTAAAGTGACAAACCAGGATACTAGACAGGAATTCCAGGACACCAGAGTGAAGGACAGGTAACTGCTGGGAAGAAAACACAAGTAGAGGAACAAAGCTCAAGGACAATAGGAGGCCAAGGGGCTGTGCGGAGAACCTCACCCGAGGGGAAACATGAACTGAGAAAACAAAAAAATTGCAAGACAGATGTGAACAATAGCAAAAGCGGGTAAACTTCAGCAACAGCATGACATGCTTCCAGGCAACTGCTTCCTGTAGAGACTTTTTTTATGTTATTTATTTTCCTTTTGGTTATTTCTTTTCTGAAGTCTGATATAGCATGAACATAGCCCAAAGGGCATTACAAAAGCACCAGATCATATAGATTACATTACATTATTTTTAGGCACAGGGATGTTATTTTATTTTCCTAGAAACAATGGATCTCGAGGCACGGCCAAGATTCTGCCTTGCTTCCCCAGTTCCGAAGGCAGAAGTTCTGGCCATTAGGCCACGTCTTCTTAAACACTGGCACCGCTGCTCTTACCCTGGTAGTGCTCACAATACACAGGTAGTGAGGGTCTATAGTGAAACCAAATGTGTGGCCTACTTGTTACAAACACGAAGTAACCAATTTCCCATTGTCCAGACTTTCCACTCTTTCCCTGTCCTGCACTGAAATCACTGTCTAGATGTCCCATGGTGGAGGGGTGGATGCAGGAGGGGGTTTTGATGATCCTAGTGCGACTCTTTCATCCTGGTGTAAGTGCCCAAGGCTCACAGCTCCCTACAGTGGCCTCCCTCCTTTAGCAGCTATTCCGACCAGCTCACGTGTCTTGCTGGTTCTGTTCACCCCCTTTGGCATATGGACTCTCTATATCCTCACTGCACATAGGTTCTGGTCAAATGGCATAGTGATGTCCTTGGTGGCAGCCCCTTCTGCCATACGGGGGTCACAGCTCACCATTGCACAATGGCTACAGCCCTCACAGCATGGCAATCTTCTCACAGTGGCCCCCTGACATAAGGTTACCAGTTCCTCAGTGCACATGTATTCTGGCCAGATCACAACAATGTTCACGTCTCACTTCACTGCAGCCTTCCTCTGGCATCCGAGTGTCACTGACTTCATCCAGCACACTGTCAACGACCCATTTGGTGCAGCAGCCATCTTCTCACACCTCACAAAGGGAGTCCCCTCGACAAGGCTCCACACTGGTCCTTGCTCCCTCCAATGTACTACTGTTCATCACAGGCTTCAGGGCAGTTGGTCTTGGATTCCCTGGGGGACATCCTCTCACGGAGCTGGGAAACTAGGAGGCATTGCCTCCAGGTCCTGGTCACAGGCAGAAGCCTTGGGAGCTTCTCCTCCTCACACAACCCTTCTGGCTGCTTGGCATTTGACAATTTTTGGGATCACAAGCTTTCTATTTCCTTTTGAAGTGCCCACTCCTCTGCTCTCTCTTCCTTTCAAAAGCAGTCTGTCACAGCAGGAGTGACTCCAAATTTGACAGCCCCACAACAAAGACCCTGGGAGTGACTAGAATTCACACCTAGTTGTCAGCCACAGTGGTAAATGTATCAAAAGGTTAGATTAAGGCACCAGTCCTACTCTTTATGACTCTCTTATCAGCCCCATCTCCTTCTTGAGATGTGCCCAGGCCCCTTCCTTTGTGACATCCCTGAATCAAAGAGCACCCTTTGAAGTTTATGTTGGAAGCCTGGCTCTCCCCTCTCCAGTGTGTCCCACTCAGCTTACAAGAATACAGCAATACACAAATCTGTCTGGGCGATTACTCCACCTCCCCTCCTTATCTTTCACCATGCAAGCCTGGGTCTCCCAAAATGGAAGCCAGGGTCCTCAGTGTATTATACCATTCACAAGCACAGAGACCCAATGCATGTATACAGCATACACAAAAGGCACAGCACTACACCCTTCATATTTTGTACCACTAGCAGGCACCGATACACCCAGTACATGTAGATAATCTATGCACACTGCCCAGTGATGCATTACCTTTGTATAGTAACACTCACAATCACACATGTACCCAGCATGTGTAAACCACACATTCACCGCACAAAACTACCCTTCATGTATTGTACCACTTGCAGGCACACATACACCCAGTATGTTCACATAACATGCACACACTGTCTGTACTGCATTATCCCTGTATTGTACCATTCACAGGAACACACACACCCTGCACAAGTGAACCACACGTGCTGCACAGCACTAAAGACCAATCCAATATAGGCCAACGGTGAGTTAAGCAAACAGCAGTGGAGCTTTAAATGAGCGAGCTCGTAGGCCTTGTTACTATTACCTGTTCACTCCTACTGATCACTACACGAATGCTGCCACCACTGCGCTCATGCTGCTTAACTCCTAGTGACGGCAGTAGACACCACTTGGGCACCAGTCTGGGTCCAACAAGACCGCAATCCGTGAGACAGATCATTGTCATGGCACACCCATATGAGCTGTGTTGCCTTAGGAAAACAAAAACTAGCATTAGGGATCTAGACATCATACAATTGGGACACTCAGTGTAGGGGAACACGTCCATTGCAGTGCGGATGACTTTTCTGTCCGAACAGATGCCCCTATCAGATCAGAATAATCGAACCAATTATGAACCTAGAGAGATTAGGGTGTTCAATCAGTAAAACCGGCGGGAAATTCCATCAACATTCCTGTGTGTAGCTCAGACTAGCTAGATATCCCATTACTCTTTTAGACACATGCCTTTTCATTTGCTACTGAACAAACTTTGAATGTGTTATAAATAACAATGGATTAAAATAGGCCTAGGGCTGACTTATTACAAGTGCACAAGAGTCACGTTTGGTGTGCGCTTATATGTACATGGTGTTTGCAGGATACCATGTCAGTGAAAGAAAGAATGAAGAAAAGGAAAGATGGAAAAAAGAGATCATGTCAGTTAATACTTGAAACACACTATTACGAGATATATTCTGTAACATGGTCTTTGTTTTATGGGTCAGAGTGATATTTGTAAGGGCTGGTGGTGCAAAGATGTCTCTCCGTAGCTCCTTGATGTCGGAAGAAATAGCATATTATTTTTTTGTTCAAAGAAGCTGTACTCTTGCTTTATTTACCCTTTCTGATCGTTCCAGTTTCACGGTCTGTCTTCTGGTCTGGTTGTTTGTGCTGCACATTGAGAAGCTGTCTTGGAAATTGTCAGCAGTTTCACTTTTCTCCAGCAAGGAGATGGTGTTACATTGTGTCTTCTTGTATGTTCTAGCACATTCTGCTTAGTCTAGAAAGATGGAGCTTGGAGTGTGTATGTCAATAATGGGCGAACCAGCACTTAAGTAGAAGCTGGGATAGGCTGAGTAGAGAAGTGTGTTGTTTCTTGGTGGAGCAAAACAAATGCTGGTCTCATCCAGGCACACGGTTCCCATGTGCCCTGGATGAGGTCAGCTCGTCCTGCAACCGGCCCACACCCCCCAGTCGAGGATGGAAGGGGAATCGATTCCCCTTCCACCCCCGATCCCCCCCTCGGCAATCTGATGACGTCAGCGTGCTCACAGCGTGCCTACGTCATCAGAAGCTGCTGAGGGCGTGCTGGAAGCCATTTGTTCCAGCGCGTCTAGAGAGAGGACGTCAGAAAGGTGAGTCCTTCTCTTTTGGGGGGTTTTGGGGGGAAAACAGACACGGGGGAAAGGAAAGAGTTTTTCCTTTCCCCCTGTGCCTGTTTTCAGTGGATTCCTGCTCCACGATCGCGGTCGGGCCCGCAATCATGGAGCAGGAATCCCCACTAGGCACCAGGAATTCTTTTTTAATGTTATTTAGGGGAGAGACCCCTTGGGCAAGGGTCGATCCCCTGGGGGGGCAATTATAAATCCTGTTTTGCCCCCCCCCCCCCTGGGGGCAGAGCAGCCATTTTTTTGGGCGATCTGCCCCGGGGGGGGGGGGGGGGGGTCGATACCCACCAGGGATTTTATTTTCCTTCCGTTTTTGGGCAGCAACCCCTTAGGCAAGGGCCACTTCCCGGGGGGCAATAATTTTTTATATGTTTCAGCCCCCCCAGGGCTAGATCGGCTCTGTTTTTGGCCGATCTCGCCCCCGGGGGGGGTCAAAACCTACTAGGCCCCAGGGATTGTGTGGTGTGTGTTTTGGGGCACCCCCTGGGCAAGGATCACCCCCCCAAAGGGGGGAAATTAGCATTGGCCATTTCTGCCACTCTTGGGGGCAGCTGGGCATATTTTGTTTAGGCCCATTTGCCCCCAAGGGGGGCAGAAACCACCAATAGTCCAGGGATTTTTTTTCCCCCCTTTTTTTGTTTTGTGGTGGGGGTGCCCCCTTTTGCAAGGGTCGACCCCTAAAGAGGGCACAGAGTCGTTGGCCATTTATGCCCCCCTTAGGGGCAGATTAGGTCATTTGTTTTACGCCCATCTGCCCCCAAGGGGGGCAGAATCCACTTAGGCACCAGGGATCCTGTGTGTGTGTTTTTTGTGGGGGGCACGGCCCCTTGGGCAAGCGTCGCTTCCTAAAGGGGGGCACATTACTGATGGCCATTTCTGCTCCCCTTTGGGGCAGATTGGGCTATTTTGTTTAGGCCTATCTGTCCCCAAGAGGGCAGAAGCCACCAAGACATGAGGGATTTTTTTTTGTGTTTTTGTTCCCCTTAGTTTTTTGTGCTGGTAGCACCACCTTTCACCCCCTTTGGCAAGGGTCACCCCCCCCCAAACAGGGTACAGAGCTGTCGGCCATTTCTGCCCCCCTTGGGGGCAGATTGGCCTATCTTTTTTAGGCCCATCTGCCCCCAAGGGGGGCAGAAGCCACTTAGGCACCAAAGACAATTTCTAAGTTCTTGGTGGCAGGGTGTTTGTCAACTGGCGAAGTATTTGTATTTGTGATTATAACAGTTTATTTCTTCTTTTTGTTCTAGTTCAAAGCTTTTGCTTCCTTTGCTGTGAATCCTTGTGGTTGTGGCAGTAGTTGTCCTGTGGTTTGCATAGTTGCATGTTTTAGGTAAGTAGAAGCAATTTACTCCAAAGGAGTATTGTTGACATGCATGAATGACATGTTTGTAGGTGGTATACTAAATGCAGGATTGTGTGTGAAATTGTCCTTAGATTTGAGCACAATGATAATTGTGTTGTCATATGTCTAATTTGCTTTTTTCTTTTTTCTTTTTAGTGGAATATCATTGGTGATTGCTGTGTCTGTGCAGAGTAGTTGCTGGTGAGTAGCTTTTTCAGGCATGTCAGTGGTATAGTTTTTTAGTACATAACTCTTTGTGATAAAGCTACACTTTTTTTATTACTTATTTTAGTGCTGGTTGTTGTTGGAAATCCATTTGTTGTTAGAAAGGATCATGGCTAGCCACAAAGTGACCGCTCAGCAAGTTGTTGGCATGCTTTTTGAGTTGTCTTCAGACCATGATTATGAGACTGACTCTGCATCTGAGGCAGAGGAGGAAGTGAGAGATTCTGGCAGTGAATTTTCTGTTTGAGAGGGTTCTTCTGATGAGGAAGCCACTCTCAGTGCAGATGAAGGGCCTGTTCTAGAGGAGGAAATTGATGTGCCAAGAGTGCAGCAGCCTGGGGCTGAAGAGGTTCCCATTAGACGACCTGACACCTGGATTGCCCTAAACATGGAGCAGCCACAGTTACCTGCATTTACTGGTCTGCCAGGGTGTACAGTCAATACAGAAATCTTTTTGCCTGTCAATTTCTTTGACTTGTTTATGGACGATATATTTTTGGAAGAGATTGTGGAGCAGACTAATTTGTATCCGGAGCAATATTTGAAGGACAGTGCTGCCAGACTTAGGCCTCAGTCTGGAGCTACTCGGTGGGTTCCCACTTATCTGTAAGAGATGAAAAAGTTTTTAGGTTTGACTTTTTTGATGGGGTTGATAAGGAAGTCGTCACTGGCTTCTTATTGGTATACTAGTCCCTTGATGGCAACGGCTATATTTCCTGCAACTATGACACGTAATCGATATTTGCTTCTTCTTCTTATGCTGCATTTTGTAGACAATGCTTTAGCCTTGCCAGGAGATCACCCTGATTGTGGCTGTCTTTTTAAGATTAGGCCTGTCCTTGATCATTTTGTAGATCGGTTTTCAGAGGTCTATTTTCCAGGCAACGAGATAAGTGTGGACGAGTCCTTGGTCCTTTTCAAGGGTCGTTTAGTTGTTAAGCAGTACATTCCTAGTAAGAGGGCACGGTATGGAATTAAATTGTATATGCTGTCAGAAAGTAATACAGGATATGTGTATAATTTCTGGGTCTACACTGGTAGGGATTCCAGTATTGACCCTCCTGGTTGTCCGCCCACTTTTGGAGTTAGTGAGAAAATTGTGTTGGAACTTGGTAGACAACTGTTTAACAAAGGTCACCATTTGTACGTAGATCATTTCTACAGTGGAGTGCAGTTGTTCAAGGAGTTGTTTAGAGTGGACACTGTTGCTTGGGCCACAATCCTTTCTAACCAGAAAGGCTTTCCAAGGGAGCTTGTCTGTAAAAAAAACTTGAGAGGGGACAGTGCAGTGCCTTGCAGAATAATGAGCTGCTAGCTCTAAGGTTTTCAGACAGGAGGGATGTGTACATGCTATCTACCATCCATGATGAGAGTACTTCCCCTGTGACTGTTTGGGTGAGGTTGCCACCTGCGTGCATTTTGGACTACAATAGGCACATGAGTGGTGTTGATAGAGTAGATCAGAGGTAGGAACCTTACACTGCTCTTCGTAAGTCTTACGTGTGGTATAAAAAGTTGGCCCTACATTTATTTCATTTGGCATCTTTTATTGCTTTTATTGTGTTCAAGGATTGTTCACCTGAGTCAAAGATGAAATTTGTTAAATTTCAGGAGTCAGTGATAAAGAGCCTTATTGTGGTGGAACAGGCAAGAGTTCCTAGAGTAGCAGTGGTGGACGATGTGGCTAGATTGAAAGATCGGCACTTCCCAGATCACATTCCTCCCACTCCCAAAAAAGACTTGCCCACTAAGAAATGTAGAGTATGTGCCCGAAGTGGTATCCGGAGGGAGAGCAGGATGTACTGCCCGATTGCCCTTCAAAGCCTGGGCTGTGTGGCCGGCTGTTTCAGAAGTTATCACACAAAGAAAGATTTTTGGGAAATACCATGAGCGTAAACTGCCTATTTTATATTTTCATATGTTCAGTTTCACGGTTGGCATTACTGTCATGTATTTAGTTAGAGCTTTTGTGTTTGTAGTTTTGTACTTATTTTATAATTAGTTAGTGGTTTCTTTGTTGTTTATAAACAAAAAAAAAGTGATGGCGGTGTGGGTGGGGTGGCGCTTGGCTGGCGGTGTGCATGGGGTGGCACTTGGCTGGCGGTGCCAGCCAAACGTCAGTCCACACACTCCCATCAGCTAGTGTGACTGCTGTATCAGGCATGTGGGCGTATATAAGTGATGGGCCCTTGAGTGGCGCTGTCTGTCGATGCAAGTGTTGTAATGTGCTGGGCCTGTGGCTGGCGGCGTGAATGGTCTTGTGCATGTCATATATGAAAGGTATGTGAATGGACTGTAAAACGGTTGGTGCCTTTACACGGCTTTACAGCTCACAAGCTGTGAATCATTGGTTCCATCTTTTGACCTTTCAGTTATTAACAGTGCATTTCACTTTTGTGAAATCTCTTGTTAATAAAATTTGGTCTACTGAACCATCACTCACCCTTCTACCAAATCCAACCAGTATGTGTGGTAAAAATGACAAAACCTGCTCCGCTGTAATCAGGCAAAGAGATAAGTGTGGACGAGTCTTTGGTCCTTTTCAAGGGGCGTTTAGTTTTTAAGCAGTACATTCCTAGTAAGAGGGCACGGTATGGAATTAAATTGTATATGCTGTCAGAAAGTAATACAGGATATGTGTATAATTTCAGGGTCTCCACTGGTAGGGATTCCAGTATTGACCCTCCTGGTTGTCCACCCACTTTTGGAGTTAGCGAGAAAATTGTGTTGGAACTTGGTAGACAACTGTTGAACAAAGGTCACCATTTGTACGTAGATCATTTCTACACTGGAGTGCAGTTGTTCAAGGAGTTGTTTAGAGTGAACACTGTTGCTTGTGGCACAATCCGTTCTAACCGGAAAGGCTTTCCAAAGGAGCTTGTCTGTAAAAAAATAGAGAGGGGACAGTGCAGTGCCTTGCGGAATAATGAGCTGCTTGCTCTGAATTTTACAGACAGGAGGGATGTGTACATGCTATCTACCATCCATGATGAGAGTACTTCCCCTGTGACTGTTTGGGGTCAGGTTGCCAAAGTTCGCAAACCTGCATGCATTTTAGACTACAATAGGCACATGGGTGGTGTTGATAGAGTAGATCAGAGGTTGGAACCTTACACTGCTCTTCGTAAGTCTTACGTGTGGTATAAAAAGTTGGCCCTACATTTATTTCATTTGGCATCTTTTATTGCTTTTATTGTGTTCAAGAATTGTTCACCTGAGTCAAGGATGACATTCGTTAAATTTCAGGAGTCAGTGATAGAGAGCCTTATTTTGGTGGAACAGGCAAGAGTTCCTAGAGTAGCAGTGCTGGACGATGTGGCTAGATTGAAAGATCGCCACTTTCCAGATCACATTCCTCCCACTCCCAAAAAAGACTTGCCCACTAAGAAATGTAGAGTATGTGCCCGAAGTGGTATCCGGAGGGAGAGCTGGATGTACTGCCTGATTGCCCTTCAAAGCCTGGGCTATGTGGCCGGCTGTTTCAGAAGTTACCACACAAAGAAAGATTTTTGGGAAATACCATGAGCGTAAACTGCCTATTTTATATTTTCATATGTTCAGTTCCACGGTTGGCATTACTGTCATGTATTTAGTTAGAGCTTTTGTGTTTGTTGTTTTGTACTTATTTTATAATTAGTTAGAGGTTTCTTTGTTGTTTATAAACAAAAAAGAGTGATGGCGGTGTGCGTGGGGTGGCGCTTGGCTGGCGGTGTGGGAGGGGTGGCGCATGGCTGGCGGTGTGCATGGGGTGGCGCTTGGCTGGTGGTGTGTTTGGGGTGGCGCTTGGCTGGCGGTGTGCGTGAGGTGGCGCTTGGCTGGCGGTGTGCGTGGGGTGGCACTTGGCTGGCGGTGCCAGCCAAACGTCAGTCCACACACTCCCATCAGCTAGTGTGACTGCTGTATCACGCATGTGGGCGTATTTAAGTGATGGGCCCTTGAGTGGCGCTGTCTGTTGATGCGAGTGTTGTAATGTGCTGGGCCTGTGGCTGGCGGCGTGAATGGTCTTATGCATGTCATGTATGAAAGGTGTGTGAATGGACTGTAAAACGGATGGTGCCTTTACGTGGCTTTACAGCTCATGAGCTGTGAGTCATTGGTTCCGTTTTTTTTACCTTTCAGTTATTAACAGTGCATTTCACTTTTGTGAAATCTCTTGTTAATAAAATTTGGTCTACTGAACCATCACTCAGCCTTCTGCCAAATCCAACCAGTATTTGTGGTAAAAATGACAAAACCTGCTCCGCTGTAATCAGGCAAAGAGATAAGTGTGGACGAGTCTTTGGTCCTTTTCAAGGGGCGTTTAGTTTTTAAGCAGTACATTCCTAGTAAGAGGGCACGGTATGGAATTAAATTGTATATGCTGTCAGAAAGTAATGCAGGATATGTGTATAATTTCTGGGTCTACACTGGTAGGGATTCCAGTATTGACCCTCCTGGTTTTCCGCCCACTTTTGGAGTTAGCGAGAAAATTGTGTTGGAACTTGGTAGACAACTGTTTAACTAAGGTCACCATTTGTACGTAGATCATTTCTACACTGGAGTGCAGTTGTTCAAGGAGTTGCTTAGAGTGGACACTGTTGCTTGTGGCACAATCCGTTCTAGCCGGAAAGGCTTTCCAAGGGAGCTTGTCTGTAAAAAAATAGAGAGGGGACAGTGCAGTGCCTTGCCGAATAATGAGCTGATTGCTCTGAATTTTTCAGACAGGAGGGATGTGTACATGCTATCTACCATCCATGATGAGAGTACTTCCCCTGTGACTGTTTGGGGTCAGGTTGCCAAAGTGCGCAAACCTGCGTGCATTTTGGACTACAATAGGCACATGGGTGGTGTTGATAGAGTAGATCAGAGATTGGAACCTTACACTGCTCTTCGTAAGTCTTACGTGTGGTATATAAAGTTGGCCCTACATTTATTTCATTTCGCATCTTTTATTGCTTTTATTGTGTTCAAGAATTGTTCACCTGAGCCAAGGATGAAATTTGTTAAATTTCAGGAGTCAGTGGTAGAGATCCTTATTGTGGTGGAACAGGCAAGAGTTCCTAGAGTAGCAGTGGTGGACGATGTGGCTAGATTGAAAGATCGCCACTTTCCAGATCACATTCCTCCCACTCCCAAAAAAGACTTGCCCACTAAGAAATGTAGAGTATGTGCTCGAAGTAGTATCCGGAGGGAGAGCTGGATATACTGCCTGATTGCCCTTCAAAGCCTGGGCTGTGTGGCCGGCTGTTTCAGAAGTTACCACACAAAGAAAGATTTTTGGGAAATACCATGAGCGTAAACTGCCTATTTTATATTTTCACATGTTCAGTTTCACGGTTGGCAATACTGTCATGTATTTAGTTAGAGCAGAGGTCTTCAAACTTTTTGATGCCGGGACCCCCTCTTAAAAAAAATTAGGTGTAAGGACCCCCTCCTGATAAAAATTTCTAGAACCTGGTACTCCTCATCATCAACAATAATAAACATCCCCATTTCGCACAGCAAATAATTTTTACTGTGAGGAAATAATATTAAACAGTGTTTAGCAAATCAAAGATCAGTGAATGTGGGGGCGTGGTCAAGGGCGTGGCTAAAAACAAAGGTCCTCATTTATTAGGAATTGACATGGGGCAGAGCTGCAAGTCTTCTTGCTGCACTGCCACAATCCAATACAAAAGGGCAGGAATGGACCGTATTTATGAAATACAGTGCATTTCTGTCCTTTCCCCCCACGCTGGCGCACAATTGCTGCCTAGTGTCAACATAGGCAGGATTGTATTTGTGCAGGAAGGGGCACATTCCTGCACATAAACAATCCAGAAAGGCATTGTACCTCTTTCTAAATGTGCGGCAGAGAGCAGCACACATGGAAAGAGAAAAAAACAAGGATAAATTAAAAATATTCTCGTCATTATGCGTGCTCTTGGGAGGCGTAAGGTTTTGGTACTGCTCCAGTTTACATGATTTTGTAAATCTGGGGCAGCGTCAAAATCCATCTGTGTTGCATAGGAACACCCACCACTATGCCCGTGGAACGCCTCCTTGACGCAAAGTAAGGCAATGCAGCGACTCGCACTGCCTTGTCCTACTCCATATCTACAAGGCCATTCGATCCACTCAGGGTGGCTTTGAGTCAGCTCATAGGTATGATTGAGAGGCTTGTGGTGCTGGAGCATCAAAAAAAGTGATGCTCCAGCAGCGCAAGCCTCTCATAAATAAACCCAAAATATTCTCTAAATTTTTTTAAGTCTTTCACCGCCAGGTAGCTACATATAAAATAATAGCCAGCTGAAATTAAAAATAAATAAAATAAAGTTGTTACTCATTGGGAAATGCACTGTAGTGCATTATGAAACCGCTATTAGTTAATGCACTGCAGAGGTCTGTGTTTAACCGGAGAGCAACAGAACTAAATCTTTGTTAGTACAGTTAAGAATAGTGACTTGTGTATTTTTAGTGCCATGAGGTCACAGCCTGTGACAGAAAGCACTGTGAATATATAAAAAGGCATTATTTTATACTTGCATTGCACACAGTACAATATAGGCCACTACAAAAAGGTTTATTATAAAACTGTGCTTCCAAAATGTGGATTTAAGTAATATCAGAGCATATGCAATACCTTTTTTTTTAATAGCTGTCCCTTCAACACCTCCAGGTGAAGTGAGTGCTGTGTAAATACAATTACAATTAAAAGCATGCACTTCACAGCTCAGTTGTTAACTATTCGCACTACACCTCAAAAAAAAAAAATGTTTGTCCTCACAAAGCTTTGATCATTTAAAGCTGCTCCCAAGCACCCTTTACATTTACAGATCAGCTCGTAGAGCACATTTGCTTTTCATTCAGGAAGCTGAAGCCCTGGGCTGAAAGTCTCCTTAGCTGTCTGTGCGGCGTTCACAGCACAGGAGACTCATATTAAAGTTCAGCTGAGGCATTTTAAGGATCAGATGGGGGAATGTGCGACCCCCTTTCCAGGTCTCCACTGCCCCCCTGAGGGTCCCGACCCCCAGATTGAAGACCTCTGAGTTAGAGCTTTTGTGTTTGTAGTTTTGTACTTATTTTTTAATTAGTTATTGGTTTCTTTGTTGTTTATAAGCAAATAAAATGTGATGGCGGTGTGCGTGGGGTGGCGCTTCGCTGGCGATGTGGGAGGGGTGGCACATGGCTGGCATTGTGCATGGGGTGGCGCTTGGCTGGCGGTGTGCTTGGGGTGGCGCCTGGCTGGCGGTGTGCGTGAGGTGGCGCTTGGCTGGCGGTGTGCGTGGGATGGCACTTGGCTGGCGGTGCCAGCGAAACGTCAGTCCACACACTCCCATCAGCTAGTGTGACTGCTGTATCAGGCATGTGGGCGTATGTAAGTGATGGGCCCTTGAATGGCGCTGTCTGTCAATGCGAGTGTTGTAATGTGCTGGGCCTGTGGCTGGTAGCGTGAATGGTCTTGTGCATGTCATGTATGAAAGGTGTGTGAATGGACTGTAAAACGGTTGGTGCCTTTACGCGGCTTTACAGCTCACGAGCTGTGAGTCATTGGTTCCGTTTTTTGACCTTTCAGTTACTAACAGTGCATTTCACTTTTGTGAAATCTCTTGTTAATACAATTTGGTCTACTGAACCATCACTCACCCTTCTGCCAAATCCAACCAGTATGTGTGGTAAAAATGACAAAACCTGCTCCGCTGTAATCAGGCAAAGAGATAAGTGTAGACGAGTCTTTGGTCCTTTTCAAGGGGCGTTTAGTTTTTAAGAAGTACATTCCTAGTAAGAGGGCACGGTATGGAATTAAATTGTATATGCTGTCAGAAAGTAATACAGGATTTGTGTATAATTTCTGGGTCTACACTGGTAGGTTTTCCAGTATTGACCCTCCTGGTTGTCCGGCCACTTTTGGAGTTAGCAAGAAAATTGTGTTGGAACTTGGTAGACAACTGTTTAACAAAGGTCACCATTTGTACGTAGATCATTTCTACACTGGAGTACAGTTGTTCAAGGAGTTGTTTAGAGTGGACACTGTTGCTTGTGGCACAATCCGTTCTAACCGGAAAGGCTTTCCAAGGGAGCTTGTCTGTAAAGAAACAGAGGAGAGAGTGCAGTGCCTTGCGGAATAATGAGCTGCTTGCTCTGAAATTTTCAGACAGGAGGGATGTATACATGCTATCTACCATCCATGATGAGAGTACTTCCCCTGTGACTGTTTGGGGTCAGGTTGCCGAAGTGCACAAACCTGCGTGCATTTTGGACTACAATAGGCACATGGGTGGTGTTGATAGAGTAGATCAGAGGTTGGAACCTTACACTGCTCTTCGTAAGTCTTACGTGTGGTATAAAAAGTTGGCCCTACATTTATTTCATTTGGCATCTTTTAATGCTTTTATTGTGTTCAAGGATTGTTCACCTGAGTCAAGGATGAAATTTGTTAAATTTCAGGAGTCAGTGATAGAGAGCCTTATTGTGGTGGAACAGGCAAGAGTTCCTAGAGTAGCAGTGGTGGACAATGTGGCTAGATTGAAAGATCGCCACTTTCCAGATCACATTCCTCCCACTCCCAAAAAAGACTTGCCCACTGAGAAATGTAGAGTATGTGCCCGAAGAAGTATGCGGAGGGAGAGCTGGATGTACTGCCCCGATTGCCCTTCAAAGCCTTGGCTGTGTGGCCGGCTGTTTCAGAAGTTACCACACGAAGAAAGGTTTTTCAGAAATACCATGAGCGTAAACTCCCTATTTTATATTTTCATATGTTCAGTTTCACGGTTGGCATTACTGTCATGTATTTAGTTAGAGCTTTTGTGTTTGTAGTTTTGTACTTATTTTATAATTAGTTAGTGTTTTCTTTGTTGTTTATAAACAAAAAAAAGTAATGGCGGTATGCGTGGGGTGGCGCTTGGCTGGCGGTGTGGGGGGGTGGCGCATGGCTGCCGGTGTGCATTGGGTGGTGCTTGGCTGGTGGTGTGCTTGCTGTGGCGCTTGGCTGGCGGTGTGCGTGAGGTGGCGCTTGGCTGGCGGTGTGCGTGGGGTGGCACTTGGCTGGCGGTGCCAGCCAAACGTCAGTCCACACACTCCCTTCAGCTAGTGTGACTGATGTATCAGGCATGTGGGCATATATAAGTGATGGGCCTTTGAGTGGCGCTGTCTGTCGATGCGAGTGTTGTAATGTGCTGGGCCCGTGGCTGGCGGCGTGAATGGTCTTGTGCATGTCATGTATGAAAGGTGTGTGAATGGACTGTAAAAGAGTCGGTGCCTTGACGCGGCTTTACAGCTCACAAGCTGTGAGTCATTGGTTCCATTTTTTGACCTTTCAGTTATTAACAGTGCATTTCACTTTTGTGAAATCTCTTGTTAATAAAATTTGGTCTACTGAACCATCACTCACCCTACTGCCAAATCCCACCAGTATGTGTGGTAAAAATGACAAAACCTGCTCTGCTGTAATCAGGCGTCGCAGCACACTTGTGACATGCTAGGTGTCTCAGGAGGGACTCCGATGATAAAGCATGCCACCAACTTGGTTGGTGGGTGAGGGGTCTTTTTCACATAACCTAAGTGCATTTCTTTTCACAATTTTAGTGTTTGGCACATCACAGACGTACGTGGACACATCAAAATGATATTATACAAAACTACCTGTGTTTGGGGGTGAGAGGGCACCTATGTTTTTGGTCCTGGGTGAGCCCTTCATCTAGGGAAACCTACCAAACCCAGACATTTTTTTAAACTAGACACCCCAAGGAGTCCAGGGAGGCATGGCTTGCGTGGATCCCCCAACATTTTCTTACCCAGACTCCTCTGCAAACCTCACAATTTGCTTAAAAGAGCATATTTTTCTGACTTTTCTTTGTAGGATCACCGCTCCAGCACAAAATTTCTACTCCCCAACGTTCCCCTCAGTCTCCCAAGTAAAATGACACCTCACCTGTGTGGGTCCCCAAAGCAGAGTCAGCCTAAAGATGTATAAAAGAAGAATATGTGCTTATCAACTAGCTGTGCTATCCCCTCAAGCTCTACTACTTTTTGGAGTTTTCTGTTGCAGGCACCTGTCCCACCCACACAAGTGAGGTATCATTTTTATCGGGAGACTTAGGGGAACGCTGGGTGGAAGGAAATTTGTGGCTCCTCTCAGATTCCAGAATTTTCTGTCACTGAATTGTGAGGAAAAAGTGTTTTTTTAGCCAAATTTAGAGGTTTGCAAAGGGTTCTGAGTAACAGAACCTGGTGAGAGCCCCACAAGTCACCCCATCTTGGATTCCCCTAGGTCTCTAGTTTGAAAAAATGCACAGGTTTGGTAGGTTTCCCTAGGTGCTGGCTGAGCTAGAAGGCCAAAATCCACAGGTAGGCACTTTGCAAAAAATACCTATGTTTTCTGTGGAACAATGTGATGGAAGGAATTTTGTGAGTCCTCTCAGATTCCAGAACTTTCTGTCACTGAAATGTGAGGAAAAAGTGTTTCTGTTTTTTTTTATCTGAGGTTTTTTTAATTTATTTTTTATTCAGTGAAAAGGAACATATACAACAAAATAAGCCCAGTAGTAACATTACAAAGTAATGTAAGGCTAGTCCCGTGGAGTACACAAATCCCAGTGCCGATGTACCAACCCTTCAGAGTCACAGGGGGTAATGTCCCATCGTACGTAAAGTTTGTCAAAATATAACGTCAGCACTAGGGGCATAAATCATTAACGAGCACAAGACTAAAGACCAGCTCGAGTTGAGCACACAATCTGAGGGCTGAAAGTCATAGTCCCAACCAACAGAGCAAGAAAGCACGATGGGCAGAGGAGAGAGGCGTGTACGAAGCAGTCATCCAGTAACACATAGCAACCATGTCGCATGGGAAAGAGGACAGAAAGCAAAACAACCAAGCACGCAGCTAAGATGAGTCACAGCATCAACCTCACAGAGAGGACTCCAGAAAGGAGCGCAGCGGAGCCCAAATGTCCTGGGGCTGGTAACCCGGAAAAAGTGTTTTTTTAGCCAAATTTAGAGGTTTGCAAAGGATTCTGGGTAACAGAACCTGGTGAGAGCCCCACAAGTCACCCCATCTTGGATTCCACTAGGTCTATAGTTTTAAAAAATGCACAGGTTTGGTAGGTTTTACTAGGTGCGGCCTGAGCTAGAGGCCAAAATCCACAGGTAGGCACTTTGCAAAAAACACCTCTGTTTTCTTTGGGAAAATGTGATGTGTCCACATTGTGTTTTGGGGCATTTCCTGTTGCAGGCGCTAGGTCTACCCACACAAGTGAGGTACCATTTTTATTGGGAGACTTTGGCGAACATAGAATAGCACAACAAGTGTTATTGCCCCTTGTCTTTCTCTACATTTTTTCCTTCCAAATATAACAGAGTGTGTAAAAAAGACATCTATTTGAGAAATGCCCTGTAATTCACATGCTTGTATGGGCACCCCAGATTTCAGAGATGTGCAAATAACCACTACTCCTCAACACCTTATCTTGTGCCCATTTTGGAAATACAAAGGTTTTCTTGATACCTATTTTTCACTCTTTATATTTCAGCAAATTAATTGCTGTATACCCGGTGTAGAATGAAAACACACTGCAAGGTGCAGCTCATTTATTGGCTCTGGGTACCTAGGGTTCTTGATGAACCTACAAGCCCTATATATCCCCGCAACCAGAAGAGTCCGGCAGACGTAACAGTATATTGCTTTCAAAAATCTGACATCGCAGGAAAACGTTACAGAGTAAAACGTAGAGAAAAATGGCTATTGTTTACCTCAATTTTAATACTTTTTTAACTTGAGTTGTTATTTTCTGTAGGAACCCCTTGTAGGATCTACACAAATTACCTACTGCTGAATTCAGAATTTTGTCTACTTTACAGAAATGTTTAGGTTTCTGGGATCCAGCATTGGTTTCACACCCATTTCTGTCACTGACTGGAAGGAGGCTGAAAGCACAAAAAATCGTAAAAATGGGGTATGTCCCAGTAAAATGCCAAAATTGTGTTGAAAATTTGGGTTTTCTGATTCAAGTCTGCCTGTTCCTGAAAGCTGGGAAGCTAGTGATTTTAGCACCGCAAACCCTTTGTTGATGCCCTTTTCAGGGAAAAACCACAAGCCTTCTTCTGCAGCCCCTTTTTCCCATTTCTTTGAAAAAAACGAAATTTTCACTGTATTTTGGCTAATTTCTTGGCCTCCTTCTCGGGAACCCACAAAGTCTGGGTACCTCTAGAATCCCTAGGATGTTGGAAAAAACGGATGCAAATTTGGCGTGGGTATCTTATGTGGACAAAAAGTTATGAGGGCCTAAGCGCCCTGCCCCAAATAGCCAAAAAAAGGCCTGGCACCTGAGGGGGGGAAAAGCCTGGCAGCGAAGGGGTTAAAGAGGAACCCTATTTTATTTCAATCAATATCCAAATAAATTGTACACAAAGTGCATTTGGAATTACAATAGTTTGTCCATTGAATAATTTGCTATGCCTCTGACACGTTCTATAACTGAAGCCTATTCTACATGCTTTTTGTTTTACAAAAAAATATAATTATTAATTTTTAAACATATATATATTCAAACATCAATACTACAAACCAAAAAGAAGAAAAAGCCGTCCAGCCACAATTGTTTCCTCATACAACCGTTAAATTTACGAAAGAAAGCATCCGATATTCGATAAGGACTGTTTTATAGGATATGTCAATTTAGGCAAAGTTATCATTGTAAACAGTGCCGCTCTACGCAATAGGGTGAGCGGGAGCGTCAACCAGTATGTGGTATCGGTCTCAAGTCTGTGTAGAAGGTGGGGCCAGATTGTTGTCATAGTGGGCGGGTCCGTCCCTTAAAATCCAGAGGCCCAGGTAGCGGAATTGATCTCGCACCACCCTGAGGAGTGTGGGGAGAGTCTCTTGAGTCTCAAAGGGGGAACTAAAGTGATTTCTCCTTGTTTATACTCAACCCACAGTATCTACCATAGAGCCTGAATATTTCCCCCCCATGCGTGCTAGTGACTGCTCCAGTTCTGTTAAGTATAACAGGACATCGTTTGCGTCCAGCGATATCCTCTCCTCCCAGGTATCTTCCCAACACCAGCCCCAAACCAGCACGTCCACCTGAAGCCACTCAGCTAACGTCTCTCTGTGGTACATGCTTGCTCTAAGTTATCAGTGTTGCCTGCAGTACCTGTGAATCATGTGGATCCTAGTTCATCGGTACATTTTTAACATTCTGTGCTTTCTATGTGCCTTTGGCATTAGGTTTATAATGTTTTGCTTATACACACTCTGCAGTATGTATTGCCTAGGATTGTGGGTGGCCTGTTCAGCCAGAGGAACCCCTGAATTCAGCCAGGCTACCATATAGGTTCAGTTCACTGTTTGTTGTCTGGTCATTTTGTGGCACTGGGATAAGGCCAGTTCTACGAGAATGTGTGACTCAAAGGTAATTATGTAATCGTTGTGAGTATTACACCTATCATTGGAACACTCAAACTAAGCACTACCAAGAATGCCTAAGCATTGTTATTATTTTCCTATTATCAAGGTAGCACTCACAGTAGCTTTAGTTTTATGGATCTTTTATTCATGGAACTTACAACACTGATTCGAAGAATGCTTATCTAGGTTACCCTATAACTATGCCATGTTTTTAGCCAATATGTACACTAGTCAAGGGATTGTTGACCTCCCTTGCTCACAAGAAACAGACTCGACAGTCAAGAAACTCTCCTCTTCCGCTAGTCCTGCATATTTGCTTGAGGACCATTGCTAACTGTTTTAAGGCAATTAAATTGCACAATGGCGATATTTATAAAATGTAATGCATTATTTACTCATAAATGCTTTGCCTACTTGTGCTGATGTGTCACTCAAGATGTCACACATAAGGCATTAGAATGTCACACATAAAGACTGAGGGGCATATTTCAGAAAAGTGGCACTGCACCCAGTGCAGCACCACTTTTCGTGTGCCCTTTAGTGCCCCCTACCACCATCATGTGTGTGCCGTATTTAAAATACGGCGGACCATGGTGCAGGGTAGGGGGCAATAGCATCATTTTTTGTGATGCTATTGATGTACTCTAAAGGAGTAGCGCCAACATTTTGGTGCTACTCCTGCAGAGTACAGAGGGGCCCATTGTAAACAGTTGTGTGCCCTCTTTTAATGCCTGCTCTGAGCAGGCATTTAAAGTGCCAAAAAATGATGAAAGGAAATATGTTAGATTTCCTTGCACCATTTTTTTGCCCCCCCCTAACTGGGGGAACGCCCCCTTTCATACATTATACCTGGTGCAGGCATAATGTAGCGCAAAGGGTTACAAAGTGGTGCAATGCATGCATTGCACTAGTTTGTAAATATGGCGCGGGAAGTTTGGCCATCTAATGAAACATTAGCGTCAAAAAATGACACTAATGTGTCGGTAAATGGCGCTAGAGGCTCTTAAATATGCCCCTGAGAATACAGAAATGTCACACATGGGCAAGGCAAACCCCTGGCAGCTGTGAATTGTGGCTAGTTATAAGCACCTAGAGGCCACTTAGCTCAAAGTACTCACTGTACAATGGTAATGTGTTACCATAAAATACAGAAACACAGCATCCTGGAAATAGCTAATTTTCCTAGGGATGGCAGAATTACGTAAAAATTTAAATATAAACAGAAACTAAATCGTCAATATGGATTAATTTAACGTTTTTTATCATTCAGAAATGGTCAGTGTTTTTCCCGGTACCGTTATTGACATGAATATATAGGGCCTGATAGATACCCACTTCAATGTCCATTTTTAGGTCGAGCATAGCAGCAAGCATGTGCTACTTTTCCGACCTGTTGTTATGTATTTGGGCTTTTAACAACACCCACCTCACGTCCATCACTATCACTCGTTCCTGGGCTCCCTCTTCAAAAATAAATCCTTTGATGACATTGGTAAATGGATAATGTTTGCCTTGGCTATCACTCCTGTTACATGGTTAATTGCACTTTTGCCGATACGTTTGACAGCGGGCGGACTTCTTTTTCCTTTTGTGTCTCTCCTTATCGCTGATGCTCATGGCAGCCATGGTGCTGTGAATCGGCTCGCTTATGTAAAACTGTTTTACTTTTGATTTTCAAGTTATGTTGCAAGAAAAGTCCGGTTAGGAGTTTACAATGCTAATAGCTCTAACTCAAGCAAATGCGACTTGGGCCCTGAAGGACCTGTATACTTAAAGCCCAGAGTAGGGATGTTGGTGTAAGTGGAGATTTGTGTCGGTCCATGTCCAATAACAGTCTGTGACGACATAGTAAGCTTTTTTTTCAGTTCGCCAGGTATTCTCCAATCCTGAAGCGCTTTTCAGCCCTTGACTTTCATAAAAATTTAAATACTGTGTAAATGAAGCTTTTTTGTTGGCGGGGGCCGTTCATACAGTTCTCGGTAATTACTGTACAGTATTTTTGCAATTTATAAAGCGCATATGAATCCAAAGGAGTGTTTTTTCTCAGTCAGTATGAAGGGAATAAAACAAAAATAAAAAGCATTTTTAAAAAAACGTACCTGAAGCTCACCGCCACTCCGCCGCACACCAGGCACGGGATCCCAGCTCAGAGCAGCATTATGTTTGGCTGGAGCGCCCTGGCTTGGTGCCCCAATGCAGACTGGGAGCCTGCGCCTGCAATCTTCAACCCGACAACACAGTGCCAGGTTTGATGTAACATACATGCCCAATGAGGGGAGTGCTCTGTGCACTCCCCTCTATGACTGTCATCCCCCCATGCCCCGCCCCTTTAAAAATAAAAAGATAATAAACATGGTTTATGATCATTTTATTTTTAAAGGCTTACAGCTCCTGCTGCTGCCAGGGGGCTAGGCTTCTCCGCCATAGCGGAGCAGCTGCCCCTGTACACCGGCCCGCTATAACTCTGCCACTTTCGCCTTTACCGCAGTTACTCCCTTGGGCGCACCGTGGGCCTTGTGGTGAGACGCTCCCCTTTACTGCCCATACTCACAGTAGAGTAGAGTGCACGTGCGGTTTAATGGCCTCCTAATATAGACATTAACAGACTGTTACGAACAGGACAGGACAGATAGGCGCCACAAAGGTGTGTGTGGGTAATCATTAGGTAGTGGTTCTCGCATGTGCAGTGCGGAAATGGGCAGCAATAGGCTAGTGTGGTTTGCACCTTGGCGAGGGATCGCACGCCTACACACTTGCCATTACGTACGGCTGTTGTTCATGCTGCCAGTGCTATTGATATTTTTGTGACTTTTTTATGGCTTTTTTACTTGTTATGTGTGTCCCCTTCAATCTGATTTGCAGTCAATCATCTACAAAAATATTTGCTCAGTCAATCGGACCATTTTTGGTTACCTTTTTTATCTCTCTCCTTGTTGTAATTATAGATTGAGCTTGTCCACAGCCTATATAGCACATAGCACACAGCCACAACAAGTGGATTGACATAGGAAAAGAGTGGCGGTGGTCCTCTGGTACCCTGGACCTATACTGATTGGTAACAATGATTCTTCTATGGGGGCGTGTCAGGGTGGCTGCTAGTGGTGGCCTTATTGGGTTGAGTCCAGTCTCATGGAGACAGTCCCGCTAGGTTGGAGTGCGGTCTGTGAGCACGATTCCCACTAGGTTCAGCTGCCACTACCTATAATCAAATTATCTAACTACAAGCATTGTATTAGCCTTGCTTGGTGCAAGCCCCTTGCAGTTGTTCTTCATCTTGGATGCTGCAACAGGAAGCAATGGGTTACAATAAGATACAATAAGATGTCTCCCAGGTGTTTACGCTCTAGCCGTCTAGTTTCTTCCATTGGTCCAGTTGTTACTGGCCCCAGTTCTCCTAAACTTTTAAAGACTATCCGGTGTAAAAAGCCACAGTCTCGTCTGTCCCTCCTGACGTCTCACCCTACTATTCTGTCTATGTTTTTAAAGGGTGGTAGCAGGGAAGGGAACAAGAACTTGGAGCCGGTTATAGGTATAAATCAAGCAGTTACCAAGATCTTGAATATGTCACGACCGCAGGTCAAACCTATATGCCAGACTAGTGGAATAGGCTACGGTTGCTCCTACAAGCTTGTTTAATGGCCTTGTTGTGTCTGGGGTAGATATTGAAGCAGGGGCCACACTCATGTCAAACACTGCAGACGTTTTGGTTGAGCTTGAGAACTGCCTCAAAGGCCCCATTGCTCCCTTTTGTGGTCAAGATGTGGTCTCTGCTCCTGAAAATCTGTTACACAAGGAAATTCCCTTAGAGTCCCATGGGTGTTCCTGTAGGGTATCGTGTGAAGTGGAGCCTGGTATGCTGGAGGACTATTCACTACCAGACATTGCTTCTCTTTCAGAGAAGAATCGGATAAGGGAGGCTAATTTGAGTCAACCTATTGTTTTGGGTATGGGTTTGGATATGGACTGGGAAACGGATTTGAGCCTACCATCATAATGTTTATCCAGTCATTCATCTTTACAGGCCCTGTACAGTAGTATGACATCTTCGAGAGCTTCACTTCTGGACACTATGAATACTACAATTGATGATTTATCTGTGCCCATTGGGGGACATGTAATTGTGCAGTCGTCCAATCTGGAAGGGGAAAGAGTGGGTAGGGGTATGGTCTCTTCTGATATTTTACAGCATATTGAGAGGGTTCTATCTTCGATTTTGGGTCTTCTGGACATATCAGTTACTAACTCTGACCATGTGTTGGATGTACTATCCCCAATTTTAATTGGGTGCGGCACCTCACCTCCTTTGGCCTTGGCTTAAGAAAGGATGAAATGGGTGACGAGCTAAAATTCCAAGCCTCTCAAACTAATAATGTGGAGAAATGTGAGGTGAAAGAAATAAAAATTCAGGTGAATGACTGGTGGCGCTGGGGTTGTAACTTCTGTGCAATCTAATTGTAAAATGGAGGCTACTCAGGAGAGCGTTAAGGTACCATCTACATCTATTTTCCTTTGTCTGAGGGGTGGCGTCAAGAGGTTCAAAGTTTTAATAAGATTGAGTCCAAGAATCCCTACCCATTTTCTTAATTGCTAATAAAGGGGTTCTTACCCCCGCCTCTCTTGGTGTTCCCCTACCAACAGATGATCGTGCCTATGTTCATTTGTTGGGGGATCCCATAAACAGTGCTTCCTCTGTGAAGGGGGCCACCCTGGGAAGTTCTGGGGTAAAACACCTGAAGAGTAAAATGAGAAGAACTTGGCGTATTGTGAAATGTAAGTCCAAAACACTTCAGTTTCCAAATGTTCTGGAAGAGTCTGGGTCCACCATTCAGCCCTTTATAGTTGAAGAACCAAAGAATGTCCCTTTACCCCAAGGCCTGGAGCCTGATTTTCCTGAAATAACTAGTATGCACCCCGCTAACTGTTTTAGAAGGTCCGAATCTAAATTGCCCATTGGCAGGAAAAGGGCAAGCCCTAGACATAGGGGTAATTGTTCTTAAAAATCAGGATGGCATTAAAGTGGATCATGGGATGTTGGGTGTGGAGCTGTGAATGGGAAAATGCAGAGCACTGGAGAGGATGGGAGTGGGGGCCAAATAGATGGGAATGTTCCTGTGGGGTTAGTATCAGCTGCCCATTGTGAGGAACTGCCTCCATGTGTTGCTCCTAAGCTATTCAGAACTCTTAGTGGTGACGTTCCCCCTTTTTTTCTTCGGTACAGTTGCCTTACTAAAACATAATAATAATTATGTGAGTAGTCTTGATTCCAGTAATGTTTCAGATTCTTTTTCTATTACTTTGAATTTTGCCTCCCTGTTCGATAGTGCACTCGGGCCTCTGAACAGAAGCTTTATTTTGCAGCTGTTATTGGAAATTGAGGCATTATGCCTGATAACAAGTAGAGATATTGACTGTGTGTATTTGGATTCCCTTCCTCCTCTGCCAAGCTCTAGGGTTACATTTAGCTCTGGGATAGTTGTAATGGTGATCTTGGGAAATGTTGATCACTTTCGATTATTGATGATTGGTATTGACTTTTTCCTGTTAAAAATGATTGTTGCCCTTAAGTCAAAAAGTCCAAGTTTTGGACTTTCAGGAGGTCACTCAGGAGCTAGATTGTGGAAGGGGGGCTGTAAAGTTGAAGGATATTACAATCTCCATCGGCAGGGACACAGGGTAAAGAGAGATAAATAATGTAATAATAAATATTGTGGAACTCGTCTCCTAGGGAGGCTGGAGTGGGAGAAGAGCTAGCACCATAGGGCTGGGTAGAGGGTGTTTTGAATGGTGTTAAAAGCAATACAAAACTCCCTAGGCTGCAGAGGTAGGCCTTCGGGCAAAATTATTTCATGGAACACGGAGGGCCTGGAACAGACTAATTCTACATTAAGTTTTATAACGCGTCTCGATCCGTTGATTGTTTGCCTGCAGGAAACCTGGAGATGTGACGATATTAAGTATGAGCTTTATTCCTGTGCAGCAAAACCCTCAGTAAAAGGTCATGCCACTTGAGGTATTGCTATTTTATTGAGAAGTGACACAACTTGGAATCCAAAGGTAGTTATCCATCCCTGAACATTAAGGGGGTCATTATGAACACAGCGGTAAACACCGCAGTGTTCATGCTGGCGTTCTTTCTATAGACCACCAGCCCCCTTGAGACCCCGCAGGCTGCATTACGAACATTCTACTGGGCTGGGACATTGCCGACGGCTGCACATGGAGCTGTTGTCAATGCATCAGTGCGGCGGATGCAGCAGCACCCGTTGCGCAGATCACTGCCCGTAAATCGGGCAGTGACCTGTGTGACGGGGCACTGCATGGGGACCCCTGCACTGCCGATGCCAAGTGCATGGGCAGTGCAGGAGCCCCCAGAGGGGCCCGTAGCACCCCTTCCACCAGCCTTTCCCTGGCGGGTTAACCCCGCAGGGAAAGGCTGGGGGAAACAGGGTACATTATGCGCTGCCCTGTCGGATAATGTAATCAGCCATCGTCAGGCTGCCTGTTGGCGGTAGCCTGGCGGTGGCGGAGGGCCGCCACAGGCGGCCCTCCCTTTGTTTATTATATGGTGGTTCAGACTGCCATGCCAGTGGCGGTCTTTTCCGCCTCCGCCGGCATGGCGGTTTGAACCGCCGATTTTTCCGATGTCCCTGGAGCCCTTTTCGGATACACTGCCCTGGAGGTCCCGGTCAGCTTTCTACGTTCGGACTTAGTCACTTTTTTGGAGATTTTCTTCAGCGGGACGAAAATGCAAGTCAGGCTGGGTCACGGTTAAGGCAAGCTGGGCGAGAGTTGCCACGGGGGTCAGTCCCTTTTTTGAAGGTTTTTCCAAAAAGTTCTCCAATCTTCTCCAAACTTCTGGATCTTCTTCCAGAAAGTCTTTTGAGGTTCTTTTGGAGTCCACAGCTCACCCCAATCTTCCAGAAGCTCTGAGTTGCGCCTTGAGGGTGCGGACTACAACTCCCAGAATTCACCTGGCTCAAACTCCAAAATGGCAACTGAACAGTGGTCAGCTGACCAGTTTCTTCAGGATCTGAGGCTGGGGACTCTGGTTAGAAATTTTCACCTGTAGCAAACAGGGAGTCCATCCTTGAACCAGTTGAAGCCTCTGGGTTGCTCCTTGAGGGTGCGGACTACAACTCCCAGAATTCACCAGGCTCAAACTCCAAAATGGCAACTGAACAGTGGTCAGCTGGTCAGTTTCTTCAGGATCTGAGGCTGGGGACTCTGGTTAGAATTTTTCACCTGTAGCAAACAGGGAGTCCTTCCTTGAACCAGCTGAAGCCAGGCAAAGCCCTTCTTGTGGTGAAACCCAAGTGTGCAGCTGGTGCAGTCCTTCAGAGTGGAGTGTCCAGGTGCAGGTCAGGGGTCCAGCTGGACAGTATTTCTTCTCTTGATGTTCTTCCTTGTATGGATCTAGTAGGGATCTGAGGTATGGGTCAATGTTCCCTCTAATTTTTTTCCACTGTGTGCGGCAGTGTGCGGTCTCTGTGCGCTGCAGGAAAGGATACGTGCGCCAAGAAATTGACCATTCACGCATTTGGCATTAGCCTCTCCATACCACTAAAGCAAAAAAGGGATATCATTGCTCCATGCAATAGGGCATCAAGGCAGTTTTGTGACCTGGTTGCACACCCCAAGGACATGACCTGTTAGGTGCCACCTACACCCCAGTTAGAGAAAACAGAGGAACATTGCCCGCGGCCTTTAAATACTGTTTTCATTGACTTCAATCCAGATTCAAATATGAGCATTTTCTGCAATAGGAGAGCATGACTATTGCTCTAAAAGGCTTATTTGAGCTGAGAAAGTGATAATGCATATAAACAACTATGAAGTATGACAATGATGGAAAAGTTGATAACAGCACATTTCCTACTGTTCTGAAGCATTTCCTAGCTCATTAACCATTAATTTTCAACATAAATATCACTTGCTCGCTTGTATGCTAAAGTACGCCAAATGATGTTTAAAACACTCCCCGCGGCCTTTAACCCCTTCGCTGCCAGGCCTTTTCCCCCTCCTGTGCCAGGCCTTTTTTTGCCTATTTGGGGCAGTTCGCGCTTAGGCCCTCATAACTTTTTGTCCACATAAGCTAACCAAGCCAAATTTGCGTCCTTTTTTTCCAACATCCTAGGGATTCTAGAGGTACCCAGACTTTGTGGGTTCCCCTGAAGGAGGCCAAGAAATTGGCCAAAATACAGTGAAAATTTCGTTTTTTTCAAAAAAATTGGAAAAAGTGGCTGCAGAAGAAGGCTTGTGGTTTTTCCCCTGAAAATGGCATCAACAAAGGGTTTGCGGTGCTAAACTCAGCAGCTTCCCAGCTTTCAGGAACAGGCAGACTTGAATCAGAAAACCCAATTTTTCAACACAATTTTGGCATTTTACTGGGGCATACCCCATTTGTGCAATTTTTTTTGCTTTCAGCCTCCTTCCAGTCAGTGACAGGAATGGTCATGAAACCAATGCTGGATCCCAGAAGCCTAAACATTTCTGAAAAGTAGACAAAATTCTGAATTCAGCAAGGGGTCATTTGTGTAGATCCTACAAGGGTTTCCTACAGAAAATAACAGCTGAAAAAGAAAAATATTGAAATTGAGGTGAAAAAACCATCAATTTTTCTCTACGTTTTACTCTGTAACTTTTCCCTGCAATGTCAGATTATCAAAAGCAATATACCGTTACGTCTGCTGGACTCCTCTGGTTGCGGGGATATATAGGGTTTGTAGGTTCATCAAGAACCCGAGGAACCCAGAGCCAATAAATGAGCTGCACCCTGCAGTGCGTTTTCATTCTATACCGGGTATAAAGCAATTCATTTGCTGAAATATAAGGAGTAAAAAATTGCTATCAAGAAAACCTTTGCATTTCCAGAAAGGGCACAAGATAAGGTGTTGAGGAGCAGTGGTTATTTGCACATCTCTGAATTCCGGGGTGACCATAGTAGCACGTGAATTACAGGGAATTTCTCAAATAGATGTCTTTTTTACACACACTCCTATATTTGGAAGGAAAAAATGTAGAGAAAGACAAGGGGCAATAGTACTTGTTTTGCTAATCTATGTTCCCCCAAGTCTCCCGATAAAAATGTTACCTCACTTGTGTGGGTAGGCCTAGCACCCGCGACAGGATATGCCCCATAACACAACGTGGACACATCACAGAAAACAGAGCTGTTTTTAGCAAAGTGACTACCTGTAGATTTTGGCCTCTAGCTCAGCCGCCACCTAGGGAAACCTACCAAACCTGTGCATTTCTGAAAACTAGAGACCTAGGGGAATCCAAGGAGGGGTGACTTGTGTGTCTCGGACCAGGTTCTGTTACCCAGAATCCTTTGCAAACCTCAAAATTTGGCTAAAAAAACACATGTTCCTCACATTTCTGTGGCAGAAAGTTCTGGAATCTGAGAGGAGCCACAAATTTCCTTCCACCCAGCGTTCCCCCACGTCTCCCGATAAAAATGATACCTCACTTGTGTGGGTAGGCCTAGCGCCCGCGACAGGATATGCCCCAAAACACAACGTGGACATATCACAGAAAACAGAGCTGTTTTTAGCAAAGTGACTACCTGGAGATTTTGGCCTCTAGCTCAGCCGCCACCTAGGGAAACCTACCAAACCTGTGCATTTCTGAAAACTAGAGACGTAGGGGAATCCAAGGAGGGGTGACTTGTGTGGCTCGGACCAGGTTCTGTTACCCAGAATCCTTTGCAAACCTCAAAATTTGGCTAAAAAAACACATGTTCCTCACATTTCTGTGGCAGAAAGTTCTGGAATCTGAGAGGAGCCACAAATTTCCTTCCACCCAGCGTTCCCCCACGTCTCCCGATAAAAATGATACCTCACTTGTGTGGGTAGGCCTAGCGCCCGCGACAGGATATGCCCCAAAACACAACGTGGACATATCACAGAAAACAGAGCTGTTTTTAGCAAAGTGACTACCTGGAGATTTTGGCCTCTAGCTCAGCCGCCACCTAGGGAAACCTACCAAACCTGTGCATTTCTGAAAACTAGAGACCTAGGGGAATCCAAGGAGGGGTGACTTGCGGGGCTCGGACCAGGTTCTGTTACCCAGAATCCTTTGCAAACCTCAAAATTTGGCTAAAAAAACACATGTTCCTCACATTTCTGTGGCAGAAAGTTCTGGAATCTGAGAGGAGCCACAAATTTCCTTCCACCCAGCGTTCCCCCACGTCTCCCGATAAAAATGATACCTCACTTGTGTGGGTAGGCCTAGCGCCCGCGACAGGATATGCCCCAAAACACAACGTGGACATATCACAGAAAACAGAGCTGTTTTTAGCAAAGTGACTACCTGTAGATTTTGGCCTCTAGCTCAGCCGCCACCTAGGGAAACCTACCAAACCTGTGCATTTCTGAAAACTAGAGACCTAGGGGAATCCAAGGAGGGGTGACTTGCGGGGCTCGGACCAGGTTCTGTTACCCAGAATCCTTTTCAAATCTCAAAATTTGGCTAAAAAAACACATGTTCCTCACATTTCTGTGGCAGAAAGTTCTGGAATCTGAGAGGAGCCACAAATTTCCTTCCACCCAGCGTTCCCCCACGTCTCCCGATAAAAATGATACCTCACTTGTGTGGGTAGGCCTAGCGCCCGCGACAGGATATGCCCCAAAACACAACGTGGACATATCACAGAAAACAGAGCTGTTTTTAGCAAAGTGACTACCTGTAGATTTTGGCCTCTAGCTCAGCCGCCACCTAGGGAAACCTACCAAACCTATGCATTTCTGAAAACTAGAGGCCTAGGGGAATCCAAGGAGGGGTGACTTGCGGGGCTCGGACCAGGTTCTGTTACCCAGAATCCTTTGCAAACCTCAAAAGTTGGCTAAAAAAACACATGTTCCTCACATTTCTGTGGCAGAAAGTTCTGGAATCTGAGAGGAGCCACAAATTTCCTTCCACCCAGCGTTCCCCCACGTCTCCCGATAAAAATGATACCTCACTTGTGTGGGTAGGCCTAGCGCCCGCGACAGGATATGCCCCAAAACACAACGTGGACACATCACAGAAAACAGAGCTGTTTTTAGCAAAGTGACTACCTGGAGATTTTGGCCTCTAGCTCAGCCGCCACCTAGGGAAACCTACCAAACCTGTACATTTCTGAAAACTAGAGACCTAGGGGAATCCAAGGAGGGGTGACTTGTGTGGCTCGGACCAGGTTCTTTTACCCAGAATCCTTTGCAAACCTCAACATTTGGCTAAAAAAACACATGTCCCTCACATTTCTGTGGCAGAAAGTTCTGGAATCTGAGAGGAGCTACAAATTTCCTTCCACCCAGCGTTCCCCCAAGTCTCCCGATAAAAATGATACCTCACTTGCGTGGGTAGGCCTAGCGCCGGCGACAGGAAACACCCCAAAGCGCAACGGGGACACATCCTAAATTTTGGAAAAAAACAGAGGTGTTTTTTGCGAAGTGCCTACCTGTAGATTTTGGCCTCTAGCTCACCTGGCACCTAGGGAAACCTACCAAACCTGTGCATTTCTGAAAACTAGAGACCTAGGGGAATCCAAGGAGGGGTTACTTGCGGGGCTCGGACCAGGTTCTGTTACCCAGAATCCTTTGCAAACCTCACAATTTGGCTAAAAATACACATGTTACTCACATTTCTGTGGCAGAAAGTTCTGGAATCTGAGAGGAGCCACAAATTTCCTTCTACCCAGCGTTCCCCCAAGTCTCCCGATAAAAATGATACCTCACTTGCGTGGGTAGGCCTAGCGCCGGCGACAGGAAACACCCCAAAGCGCAACGTGGACACATCCTAAATTTTGGAAAAAAACAGAGGTGTTTTTTGCGAAGTGCCTACCTGTAGATTTTGGCCTCTAGCTCAGCCGGCACCTAGGGAAACCTACCAAACCTGTGCATTTCTGAAAACTAGAGACCTAGGGGAATCCAAGGAGGGGTGACTTGCGGGGCTCGGACCAGGTTCTGTTACCCAGAATCCTTTGCAAACCTCAAAATTTGGCTAAAAAAAACACATGTCCCTCACATTTCTGTGGCAGAAAGTTCTGGAATCTGAGAGGAGCTACAAATTTCCTTCCACCCAGCGTTCCCCCAAGTCTCCCGATAAAAATGATACCTCACTTGCGTGGGTAGGCCTAGCGCCGGCGACAGGAAACACCCCAAAGCGCAACGTGGACACATCCTAAATTTTGGAAAAAAACAGAGGTGTTTTTTGCGAAGTGCCTACCTGTAGATTTTGGCCTCTAGCTCAGCCGGCACCTAGGGAAACCTACCAAACCTGTGCATTTCTGAAAACTAGAGACCTAGGGGAATCCAAGGAGGGGTGACTTGCGGGGCTCGGACCAGGTTCTGTTACCCAGAATCCTTTGCAAACCTCAAAATTTGGCTAAAAATACACATGTTACTCACATTTCTGTGGCAGAAAGTTCTGGAATCTGAGAGGAGCCACAAATTTCCTTCTACCCACCGTTCCCCCAAGTCTCCCGATAAAAATGATACCTCACTTGTGTGGGTAGGACTAGCGCCCACGAAAGGAAAGGGCCCAAAACACAACGTGGACACATCACATTTTTTTATAAAAAGCAGTGCCTACCTGTGGATTTTGGCCTGTAGCTCAGCCGACACCTGAGGAAACCTAGCAAACCAGTGCATTTTTGAAAACTAGAAACCCAGGGGAATCCAAGATGGGGTGACTTGCGGGGCTCTGACCAGGTTATGTTACCCAGAATCCTTTGCAAACATCAAAATTTGGCCCAAAAAACACTTTTTCCTCTCATTTCGGTGACAGAAGGTTCTGGAATCTGAGAGGAGCCACAAATTTCCTTCCACCCAGCGTTCCCCTAAGTCTCTCGATAAAAATGGTACATCACTTCTGTGGGTAGGCCTAGCGCCCACAAAAGGAAATGGCCCAAAACACAACGTGGACACAACATATTTTTTCACAGAAAACAGAGGTGTTTTTTGCAAGGTGCCTACCTGTGGTGTTTGGCCTGTAGCTCAGCCGGCCCCAGAGGGGGGGGCAGAAATGCCCTAAAATAAATTTGCCCCCCCAACCCCCACCCTCCCCCGCCGGGAGCGACCCTTGCCTACGGGGTCGCTCCCCCTGCGTGACATTGGCACCAAAAAACAAATCCCCGGTGCCTAGTGGTTTCTGCACCCTTGGGGGCAGGTTGACCTAAACTCAGCCAATCTGCCCCCAAGGGGGGCAGAAATGGCCTAAATACAATTTGTCCCCCAGGGGAGCGACTTTTGCCTGATGGGTCGCTCCCCATCTCTAAAAAAAAAAAACAAAGAAAAAAAAAAAAAATTGCCCTGGTGCCTAGAGTGTTCTGCCCCCCCCCCCCCCGGGGGCAGTTCGGCCTAATAATAGGCCGATCTGTCCCCCGGGGGGGCAGAAATGGCCTAAAATAAATTTGCCCCCCCAACCCCCACCCCCCCCCCGGGAGCGACCCTTGCCTACGGGGTCGCTCCCCCTGCGTGACATTGACGCCAAAAAACAAATCCCCGGTGCCTAGTGGTTTCTGCCCCCTTGGGGGCAGATTGACCTAAAATTGGCCAATCTGCCCCCAGGGGGGCAGAAATGGTCTAAATACAATTTGCCCCCCCAGGGGAGCGACCCTTGCCTGATGGGTCGCTCCCCATCTCTAAAAAAAGAAACAACAAAAAAAAAAAAACACAAAAAAAAAATTGCCCTGGTGCCTAGAGTGTTCTGCCCTCCCCGCCCCGGGGGCAGTTCGGCCTAATAATAGGCCGATCTGTCCCACGGGGGGGCAGAAATGGCCTAAAATAAATTTGCCCCCCCAACCCCCACCCCCCCCCCCGGGAGCGACCCTTGCCTACGGGGTCGCTCCCCCTGCGTGACATTGGCGCCAAAAAACAAATCCCCGGTGCCTAGTGGTTTCTGCCCCCTTGGGGGCAGATTGACCTAAAATTGGCCAATCTGCCCCCAGGGGGGCAGAAATGGTCTAAATACAATTTGCCCCCCCAGGGGAGCGACCCTTGCCTGATGGGTCGCTCCCCATCTCTAAAAAAAGAAACAACAACAAAAAAAAAAACACAAAAAAAAATTGCCCTGGTGCCTAGAGTGTTCTGCCCCCCCCCGGGGGCAGTTCGGCCTAATAATAGGCCGATCTGTCCCCCGGGGGGGGCAGAAATGGCCTAAAATAAATTTGCCCCCCCAACCCCCACCCCCCCCCCCCGGGAGCGACCCTTGCCTACGGGGTCGCTCCCCCTGCGTGACATTGGCGCCAAAAAACAAATCCCCGGTGCCTAGTGGTTTCTGCCCCCTTGGGGGCAGATTGACCTAAAATTGGCCAATCTGCCCCTAGGGGGGCAGAAATGGTCTAAATACAATTTGCCCCCCCAGGGGAGCGACCCTTGCCTGATGGGTCGCTCCCCATCTCTAAAAAAAGAAACAACAACAAAAAAAAAAACACAAAAAAAAAATTGCCCTGGTGCCTAGAGTGTTCTGCCCCCCCCCCGGGGGCAGTTCGGCCTAATAATAGGCCGATCTGTCCCCCGGGGGGGCAGAAATGGCCTAAAATAAATTTGCCCCCCCAACCCCCATCCCCCCCCCGGGAGCGACCCATGCCTACGGGGTCGCTCCCCCGGCGTGACATTGGCGCCAAAAAACAAATCCCCGGTGCCTAGTGGTTTCTGCCCCCTTGGGGGCAGATTGACCTAAAATTGGCCAATCTGCCCCCAGGGGGGCAGAAATGGTCTAAATACAATTTGCCACCCCAGGGGAGCGACCCTTGCCTGATGGGTCGCTCCCCATCTCTAAAAAAAGAAACAACAAAAAAAAAAACACACAGAAAAAAAATTGCCCTGGCGCCTAGAGTGTTCTGCCCCCCCCCCCCGGGGGGCAGTTCGGCCTAATAATAGGCCGATCTGTCCCCCGGGGGGGCAGAAATGGCCTAAAATAAATTTGCCCCCCCAACCCCCCCCCCCCCCCGGGAGCGACCCTTGCCTACGGGGTCGCTCCCCCTGCGTGACATTGGTGCCAAAAAACAAATCCCCGGTGCCTAGTGGTTTCTGCCCCCTTGGGGGCAGATTGACCTAAAATTGGCCAATCTGCCCCCAGGGGGGCAGAAATGGTCTAAATACAATTTGCCCCCCCAGGGGAGCGACCCTTGCCTGATGGGTCGCTCCCCATCTCTAAAAAAAGAAACAACAAAAAAAAAAACACAAAAAAAAAATTGCCCTGGCGCCTAGAGTGTTCTGCCCCCCCCCCGGGGGCAGTTCGGCCTAATAATAGGCCGATCTGTCCCCCGGGGGGGCAGAAATGGCCTAAAATAAATTTGCCCCCCAACCCCCCCCCCCCCGGGAGCGACCCTTGCCTACGGGGTCGCTCCCCCTGCGTGACATTGGTGCCAAAAAACAAATCCCCGGTGCCTAGTGATTTCTGCCCCCTTGGGGGCAGATTGACCTAAAATTGGCCAATCTGCCCCCAGGGGGGCAGAAATGGTCTAAATACAATTTGCCCCCCCCAGGGGAGCGACCCTTGCCTGATGGGTCGCTCCCCATCTCTAAAAAAAGAAACAACAAAAAAAAAAACACAAAAAAAAATTGCCCTGGCGCCTACAGTGTTCTGCCCCCCCCCGGGGGCAGTTCGGCCTAATAATAGGCCGATCTGTCCCCCGGGGGGGCAGAAATGGCCTAAAATAAATTTGCCCCCCCAACCCCCACCCCCCCCCCGGGAGCGACCCTTGCCTACGGGGTCGCTCCCCCTGCGTGACATTGGCGCCAAAAAACAAATCCCCGGTGCCTAGTGGTTTCTGCCCCCTTGGGGGCAGATTGACCTAAAATTGGCCAATCTGCCCCCAGGGGGGCAGAAATGGTCTAAATACAATTTGCCCCCCCAGGGGAGCGACCCTTGCCTGATTGGTCGCTCCCCATCTCTAAAAAAAAAAAAAAGAAAAAACAAAAAAAAAAATTGCCCTGGCGCCTAGAGGTTTCTTCCCCCCCTGGGGGCAGATCGGCCTATTATTAAAGGCCTTCCCAAAAAATTGCCCCCCCTGGGAGCGACCCTTGCCAAAGGGGTCGCTTTGTTGCGTGACATTCGCACGCAAAAACAAACTCCCTGGTGTCTAATGGTTTCTGCCCCCCTTGGGGGCAGATTGGCCTTATCAAAATAGGCAGAAATGGCCTAAATATATATTGCCCCGTAGGGGAGCGACCCTTGCCTAAGGGATCGCTCCCCACCTAAAAAAAAAGAATTCATCACAAAAAAAAAAAAAAAAAAAGGTCCCTGGTGCCTAGAGGTTTCTGCCCCCAGGGGGGGCAGAAAAGGCCTTCCTAAAAAAATGCCCCCCTGGGAGCGACCCTTGCCCAAGGGGTCGCTCCCTTTTGCCAATTTCAAGAAAAAAAAAATAATCCCTGGTGTCTAGTGGGGTTTCAAAAGCCGGATTGCAAGCAATCCGGCTTTTGAAACCTGTGAGAGACTTCAAAGGGAAGGAAATACATTTCCTTCCCTTTGAAGCCTCTCGGGGCCTCCCCCATGGGATTGAAAAAGAAATGCAAAAGCATTTCTTTTTCAATCGCGCTGGAAGCTCTGCTTCCAGCGCGATGGGGGAGACCCTGTGACTAATCAGCGCGCGCTCGCGCGCTGACGTCACAGGGGGGGTTGGGGGGTTCGGGGGTGGGAGGGGAAGGGCTTCCCCTTCCATCCCTGACTTGGGGGTGTGGGGGGGAACCCCTCAGAGGGAGCGAGAGCGCTCCCTCTGGGCTCTGTGCACAGGACGTAATGGTTACGTCCTGGGCACAGCAGCACTACAGAGCTGAAGTTGGCAACTTTTTAGGTAGAGTTTAAAACTCTTTACTTGAACTAGTTATATTAAATCCAACAATTGTAAGTTGTGGGATTTATTATAACAATTAATGTGATACCAAACTCGAGTTATCTGACACTTAAGGGGACGTTGTTAATTTAAATAAAGTCTCCCCCTTTTAGCCTATGGAGGCCATTCACTACAGTGAGGGAAAAACAAATTTGGCTGTTTTACCACACCAAGGCTTATAAAACAATTTTTATAAGGTCCCTGCTTATAATTACATGGCACCGAACCGTAGGGGCACATAGAGCACCCCTCAGGGGTGACTTATATGCAAAATAAGGTAGTTTATGACTTTGCAAGTACTTTTAATTCCAAAGTTGATTGTCCACTTAACTTTAATTTAAAAGCAGCCAGCAAGGCAGGCCAGCCTTTAAAATGACCCAGGGCACCTCATCAGTGCACTTGAAGGTGCACTACCTATGCTGTGGTCCCTAAACCTACATACCCTACCATATACTAGGGACTTATAGGTAGGTTGACATAGCCAATTATAATTAGTCTAATTTGCATACTTATTTTATACAGAGCACAGGCCCTGGGGCTGGTAAGCAGTACCCAGGGCACCATCAGAGTCAGGAAAATACCAGCAAAAAGTGAAAAATGGGGTCAAAAAGTGAGGGGGTCTCTGCAATCAGCCCAAGCCCACCTCACGGCCCACAATCCCAGGAGGCTCAGCCCAACCCTGTGAGAGTCTTCCTGGTTTGTCAGGCAAGGAAGACAGTGAAGAAAACTGTCTGTCCTTTGCAGGGCCTATTCTACCTTACATCTTCCTGTCACGGTCAGTCCATCTAGGTAGTGAACCCATCCCAACAGTGTAAGGACCCATCTTAAACTGAAACTTCCCTCTAGGGGGTTTTTCCTCCTCTATCTGTGCCAACTTGGGTAGTGAGCCCACCTCCCCTATCCCTAACTTTGCTAGGGTGACACCTATCTTACCCAAAGAGGTCACCCAACACTTGTGCAACCCCACCATGATCAACAGGGTCAGGGGCCCTACTTTGCTTTTGGCCCTGATGTCTGCCTCCCAGGCCAAATGTAGTGCTGCCATGAAGGCCAGCACCCAGCAGAGGCTACTGACAGCTGCCAGCTGCCAGCACCCAGAACCATACCCTAAACTCTCCATTGACAGGTGGGCAAGCTGCTTTAGGGGCAACTGTGGGGTCCTGGAACACCTCTTGCTGTCTAGAGTGGGGGGCTACCACCTCCAGTGGCAGACACCCTCCTTCCTCTCTCCCGTCAGTGAAGGTGCACCGCCCTGCATCTGGACAGCAGGCTGACTACTTAGGATTTCCTTTGGGGCAGGTGAGGCCTCACCAGTGCCAACTCTGGGTTCCCCCCTACTGGGGCAAAAGGCCTTTGGCTCCCTGGAACTCTTGTTAAAAGTAGCCTACTTTCTTCTTGCCGTTTCTTGGGGACCCCTGTCTCCTAACTGTAGGAACTAATTCCCCAGGACTTTGGTTCTGGGGCCAGACTCACCTCTGGGAGGTCATTGCCAGGATACAATCCAGGTTGGGAGATCAGCACTGACTACCACCCTAAACCAGTCAAGGATACCCTTCCTCTCTAGGGGCACTATGGCTACAGGTTTGGAGGTGACCTCCCCTGTGACTATCCTGATTTTCCTGGTCTCCCCTGGGACATACATGCCTGGGGTCACCAGCCGGTCACTCACTAAAGTGTGACTGGCACAGGTGTCTCTCAGGACAGTGGTAGGGATCCCATTCACCTGAATGGGGTGAAAGTGCCTACTCCTACCCCCAAGGATCACCAGCTTACCATCTAGTCCTCTCTCCCAGCCCAGTGCTATTAGGACCTCATCATCTGAGGAGTCCTCCTCCATGGCTACACTGGACAGCCCAGTGCTAACCACCTTCCTTGGACAGGGTGCATCTTCTATGAAGTGACCTGTCTGCTGACAGTCAAAGCAAGCCTTACTGTCCAAGAGCTTTTTCAACCATGGGTATCCCTGTCTCTGCTTGTCAGAGTGGGAGTGGGATTTACTCTCCTCCTTCTTAGGGTTCTGGGGTACAGAGGGAGTCTCTGTGGTGGGCTTACCACCTCCCTCCTTAGGTTTTTGGGGACCTGACCCCCCCCCTTCTTGGAATCTCCCCCATGGGGCTTGACAACCACCCTGGTTCTCAACCACTCATCAGCTGCCTCCCCCAGCTCTCTGGGGTTGATCAGCTTAGAGTCCACTAGATACTGGTGTAACCTCTCTTGAACACACTGTCCTCACAGTTTTGTCATGAAAATTGCTTTGCGTCAGACACATACTGGTCACCCAAGAAGTTGATGCCTACTGAAATCACTACAGGATGTTCCATTTATACAGTTCAAGGTGTCCCTGATCACTATCTAGAATTTCAGGATGTATTCCAGAAGCCTCCCAGACCTGTGTTACCCCCAAATTGAGATTACGACTGTGCAATTCCCTTGGAACCTAGGGCGATCGTTCCCTTTTCACTCATCAAGGATATTCTAGAGGCAGTCAGAGGGGCTCAACGATTTACCAAACTAGATCTTCGCGGAGATTGCCACCTTTTGCGCATCAAAGAAGGAGACGAGTGGATGACTGCCTTCCGAACCCCATTTGTTCATTAGGAGTACAGAGTTATGCCTTTTGGTCTCACTAATGCCCCCTCCATTTTCCAAAGATTTATGGATTCTGTGTTTTTGGATCTCTTAAATCTACTTAGACGATATCCTTATTTATTCTAGACGTCATCAACTTCATTCTACTCACGTGAAACAGGTCCTCCTAAGACTCAGGGTACATCAACTGTCCTGTAAACCAGAGAAATGTGAGTTTGATAGACCGAAGTCAAATATTTAGGTTATCACCTTAGTCCCACTGGAATAGCTATGGACCCGGAAAAGGTACAAGCCATCCTAGACTGGCCTTCCCCTTCCTCTATTAAGGAAACACAATGTTTTCTAGGACTGGCTAACTTTTAGTGACAGTTTATTTTTGATTTTGCAGAACAAACCAGCCACATAACTCAAACATTAAAGAAGGAGAATTTAAGTAAAGGCTTTATCTGGACAAGGGCGGCTGAACAGCTTTTCAAAGTCTAAAAGAAGCCTTCACTCAAGCACCGATATTGAGACACCCAGATACCAACAAACAATTTATTGTTGTTACTGATGGTTCTGAAAGAGCCATCGGAGCTGCCTTACTCCAACAACAAGAAGATGACGGTCTAGAACATCCTGTGTTCTATTTGTCCCACGTACTCTCTGTGTCAGAACTACATTACTCTGTATTAGAAAGGGAGTTATTAGCCCTGAAAACAGCCTGTCTAGAGTGGAGACAGTTCCATATGGGTTCCAAAGAGCCCTTTGAGGTGAGAACAGACCATCGTAACCTACAATGGTTACGTAATTTTCAATGTCAGAACAGTCGTCAGGCTCGATGGGCCTTTTTCTTCAGTCAGTATGACTTTTATGTCACCTACATTCCTGGATCCCAAAACATACTGGCAGATGCTCTGTCTCACCGTTATCCAGATTGTACTCCCACTCCATCACAATATCTACTTGAGCCCAGTAAAATTATTGGTGTAGCTCAATCTTTCCTGGATGGGGTACAACTGGAATATTCCAATCTTTCTGATCAAGAGTTAGAGAACTTAAACCCCCTAATACGTAAACAGAAGGGGTATTATTATTATTATAAGAACCTGTTGTTCCTCCCAACTAGCGGAGCAAGAGAAAAGGCGCTACAAATGTGCCATGATTCTCCGGTTGCTGGTCATAGTGGCTTCAAGGCCACACAGGAATTACTCTCCCGCTCCTTCTGGTGGCCTACCTGGAAATTGGATGTCGAAAGATATGTTCAGGCCTGTCCCATATGTGCCCGAGTAAAAATACCCGGTACCAGACCTGCAGGATTACTACAACCATTACTTGTTCCACCTGCTCCCTGGCACACCATTTCTACTGATTTCATGTGTTCACTACCTCCATCAGCAGGAAACCGGGTCATCATGGTCACAATAGATTCCTTTACTAAGATGGCTCACTTCACTGCCCTGAAAAAATTACCTACCTCTCAAGAACTAAGTCAGATATTTATCCATCATATTTTTCGTCTCCATGGACTCCAACACAGCATTGTATCCGACAGGGGACCTCAATACATCTCCCGGTTTTGGAAACATTTCTGTAGAATACTAAATATCAATATAGCACTATCATCTGGTTTACATCGCCAAACCAATGGACAGACCGAACGTCTCAACCAAGGACTAGAGCAGTACCTTCGCTGCTTTTGTAATTCCACTCAGGGTAACTGGAACACTTACCTTCCTATTGCAGAATTCTCTTACAACAACACTGTCCATAGTGCCTCCAAGGTCACCTCCTTTTCCTGTTCTTATGGCTATCATTCTACCTCTTTTCCTACTACTCATCAGTCTACCTCTTCTCTTCCTGCTGCAATTTCATTTTCCAGACGACTTCTACAGATTCATAGATTCAATCTAACTTGTTGAACACTAAGAGATACCTGAAGAGAATAGCAGATAAGAAGCGTAGGGCTGCTCCAGTACATCACCTCCAGGATAAAGCCTGGCTTTCTTCCAAATTTCTGCCTTTGCGACTTTCTCAGAACAAGTTTACACCTCGTTTCTACAGTCCCTTCCGTATTCTTCAGCTGATTAATCCTGTCACTGTCTGTCTTCACTTGCCTCGTACCTGGAAGATTTATCCGGTCTTTCATGTTTCCCAGCTTAAACCTTATGTGCCTGATCCTTACTCTCTGCAGTTCCCTTGTTCTCCTCCTTTGTTAGTGAATGATGTACCAGAATATGAGGTACAGGAGATTTGTGACTCCCGTATCTTTCACAACCATCTTCAGTATCTGATTCATTGTAAGGGTTACCCTCTCAGTGAATGCTCTTGGGAAGATGCATCTTCTTTTCACACCCCTCTTCTGATTCATCGCTTTCACCCCTTGTTTCCGCACAAACCTGGACCTTCGGGGGGGACCTAGTGTTGCGCCGCGGCGCGAGCCAAACATTCCAGCCTGCTGTGCACTGTACGAGGCCCCAAGTTGGGCATGGGGCCTTGTTCCTACATAGCGCGACGTGCTTACAGGCAGGTTTAACCCCCCCCACTCACCTGTTCTTGTTTTCTTCTGCTTTCTTTTCCTTTTGCATTGTGCCTCCCTTTATGTTTTTACTTTTTCCCATATTACCACTCTCTACCCAGCATGCTTAGTTTCCCTACTCTATCTGGCTCCTAGTCCATTATGTTCTATGTGTTTTTCCCTATCTAAGATGGTGTCCTTGCACTTCCTGTGGGTCGACTTCCTGTTTTTTGGTATATAAGGGCTGTGCTTCTTTCACTCCTTACACTGCAACACTTTCTGTTTGGATGGCATCCCTGTTGTTTCCTGTTCTTTTTGCCCTTGTATTTACCTTTCATTCTTGCTCCTGTTTCAGGAACTTTTCCTTTCTGGAGGTTTTTTCACCTTTTCGGTTTTTTTTCCCTCTGGCACTACTTCTGAAGGACACGGCCTGCCCTTGGCGTTTCCATTGCCTGCAGCACCGTGGCTACCAGAAAGAGTCGCCCCTACCTGGGCCAAGGCCGAACATTCAGGAACAAGATCCTCGCCACTCGTTCTGCAGACTCCAGGTTAAAGCAGTGCGTAAGTCGTGAAATTTGGTGCCTGCAGAAGCAGGGGAGTGACTCCTTCACCCCAAGGGAGTTTCTTTCTTCCTTTTGATGCAGGCTGAAGATGGGATGTCTTCAGAGGATGCACGACCGGGGAAATGTTGCAGTTGCTGGAAGGAGCCGGAGATACAATGTTGCAGGAGGCATCATGCTTCTTTGTTACAGCTTGTAGGTTCCTGAAGAGTCCAGATGCAGTTTCTTCGGTCAGAAGTTGAAGTGAAGGATGCAGAGGATTCCTGCTGGAGTCCTGAAATCTGAATCTGAGGATCTACCCAAAAGAGAGACCCTAAATAGCCCTGAAAGGGGGATTGGTCACCTAACCAAGTAAGCACCTATCAGGGGAGGGCACTGACGTCACCTGCTGGCACTGGCCACTCAGATGCTCCCAGAGTTCCCTGCCAACCTTGAATCCAGGATGGCAAAACCCAGGGACCCTCTGAAGGAGCTCTGACCACCACCCCTGGGGTGGTAATAGACATGGGAGTGGTCACTCCCCTTTCCTTTGTTCAGTTCTGTGCCGGAGCAGGGGCTTGGGGTCCCTGAACCGGTGTAGACTGGTTTATGCAAGGAGGGCACCAAATGTGCACTTCAAAGCATTTCCAGTGGCTTGGGGAGGCCACCCATCCCAAGCCTGTAACACCTATTTCCAAAGGGAGAGGGTGTAACACCCCTCTCCCAAAGGAAATCCTTTGTTCTGCCTTCCTGGGCTCGAGCTTTTCAAGCAACAGGAGGGCAGAAACCTGTCTGGGAGGTGGCAGCAGCTTGGGCTGCCTGGAAACCCTCAGAAGGCTGTAATGGTAATACTCGGGGTCCTCTAAGGAGCCCCCAGAGTGCATGGAATCATACAACAAATGTTTGCAAAAGCCTTGGGGCATGATTCCAACATGTTTGATACCAAACAGGCCTATGTTCGGAGATACCATTATATAGCTGGACATAGGTAGTGAACTATGTCCAGTATATGCATAAAATGGCGCCCCGCACTAACGAAGTCTGGGAAAATGGGCCTGGAGTTCGTGGGGCACCTCTGCTAGTGAAGGGGTGCCCTCACACACATGTGCTTTGCACCCTGCCCTCTGGCTAGAAGGCCTACCACAGGGGTGACTTATAAGTAACCTGGTGTAGTGAAAAATGGCAGTGAAAAGGTGTTTGCACCTTTTCACGCAGGCTGCAATGGCAGTCCTACAGAAGCCTTTGCATGGGCTCCCTATGGGTGGCAAAATATATGCTGCAGCCCTTGGGGATCCCCTGGAACTCCAATGCCCTGGGGACCTAGGTACCATATACTAGGGACTTATAATGGGGCACCAGTGTGCCAATTGTGGATGAAATACAGAGTTTTGGGAGAGACAGCATAATCACTGGGGTCCTGGTTAGCAGCATCCCAGTGAACACAGTCAAGCACACTGACATCAGGCAGAAAAAAGGGGGTAACCATGCCAAGAAAGAGGTTACTTTCCTACACCAGACTAGTGGAATAGGCCATGGGTCATCTATGGCTGCGTCTACAAGCTTGTTTAATGGCCTTGTAGGGTCTGGGGTAGAAATTGAGGCAGGGGCCACACCCATGTTAAACACTGCAGACGTTTTGGTTGAGCTTGAGAACTGCCTCAAAGGCCTCATGGCTCCTTTTGTGGTCAGGCTGCTGGTCAAGATGTGGTCTCTGCTTCTGAAAATCTGTTACACAAGGAAATTCCCTTAAACACCCATGGTTCCTCTGGGGCAATGGGCCCGGATGAGCTCCTGATATGTCTTATTATACAAGAAATCTCTGCATGGGCTCTTTTTTTGTCCTGTGTTTCAATACTGCAATAAGAACTGGGGTCATTCCATCCTCTTGGAAGGGAAGTGTTGCTGTTCCCTTATATAAAAAAAGGTCCTAAAGCCTCTCCTGCCAGTTATAGGCACATTGCCTTATTGGATGCCATTGGGAAACAGTTTGCCAAAAGTATTCTTTACCATCTCCAGGAGTGGGCCTTTGGTAATAACATCATTCCCTCTGAGCAGTTTGGTTTTCGTAAGAACTATGGAACCTTAGATAATACCACAGCTTTCCAGACACTGATTGAAAAATATTTGGTGGGGAAGGGTATGCCCATAAATTCTGCCTTAACTGATTTCTCCACAGTGTTCAATGGGGTCGACAGTGGGACGCTGTGGAAGAAACTGTCTACATTGAAGATTCTGGCTCATCTCATTTGGCTAATTATTGCCCTGCCCCCTTCCACATGGACTCAAGTCCTGATGAGAGGCAATCAGGGGCGGCGCCCCACTCGCTAAGAGCCAGCAGCATAAAAATTAAACAATATTTGAATATCGTTTTATTTTCTACTGCTGGCTCAGCCAGCGGGTGCAGGGAGGGGTGGGGCTGGGCCTTCGAAGATGGGAGGAAGGTGAGGAGAGAGTGTGAGGAGAGAGTGCACTGAGTGTGCATGTGTGTTTGGACCACCTAAGACAGCCATCCACAGCCGGAGTGGAGAAAGTGCACAGGTCCCAGGGTTGTGTCTGAGTGGCAGTCACTGCTGCTCAGACCAATCCTGTTGCTGCTTGCATGCTATGTTTAGCATGTAAGCAGCGCCAGGATTGCTGGGGAGCCTGTTCCTATGTCCCAGCGAATGGTGGGACACCAGAACAGACAAGGGGGACGAGGGAGGCAGCAGGAGAGGACGGCAGCTGCGGCGACAACAAACTGTAAGTAATTTGTTTTTATTTACTTGCTTCTCCCCTTGATATTTGTGGCAGACGCCGCTGGAGGAAATCAGGGTTTGTCTAGTAGAGTAGAGACAAATAATGGTTTGAAGCTGGGGTGCTTACCTCTGCATCCCATGGGTGTAGAGTCAGGAAAGGTCTTCTTTGGTTTTTGGGAAATAACAAGCTGGAAGTGGTGACATTTTATCTATACCTTGGTAGAATTATTTCTAGTAATTGTTTAAATAACAATCATATTAGTCAGTGTAGAAGTAAGGCATTTTCCTAGGCCTCAGCTATTTGTAGTCTGTATAAGTGCTGTGAGCAAAGGCATTTTGCCCATATTCTTGAAGTCTATAAGACTAGAATACCACCTTCATTGTGCTATGCATATGAAGTAATGGAGGAGCAATATATGCCCTTTTTTTAGAAGTCTGAAGGGCCAAATTTGTAATTAGAATGATCTGGCTTCCCCCTTTCGCCCTTGGGCTTGAGTTTGGCTTTCTCTCTACAACTGTGTTATGGCAGCAGTTTTGAGGTGGGGGAGCAATTTATTGAACAGTAACTCAGGTTTTATCCTGGCGGCATTAAGACATGAAATATTCTACAACTTGAAGGAAAAGAGTGCTCTCTTCTCAAATTATTTGAAAGCTTTGGATAGGTTTGATATTGGCCAGAATTAAATGGCGCCTTTTTCCAACTGTCTTTTAAAGAATTTGATTAAAAAATCCATCTATGAAATGAGTCTGAAAAGAAAGTTTTTGCTTTGTGCTCAGCATGCATGGAATGGAATTGTTGCAGAGAGCAGTATTTGTAAAATAAAACGCAACCTTATGTGGTATGGAGCTTTCCTCGTGATGTGCGCAGGACAATATTATTACTAAGGTTGGATTTGCTTCAGCTATGAGTTGTTATTGGAGCTTGGGAGAGTATGCCTAGGGATAAGAGGCTTTGTGATTTTTGTCTGAGTTATGTTCAAGATCTAAATTATGTGCTATTTGTGTGTCCCTTTCTTTATTCATTGTGCCATCAATTGTTAAGACCACTGTTTATTAAGTACAATATAACTTCAGTGGCGGAATCTCGCCATTGCTTATTTGCCCCTAATACTGAAACAGATTGCACAAATATGTAAATTAAAAAAAAAAAAATTAAATATATTTTAAATGTTTTTATGTATTATAAACATTATTTTGCTTAAATTGCTTTGTGGGTTTATATTAGTCTTGTGAGGTTAGCACAGGCTTCTTGTAACTGCTTCTTGGCTCAGTATCTTTATATGTTGTGTATCAAGTTAGATTAGGTAACACATGACAGAAGTATTGTATTAGTAATTCTCCACAAAAACTTTACTGTCTACCTTGGCATTGTATTAAGGATGCATAATTTATTGTACTGTTTAAGTTTTGCACTGTCTATTTGAATCGAAATGTTTTGTATTTACATTTTATTTACTTGCACTCAGGCTTTTACTATAAAGTATAGCACTAGTGAGCATGCCCTCCTTAGCATTTTATAACCAGTCCTGCCAAGTGCCACCCATGTCGCGTTAGGGTAATGCAATTTAGGTAAAGTTCCTGCATTACAGCATGATCAGTAATTTGTTAAGCAAACAAAATAGATCATTATTAGTTCGAGCTCTTGGGCCCAGAGTGGCCCTCAAGGTAACAGCTGTGCCATGGACAAAAGAGTGGCCCCATTCTTGAAGGCCTGAGGCAGGAAGCAGCTGCACAGGAAAAGGGAGATATCAGTGGCTCCCAAAGGGTCTATTGGGTAGATGGACTCCTACACACTTAGGCCAGAGACCCCAAACCTGGTGCAACCAGGAGAGTGGTAGTGCCTCAGCAGTTTAAGGTATTAATCCTCCCTTTAGCACATGACATTCCCCTATCTGGGCCAAACTAAAACATGGAATCGCTTGTCAGCCATTTCTACTGGCCCAACATGTTCGAAAAGGTGAAGGAGTTTGCAGCTCCTGTGTCACCTGCCACGCCAGTGGTAAGGCAGGTGGAGATCAAAAGCCCCCCATAATTCAACTACCTGTGGTGGGGGGTCCATTTGAAAGTATTGGTGTGGACATAGTGGGTCAACTTGAACCACCCACAGCCTCAGGAAACCAGTATATACTGGTAGTAGTGGATCATGCTACCAGATATCCTGAAGCAATTCCCCTTAGGTCTACTACAGCTACAGCAGTAGCCAAAGAACTTTTTGGTATCTTTACCAGGGTAGGGTTTCCTATGGAGGTGGTTTCTGACAGAGGTGCTGTAGGAAAGAGCCCCTTTTGGCATGGTCTCCCACCCACTTTTTGCCTGATATTGATGCTGACTTGACTGAGAGAGTACTGGGATCCTGCTAAACAGGTCCCAGCTCCAGTGATCATTCCTAAAAACTGTACCATTGTTCCTACAATCCGACACACCCCTGACACACAGTTAAGTGCCTTGCAAAAAGGTACCACTGGTACCAAGGGCTCTGTGACCAGGGAAGGTCCCCAAGGGCTGCAGCATGTATTATGCCACCCTGGAGGACCCCTCACCAAGCACATACACACTGCCATTGCAACTTGTGTGTGCTGGTGGTGAGAAAAAGACAAACTCAACATGGTACCCCTCTGAGTGCCATGCCCACAAACCACTGCCTGTGGCATAGGTAAGTCATCCCTCTAGCAGGCCTTACAGCTCTAAGGCAGGGTGCACTATACCACAGGTGAGTATAGTTGCATGAGCAATATGCCCCTACAGTGCCTAGGTCCATTCTTAGACATTGTAAGCGCAGCGTAGCCATACTAAGTATATGGGCAGGGAATTTGTAATTACGAACTCCACAGCTCCATAATGGCTTCACTGGAGTCTGGTAAGTGTGGTATCACACTTCTCAGCACAATAAATCCACACTGATGCCAGTGTTGGATTTATTGAAAAATGCACCCAGAGGGCATCCTAGAGATGCCCCCTGTATTTTAACCAAACTTCTAGTCTAGGTCTTTCCGGTCTGTGCCAGCCTGCCACTGCCAGGCAAGTTTCTTACCAAATGGGGTGAAAGCCTTTGTGCTTTTTGTGACCAGAAACAAAGCCCGCACTGGGTGGAGGTGCTTCACACCTCCCTCCTGCAGGAACTGTAACACCTGGCAGTGAGCCTCAAAGGCTCAGCCCTTTGTTACAGTGTCCTAGGGCACTCCAGCTAGTGGAGGTGCCCGCCCCCTGGAAAAATCCCAACTTTTGGTGGAGAGTCCGGTGAGAAAATTAGGGAAAACAAGGCAGAGTGACCTCTTCAGCTGGGACCGCCTCTAAGGTATCCAGAGCTGAAGTGACCCCCTCCTTGCAAAAACCTCCATCTTGAATTGGAGGACAGGGACCAATAGGGTTAGGTCGGTGTCCTCCTCCCCAAAGGGAGTGCCACCCGGCGGGCCAGAGGATGAAGCCTAGGACAGAGGCTCTTTCCCTGGGGCCCAGCCGGGGCCCCTGAACCCAAACCGGCAGGGGAAGCCTCCCCAGGCCCGAACCCCTCAGGGTACAGCAAGCTGGTGAAAGGGAGTGCCCGCCATAGGGCTCAGTGAAGGCCGGGGGCCCGGTCGGGACTCTCTGAACACAACCACACAGGGGAGGCCTCCCCGGACCCTGCCCCAGGAGCCTTGCCACATGTTGGGCCAGAGGAGGAAGCCCATGATGGGGGTTCCCCCTGGGGCCCTCCGGAGGCCTGGCCCCGCAGGGGCCCTGAACCTGAACCACTAGGAGAAGCCTCCCCAGACCCGGTGGTCTCCAAGGCCTGGGCCTCTCAGGGTACTGCAGGCTGGAGGAGTGAGTGCCCACCCCTGGGCCTGGCGAGAGCCCGGTCAGGGCTTTCTGCTCATGGCTATGCAAGGGAGGCCTCTCCGGACCCTGTCCCAGGCGCCTTGCTATATGGAGGACGAAGCACAGGACGTGGGCTTCCCCCCCCCGAAGCCCACTGAAAACCCTGGCCTGGGGCCAAGGCCCCTGAACCAAAACCGGCAAGGATAATCTCCCCAGGCCCGGTGGACTTCCAGGCCCCTCAGGGTACGGCAGGCTGGAGAAAGCGAGCGTTCTCCCCAGGGCGCGGTGGAGGCTCTCTGAACACAGCCATGCACGGGAGGCCTCTCCAGACCCCCATCCCAGGCGCCTTGCCACAAGGTGGGCCGGAGGACGAAGCCAAGGACGGGGGCTCCCACCCTGGCGCCGAGCACCTAATCTCAAACCTGCAGCAGGAAGTCTCCCAAGACCCGGTGAACTCCCAGAACCGGGCCCATCAGAGCACGGCAGGCTGGAGGAAGGGAGCACCAGCCCGAGGGCCCGGTGAGGGCTCTCTGAACACAGCCATGGAGGGGAATCCTCCCTAGACCCTGTCCTAGGTGCCTTGCCACCCGGCGGGCTGGAGGACGAAGCCCAGGCCAGGGGCTCCCATCCTGGGGCCTGCTGGGGCCCCGGAACCTGCAGGGGAAGCCTCCCCAGGCCCAGGGCCCTCAGGGTATGGCAGGCTGGAGGAAGAGAGCACCTGCTCCAGAGCCATTGGCCTAGTCGGGGCTCTCTGAACACAGCCACGCAGGAGAGGCCTCTCTCGACCCCGTCCCAGGTACCTTGCCACACGGCAGAAGCCCAGGATAAGGGCTCCTACCATGGGGCCCGCTGGAGCCCTGGCCTGGCCCCCTGAACTCGAACCAGCAGGGGAAGCGTCACTGGGTCAGGTGGACTTCCAGGCCCCTCAGAAGATGGCAGACTGGAGGAAGGGAGTGCCCGGCCCAGGGGCCGGAGGGGGCCTTGCGCCCAGTAGGGGCTCACTGAACATGGCCACGCAAGAGAGGCCTCCCCAGACCCAGGTGCCTTGCTGCAAGGTGGGCCGGAGGACAGAGCCCAGGATGGGCGCTTTTTCCCTGGGGTCCACTGGAGCCCTAGTCCAGGGCCCCGCTTGGGCCCCTGACCCCAAACCGGCAGAGGAAGCCTCCCCAGGCCCTGTGGCCTCCCAGGTCCAAGCCCCTCAGGGTACGGCAGACATGAGGAAGGGAATGCCCACCCCAGGGCCCAGTCGGGGCTCTCTATACAAGGTCACACAGGGGAGGCCTCTTCAGACTCTGTCCCAGGCGCCTTGCCACATGGCAGGCTGGGGGACGAAGCCTAGGCCCCAGGCTCCTACCCAGGGACCTGCAGGAGCCGTGGCCCATACGTGGACCCTGAACGGGCAGGGGAAGCCTCCCCGGTCCAGTGGACTCACAGGCCCCTCAGGGTACAGCAGGCAAGAGGAAGGAAGCACGGTTGGGGCCGGGGTTCAGTAAGGGCTCTCTGAAACAGCAAACCTCAAATTTAGCTTTAAAAAACAAACACATTTATGTCTGAGATCACTGGGCCAGCACAGATTTCCTAATGCTCAGCATTCCCCTTGGTCTCCTGAGTAAAGTGATACCTCACTTGTGTGGGTGGCCCAAGTGCCTGCAAGAGGGAAGGGCCAAAAAACGTGCAGAGATTGAGGGGATATCGCAGCGAGCTGATAAGCACAATTTTGGTTTAATGTTTTTAGGCTGACACGGCTGTGGGCACCCACACAAGGGAGATGGTTTTCCGGGATCCACCATTGTTTTCACACCCATATCTATAGCTAACTGGAAGAAGGTTGAAAGCACAAAAAATAAGAATAATGGGGTATCCCAGTAAAATGCCAAAACTGTGTTGAAAAACATGTCTTTCTGATTCTAGTCTGCCTGTCCCTGAAAGATGGGAAGATGGTGGTTTTAGTACTACAACCCCTTTGTTGATGCCATTTGTAGGGAAATAACTAGATTGTTTCTCCTGCAATGGTTTTCCCTCGTTTTTCAGTCAAACCCCATATTTTAGCTGTATTTTGGTTAAATCTCGATCCCCATCAGAGGAACACACAAACTCCTAGTACCTTTAGAATCTCCAGGATGTTGGGGAAAAAAAAGACACAAATTTGCCATGGATAGCTTAAGTGGACAAAAAGTTATGGGGGCCTAAGTGCGAATTATCCCAAATGGCCCAAAACAAGAGGCTTGGCAAAACAGGAAGGGGGAAGGGCCTGGCAGCAAACAGTTTAACAGTCCACAAACCACCAACCTTCCCAGTCACTCATTGACTGTAAGCTTATTTCCCCCAATACGACTTGCCACCACTTTTGGCAATCATCGCACTATAAAAATCGAAATTCAGACCGCTTGATCTTGTAATGAATGCCAATATTTTTAATACACAGCAAGAATCCCCTAGTACGGACGCCACAGCGAATGGGCGCTTCGGATTTCTGTGTAAAGAGCTACTATTAGCTGAGGTTACTAAAAATCCACCAATCCTAGGCCACTTTACATGTTACGATCACCCCCCCTTCCTCTCAGAGCATGATCAGCTTTGGGATTGGAAGTCGCGCGACCCGGAAGTACTGAAATTGCGGAGGACGTGGAAGTGCTGAAAATACTGACAAACACCGACCGTATAAAGATCAATTACTGACAACGGACGTTGGGGTGAATTTACGTACAGACCTTGTAAGTCGAGGGCAAGCTTTATTGTGTCATTGCTGGGAGAAAATCTTATGAAGGGAGTATTACAGTGGTGTTCTTGAGGTGCTTGTAAATTGTATTACAGCGTTAACACCTTTAAAAAGCATGGCAGTGGGTTGTCTAATGGGTAGATGCGGTTATCTTGAGTTTGGCTAGGAGACCACTTATCCCAAAGGAACAATCATATTTTATTGGATCACTCAGGAGATACAAAGGTGTGGCAGAACATTTATTCTAAATAAATGGTTAAGTGACTATCGGGGGTCTGTTCCGGTAAGATGGCTGTCGCATACCTTCAAGGGTTGTAAGTCACGGGCGGGTCTTCTCAGCGATTACACTGCAGGCCAGCGAGCTATCACTTAAACGTGAACAAAAGTTAAGGACTGTTTCTATAAGGCAAATAAAAGCCACGGAATTTCCTTGTTACACTAAAAAGCCAAATTGTTTTTCCGTGCATTCAAGAGCAGTGTAAATGCGCTATTACGCAGATTCAGTTGAGTTGTATGGGTCTGACATAGAGCTAAATAGGAAGACCACAAAGGCACTTTAGTGGTCCAGAAAAAGGCTAGCAGTATAGTTCTTTCCAGATAACGTAGATATTAAAACCTTAGGGAGAATGGAATTATGAAAAGTTAACGAGAATCAGCTGTGAGGGGGTTGGGGCGCCTCTCCGATCCAGTGTAGCTAGTGAAAAGTCATCGATGTAGAGGAAAATCTAGTTAGCAGTACCAAAATGGAGTGAGACTTTCTGTTTGGTAACCTATAGGCGTATTTTTTGTGACCGTCCTATCCAGTGACCAAACAGTTTCTAAACTGCGTCGAGTGCAAGTGGAAATTTGAATGCATATGTCGATGATTAATGTGAGGTAAAAAAGAAGTGTTTTAATTATTTATACATGAGGTCTGACACATTTTGGACTCCCTGATGAAGTGCCACACCTTGAAGCATAAACATAGATCAAAGACATTTGAAATAAATAGTGTTAAGGTAGTTCAAGTCCTACATAAAACTTTTTTACGTGTATTATTAATGCACGGCAGACAAGAGTAGTACGCACCAGTTGCTGCATTTACAGTAAAACGAGGTTAACATTGTATGGCAGTGTTGTTCACTATTGTGCTGGAACGTCCCCAAACAAAGTTGTGATCAATAAGCTTTATTGAAGAAACAAACACATCACAGGCGTAGTTATCTCAAGCTGGCCAGGAACCAACTGTCCTAGTTCCGAATGTCAGGTTACAATATTATAAGAATTTAACAAAGCATGATGTAAAGCGGTACGGTGTAAGATTACCTACCTTTTATTCCATACATGTACACTTGAAACGCACACAGAACCCCCCATTTTAAAAAGGCAAAATGCTCAAAATAGGGTTATTTCACATAAATAAACTTAACTTGCATAGTTATGAAGATACAAAGGAAGTCTGCAATTTCTCAAAGGTCTCGCAATATTTACTGTGATTGTAGTGTTACTACCCCCTGGTGACCTGTTGATTCTCTTTTTGGTGAGTAAGAAGCTAGTCTGTAGCCCAAATTGGACTAGTTCCCTAAATTGTTAATTCGGGTAATGGACATGTGAGTCTGTTAGTTGGATTGAAAAGGATAAAGGAGGGATAGAGGAGGGAAGAGTCTAGAAAGTGTTGTTTGGGAGATGATAGTAGTAAAATGAGGTTTGAGATGCATATCCGGAGGGATAGAAGAGGGATGAGTTTAGAAACGGTTATTAGGGAGATTATAGTAGTGAGATGAGGTTTGGGATGAGTCTAGAAAGTGTTGTTTGAGGGATCATAGTAGTAAAATGTAGTTTGGGATGAGTAAAAGGAGGGACAGAAAAGGGAAGAGCTTAGAAAGGGTTATTATGGAGATCATAGTGGTTCAATCAGGTTTGAGATAACTCGAACAGCTGAGGCAGAGGAAGCATCGAAAGAGCTATAGAGTAAGACTTAGAGTAGTGAATTGGAGAGAGTTGAAGTTTTTTCTATTTATTTATTTTTGAGTTGAAGCCTACCAGACGACACAGCTGTCTGGTTTGCTGAAGACACCTTGGGGACTTTCAGAATGTTGACCTTGGAATGCATTCCACTTGTCGATTACCATTGGCTTTGTTGTAACTCTCACTGTCTGGCTTTCCATTTGCTGTTTTTTGTTTTGTGCTTTAGGCACTCCCTGTTCAGTTCTTCCCTCCCTTTGCCTAAACCGTGTTTCATGTATCCTTCCATTAATTTGCTTTCTGTTAACAAGCCTTGAAATCTTGCTCTTAACTCGTCACATTTGCTGAGACAGGTTTGCAAAGACAGAGGCCGAATGTCAGGCACTGTTTTCCAATGGCGCTTATTTACTGTTCTTTCTTGGACTTCAAAGTTTGGAGGACTTATGACACAATCTTGCTGGAAACTGGGGATAAGAAAGTTTTTTTTTTTTTTGTTTTTTTTGTTTTGTTGTTTTTGTCCCTTTTTCTAGCACACAACATTGTTTAAATGAACTGTAAGTATTTCAGAATATATCAGAATTATGAACACACACATCAAGCACACTTTTTATTATTTCTAAAGTGTGTTGGAAACAAATACGTTAATATGATCAAAATGAATCATTAAAGTAGGTGATGCAATTTCCACACATTTTCATCTGTGCACTGTGTAGTTTTATTAGTAAAACTGTGTCTCTGCAAATGTAATGGTCATTTCAATTGAGAATGTGTTGTCTGTAATGGCAGTGTGCCACCACACCATAAATACTTCACTCTCCGCTACTCAACTCTATACCACCCTATGCCACTCTACTGTGCACCACTCCACTTTACACCACACAACCTCACTCTGTGTCACTTCACGCTACGCCTATCTGCTCTATCTTGTATCACTCCTCTATGACAATGCACTCTTCACCACTGCAGTTTACACAACTCGGGTCTAGGCCACACCAGTCTACTTTGCACAACTCCTCTACTCCCCTCACTTGACGCCACTCTGTGTCACTGCACTTTACTCTGTAATACTCAACTCTGTATGCCCCTGCCCTATAAGCCAATCCACTGTACATCACTCTAATCTACTCTGCACCACTGATTTCTATGGCACTGAACTTTACCCAACTTTACTCTATGCCATTGCCCTCAATGCCACTCTACGCAACTGCACTCTACCCTGCACCACTCCACTCTACTTCACGCTACTCTGAAACATTCTACTCTATGCCCCTCTACTCTGCTTTGTGCTGCTCAACCCCATGCCACTGCATTCTACTCTACTCCACTCTTAATCACTACTCTTCATCACTGCACTCTTCTGTGAATTAATGTACTCTATGCCACTGCTCTCTGCTCTACATCACTTCCCTCTGAACCTCTGTTCTGTAACACTGCACTCTCCGCCACTGAACTCTATGCCACTCTACTCTGCTCACTATATGCCACTGCACTCTGTGGCACTATACTCTGCACAATTCTGTGCTGCTCTGCACTCTGCGCTACTGCACTCTATGCCACTCGGCTCTACTATGCGCCCTTGCCCACTCACCATTCTAATCTATGCCACTGCATTCTACAGGGCTGCACTGCACGGTTCTGAATTCAGTGCCACTGCACTATGCACCACTAAACTCTGCAACACTACTCCAGTCCACTCTGTGCCACTCCAGTGTATGCCACTCCACATGACTCCACACTATTCCACTCCAATATACGACACTGCCACTTCTCTCTACTCAACTTTTTGCCATTCCACTCTACCACACTCCAGCAGCCACGCTGCTGAACACCATGGTTAAAACACACTGGCGAAGCCAATAGCTCTTGCATAGGCGAGGCTTCTTGGCTTTGCCAATGCTTGTGTCTGTAGTAGAAGTACATTTTGAAATCTTTTATGATGGTCACTGGTGTTAAACCTACCAAAATCAAGTCACTTCTGTATTAACACCAAGATCACCCACGTTCGTTCTTTTATTCATCTAGGCATTCTTTTTTGATGACAAGACCTCTAGTGGCCAGTCTTTAGTTTTGAACATACTTAAACTAGCCAGATTATGTAGTTGGTCCTGGATTTCAGTTTAAGGGTGGTCATGAAACCCGTAGAAGACTTGATCCATATTTACAATGCTAAGTGTGTTTCTGCAGCATGCTACAGCAGTGACAACTGGTGGGTCCCAGGATTGTGGTCCTGTCCAGCTGAAGAAAATACGTTTGCAGGTGGTTGTTTGAGGCACCACAGAGTTCCTCAACATTTGCGGCGCATGAGGAACTTTATCCGAAGTGTATTTCAAGTATCATCAAACTGAGGCCTCTACTATGCTTAATTTTGATCTGACAAAGCAATCAATGAGCCAAATCCTAATAGGATGATAATCAGGGGCGCTCTCTCGCTCTCTCTCCAGACAACTCGAAAGCGATTCCAGGGCTGAGATACATTAAGTCTGAACTTACAGCTCTGGGTTGTCCTAGCTTATTCATGCACCCCGAAGAAATTGTCAAGGCTAATTATGTGTTGGTCAAACAGAATTTGTTATCATGTCTTTCTGATGCCAGGAAGGCCATGGATGCAGAAACTAGTTGCTCGGGACCATTGTTTGATAAAGACTGTTAACTCTATTCAGCTGTATCTGACTTGGGTTAGTAATGGCTATTACCACCAGCATTTATCTAGGTTTATATTGAATTATTTTCTCCTTTTAATCAGCTTTCCTAAACGTTTTGCTGCCTGCAACCATCCATTCAGTGCCTTGCTAGAAGAATCATAAGTCTACCCAAGTTTGGTGGGAATGTTTGATGCTGTCCCTGAATTTCTGGCGATACTTTTCAGGGGTCAGTCCAAACTTGTCAGTTAAAATGGCATTCAGGGGTGGGTATGTGTTACGGTCCCCTGGTTCTTATGTGAGGAGTGTGTCCTTACCAATTGCTGGTACATGTTTCCACAGGCCCCCTCCCCATTGCTCTTCAGGAAGCCCATAAGCCCTTAGTGCAACTTCATAAGCATCAAACCATTTGTCATTGTAATCTCCCATCACATAACTTGGCACTACATCTTTGGGTATACACACCTTTCTGTCTCCAGCAGGTCCTGTATGCTGCCACCATTACTGCTGAACTCAGAGTGCTTTGACTTGTGGTCTAGCTCTTTTAGACTCATTTCATGAGCCAGAAGTAGTTCCTTTTCAGTCAAGGCCCTCTCAGCCTTCCTTTCGTCTGCCTCAATGTTTAACCTTGCCAATTGCAGTTGAAACTCTCTCCCCTCCCTCCTTTCCTTTGTGATCAGGCCTTGATTTGAGACCCTGCTCCCTGGTTTAGCAAATGGCACAAATCCAGGGGTGTCACCCCCCCCACTGCTATTGGCAAATCCCCTGGAGAGCCATCCTGACTCCTTCACCTCAATATCCTCTTGTGAAAGGGCTTCAGCCCAGGCCCTCAGTGCCTTTTGGTACTCCTCCTTCCTGGAGCCACCCAGGGTAGGTACTCCTATTCCCTTAGAGAACCCTTTCAGCTGGCTGACAGTGTATATCTCTAGCTTAGCTAGGTGAAACTCTCCAGCTTCTCCTCGAGAACCAGCCAGAGACATGTTGTTTAGGATTAGATTAATAGGTCAAGGAGGAAAGATTGCAGAAAAAAATCAAATTGACCTTTAACTGGGGGTAGGTAGTGTACACGTAGCTATTGTATATTGCTGCACAAACACAAGTCCTATCCTCACCGCTGATCACCAATGTTAGAAATGGAGTCTCTAGTTGGCAGAGGTATACACCCTTGTCCAAGTAGGGACCACAGTCCTGGTCAGGGTAAGTCACACACAGTCCAAATTATCCTGTGCCTACCCTCTGGTAGCTTGTCACTGAGAAGTCAGGCTTAACTTAGAAGGCAATGTGTAAAGTATTTGTGCAGTAAATCATAACACAGTGAAAACACCACAAAAATACACAACGCAGGTTTAGAAAAATATGATATTCATCTGGTTAAATTAAGGCCAAAAACGAAAAAGATTCATTAAGCACAAGTTGAATTTTCACTTTTGCAAGATTAAAAAAGTCTTTAATCTTAGAAATCAACAGTTGTCTCTTGTTTGCACAAAGTACCTGGTTTGCGTAAAAAATACCACGCATGGAGTCTGCAGAAGAGGAGATGATAAAAAAAAAAATAGGGTGTGTTGAATTTTCCGACGTGGCACAGAAGATGTTTTGTTTCTTTCTAGGCTGCAAGGGGCTTTGCATCAATTCCCGGCGCGCAGTCTTGGTCCCTCACTGCGGTGCGGGGATATTTTTGACGCCCAAGGTTGATGCAGGGAAAATCCTGGGCGTGCTGAAAGAAGTCACAGATGTTGCGTCCATGCGGTACTTGATACATCTAATTTTATGTCACACGGAAGGTGCTGCGTCGGTTCTTCACTCAGGGAGTCGGGCCGCATTGTTCCAGTTAAACTGTGTGTTGATCCAGGAGGGCTGCGCGTCAAATTTCCGTCCGCAAGGCAGACGCTGCGTCGATACTTCACTCAGGAAGTTGGGCTGTGTTGTTCTAGCTCAGCTGTGCGCCGATTTCTCGGCCACAAAATGGCTGTGCGTCGTTTCCAGCAGGCTGTGCATCGGTTTTTGGCGCACAAGGACTTTCCTGAAGATATGAAGTCTTTTTGGCCTTGATACTTCAGAAAACAGGAGGCAAGCTCAATCCAAGACCTTGGAGAGCATGTCTCCTCAAAGTCATAGGGCAGCAAGGCAGCAAGGCAGCAGGGCAGCAGTCCTTCTCAGCAAAGCAGTCCAGATAGTTCTTCTTGACAGGTTGCAGGTTCAGGTCCAGAAGAGTCTGATTTGGCGGGGGTCAGGCACCCAGTTTATATACCCTAAAATGCCTTTGAAGTAGGGAAGACTTCAAAGAGTGGTTTTGCAGTGCACAAGGTCCTCTTTCAGTATGGGTCAGTATGCCAGGGTCCCAGTAGGGGGTTCTGCAATCCATTGTGTGAGGGCAGGCTACTAGCCTTTGAAATGTAAGTGTCAGGCCCTCCACCCTTTCAGCCCATTCAGTATGCAGATGAGTGCAGGTGTGACTCAGTATCCTGTGTTTGTGGTTGTCTGGGTGAAATGCACAGGGAAGCTGTCAACCAGCCCACCCCAAACGTTGATTGGAGACAGGATGTAAGGTACAGATGGATTTTAAGTGCAGAGAAATGCTGACTTTCCTAAAGTGGCATTGCTAAAATAGTAATATAAAATCCAACCTCACCACTAAGCATGATTTTCTATCACCATTCTGGCTGTACTAAATATGAGCTGGTTACCCGTTTCTGATCTCTATCTACCACTCAAACACTATATGAGGGTAGCCCTGATGCTATCCTTTGAAAGGAGCAGGCCTCGCAGTAGTGGAAAACTATTGTAGAAGTTTTCCACTACCAGGACATATGAAACACTCAAGTACATGTCCTGCCTTTTACCTACATAGCACCCTGCCCTATGGGTTACCTAAGGCCTACCTTAGGGGTGACTTATTTGTAGGAAAAAGGGGGTTTAAGGCTTGGCAAGTATTTTTAAATACCAAGTCAAAGTGGTAGTGAAACTGCACACACATGCCTTGTAATGACAGTCCTGAGACATGGTTAAGGGGCTACTTATGTGGGTGGCACAACCAGTGCTGCAGGCCCACTAGATGCATTCAATTTACAGGCCCTGGGCACATGTAGTGCAATTTACTAGGGGCTTACAAGTAAATCAAATATGCTATTTTGGAATGAACCAATGTTGCTATGTTTAAGGGAGAAAGCATATGCACTTTAGCAATGGTTAGCAGTGGTAAAGTGCGCAGACTTCTAAAACCAGCAAAAGAGTGTCAGAAAAGTGGAGGGAGGCAGGCACAAAGTTGGGGGATGACCACCCTAAGGCTGTCAGGTCTAACAGCTGGTGTGAGTGTTTTGTTTTGTGGAGTAGTGAGATAAGAGATTGATGTAGTGAATTGTGGTGAAGGATTTGGGTGTAAAGTCCAGTTAAATGGTAAAGGTATTGTGATGTGCATTGGAGGAGAGTGTATGTGAGAGGAGATATACAAGGGTGATGAGTGTTTTATTAAAGTTGATGGCAGAAAGGCTGTGGAGCAGTATGTAAGGATTGCTTGGTTGCCTCTTTGTTAAAAAGAGGAGGAGGTTGTTGAGTGATAATATGAGAGGGTCGAGTATAGGGTTGGTGGCAATGGAAGGGGTCTGATAGTGGGTAGAGCTGGTGTTTTGTATGAACGGGGACCATGTGTTTGAAGGGATTAAGGTTATGTATAATATATTGTGTTGGTGACACAGGGGTGTGGAATTTAATAAAATATCCAGTTGTCCATGGGACAAATTGCTTCTTAAATATACTTATCCTGTAACAAAATCTGCTTGTCCCTTTGGTGCCATGTAGTGCGGTGACAAATTATGGCAACAATCTTATTATGTAAGAGCTCCAATAATGGCCTTTCTGATCATGCCAGAGATAATACTGTAGTAGGGTTTGAATTTGAGCAATTCCTTTATTGTGTCTTCTTTCCACAAATGTACATACTGGGGCTGGAGGTAGTATGCAATAGTTCAAGGGTTTGAATACCCTATTCAGTGTGTGCAAACCCACTAACTTGCATGTTTTGGGGATTTTCATCAGCTCTTCTCTTTTCCCGTCCTAAGAAAGCTTGGAAATGTATTTCCGACTTGGGCAGAAAAAGGTGGTTAGAGGGCAAGTGAACTTGTAAACACTCAACAGATTTTTTTCTTGCGCAAATCTACACATATGCCCTTGCTCATGCTAAAATGTAGTTCACAAATATTTTCTAGGGTTACCATTTCCCAGCCTTCTTCTATATATTCTTCGTAATTCATGAAAGGCGTAAATCTGCACTAATTGGGTACACTTTTGTTTTGTTTTTAATGAAATTCAGCCTCTCTCTAGCTATCTGGTTGGCTGACTCGACTATGAGTGACACCATTGTGCACTTCCACAAGGAGCGTCTCAGCACAGTTATTTTGTTCAGTGCTAGGAACTACTGGGAAAATGTGTGCTTTTTGAGACCAAAACATATTTTTGCTGCTTTTCAGTGCTTGTTATAATAATGACTACCAATGTCGAACCTATTGGCTTTACCAATGCTTTTTTGTTTTCATGTTTCCCATAACCTTGTTGAAAACTGGTTACATTGATATTTCCATTATGCATAGTTTTTTTTAAATGCTAGCATTCATCAACACATTTGAATAAATGATGGTTCAAAGAAATGGTACCTAAAATTTCACAGTAGTTAAGAAAAATGTTTTTTCTGTAGTTGCATTTTTTGCGAATATTTTATTTGGAAAGTGTAGTGGTTGTTGAGACCCTGAATTGTAGGTAGTTTGTATGTTGTAAATGAGCAGTGTTTGTTTGCTGAGATTATGTTTGTATGTCTGAGGATGTGGATGGCTTAAGGTAATTGCTGGTAAATGGAAACAAGCATATGCAATAGGTCTTGTATTTGTTTGAGTGAGAGCTATTGGCATTTTAAATTCATAATTGGACTTTTCTTGCCACATAAATTTGTCAACCCCGCCTTATAATTTGATATTTTCCTGAAATATAATTCCAATGGCCCTGCATATAACTAAAGCACTTCCATTAACTTTCTTCTATCCGCAGAAAAAAATGAAAATATTGCCATTTAGCATTCTAATTTAAATCTGCCATGTTAATTCCAATAGATTACTACTTTAAGCACCCCACCATCAGAGTTGATGGCTAGCTAACACAATTCCCCCTCCCCACAAAAAATAGACACAGGACAGCTATGGAGTAACAAGAGAAATAGACTGGAAGGGTCACCCAAATATATCAGGAGTGTTTAAACATAGTGTAATAAGGATGTTAAATTGGCCTGAATCATGGTCATAATTGCAATAGGGAGGGATTAATAAAACACATACAGTTATATAAACCCACTAAAACCTTTTTCAGAAATAAACTTTTGGCATTGGAATGTAATGCTAAAAACAGACGACACCACAGCAAAAATATTAATCATAAGAAACATGGTCATGTAACCCATACAGTCAGCCCTTAGAGGACATAACCACATGAAAAAAGAATGACAGAGTAATAAAATACAACTATATATTCAGCTCCCAGAACTAAAAATGCAAGCCCAGACCTATTAGTTGTGGCAGTGCTTGTTTATTTTGGTGTAATAACCATGTCTCCTTAACTGCTGACTACAGAGAAACTGGAGAAAAAAAAACAGGAACTCCATTTGGAAAGGGCGTATTTGAAGAGTGATGGCACACAGCTCAGAGGTTTGCATTGTTTATGTGCAGAGGTGCTTCTGCCAGCAGAAAAGGGAACTTCAGAGAAAAACAACTCAGGATAGTATTGTGGAGCCGCTAAGGACACAATGGAATATGTTTCCTCTTCACATATGGCTTGGGACAAACAGTGCACACCACCTGATGCAACTGTCGACTTGCCATACCACGGAGTGTCAGGAGAAAGTGGCCACAAGCCCAACTTTATGTTCAATAAAGTCACCCAGCGACCCAGCTAGACAAATTAGGTCCTGCATCACTGGGGTCATTAACGCCATGTGAAGCCTGCCTCTCGACGGCTTTTATTTAGTGTCATTGTATGGCGCGCCATTGTGGCACTTTCTTCGACAACCAAACACAGCATTCACAGAGGATTTCTGCAGGGAGATGGCTTCTCTGGCCACCGGACTGCACCACTCTCTTAGTCACGCCACTGCCAAAATTCAGAGCGAGGGCACAAAGAAAACAATCAACGATGTGGGAGGGGTGGTGGGGATGGGCAGACGTGAACAGGAAACTAAGGGGTGGGCGAAAAGTGCTGGGAGACTGCAGTGTGATCCGATTCAAAGCGCTGTGACTGCCATGAGCATGAAGGAGACACAAAAGAAAAAAAATAGGTCGCTCATGGTAAAAACATTGGCAATCGTGCAATAATCAATGTAACAAGGTCAGTTTGCAAGGTGGTAACAAAACCGCCTGTAAATATATTTGTGTTTTGACCACTGACTCCACGTTGCACTTAGCTAGCATCACACCGTCACATTAGCGACCACCAGATTTATTTTGCCTATTGACTTTATTTTAGCATTAGCCACCTACACGTTAAAAGCTGCAAGTAGTTTTCCAAGCCTACGTTATGCAATGTGCTTTTTGCTCATGTTTTTATTCTGTGTGTTCTTTCTCACCAAGGGCTTTAGCTGATAAGAGTGTGCTAGGATGATGTTTATGGTATGGCAGGGAACGGTTTGGTTTTGTGAGAGGGCACCTTGGGATCTTGGCCAATTCCGACGTGTTCCTTTCAAAACTGACCTGAAGTAGCCAGCATTTTTGAGCAGCCAAATACGGAGCAAGGTATTTTTTAATTTTTTTCTAGAAATCGCCTCCCTCGCTTGTTTAAGGTCTATAAGAGACCCAGGATTGACGGTGGGGAGATTGAGACCTCAGTCACGATTGAGACGTCAATGCCAGGCATCACCTGTGAGGATAAATCAGATCTCTTTCTCCTGACAGTCGATCTGGGGTCTGCAACTAGAAGTGCTGGGAGAAAGATGAAGCAACAACTGTGGCCCGTGGTGATGAATCTTTACTAATTATTTGCTTTGCATTGTGTAGGCATATCTTTATACATGGTTTCATTTTATTATTGCACACATTTTAAACGTGTACTTTCAGTTGTACTGACCTTCTTTTATGAGCCTCACAGAGTGATTTATTAAATGTATTTCCTAGATTTCCTAGACTAAGAGGTGCATTCCAGAGATTCTATTCAGTGTATGTGTGTGTGGGTATTGCAGCTCGGTCAGCATTGAGACAAAACACTGCTGGGGAAAGGCATTATAAGTTGAAAATGTACGTTTTAAAAGTGAAAATATGTTTAGCAAGAAGTCAAAAATCTTTGCTTCTAAAGACATGTGTTTATCAAATTACAGGATGGTGCCTGGAACCATATATTATGTTAGCTAATGAATTTTCACATTTGGCTGGTTTATTGGCGAGTTGTGATGAATGTTTAAATGAAGCCAAACCATCTGATGTTTTGTCTTGCTGTTTAAAGAAAGTACCTTTTGAAGGGAATGATCTTTCAGTTCTTGGCAGATGGGGTGGATACTTTTGTCTGCCTACAGAAAAATACATGAAAAATGTGACCAGAGAGGGAGAATCAACAATTAGAAAAGCAAAACACCGCCCCAAGGAGGGGCAAACGTGAAGCTTTTACAAATTACATCAAGGGATTTTTGCAAGGGAAGCCCAAGAACAAATAAAAGTGATGGGCATGAGGTGGGCGTGGTTAAAGCCCATAGATAAATAATATGTCGGAAAGCAGTGCTTGAGTGCTGCTACACTCAACCTAAAAAGGGCAGCATTTCTGGCCCTAGGCCCAGCCAAGCCTAAACAGGCAACTTCCCTTGTCCTCGACGCCCAGACTGTGGTACCTTGAGCCCTAAGGCTAAATAGCCTTAGATCAGGTGACCTATCTCCAGTGAAAACCCTGTCCCTAACAAGTCAGAACCCTAGCTCTAAACCCTAATCAATCAGAAACTTATCCTTAGAGCCAATGGGAGCCATGGCACTATCAACCAAACACTACCTTAGCAATCAATCAAAACTCAAACCCTAAGACCAGTAGAAAACCTAGCCCTAGAAACCATCCAAAACCCTACCCATATGAGTCAGTCAGAACTCAAACTCTAATGCCTAGGTCCAATAGTAGCCGTAGGAACTAATCAAAACCGTAGCCCTTTCAGCCAATCAGAACTTAAGCCCTAATCCCTAGATCCAAAAGAAACCTTAGCTTAGGAACCAGTCATAGCACGTTTTCCACAACCAGTAAGAAACTTATTTAAAGAGCATGTGACCTTAAACTTAAGGGCCTGTTGAGGTGTGAGGGGAAGGGTCAGGCCTGCTCAGATGCATGAGGGCCAATCACCAAAGCACACACTAGTGTGCAGGTGGCGAGGAGGTGCGCCTGAAGTCAGAATCTCCTTGGATAACGACAGACTCACTACACCCTAACACTATTAGCATTACTTGAACTCACATCACTTTCAAGCCTCCTAGGACTCCCTGACATGTTTCCTGACCTCATTTGACTCGCATGTAAAATTCATCATCCTTCATCAACTTGACTCCTGAACATCCTTCATGTTCCTCCACATACATTCCACCTCCTTGATATAATGCAACATTTCTAAGGTTCCATCCCTCAAATTTTTGGGTTAGCTTTAAATTAATGCACTTGCTTAACCTTAAAGGGACCAGTAAATTTTAACAGAACAATTCTAATACGTTCTAGTCTGATTTTTGACTCAGTCACTTACTAATTCGCACAATTTGAACCCTGATGCTACAGTGGGTGCATATAGCTGTCCCCTCCTCACTACTTTCATTCTACGTACAGATAACTCATCCACAACTTTCACAAAAGGTCTTTCTGGCAAAGAAACTACACTTTTGCTCTCGCAGCTTACATGAATAATCTGTATAACTTCTTTTAATGTAGGTTTAGAATCCATTTCTTGCTCCCACTCTTCACAAGTGAGTGCACCTAACCCACAACAACATCTTTCACTGAAGCTACAGCCCCGTCATTTTCTCTGGCCACTACAGACGGTCCATCCACTAACTCCCAAAATAATGGCCAGGGAAAATGATAATCTGCCTGAGCATTCTTCCACTCTTGAATTCCACAGAGGACAAAAAATCTAATCTGACTCTCTTTTATTAGCACCACCTAGTGACAGGATTTTCACCAGGGGTTTGTGGTCCATACTCAAAACAAAATGTGAACCCCAAAAATACTCTGCTGAAGCTTCATTTTCTGTGACAGAATAATTATTTTCTTAAATTGTAAGAGTGAGATGCAGATGCCACTGTTTTTTACGTTGAAGCCTACCAAACAGAGCAGCTGTCTGGTTTTCTGAACGGCATCTTGAGGACATTAGTAAAGCTTCCCTGGGAATGCATTTTCCCCATTGTTTACAATTGGCTTTGTGGTGTGTAACTCACGTTTGTTTGCTTTTTATTTGTTGACTCTGTTTGTTGACTCTGTTTTAGGCTGTCCAGCTTGAATCTGTCCCTTCTCCTTCCCATACTCTATTTACTGTATTTGTCCACTAGTAGTGAATTTCTGTAAACAGGCCATTAAATCTTGTTCTTATCTTTTTACATTTGGTATGTATTTGAAGGGCAAATGGCAGGCTCTGTTTTCCAGGGAACATGGTGTTTACTTTCTCGGACTTGAAATGTAGAGGATTTATGCGACCATCATCCTGGCTCCAGGGGGATGTGCAGATATTTCAGAATTAGTAAAGCCCAAATGAAGCTCATCTTTTGGTAACCCTGCAGTATAGTAGAAACAAATATTTTAAAACGATCAAAACAAATCAATACATTTGGTGATGACGTTTCCTCACATTGTTCGTGAGCTGTATACTTTCAGTGAAACTGTATGTGCAAATGTAATGGTGATTTCAATTGAAGATATGTTGTCTGTAATGAAATAAACGTTTTGTGTAAACCCATATCCTCCATGACCTAATTAGGTGCCCCTGGATTTATTGTACTATGTAGGTCAAACTGATGCATCCACCCTAAAATGGGACGACCTTCAGTTGCCACATAGACTTTACCTTCCTGATTTTCAAATCCTATAGTGTCTGACATATTTCCTAACATATCAGAAGTTTCTGCTTGATAACCACCAGGGCATACGTATTTTGGGAGAAATGTAACATTAGGACAATAGAAAAAAACAAAAAAAAACCACAATCCTTGGCATTAATGGTGTACATGAATCCCAAGTCCGCCATAAGTTCTACGTGTTAGTCATTTACTGGAAACATAGTTTTAGGTCTAGACATCCTAGCCTTTTCAATGTTGTATTGCCCACACACAAAATACGGTCTTCATAGCCCATCCTGTGCCCCACCTCGCTCATCGCACCCACCCTACTTTAATTGTTTTCTTGACACGTGCAAAATTACCCTTGGAGCTACATTTTTTATAATCCTTGTTGATGGCAATGCATCCTTTGGATACAAGCTACTGCACCTAGTACACCTTTTGGAATAAGATTTTGCAGTAACTCCTGTCCTTTGTACCCACCAGGATGCGCTTGAGCATCCTGCTTTCGTGAAACACCCAGAGTCTTTTGTATAGCGAGCTGGCAGATCCAGAAGTTTTATATTCTATGTCAGGATTGAAGGCGAGAATTATGCTAGTTCAAAGCTTATCCACCACTAAGAATGCCCATGGAATGATGTGTTTTAAACTAAAAGCTCTTTAAGATAGTCTGATGACCAATCCACTGCACTCATGATTTTTTCTAAATGAGCCTCCAAGGAAAAAGCGTTAGAGCTTCTGGCGAGGTCTGACAGGGATATGGAACACATCCTCCCAAGATGGTTGATGTATCCGACTGCCGTCACATTGTCCATTTTGAGGCAGGTGTTGCATTGCAATGAATCTTAAGTCCAATATTTGACTGCAGGGGAGCCGGCGATCAACTCCAAACAATTGTTGTGAAGAGAACTCTCTTGTTTCATTTTCCGTCTCTAGAGAACTCTCCACAACATGCTCCCCAGCATACTCTGCCGGCATCTGACACTGTCACCAAGTCTGATTGAAGCTCTAAAATGGCGTGTTTATCCCACACCTCCATGTGGGCTAGCCACTGTTGAATTTCCTTTTTTGTGTCGTTTAAAAGAAGGAAGCATTGCGAATGTGTCAGGCCCCTCCTTTAGTAGGAGATTTTGAGACGCTGGAGGGGTGTGGTAATGCTAGGGGCCAGGAAAAATGTCCTGGATGGAGGAGAAAAGAACAACCACCCTGGTGATCTGATGCCAAGATGTTGCCTGTTTAGCTAGGATCCAAGTCAACTCGTTTCTTATATCGGTCACCTTCCTGGAGGGGAGACTGAGAGTGGCCTAGGGACTGCATTGGGGATAAGACCAACTTCTTATCGTTTATGAGAAAGCTCAATGACAGGAGGAGAGACACGGTCCATTGAAGGTGCACCCACAGGGTCTTCTGGTGTTAATTCATCAAGAGAGGATTGGCCAGGTAGATGATCAGATAGACACCTCTGGATCTGAGGTGCTCCACCACTGGTCAGAGGAGTTTGATGAAACACCACGGGGCCAAAAGATAGTGTGAAGGGGAGGGGTCATGATCTTACAGGTGGCATGAAGCAACTGGAGTTGGAAGAAGCGTTGGAGCGAGGAAAAAATTGGCACCATAAGGTATGCATCTTTTTAGATGTAGACGTGCCAACCAGTCTTTGGGAAGAAGACGATTGCTGAGGAGATGGATGCCCTCCATTTTGCAGTTGTGGTACACTAGCCACTTGTTGAAATGCTTCAGATTGATGACCAGGCGTTTCCTGCTATCGCGTTTGTCCACCACAAACCGGTTGCTGAGGAAGCTGAAGCCATGGGGGTGAGGAGGATGGCTGACCCAGCTCCCACAACTCTGCATCGACTAAAGAGGATTTCTCTTTGGAGAAGCCCTTAATTGGATGGGGAAGCCGTAGAATTCTATCTGGAAGCCTCAAATGGTCTGCAAAACCCAAGTGTCTTCAAATTTATCACAACTATTCAATTAAATTGGCAGTGTTTGAATATGTCTACACTTATTTAAACATTACAGTTAAGTTGTGTTACTGTTTTTAAAAATGCAATCAAACATACTGTTCTAGTCAGGCAGGACTTACTAATATGTAAAAGTATCCATAGTGTGATTTATAGAGGGTGGGGTGTTTTGAAGAGTTCTTGGAGTCCCTTTGTTTTCAACACCTACTCCCAGTTTGAATATAAATGACAAAACATGTTAGTGATGGCCCATTACAGAGAGGTTTACTGCCACACATGTTTTTTAATCTTAAAACAAAGGCCTGTTAACAGCATAATGCTTCTTTTGGCCAGGGCCTAGCCGGGATCACTTGCCTCCCCTCCCCCCATAGTTTGAAGACCTCTGGTCACCTGCTGTGATCTTGGTATTGTCCACGTCTAGAGGCTGGGCCTTAGGAAGAGGCCTGTTGTTTCCCACGGGCAGCCAAACACCCCACCACAGTTGCCCCCTGCGAAAACCAGAGGGGTTAAGATCTTCTTAATGGAGGGCTATGCCTTTCCAAAGAGTTGAACCTGGCGACAAACTTGCTAAGCTCTTTGATAAAGGGCTCGCCAAAAAAAAATCCTGCGCCACTGGGCCTGCCTCAGAGGTTGTCAGATCACCCAGTTTGGTATAGATTTTAATTAATAATAATCTTCTCCATTCTGTGGATATGGCGAAGTTGTCATTGCTCAGGAAAATTACCGCCTCTTGCACCCATCCAAAAATGTCTTCAGGGATACGAGGGAACCGGAGGACTTGTCATTTTCCGCCATGCCTAATATTCTGGTTAGTGGGGGGGGGGGGGGGGGGGGGAGGGGGGGGGGCGGCCGCTAAGATGGTGGTGGTGCAGGTTGGTCTGTAATGAGCTCCACACTAAAGGCCCCCCTAATTAATCCTTCACTATCCTAACAAGTCCTAAGCATGCAGCATAACCACTGAAGATTGGGAACCAGTGGTAACAGTAGTGGCACGAATCTGGAGCGTGATCCCGATGTGACAGATACCTGAGGGGGAATATACTCTCTGGCCCCATGACTTGATAAAATGGCTGGAGCAGCATAAGGCCACGCTGGGTGGGCCGACTGCCGGGACCTGCGGTGGGTGACTCTTTGATAAGAGACCTCTGACTGCTGCCGGGAGGTTGAAAAAGGCCTGATCGAGTGGGCACGGCTGCGATTGAAGAGACAGATCAGATCCCATGATCGCTAGTGATATCACTTCAAGAAGGATGGTCCCTCCCAGGCATAGGGGTACAGACAGGCCCCTCGCGCCACCCACCTGGACGCTTGCTAACCAGGATCTGCCTGTCATGGATGGCGCCTTGCTTCAGCAGACACCCAGGTGGGGGGTGTGGGGGGGGGGGGGGGGGGAGGGTGGCAGGGGAAGAAATGGGGCTGGCGATGTTGCTGGGAAGCGACAAGGAGAGAGAATTTGGGGCAACACTTCATGGGCTGAAGAAGCAGCATAGGCCTAGAGTTCCAGTGCACAGTCTCTGGGGACACAAGGCACTCTCAACTAATGACCCATAAGTAGAAAGAAGGGGGAATATACTCTTTGGCCTCAAGGATGGATGAGAATCCAGTCTGAACAGTGCCCTAAAGGAAGACAAGTGGATTTAGTGGAAACATTTTCAGCAAGACATCAGAACTAGATACTGAGTGTTGGTGAGATGTATGACAGACTCCAGGATCGTGCAGATTACAGGACTGAGCTAATGGGAGGGAAATGGCTATTATGCACAGCCACTCCCATCCCCGAGTAGTAGTGATCAAAAGATACTACCCATTCCCAGACGAGAGAGGACCGCACCGCTCGGGGAACGAAAATTGACTTGGATAATAGGAAGCTCCAATCCCTCTGAGAAGGGAGACAGGAGGTGGAGGAGGCATGGCACGTGAGAAGGAACCAAGACAAGTGAAGATGGGCAAATATACCAAGGTAGTCCTGACTCCCACAGAAGAAGTTGCAAACTCAGCCACTCCATCTATGTTTGAAAACGCAGCCCAGTTGCTGGCCATCCAGTACATCTGGTGAAGTCCTAGGGGGTTGTTGGGTACAATACAGACCCTCTTCAAAAGCGTGATAGAAGCCCTCTAAACCAACAAAGACGTTGTATGGAGACTGGTGGACACAGAAGGCATGATATGGAGAAACTACCTCAGTTTTGTGAGATTTCCAGAAGGAGCAGAGGGCCAGAACTTATTGCACTTCTTGAACCTGTGGATCAGGCAAATAATACCAAAAGAAAAACTCTTCTCCTGTTTCGTAATAGCTTTGGGAATAGCTGGAGGAGCATCCCTGACTGCAACAGAGGGGATCCCAAGAGGTTAGCTCATGTCTGACGGAGAGCACAGGAGATGAAGGAGCACGCCCCAAGGTAAAACAATGCCCCCAGACGGAAGGGTCAGACTGCACTCAGGAGCAGAGCGGCAACACTGAGGGGACACAAAGGAAGAGTGCAATCCGATGTGATGACCTCTGACTCAGACGAGGTTAGATTGAAGGACACAAAGTAATGCAAAACTATGGACACATATGGGGAATCCGTAAATGGACTATCTGTAGATGACCCAGAGACTAACTCTAGGCACTCTTTGGTAGAAGCCATAATTAACTTAGAACATGATCCTGGTTTTTCTGTACCCCCTTCTACTGATGCCACAACATCCGATCAAGTAAAGCCGCCCCCGGCATGGGACTGACACCCAACTTTGGGTGCGAGAGAAGAAACTTGTGGTTCCCCAAGACCATCTTGACAAGTCAAAGTGGAAACATCCTTGTGAGGAAATAGGCACCACCGCCTGTTGGACGGTTGGTGCAAAAGAGATGTAGTTCAGTCAAGTTGGAGTTTTGAGTCTAGGGGTGGGGAGATGGGTGACAGACCTCTTGGATCCCTCTGGTGTGGAATTCTAGTTATGTACTTTGAATGTCAAGGCCGCGGAGGCTAATGTAGGTGGAGGAGGCAAGAAACCAGTATTTGAGCATGTTGGGGAGAGTGTTACGTTAATACATATGGAGTGGAAAAAACGTACCCTAAGGGATAGCAACAGCACTCGCCAGACAAGACATTTTGAGGTGAAAAGGGCAAATGGCAGAAGACTTTGAACTAGGTAATCAAAAATGCTCAGATATGACTTAGAACGTGAATGGGTTAGGCTATGTGGTTACTGGAGGGTTGGTAACTACATTCATAAATGACACAAATCAGATGTAGTCTTCCTTCAGGAGACTCATCTGAGGGGCTGTCAGTGTAGCTTCCTGGGAAATGGGGCATACACACTCAATACACCTAGTGTTCTTGGAGTAGCTGTTCTAGTCAGGAAAACCTCCCTGTTTAGAATAGAGAAGTCCTGGGTAGATCCAAACAATACAATTTGGCAGTTAAGGGGATGTAGGAAGGACAGCCCCCATCCTGCAAGTCTGTTTGCTCCTCAGAGGTTCCAGAGACCGACACTGGATACAATTACTGAAATACTACTTAAAAAAACTGTGCTGTCGATTTATTAGGGGAGGGGGACTTTAATGATTTACACTTGACGGCACCATGGGTGCAATGGCATCTTCAAGAGCGACACCGTTTGAAAGCTTTGTGAAGACTCTGGATTTGACAGACTTTTGGAGAAGCCATCCCTCCGTAGATAGACACTACACCTATTTCTCGGGCACACACAGGGCACTTTCCAGACTGGATTATATCTTCACCCCTGCAGGAGAGATAGGCAAGATAGACAGGGTGGAGTACCTGGCTAGGGGACTCGCAGACCTTTCACCCCTTTGACTCACTTTCAGGACTCTGCCACGTAACCGAGGCACATTTTGGAAACTAATACATGAGAAATGAAGGACAAGGGGGGTCGCTCACGAAATTGGGATCGACACTGAGCTGTACTTCAATGGGGAAAAAAAAAAAAGGTTCAGTGCTGTAAGGGTTAAACTATGGGAGGCTTGTAAAACTGTATTGCGAGACAGGGCGCAGAGTGTCATAGTGTACAAAAAGAAAAAGAGGAAAAACGGGAAATGGAATCCCTAGAGAAACAACTAGTAGAGTTAGAAAGACGGCCAGACATGAGACTGGAACCACTTACTGTGATAGCAGTCCTTTGCAGAGAATATCACTCACTAGCATATAATGAAGCAAAACCCCAATATTAGCAATGCAACATCGCTTGTACTGCACAGGAGATAAAGCTGGCCAGTTATTGGCATGGCTGGGAAAAAGGGAAATGGAGGCCCATTCTGTGCACAGTATACAGGGCCCTAATGGTCAGATCCTCGACCCTGACCAAGGGATAACAAGTCTGCCCACTATTATAGAGAGTTCTACAGAGCATGTGCACTAGCCAATTCTCCCCATATAGAGGAAAACCTGGCAGAAATACAGGTTCCCCTCCACACGTTGGAAGACAGAGGCTCTAGAGGCAGAAATAGTTGTCAGAAATAAGAATGGTAATAGGTAGAATAACACTGGGGAAAACACTGGCTACAAATGGGATCGCAGTGAAATTCTTTAAAAGGAATGCTGACATCCTGAGCCTGTACCTACTAGCAATGTTTAAGCAGGCCAAAGAGAAGGGTATATTCCCACTGGACCTCTGCAGTGATACAATAGTAGTAATCCACCAGCAGTGAAAACCTCCTAGGTACTTCAGCCCCCATCTCCCCATATGTGTTGAATATCGAGACTAGGATATTGGCAACTATACTAGCCACAAAACTAATAGCGGCCATGACTCCCCTGATACATAGGGACAAAACCAGATTCATGCCCGGGAGGACTACCAGTATCAACCTCCACATACTGCAAAATTGGCTACACACCGTGCCGGATGGGGAAGACCCCACATGTAATTTTTGGATGCTGAAAAAGCATTAGTTGCTGTACACTGGCCTTTCCTGTCACAGGTCCTCAATAAGTTTGGGTTCGGATCCAAATTTTAAGCTTGATAAAGGTATTGTATAATAACCCAGTCACTGCAGTCCGAGTGAATAGGGTATTTCCAGGAGAATTCCCAGTTGAATGTGGGGCAAGGCAGGGATGTATGTCTTCCCCCCCCCCCCCCCCCCAACTACCCCCTGCTATTCACCCTCATAGTGGAACCCCTGGCATGCATAGTCCAGGCACACCCAGAGATCACTGGCTTCCTCATAAGGGAATGCTAAGGTGGGGATGAAAAATTGTAATTATACGTGTACGGCATCTTACTCCAAGTCACCCACCCGAGAGAGACCCTACCTGGAATATTCAGTACATTTGAGAGTTATGGAGCCCACTCTGGCTTTGTAATGTATTGGGATAAATACTCAATATACTTTTTTACAGATGAAACCAGGCTCCCCTGAAACCTGCATATAGCGGAGGAGGGATTCTGATATTTTGGATATATGTAACATTTGACAAGGAACGGAGCCTCAACCATAATATGAGAAGGGTAGTGTTGGAGTTACGGCGTGTCATGGAGCGGTGGAAACACCTGCCGCTGTCATTACTAGGCAGGCTGCCCTGTTCAAAATGATCACCCTACCGACGTTATTGTATAGCCTTCAAAACATATACATTAAAATCCCAGATGAAGTCTTCATCAGAAAGGATGGAGACATCCGGAACCTGATATGGAATGAGGGACAAATGAGAATTGCATTACACGTGCGACAGTTCAATCGGTGCAATTTGAGAATAGCTCTCCCAGATGTAAAGGCTAGCTACTGGGCTGCCCACTTGATAATCATCAGTGATTGGGGACATGCACCAGGAGATAATTTCACATATCTACTGGAACGGAGCCAATTCAAACAACAGTCATACTTTTGATATGGAGGGAAAGGTACTGGGAGGCTACTTGCAGCAACACAGCTGACAAAAGAAGCATGGAAAAAGGTGGGGAAATGCATGGGTTGGTATATGCGGCAGACTAGAGACACTCCCCTCTGGATAGGAACACGCCTGGTGGAAATCGGGGAAACTGAAGGGTTTCAAGGAATGGGATGCAGCTAGCCTCTCCAAGACAGGAGACTTAATAGAAGAGGGGGACTTAATACCTTTTAGATCTTTGCAAAGGGACTATCAGCTTGCCAACACACAACGCTATAAACACTGTTAGAAATGGGGTCTCTAGTTAGCAGTAGTTTGCACCCTGTCCAAGTAGGGGCCCTCACTCTAGTCTGGAGAAGAGAGACACAGCTAAGATAATCCCTGCTCATCCTCTCGGTAGCTTGGCATGAGCAGTCAGCCTGATCTCAGCAGCAATGTGTAAAGTATCTGTACACTCACACACAGTAACGCAGTGAAAACACTACAAAAGGACTCCACACCAGTTTAGAAAAAATAGCCAATATTTATCTGAGTAAAACAGGACCAAAAAAACAACAATCCAACATACACAAGCAAAGATATCCCTTTTAAAAGATTAAATGTAATTGTAGTTCCCTGAAATCAATGAAGTACTTGGCTGAGAGAATGTACCTGAGATGCATCAAAAACTAAAACGATGCAGGCCACAGTGGAAGTGATGCGCCAAAAGAGCCAGAGATGTGTCGGCTCCTAACTGTCAACCGAGGTGATGCATTGGTTCCTTACTGCTAGGCAGGGTGAGGTGGTGTGCGTTCCTTACTGCCACAGGGGAGGTAATGTGTAGTTTGTGGCAGGAAGCGCCCGTTCCTTACTGCGATGTCAATGAAGAAAATGGTGCACAGGGACGATGCGTCAGGAGGCAAGCTCAACTCAAGCCCTTGGAAAGCAGGATGTAAAAAGGAAAGTCCAGGCCTTTCACTCCCAGGCCAGAAGCTGCAGGCCAGCACAACAAAGTGACATGCAGAGTGGCAGTCCCTGCTACAGATTCCAGCTCTTCTTCATGGCAGAATGTCCTCAGTCCAGCAGTGTTCTGACTTTCTGAGGTCAGAGGTCCAGTACTTTTACCCATTTCTGTCTTTGAAGTAGGCAAACTTCAAAGAAAAGTCTTTGTAGTGCACAAGACCCTGCCTTGGCCGCAGGCACACTCCAGGGGGTTGGAGGTTGCTTTGTGTGAGGACAGGCACAGCCCTATTCAGGTGCAGGTGTCCACTCCTTCCACCACGCTAGCTCAGGAAGACCCATCTAGGTATGCAGGGCACACCTCAGCTCCTTTTGTGTGACTGTCTAGAGTGAATTCACAAACAGCCCTCCTGTCATCCTGACCCAGATGTGAATTCCACAGACAGGCAGAGGCACAGAATGGTCAAGCAAGACCACTTTTCAAAGTGGCATTTTCAATCTAACAGTTCAGAAACCAACTTTACTAAAAGATGTATTTTTAAATAGTGAGTTCAGAGATCCCAAACTCCGTATCTCTGCTCCCAATGGGAAATTACACTTAAAAGATATTTCATGGCAATCCTCATGTTACCCTTTGGGAGAGATGGTCCTTGCAATAGTGAAAAAGAAATTTAGCATTATTTCAGTATTAAGACATGTAAAACACATACATGTCCTACCTTTTAAATACATTGCACCCTGCCCATGAGGCTGCCTTGGGCATACCTTAGTGATGTAGTGGTGACTTGTATGTAGTAAAAGAAAAGGTTCAGGCCTGGCAAGTGGGCGGCACACTTGTCAGGTTGAAATTGCAGTTTAAAACTGCACACACGGACACTGCAGTGGCAGGTCTGAGACATGTTTAAAGTGCTGCTCATGTGGTTGGCACTATCAGTGCTGCAGGCCCACTAGTAGCATTTGACTTGCAGGCTCTGGGCACACATTTATGGACTTAATAGTAAATAAAATAGGCCAATCATGGATTAACCAATCACAAATACAATTTACTCAGAGAGCACTTGCACTTTAGCACTGGTCTGCAGTGGTAAAATGCGCAGAGTCCTAAAGCAAAGAAAAATGAAATTCAGCACAGGATCATAAACATCAGGTCAAAAGCAGAAGACTGGGGAAACCATGCCAAGAGCTGACAGGTCTAACACACACATACAACTTAAATATGTCTGACAGATGCAGGGGTTGGACCCGTCAGCAGTTCCAGAGTGTGCATCACTTGAAGGGGAGACTGCTTCAGGAAGGGTGAAGGTAAAAGCTCTCTTCTGGACTGGACATACAAAACGTTAAACAATAACATACCCGATTCGCTTCAAAAACTGAGGGAGCGATGGGGAAGGGGTTTAGGAGAATTAGATAAAACAGACTAGGCGACAGCCCTGCTGCACCCTCGGGAAGTGGCAATCAGATCCAGATTACGGCTGATACAGTTCAAAATCCTTCATAGGGTGTACACAATGTGGTCGGTCTGCCCAGGATGGGAAGGGTAGAGTCCTCTGGTTGCCTCAGATGCGGGGCAGAAATCAGCACATTCTTTCATACACTCTGGGAGTGCCCCCCCCATACTCTCCTATTAGTCAGTAATATTTAAAACATTTAACTCAGTGCTAATGGAGGCATCCCTGTAGACCCCAACTATGTACTGTTAGGGCTCCCAACAGAAGTTGATGTCCTGGGATCCAAACTCAATTTTAATAATTTGGACATCATGGCGGCCAAAATGGATGTAGCCAAATGCTGGGGGGGAGCGCCAGAAGCTGCAAGCTTCAGAGAATGCATAACGGGAATGATGAGTGAAAGGGCACATATAAAACTTCTTCAGACACCTCTGGTTTTGTAAGATATGGAGACCTTGGGAGACAGGTTACAGCTTCACTGAAGGGGATGGGGAAGGATGAATTGCCAAATAATAAAGACATGCAAACATGTTAGAAAGACAGCCAAGCAAATAAAGCCTCCATGAAACTGATTGATTGCTCTATTCTGTCTGTATTGAAGGGCTAGGACTGTACTATTGATACTGGTTAAGCACTCCAATGAATTTCAGGTTAAAATGATGTAAAACTAATAAAAATATATATAAAAAAAAGAAAATTGGTTAGTGGGCCCGCCATATTTAAAAGCTTCTAGCAAGACTGCTAGGATCGGTCACTGCTCCTTTTAGGGTCATGAATATACTTTGCAAAGAAGGGTGCTATAGGAGCATCGACCTCTGGGATCAAGGCCACTTTATCTGCTAAGGATGGGTAAGGGCATTCTGTCTTTAGGCGGTTACGAACCTCCTTATCAATAGGCTTTCGTAGTCTTTACTCTACGCAAGTGGCTACTTTTTCCAGTGGGGATGGAGGAGTTGATCTGGACCTAGCATGTCTGACTCTGAGTTCAGCGTAGATTTAGTGCCGTCAGACGAAGTAGTTTGAGTGTGAACGCCAGGGCCTATCCAGCTTCAGGTTTCCATTGGAGGTTGGAGAATTGTGACCATCTGGCGAATGGGGAGGGTGGGCTCTGTTCAGGGATCTGGAGAAGGGGGAGTTGGTGGTACTTGGTGGTATGGTCGAGGAAAGTGTGTTGGAGATGGGCAGAGGCATACAAATCTAAGCCATAGGCTTCCTGGTCAAGGATGCAAGTGTCTCAGATAAGCCCAAAGGCTGACAGGGAGGAAGCCCCTTTGGGTCTGCCCTCAGGTCGAGGTTTTTAAAGCACTGTGCTGCTAGGTTCAGAATCTTGCATGGTCTCCGAGATGGTCCTCCTCTGAATATGGGTCATGAATGTTATGCTTTTTATGGGGGTTATCTGGTTGGGCAGAGCCACAATAAGGAGGGCTTGAAGGCACCAGTTTGACTGGGGACACTATATAGCCCTCAGAAATGCACTTTAATTTTAAGTGATCTCACTAAAGTGGAGGGATTCAATGTCCACACCAATACCTCCAGTATAGCAAAGGGTTTGACTATCACAGAGTAAGACACAAGCACAGTATTATGGTAGCAAAGTTAATGTACCCATATCTATAAACAGGAGAACTAAGTTGTAGTCTTCTCCCATGGGAGCAAGAAGAAGCCAGTAATGTGAAGGTTATGTGTACATCCTAGTGTTTATGGTTCACAGTAGATATGCTATTGCAGGAACATATGTGTAGCTGTTGTACCTTAGTGGCAGAGGGCTATTTTAAGGCATAGGCATGGTGAAACATAATTCACAGGCACAGAATCGTGTGGAGGGCAAGCTGTCACAATTGTGATTCATTCCATGCACAGGAGAGTGTGTGAAAGGCCAGGATATGTTCCAGATGCAGCTAGTCCTAGACCGGGAGTAAAGCAAGTATTGAAGTGGCTACCCTGCGTGCAACTCTGTGATTCAAAGAAAAGCCAGCAAGACTAGATTGTGAGCAGTCAAACACCTCAGGGTGCAGGATAATGCTTATAGTTAAGTTACCCAACAGGTAATTGACTAAAAAATCCACTTCAGAACTTGCTGGATGTTGGGTGAGGCAACACTAATGTCTGGGTAAAGGCAAGCAATTTGGAGCAGACCTGGTTAATGATGAGGGTATAGGAATGCAATAAATGTGTTGTAGAACTTATAGTAGTGATTTATTTGTTGAGGTGTCTTGTCAAGCGCTGCAAGCCACCTTAGTCACTTAAGAATGCTCATAATAATGGAGGCATCAGTTCCATGTGGAGAAATGCATGGTATATATTAATCACTACTGAAGTGATGGGTCCAACACTCAATTTTAAAAACTCACAGGCAGGAAATTGGAGGGCACACAACAGAGATCCTAAACACCCATTGATTTGGGAGCCTTGGATATTGAACTCAGTACGACAGGAAATGAATACAAATTCCAGTGAAAATACAAACCAGAAAGTATTATCCTGGAATGTTGCAGGGGTTAGGGTCAAAATAGGAGAATGGAGAATGTTCATTGACCAGCACCATACTTTTCTACTGCAAGAAACCTGGGCAATTGAACCAGTCTTTAGATCAGGGTACATTTAATTCTCCTCCAAAGCAGGCCCTTCAGGTTGAGGGAGGACATCACAAGACCCATTGATAAGGCTAAGGATGGATCTCTTCAACAGAGTTAAGCGAATCCCAGACAATAATAGAGATATCCTAGCTATAGCAGTTAATACTGGTCGTAAGCCAGGGGCTTGGTTTATTGCAATTTTAATATCTATGTAAGATTAGTAGCCTCTATGGTGCACTTGAATACAGTATATTGCCTATCAGCATTGATTGAGGAGTTAAATAATGATCACCAGAAAATTATCGTTGGAGACTGTAATACTCCCATTGGCTCAAACAATAAGATCTGGGCTCAGGATGACTTAATGACCGATCCTGGGAGATCATCTTATGTTCCAACTGCCAATATGCTTAGGATGCCTGAGACTTCTGCCCAAATTGTTGATCTGGTGGTGATCCACAAGCTAAAGATAATGAATGGGTCCACGCCCTCTGAATCTCCACCCCAACCAGCTTTTAAGAGAGGGATATGTTTAAGTAATATTGATTGTGTTCTTTTAGTTAGCTAATTATGGCCGTCTCTGATACACCTGAGGGTAGTCCCAAGGCCAGATAGCATTCATGATGCGTTGCGTGTCCTCTTTTTTTTTTTTAGAGATCCCTTTGTGACTAATAATCTTTAGGTTAATAAATGTATAAGATTAAGTTCAGCAACAACAGAAGATCCATAAAATGGCAAAGTTCGCAACCAGTATTTAATATTTGAACTCAAGTCTACAATTTATTTGTGAATTAACTAACCCCACATGAAGGGCAGGATAAGGTTATATAAACTTTGTGGGCATTAACTGGGAACATGCTGAGTCTTTTCACCCCCTTTTTATGAAAGTGGGACAAAGAGGATGCCATGCACAAAAATCCTTGGATCAGTTCACGAATAAGTGAAGGTTAGCCAAAACCAAACTCGTGAAAGTCATTAAGAGTGAAGAAAAAAGGGACTATTCAAGCAGCCTGGAAATAATATAGGACTATCCTGATGCAAGCCAAAAAATTCTGGGAAAAGGCACAATGGGAAAAACTGGCTGATGCGTTGCAAAAAAGGAATACAAAGGGCTTCTGTAAGCACTTAGCAGTTGGGTGTCGTTCCATAGACAACCATCTGGAATCAGTAGTAGAACCAGAGGACTGGGTAGCTTACTTTGGTGAGCTTTACAAGGTCTATCAAAAGGACACACACAAGACTGACATAGCTCCTCCCACAGCCCTCTTATTAAGCAAGGACTTTAGAATCAAGGGAGATCTAAAACACTGAACGGATGGAGAATGACTGTCTCCAAATTATCTTATTACAAACGACAAAGGCTAATGCATGCAACTCCCTGTTTTTTTTTTTTTGTTTCTTTTATAAGCAAAGAAGAAACAGCTCAACCTTTCAAACTAATTAAAGCAGAGAAAGCTATGGGCCCGGCTAGTATTCCCGGTGACCTTTCCTTTCTCAACCTGAGATCTGGACCCCCTATTTGAATGCTCTGGGAAGCAACACTGCGAGCAGAGAGGAGACCCCCCCCAACCCCCACCCCTAACCTGGAAGGGAGCCATCATAGTCTGTGTGTGTGTCTCTGTGTCTCTGTGTGTGTGTGTGTGTGTGTGTGTGTGTGTGTGTGTGTTAGAAATGGGGTCTTTGGTTGGCAGTCAGGTTACCCCCTGTGCAAGCAAGGACCCTCACTCTAGTCAGGGTAAAGAGAATCAACCTCAGCTAATCCCCGCTCACCCCCTTGGTAGCTTGACACGAGCAGTAGGCTTAACTTCAGAGTGCTAGATGTAAAGTATTTGTACCAACACACACAGTAACTAAATGAAAACACTACAAAATGACACAACACAGGTTTAGAAAGATATCACTGAAAATGTAAAAAGAGTCTTCATGTAGTTTTTAACACAACGCTTACGCTGTTAGTGTGAAAATGTACCTTGGGTACGTGCACAGGTGAGTGTGTGTCCAAAAAGGCTTGTGATGAGTCGATATCACTCACGAGCGAGACCTTGTGTCGTTTCTTCATCAGTCCGGTGGGCATGCGTCAATTCTTCTCTGCGCAGGAGAGCGATGCGTCGATCCGGTCAGCACTCTTGGGTCTTGGCAGGCCTTGCGTAGTTTTTACACGCCCAGCAGTGTTTGCGTCAGAAATTCAGCCGCACGATGATCCGAAAACCACACAGCACAGGTCGCATTCTCACCAGCCTCCGTCAGCGATGCTGCGCATCGTTTCTCCAGCCGCGAGCGTCGATCTTCCGGTCGCGTTGCAGACGAGCGTCTATTTTCAGCCGCAAAGCCGACGGTGCGTCTTTTCCCCGCACAGTGGTCTGTGCGTGGATTTCTCACTCATGGGCTGATGGCTTCTCGTCTCATGGTCCCAGGAACTGGATGGGCACCACTTGGCAGAGTAGGAGTCTCTCTAGAGGCTCCTGGTGCTGGCAGAGAGAAGTCTTTGCTGTCCCTGAGACTTCAAACAACAGGAGGCAAGCTCTAAATCAAGCTTTTGGAGATCATCACAAGAAGGAAGGCAACACAAAGTCCAGTCTTTGTCCTCTAGCACAGGCAGAAGCAGCAACTGCAGGGTAGCTCCACAAAACACAGTCACAGGCAGGGCAGCTCTTCTTCCTCAGACAGAGGTTCCTCATGGTTTGCAGAAGTGTTCTGAAGTCTGTGGTTTTGGGTGCCCTTATTATACCCATTTTGCCCTTTGAAGTAGGCTTACTTCAAAGGAAAGTCTCTCTTGATTATGAAATCCTGCCTTGCCCAAGCCAGGCCCCAGACCTACCCCAGAGACTGAATTGTGTGAGGGCAGGCACAGCCCTTTCAGGTGTGAGTAACAACTCCTCCCCTCCCTTCTAGCACAGATGGCTCATCAGGAAATGCAGAATCACGGAAATGGTTTAAGCAAGAAAATGCTCACTTTCTAAAAGTGGCATTTTCAAATACACAATCTTAAAATCAACTTTACTAAAAGATGTATTTTTAAATTGTGAGCTCAGAGACCCCAAACTCCATGTATCTATCCGCTCCCAAAGGGAATCTACACTTTAATCATATTTAAAGGTAGCCCCCATGTTAACCTATGAGAGGGACAGGCCTTGTAACAGTGAAAAACAAATTTAGCAGTATTTCACTGTCGGGATATATAAAACACATTACTATATGTCCCACCTTAACCATACACTGCACCCTGCCCTTGGGGCTACCTAGAGCCTACCTGAGGGGCGCCTTATTTGTAAGAAAAAGTAAGGTTTAGGCTCGGCAAGGGGGGGGGGTACACTTGCCAATTCTAATTTACAGTTTAACACTGCACACAGACACTGCAGTGGCAGGTCTGAGGCATGATTACAGAGCTACTTAGGTGGGTGGCACAACCAGTACTGCAGGCCCACTTGTAGCATTTGGTTTATGTTATGTTTTGTTATATGGCTTTATATAGCTCCTGACTGCCCAAGGGCTTCGCAGCTCTCAAAACTGAAACCATAACATCACACACAAATACCCCGGAAATCAAGCTCTAAATAGCCATGTCTTTACGGCCTTCCTAAATGAAAGTTCCTGCGTCATTGCTCGAGTATTAAGAGGGAGGGAGTTCCAAAGCTTCGCTCCCTGATACGCCAGCTATCTTCTGCCCCATCTGTCTTTCTTCACTTTCGGGATCACTGCTATCAATGATAAGGAAGATCTAAGTGATCTGTTTGGTGCATAGAACGAAGCTAAAGACCTTAGCATTTCTGGACCTTGGTTATGCAATGCTCTGTACATAAGGCATAATACCTTGAATGGTATCCTCCTGGCCACCGGGAGCCAATGTAGCAAAGGAAATTCCTGCCTTTTATAGATTTTTTTTTTTTTCTTGGGGACATCCAGCAGCCGACGCGCCGAGGCATTCTGAACTCTCTTCAATCTTTTTTTAAAGTATGGTAATTTTCATTACTATACATTCATCCAACCACCACCACCATGCATGGCCTTTGGCCGTGTGTGGCGACAGTTATGCCAAACTCCTATGAGCACCCAACCTTACACCGTGCACCCTGAGCGCTGAAAGGGTTGATGGCAAGGCCTGGCCTGCAGCCAGTCTCTGCGGCTGACACCCCCCCCCCCCCCCACCCAAAACCCTACTCTGCACAGGGGCCTTTGACCCTGTGAGGTGGGAGTTGGCCTCAGCCTGTCTCTGGATGTGAGAGTAGGTGTAAGAAGGTGTATCTGGGGGTGAGAGTGGCTGAGAGTCTGGGTGTGAGAATGCATGCATTAGTGTCTTAGTGGGTGCATGAGTGTCTGTACAGGTCTGTGAGTGAGTGCATGAGTGGGTGTGTGAGTCTGAGAGGGTGCACGAGGGTATGAGTGGGTGTGTGAGTGGGTGCGTCAGGGTCTGAGTGGCTCTGTGAATGGGGGTGTGAGTGGGAGAAAGAGATTGAAAGAGAGAAAGTGAGAGGGAGAGAGATGTTTTTGATGTATGATATACTTAGAGTGATATATTCCTACACAAATTGAAAATAAAAATGTATTTCTCAATGTAAAATAGTAAGATCACCTTTCAGTAAGAGCCTCAAACATTTGCAGTTGAACTCTCAACTCTTAACGGTGATGGTCTGTCACATTACAGAGAAGTTCTAGTTAGGAAATAGATTTTTTTTTTTAAAGGCATAGAAATTCACTAAAAAAAACAAAGGTTACTTGAACTTTATAGTTAAGCTCACATTTTAAACATACAGAACCATAGACATTCACCTGTTCTAGTTTGTTACGTACGCGCCGCTTGCTCACCGAGTGTTTTGGTCAGGGGGTTATACTTTTTCATCGAGGAACCGCTCTAATTTCAGCCCTCATAAGATCCTCCCTTATCCAGCGTTTCATTCAGCCATTTATTTCATTTGTATGCCGAGGTAAAGGTGCTTCAGTCTTCCATGCTACTGAGGAGGCATTGACTTTATAGGGTCGGAAACGAATCAACATTTCACATGGAGTTGCTTTAATTTCATAACTCATTGAATTAAGGATTAGGATCAACACCAAATTAATTGAGGTTACAGATTTCCTCAGTGTGATTCTTTATCGAACTACCTCAGGTGTGGACAGGCTTTTTTAATTAAGGACTTATAGCCACATGATATATAGAAATAATTGTGAGAAGTTTGAAGTTCATTACATTATATGTACCCACTAGGTTGGCTTTTTAGTATGTATGTTTTATGTAATGTTGTATAGAGTGAGCTTGATGACCATCTTCATGATTGAAATAAATTAATTAGAAAAATAGGTTCTAGGATTCTGAGGCTGAGGATACAACAATATTTAAAATTGATTAAAAAAAGGACCCTTTTGGGGTGCCATGTGATATATGGTATATGTCCAGTGATCATTTGATGTTTTTTTCACTGTTGTATTGGATTTGTTGAAATACTCCCCACTGTTTACCACTTATTGTGGGTTGTTAAGTAACTTTATGCCATGAGTTCTGGTTTCTATACAGAAGTATAACTGCTGAATTTCTATGGTTTTGTGTGGGTAATGTAAATTTTATTAACAAATCCAAACGCTGAAATTGCTTAATATAATTGAAATTGAACCTGTGACTCGCAGCTTGTGAGCTGTAAAATCACGTCAAGGCACCAACTGCTTTACAAGCCATTGACGTGCCTTTTCTGCGTCACATACAAAAAGCCATTCACACCGTTCACTGTTGGCCCAATATCTCACATCACCAAACTGTGCCATGCCAGTGCCCATCACGTATATGCCCACTGGACCGACACACCAATCGTTCCACCAATCACCAAGGCATCAACCAACTCTACACACACTGCACTCTTTGGACACAAACGCTACATCTTTGACAAGGAGAGTCTTTTTTGGGTGTTGGACTGTGTTCAGGAAAGTGGTGTTTCAATGTAGTCCCATCCTCAGCCACCTTGATTCTAAGGACACTTGCCCCACTGCAATAAGGCTGTCTGTTACAGACTGCTGAAAGTGTACAAAAGTAATTTTAGAGAGTGAGAACGGTCTTTGAAAACAACGGCTGCTAAATGAAAAACGAACTTCTTTTACGAAATGTATGACTGATTAACATTATGAGTCTTCAACCTTTGATCTATTTTATTTGCTCTTCCTATGTGCTTGTAGTAGTCTAGAAAGTGCACTGGTTTGTGCGGGTCTGCTGCCTGGCCCCAGACATTCATAGCTGAAGTATTTTCTTTGTGAATGGTTGTGTGCATGTGGTCATCTATTCTGTTTGAGCTCCGCAAGGTACTGATCTGTCCCTTTTGAAACTTCTTACACACAAGCTCTTTCAGATAATCTTTACAGTTAGAGCGGATTGTGCCTTATGACACAGTACCCACTCTGAACAATTCTTTAAATAATTGCGCACACATAAATGATGCCCTTGTAGAAAAGTGTTCTGGCAAGTTTACACACAATTATTTTTCACTGACTACAAAAGCACACCCTGGGGGCTCAGTTGAAGAATCCCTGCCTGTGTCACCACATAATGTAACATGCTCTCTTGTAGGGTATGTACTGTCTAAAAACTAAACAGCTATTGAACGGGACCAGAGACCATCCAAAGATATTTCTTGACCTGAAACACCGGACTCTGAAATGATGAACCACATAGTCAAAGACAAGCTGAATCTTAGAGACCGTCACAATTGGGGTGATCTTGTGGCGACGCTGTAGCATTATCCACAAAATCTAACATCTGCAGCAAAAGTAAATACTGTTCTTGACTCGTGGTTACACAAAAGCAAAGCTTTAGGCATATATTTGGTTGCATGGAATCTCATAAATTGCTGTAATAAGCCAGGGTTTTGGTGTTGTCTGCCGCGCTGACACATCCTGGGTTAAACAATTGTGCATGTGGCATCAGCCCATTTCAGCAATTGTTTTTTTGCTCTGCAAGGGACAGCATTTCCCTTAAATATATGCACATCTGCCTGAAAATGAGTGTATTACAGTTTCAGGCATGGTGGGACAGTTGTTTACTTATCTTTCTTTTCCACTTTTTAGGTTGAACTTTTGTTGCCCTCTATTTAGAGTGCACAGCATCCCTACCCTGCTACTTGAAGCTCTCTTACGACTCATTTGGTCTACAGTGTTCTGCATCCCACATGACCACTGCTTCTAAGCAATGCGCCTGTTTTATGGAATGGTTTTGTCCATAGTTTCTTACTATTACAAATGTTCCAGCATGTTTAGATGCTGCCACATGTGACATTTATTCCCTGGTTATCTTTGATCCTGCTTGCATGTATCATTGTTTTAACATTCCAAGGTTGCCTGCATGTTGATTTTCAACATGGCAACCATGTTTGAACTTTAAATTTGAGGTAAACTATGTACAGTATCATTCCAAAATGACCGTCCTCTATTTTTAATGTTTTACTCAGTCTTATTGCAAACATGTGCCTGCCCTATTTTAGGTGCCGTTTTCCTTTCTTTTTACTTTTATTCTTAAATTTTATCATACATTGATCTTGTGTGTGTTTGTGATTGACGCGCATATGAATGCAAGTTGGAGTTGGTGGGGAATAAAATGAAGCAAAAGTGCACTTGTAAGTAACAGACTGCAAGTAAACTCATCAGCGATTGAAGAGACACTTTCACTTGCATGTGTGACCTGTTGGCATTGCCAGTGCCCGTTTTTATAGTTTTTATAGTTTTGCAGTTTTTATTTATTTGTTTTAAGCAACTAACAATTTTTTCTCTTGTAGGTGAGCTGCATTTGGGGATGCGCATATGATGAACGTTGATCAGCAAGCTCATCTTGGCGCTCTCTATGGGCAGCCTCCACCTCAATATCAAGGATATCAGCAGCCTGGTTATGGAGCTATGCAGAGTTCTGGGGCACCTTCCCCACAGTATGGAGCATACAACGGTCCAGTAACTGGATACTCCCAGACTGCTCCACTGCAAGGTAATGGCAACACGAGCTTCTGCTCTTTACAGACGTATTAATGTTCCACATTTGGTTTAGGTGGGATTCTTAAATTGTTTTCAAGGCGGCGGTCTAGTTACTTCCACTGCAAGAGTTGAGCACGTTATGCAACATGCTTACTTTTTTTTTTTTTTTTTTTTTTTTTTTTTTTAAAGTTGTTTCCAATCGGTTGAATTTTGCTCTTGACACCTGGTCTTTCGGATACCTTTTTCCATTTTAGCATATAATTACTGTGCTCTGCCAGCACCCCATCCCTTTTGTGTTTTTATTGCTTATACGTCGAATCCTGTAATTTAATAAATTATAGCATAGTTCATAAAAATGTTTTAAGCTGTTGCCCCATGCAGATGTTTTTCTCTTGTGAGTTTTGGAGAGAGGGGTTGTATCTGGCTTTTACAATTGTCACACTTATTGTTTTTTGTTGTTGTTTTTTTTTGGTCTTGCTTGTCAACAAGTGATTTTGTTGCTACAAGTGGTATTGTTTACAATAAAGGGCTTGCAGCCCCCCATTACTTACCATTTGTTGGCTTCCTTGTCACTCTTATTTGGGGCCTCCTAATTGGCCAGCGCTTGCAGATGCCACTTTTTCATTTGGAGCATGGACCAAGTACTGATTGATTTAGTTTGACTCATGTTCTTGTGCTGTCCATCCACTGATTTATGTAATATTTTCTTTCTTTTATTGTCTTTATTCTTCCTGTGTTGCATCTGGTTGCTTCTTCCTTGCTTACAGCCGGCCACCTTCCATCTTGGGTTTTTTGCCCTCTCTCTCACCTCAAGTGTGTTTTAAAAAAAAAACTTTTGTATAGCATGGACTTTACCTAAAGGTAATTGGAGTGCTTTAGTTGAGCACCAGTTACACAAGGTCACAATCATATTTTCAGGAGAGATTAAGTGACTTGCCCAGAATCACAAGCTGTTGAGTCAAAGCTGAGGCTTGAACCTGCTTTTCCAGTATTTTTAATACCTCTGATGTCAAAATGTGTGGGTTGTGGTGCTCTCAGGCCACTGTAAGACATTGGAAAGATGAAATTAATCAAACGCACTTCCCTGCAGCTTGAAAGGTTTTGTTTGTTCAGGTTGAGTTCAGCTGTCAAAGTAAACATTGTAGCAGAAGTAAACTTGTGCAATTCATCACATTTAAAATGGTGCTTTTCAGAGCACCTTAATTTTAATACTTGCTTTAAACAGCCGACTACTTTTTGGGTAAAACATCCTCTGAATCAAGCAAAAGCAACACCTCTAAGTGCTGACAAGGGCAGCTCTAGAATAATCTTTGCAGTTGGCTTATTGTGTTGTCGGAGCTTTGCTTTGCAGTGTGATACTTCACTATGCGCGCATAATCTCAGCGTTGCTGACCACTGGTTCTGCAAGTGTTAGCTACCGGTGTTCAAGCACACCAGACTTGAACACATTAATAATAAAGCAAGCCAAACTGCAGCCCACAGCACTCCAAGTAAGGCTAGGATTAGTATTGTAGAGTGGATTTGTGGGAGTAGAGTGGATTAGAGAGAGTAGAGTGTTGTAGAGTTGTGTTGGGGAGTAGAGTTCAGTGGCAGAGCGTTGTGGAGTGGGCTGGAGGTGACTGAGGTAGTGGGGTTGACTGGATTGAAGTAGAGTGGGGTGGATTGAAGTGGGGTAGATTGAGGTAGATTGGATTGTCTAGAGTGGGTTGTATTGAGTGGATTGGACTGGGGTGGGGCTGGGTGGATTGGGGTGGGTTGAGTGGGGTGGGTTGAGGTGTATTGGATTGTGGTGGGGCTGGATTGGATTTGGGTGGGGCTGGATGGATTGGGGGTGGTGGATTGAATTGGAGTGTGGTGGTTTAGGCTGAATTGGGGCAGTCTGTATTTTGGAGTGATGTGGTCTGTATTTTGGAGTGGAGTGGGTTGTGTGCCATCGAGGTGGGGTTGATGGTATTGGTGTGGGATGGCTTTGATTAGAGTGAATTGGAGTGTGGTAGGCTAGATGAATTGGACTACAATGCAGTGGGCTGGCTTGGGGTGGGTTGTAGAGGGTTGGATTGGATTGACGTGGATTTCAGTATGGTGGACTGGATAGGGCTGGTGTTGGATTAAGGTGGATTGGTAGTGAATGGGGTGGTGTGGGAGGATTGGAATGGGGTGTATTTAGGTGGGTGGATGGGAGTGGAATAGGGTGGATTACAATGGGAGGAATTGGGGTAGATTGGTTTGGGTTGAATTGGGGTGGATTGGTTTGGGTTGAATTGGGGTGGATTGGTTTGGGTTGAATTGGGGTGGATTGGTTTGGGTTGAATTGGGGTGGATTGGTTTGGGTTGAATTGGGGTGGATTGGTTTGGGTTGAATTGGGGTGGATTGGATTGGATTGGATTGGGGTGGGTTGGGTTGGACTGGTGTGGGTGGAATGGAGTGGATTATGATGGATTGGAGTGGGTTGAATTGGAATGGAGTGTGGTGGACTGGATAGGGTTGAGGTGAATTGGAGTGAGGCAGATTGTTTTGGATTTAACTAGCGAGTGGCAGACTGGAGGGGGTTAGACTGGAGGGGGGCATATTGTTATGGATTGGAGGGGGCAGAGTGGAGTGGACTGGAATGGGGCGGATTGGGGTGTACTGCATGATTGTGTGTTAAAGCATTTCTAAAATTACACATAAGAAACAAACAATGTGGCTTTGTGATATTTAAAACAAGATAGTTGTCCCCTTTTAAGCACAGCACCCACAAGCAAAAACAAAAGAAAACATGAATGTAGAAACAAAATAAACATGAGTGCAATGTGAGAAAAGATGACTTAGCAAAATAAAAAAGTTATCCATCCATCACCATATGTATAAAGAAGCCATAACAACTGCTGTAAGGAACCAGGGCCCAATCTTGTTCGAGGGTGTGAATGTTAGATATACCTGGAATTGTCCCCCATTACCCTCCAGCGATGTCGCTCCCTTATAGCGGCTACTGCTTTCCTTTGTGAGTAAGGGATAAAATACAAAATGGGGACACCCCTTTCACCTTATCTTTGTCTGGAACAAGAAAGCACAAATGGTCCACACCATGGAAGAAGCCCTTTCCGTTCTTGGGCTGGAGGACTCACTTGCAGACTCTGTCTGTGGCCCCCTGCAACTCCCCAACATGCAGGACTACTGACAAAATAGCCCAGTAGCCCTTCAAGAGAGGCACCCACAAGCCAGCCGCAGCTGAAAGCCACAGAAAATGCTTGCTTTGCTACATCTGCTTTAGAGCCATGATAGTTCACAGGAACACACCTGAGTAACCACGCAGCTGCTTGACCCATGGAGCAAATGCACAAGAACGCCTCCCCCTCAAAAAATCCTCCTCCTTTCTGTCCTAGTCTGAATCTCCAGCCATTGCAGGCAAACTATCTGATCTTCTTGTAAGGCTGATGCTACTGATACATCCCAGCACAGTGTTGAGCTGGAACGATGAAGGCCATATAACCCATTCAGCAATTACCCTGCTCCAGTGCCCCTTGACATAACCCCTGCATACAAGATACTTATGACTACCATGGAAGGAGTGGTACCATTCTGTATTACCCCCCAGTTAGTTAACACCCCCCTCTCGGTCTCGTTAACTGCCTTGGGGACAGGAAAGGCTGTGTCTCACGTTGTCATCAACTACCCCTTATCGCACTCTGGCACAACACTCACCCGGTCCTGAATAGATGGTTAAAGTACTGCACCTCCATGCCCCGTGAAACTAATAGCATTCCTGACTGCTGCATGATTCCAACCGCGATGCATGTCTTCTACAGGAGATGCTCATCCTTAAGAAAGGCTGGGGGAAGATGAGGTCCCATAGGTTCAACAAGCAATCTTCTCCTCTGAGCCCAGCAACAAGGCCAGAGTAGCTATCTTGCTAGGTCGCAAATTTCAGTTTCAAGTTCTCCAAACCCAGGTGGAAGTGACTGGGAGATTCCACTCCTTACAAATCTCTGTGAACAAATACACTTTTTCCCTTGCAACACTACACGCCCAGTACCAGTTTATCTTACCATTGGCCTACTTACCTCATCCAGACTCTTACCTTGTGATAGGTGGAGACTTCAGCCTGGTTCAAAACACCTTGTTAGACAGATCAACCTAAAGAGCAGGCCAATTTAGGGTCTTCACAGCTGAAGAACTGCAGTGGCTTAGGGATGTGGGATTGATGGATGCATAGTGCTCTCAGCATCACATCAGACATATGCCCCATCAATCACTTTCCACATTCCTGGGTCTGCCGCCACATGCGGGTAATGGACATTCATGCGACTCTACTTTACAGGAGATAAGGGAGGTTATCCAACACTTCCTCCAAACAAATGACATGTGTTACACCTCCATTTCCCTTATTTAGGGAATACTGAAAGCAGTAATCTGGGCACCTTCCTGGCCCTCTCTGAGAGACTTAACAAGACTAGGAGAAATAAACGTGCGGAGCTGGAAGACCGGGTGAGAGTCCTAGAGAGGGCTTATTAAAAAAAAAAAAAAAAAAAAAAAAACAGGCGCTTACAGTGGGGAGACAACTAACCCTTGCCAGAATACAACTCTTTGCACTAAGCAAAAATACTGTGCAGGGGGCAATAAAGCCAGGTCACTTCTCGCTAATAAAGAGTCCAAATAAAACAAGGGCAGGATGGCAGAAATCCAGACAACAGAAAACACCCACAGTGATATGGACATCGCACAGACATTTAAGCACTTCTACACTGACATTTATATGGGAGAGGCAGCGAACCCCAATGAAGTCAGTACATATCTCACTGGGGCACACATCACATGCCTATCTGGGTGAGAGGCACTCTAGTTGGAGGCAGATATTCAAGTGAACGAGGACTTGTCTGCCATCTGCCATTTTCAGCTCAGCAAGGACCCGACCTGGCAGGTTTACCCCAGGCTTCTACAAACTATTCAGCTCCCAGTTGGCCACTATTCTCATTCACCTTTACAACTTGTTTGGAGAAATTGGTGCTCACTGAAACTATGCGGGAAGCGGTGATCACTATGATCCCCAGACTTGGTAAAGACCAGATACTGTGCTCTTCATACTGACCAATATCCCTGCTAAATGTGGACGGCAAGCTCTTTACGGGTATTCTGACTGCTCGCTTTAATTCATACATGCAGGGCCTTGTAGACCCTAGCCAGACTGGGTTAGTTCCTGATAGAGGCTGCAGAGAGAATACAAAATGCCTGCTCCACCTCCTAGATATGTTTCCAATTTAGAGTTCTGGCCCCACTCCTGTCAATTGATGCAAAAAAAGCTTTCAACCGTGTGCACTTGCCATTCTGCCAGCATGTCTTAGATGGGATGGGATTGGGGACCAGGTTCCTAAGGTGGCTATGGAGCAGCTTTTTCAGTCCTAAAGCCCAAGTGAAAGGTAAAGGGTTGATCTTGCAGGCCTTCACAGTAGCCAGAGGTACACACCAGGGGTGCCTTTTTTGCTGACAATGTTATGGTGGCAGTGACTCAGTCTCTTTACTCACTGCCGCCCTTTTTGAGTGAGCTGGAGGCAATTGGCAGGATCTCCATATTTGAAGTCAACATCCAAAAGACCCATGCTTTCAATGTCACCATCCCGCACAGTGACCGGGCCAGATTGGAATGCCTTTTCCCTTCCAATGTTTGACCCAAAGGGTCACTTTGCTCGGTTGAAACTTTACTCCTCCTTGGAGAAAATGGTGAAGTGTAGGTATGCCGAACTGATTGCCCCTGCTCGAATGGGTCTCCCAACCTGAAAAGCTGGAAGTCTCTCCTAGGTACGCAAAATATCTGAAGTGAAAATGATCCTCCTCCTTCCCAAGATACTGTACACTATGTAGGCCTTCCTTCTACAACCCCTCCCTTCTTAAAAGGCAAACTACTGCACTTGATGGAGACCAACCTTTTGGGCAGCAGGAGTCCACATATGGCTAAGAAGTGGGCATACCTATCCATGGCAGATGGAGTCTTGGACATCCCCCATCTAACCAATTACTACCTTGCGGCCCAGCTTCTGTATATAATCGGTGGAATGGAAAGGCTCCTCACGGAAACACACTGACGCTTCATTGATCAATCTGTAGCAGGGATTCACATCTAGAAAATCCATTAGCTCTCTAAAGTTCTATCCGCCCCTTCACGGTCCATATCTTGCAAGGTAACACAAGTGACAGTAGAAGCCAGGGATCCTGTCATGATTGGATAGCGCCTTGTCCACACATCTTCCCCCCCCCCCCCGTGCACCCTTCTTCAGCAAGCCCATACTCCCACCTCGTAAGTCAGGCAACAAAATCCGTATCTGGCTTTAGTCTAACTGTGAATGGATCGGAGAAATCTTCAACCACGCTGATGTTATGGGCTTCTGACACATATTCCAACTATGGTATCCCAGTCAGTGAACACTGGCATTACACAGCTATTAAACATTAGGTCACTCAGCCCATGACCCATTCTTACGCCAGAGGACAACTTATGAAATAGAACAAATGGCCAATCACCAGCAAAGATAAGGGCCTAGCACTTTGTCCTATATACCTTCCTAAATAGTCACAGCTTCCAGCCCAGAGTTGGTGGGAGCCCGAGCTGGAGCATTCCGTTACCTCTTAAGAGTGGTCTGATATACTTCATAGGGCCTGCACGTACTCCTACAGGGAAAGAAGCCAAGTTCAGAATGACACATTATTGGTTCTACACCAAGGCCAGACTGGTGAAATGGAAACTCAACAGTACAGATAGCATTCCAATTGCTCTCTGCGCAGCCAAAGAGGTCATCCCCTCTAAATGAGGCACAAACCCCTCACCAGTCCATGTGGACTGTCACAAGCTGTGGGACAGGATAGCAATGCAAAAACTCAGCGCCTCTCTGGAACACAGACTACTACAATTTGCTAAAGTAGGGGGAACTTGTATTCTTAGCACATGGCTTCCATGAACTGACCTGCCCCAATGCACTGACTTAACAGGAGGTGAGGGCACAGCAGTTCTGCACAGTGAAGATTGACTGCAATGGACTGGACATTGTAGCTGATGCAGCCCTGAGGCACAGAGTACTTTATGATGGAATTCACCTTTTTGGTGGGAACCACCTCTCCTCAAGTATGTAAATGTGATGTCCCACATGCCTTTTAGTCACCCCCTCACCCCAAATGTATCCCTTTTACGCCACATTGTTATCCCTCACTGGCCATTGGATATAGGTTAGTGTGTTATCAGCCTAAATAAATGTTTTTTTAAATGAAACCATAAAATAGTTTTTTGCTAGATCAAAGTTTTCTTTTTTTTTTTTCCTTCTCCAGGTCATTGGCATGCGCAAGCAACTATACTTTTATTCGTGGTGAGGTCTGAAGAAGTGTCATTGTCTTAAACAGAGGAGGTTCTTTAGGAAATGTGGCTCTACATGTGGCGTGTTGGCGATATGAGATAATATCTAGCTGAGTTGTCAGTGATGGTTTGCATAGGAATGAGTCTGCCATCAAAGAGGAAATAGAATACAGTAGGGTAACCTAGTCTTCCTTCAGGATATAGCCAAATAATGGGAACAAGAAATTCCTGAAGGAATTATTTAAATTATTTTCAACACTTTTTAGGTTGGTCATTCGGGATCCAATCAAGCCAAATCAATTGATGAATATCATTTATTTAGAAAGTAATTGACGGCTCAGTAAAAAGGTAAGTATTCTGTGCTACACTATGAACATCAGTAGTTTTAATGCCAGGAAAACATGTTTATATACATTCTATACAAAACAAGGAAATTACAAACCAATAAGTGTGTGTATATATGTATGTATGTGTGTGTGTGTGTGTGTGTGTGTGTGTATATATATATATATCGATGCCATCTAGTGTTGGGCCCGGAGTGTTACAAGTTGTTTTTCTTCGAAGAAGTCTTTTCGAGTCACGAGATCGAGGGACTCCTCCCCTTTCGGCTCCATTGCGCATGGGTGTCGACTCCATCTTAGATTGTTTTCTTTCCGCCATCGGGTTCGGACGTGTTCCTTTCGCTCCGCGTTTTGGTTTGGAAAGATAGTTAGAATCTCGGGAAATTCGACGGTATTGTTTGCGTTCGGTATCGGGTTAGTTACAACAGATCGACACCGATTTTTTAAGAGCTCCGGTGGCCCTTCTGGGTTTTTCGATCCCCCGTCGGGGCCTGGTCGGCCCGACCACGTGTCTCTTCAAGGCTAATGGAACGGACCCCATTCCGCTTCTGCCCCAAATTTCACAACAAGTATCCTTATACAGATCAGCACCTGGTCTGTAACTTGTGCTTGTCTCCAGAACACAAAGAGGATACTTGTGAAGCCTGTCAAGCGTTTTGGTCGAGGAAGACCTTAAGAGACCGAAGAGCGAGAAGACTGCAGATGGCGTTGGCGCCGACAGGACAAAGACACTTGGAGGAGGAAGAAGAAACCTTCTCCATCGAGGAGTCGGACGAGGTCGATCCCGAACAGACGCCTAAAACCGTGAGTAAGACGTCGACACACCAAACTCACGAGAAGACCGCAAAAGCCCAGGGGACGCCACTGCCAGCAGGCCATGGCTTAACCCGAAAAATAGGTGACCGATCATAGTCACCGAAAAAGGGCACGCATGTGTCGAAGACATCCGACTCCGGTCGAGATACCGGCACACAGCAGACTCGACCCCGAGACAGCGGGTCAGAGCAAGTTCGGCACCTAAACTAGTCGGCACCGAGAGACCGGGACGCCAAAAAAAAAAAAAAAAAAAAAAAGTGTTGTCGGAGCCGAAAAAGACAGCCGAAAAGGTTTCCATTCCGAAACATCCGGCCTCGGAACCAAAATCAGGTTCCTACACAGAGGAACAGGGACTGTCCTCACAAATGCAAGGACATAAGTTTGGTCAAGAACTAGAGTCAATGGAGCCAGACTACACTCAGAGAAGGCTCCACATCCAAAAGGACACAGGGAAGATAAGTACTCTTCCCCCGATCAGGATGAAAAGAAGACTTGCCTTTCAAGAAAAAGACAAGCAGCCACAGGCAAAGGTGGCAAGACAAGTAACCCCGCCACCATCTCCACCACGCTCAACGCACACATCACCAGTAGCCACTCCACCACTGATGCAGTCCCCAACTCATACTGGAATGAGTCCGGATGATCCTGACGCATGGGATCTTTATGATGCGCCAGTGTCAGATAACAGCCCAGACTGTTACCCAGCGAGACCGTCACCACCTGAGGACAGTACAGCCTACACACAGGTGGTGTCAAGAGCAGCGGCATTTCATAATGTCACCCTGCATGCAGAGCCTATTGAGGATGACTTTTTATTTAACACACTATCCTCCACTCATAGCCAATACCAAAGCCTCCCTATGCTACCAGGAATGCTAAAACACTCCAAACAGGTGTTTCAGGAGCCTGTGAAGGGCAGGGCCATAACTCCCAAGGGTGGAGAAAAAATATAAGCCACCGCCAACAGACCCGGTATATATCACGCAGCAATTAACACCAGACTCTGTAGTAGTAGGGGCAGCTCGCAAGAGAGCAAACTCTCACACCTCGGGAGACGCACCTCCTCCAGACAAGGAGAGTCGTAAGTTTGACGCTGCGGGGAAAAGGGTTGCAGCACAAGCGGCCCACCAACGGCGCATTGCCAACTCACAGGCACTGCTGGCAAGATATGATAGGGCTCATTGGTACGAAATGCAACATTTCATTGAACACTTACCCAAAGAGTTCCAGAAAAGGGCACAACAGGTGGTGGAGGAAGGACCGAGTATCTCGAACAATCAGATACGGTCAGCAGTGGATGCAGCAGATACAGCTGCTAGGACAGTAAATTCGGCAGTAACCATAAGGAGACACGCATGGCTGCGTATGTCAGGATTCAAGCCAGAAATACAACAAGCTGTGCTGATTATGCCTTTTAACGGACAGCAGTTGTTTGGGCCGGAGGTGGACACTGCTATCGAAAAACTTAAAAAGGCCACTGATACGGCCAAAGCCATGGGCGCACTCTACTCCCCACAGAGCAGAGGCATATTTCGCAAAATGCAGTTTAGAGGGGGGTTTCGAGAACAAACTACAGAACCCACAACCTCACAAACAAGGCCCACTTATCAGAGCCAATATCAGCGGGGAAATTTTCGGGGACAATATAGAGGAGGACAATTCCAAAAGAGTAGAGGGAAGTTCCAAAGTCCCAAAACTCCTCAAAACAAGCAGCGACTTCCACGTCACAAATCCCCAACACATAACACCTGTGGGGGAGAGACTAACCAAGTTTTACAAACATTAGGAGGAAATAACAACGGACACTTGGGTCCTAGCAATTATCCAGCATGGTTATTGCATAGAATTTCTCAAATTCCCTCCAAACGTCCCACCGAAAACACACAATATGTCAAAACTACACATGGATCTTCTAGGACTAGAGGTCCAAGCGTTGCTACAAAAAGAAGCAATAGAATTAGTACCAATTCAACAGAAAGGAACAGGAGTTTACTCGCTGTACTTTCTAATACCCAAAAAGGACAAAACTCTATGACCTATATTAGATCTCAGAACATTAAATACCTACATCAAATCAGATCACTTTCAAATGGTGACATTACAGGACGTAATCCCATTGCTCAAACAAGACTACATGACAACACTAGACCTAAAGGATGCATACTTCCATATACCGATACATCCTTCACACAGAAAGTACTTAAGGTTTGTATTCCAAGGGGTACATTACCAATTCAAAGTGTTGCCATTCGGGATAACAACTGCGCCAAGAGTTTTTACAAAATGCCTGGCAGTAGTGGCTGCACATATCAGGAGGCAGCAAATACATGTGTTCCCGTACTTAGACGATTGGTTAATCAAAACCAACACGCAAGAACGGTGTTCACAACACACAAAGTATGTCATAGAAACCCTCCACAATCTAGGTTTCTCACTCAACTACACAAAGTCGCACCTTCAGGCGTGTCAAACACAGCAATACTTAGGGGCTACAATCAACACAACAAAAGGGATTGCCACTCCAAGTCCACAAAGGATACAAGCATTTCACAATGTAATACAGGCCATGTATCCAAAACAAAGGATACAAGTCAAGACGGTGATGAAACTACTAGGCATGATGTCCTCATGCATAGCCATTGTCCCAAACGCAAGGTTGCACTTGCGGCCCTTACAACAGTGCCTAGCATCACAATGGTCACAGGCACAGGGTCAACTTCTAGATCTAGTGTTGATAGACCGCCAAACATACACCTCGCTTCAATGGTGGAACAATATAAATTTAAACCAAGGGCGGCCTTTCCAAAACCCAGTGCCTCAATACGTAATAACGACAGATGCCTCCATGATAGGGTGGGGAGCACACCTCAATCAACACAGCATCCAAGGACAATGGGACACTCAGCAGAGACAGTTTCACATAAATCACTTAGAACTACTGGCAGTATTTCTAGCGTTGAAGGCATTTCAACCCATAATAAGCCACAAACACATTCTTGTCAAAACAGACAACATGACAACGATGTATTATCTGAACAAACAGGGAGGAACACACTCAACACAGTTGTGTCTCCTGGCACAGAGAATATGGCATTGGGCGATTCACAACCACATTCGCCTAATAGCACAGTTTATTCCAGGGATTCAGAATCAGTTAGCAGACAATCTCTCTCGGGATCACCAACAGATCCACGAATGGGAGATTCACCTGCAAATACTAAACACTTACTTCCAAAGATGGGGAACACCACAAATAGACCTATTTGCAACAAAAGAAAACGCAAAATGCCAAAACTTGCATCCAGGTACCCACAAGATCAATCTCAGGGCAATGCGTTATGGATGAGCTGATCAGGGATATTTGCATATGCTTTTCCCCCCTCTCCCACTCCTTCCGTATCTAGTAAACAAATTGAGTCAAAACAAACTTAAACTCATACTAATAGCACCAACCTGGGCAAGACAACCTTGGTAAACAACACTACTAGACCTCTCAGTAGTACCTCATATCAAGACCAGATCTGTTAACTCAACACAAACAACAAATCAGGCATCCAAATCCAGCATCACTGAATCTAGCAATTTGGCTCCTGAAGTCTTAGAATTCGGACATCTAGACCTTACACAGGAATGTATGGAGGTCATAAAACAAGCAAGGAAACCAACCACAAGACATTGCTATGCAAATAAGTGGAAAAGATTTGTTTATTATTGCCATAATAATCAAATTCAGCTATTACACGCATCTGCTAAATACATCGTAAGCTACTTACTGCATTTACAAAAGTCAAAGCTAGCTCTTTCATCCATTAAGATACATCTTGCCGCAATTTCAGCTTATCTGCAAATTACGCACTCCACTTCATTATTTAGGATCCCAGTCATAAAAGCATTTATGGAGGGCCTAAAGAGAATTATTCCACCAAGAACGCCACCAGTTCCTTCGTGGAACCTTAACATTGTCTTAACACGACTCATGGGTCCACCTTTTGAACCCATGCACTCATGTGAAATGCAATACTTAACATGGAAAGTTGCATTTCTAATTGCCATCACATCTCTAAGAAGAGTAAGTGAGATACAAGCATTTACCATATAAGAACCATTTATTCAGATACACAAGCATAAAGTAGTTTTATGAACAAATCCCAAATTCTTACCAAAAGTCATATCACCGTTCCACTTGAATCAAACGGTGGAACTACCAGTGTTCTTCCCAGAGCCAGATTCTGTAGCTGAAAGAGCACTACATACATTAGACATCAAAAGAGCGTTAATGTACTACATTGACAGCACAAAACAAATTCGGAAAACAAAACAATTATTTGTTGCTTTCCAAAAACCTCATGCAGGAAATCCAATTTCCAAACAAGGCATTGCTAGATGGATAGTTAAATGCATTCAAACCTGTTATCTCAAAGCAAAAAGAAAACTGCCTATTACACTAAAGGCACATTCAACTAGAAAGAAATGTGCTACTATGGCCTTTCTAGGAAACACTCCAATGACTGAAATATGTAAGGCAGCCACATGGTCTACGCCTCCTACCTTTACCAAGCACTACTGCGTGGATGTGTTAACAGCACAACAAGCCACAGTAGGCCAAGCGGTACTACGAACTTTGTTTCAAACAACTTCAACTCCTACAGGCTGAACCACCGCTTTTGGGGAGATAACTGCTTACTAGTCTATGCAAAGCATGTGTATCTGCAGCTACACATGCCATCAAATGGAAAATGTCACTTTCCCAGTGTACATCTGTTCGTGGCATGAGACGCTGCAGATTCACATGCGCCCACCCGCCTCCCCAGGAGCCTGTAGGCGTTTCGAAGTTGATCTTCAACATTTGTAAATATATCACCTTAAAGCTATATTATGTACATAAATATTTACTCCATTTCATGGGCACTATTACTATAATACACAACTCCTACCTCACCCTCTGCGGGGAAAACAATCTAAGATGGAGTCGACGCCCATGCGCAATGGAGCCGAAAGGGGAAGAGTCCCTCGATCTCGTGACTCAAAGACTTCTTCGAAGAAAAACAACTTGTAACTCTCCGAGCCCAACACTAGATGGCGGGATGTGCAAAGCATGTGAATCTGCAGCGTCTCATGCCACGAACAGATGTACACTGGGTAAGTGACATTTTCCATATGTGTGTGTGTGTGTGTGTATATGTAAGTATGTATGTATATGTAAAAAAAATCTACCAGATAAAACTTACAAGTGTCTGATATATTTGAATTCTCTCCGCCTAACAACCAAAATCTTTCCATTTTATATGGGCTGATGTATGTAAGTTTCGGTAAACACAAGACCATCCTCAGAACTTTATTTGTGTAAAAACGACCCTTAAAGTCAAATTCAGCAACACTTGTTTTAAGATTTCTCAATATGTGTGCACGGAAAAACCATGTCCCAATGTTTGCATGCCACTACAATAACACCATGCAGCCTTCATCATGGGACTTATGAAGAGTAAAATGCCACAAAATGTCACAAACCTAAAAATGTTCTTCAAAGGAGAGATACTAAGTTGAGGGTGGTAAGCAAGCATCTGACCAACTCTAGGTGTGCTTAAATGTGTAGTTTTAGATTGCATTATATGCTTAGGTCTAATATATAGTTATCAAATCATTTTCCACTACAGGGTTACTGGAAAATCCTGCAGTGGTAGATTATTTTAATTATATATAAATAAATATGTCAATTCCATTTAAGGAATAGGGACTTCCAAACAGACAATACCAACTAGTCAAGGCGACATTCTTTAATTCTGTGGAGTATGTAAACCAGTACTTCCACAGACCTTAGATTCTACATGCATCAGTGTGAGGTTTACCAAAAAAGCAATACTGCCACAGCAACAGGGAAGATTGTGCACCTGAGACTGCATACACTTCGCTGTCATGCGGGGATATTGAGCGGCGGCAGTTGACAATCTATGACCTCCCTCCAGATGTCTGTGATGTCATTCTGGCACCCAGACGTCTCAACAAAGACAGTACACGCCTACTGTTACAACAGATGTGTGGGTTGGTATACTACCAAAATGTTGATCCCCTATCTTAACTTTTGTCAGACGCTTTGTTATTTATTTCTTGTTAGCTTTGAGCACCGTTCAAGGTGTTAAAGCGTATTGTTACAGGATTAATTTAATTTGTCCATTTTTTATGCGTGAGGTTTGCATCTCAGATAATTATACTTCAAATATGCCATCTCGTTAGTATTGTTTTGGTACATATTTCTGTGCGTTGGTGATGTAATATGAACAAATTCCTTCCAGATATAGGGGAATGTTTGCATGGGGATTTATGTAGGATAGGTTATTTATTTTAATTAGAATGACGTCCTTTGTTAAAGTGTAAGGTACGAATTTGCACAATATAGATAAGCAAAATGCGTAGATTATTATGAGTTTAAGTGCCAGAAAAATGTTGTTGGTGGCCAGACAGTATGACAGTAAATTCCCACATTAATCCAGTTCATGCATAAAGGCAGCGCATTCCAGGCTGGTACAGGGAGTTAGGATAAGAAGGTCTGGTCAGAGTTTAAGGTAAGGGAAAAAGATCTGTCAATCTGAGCAGAGGTGTGAACTGAAAAGCTCAGGCGCAGGCGATTTGCTCGACCAGGCAGCCAGCATTGAGAGTAGCTGAGTGAGCCCTCCTTTTACAGGAGCTGAGGATAAGCTCTCAGTGCGGGATCGAGCAGTTCAAGCCATCCCTTCACATTCCTGAAGTGCTTGAAGATGCTGGGGTGAATCCCGGGCTTGATAGAACTTGGTAAGATTACGGATTACCTCCCTCCCAGCAAGTCATTATGACAATAGCCTTTTAGAATGGCTGAGATAAAAACAGGCCTAATAGTAGTGACTAGGAATTAGAAAGCTGAATTGTTCAGTGATCTAGGGTAGTCTAATGTAGACCTAGAGAAGGAGAAATTTCCCAATATGGTTGAAGATTTCATTTGTTATACATTCCTCATTACCACAATAATATATGTAGGTTTAGATCTGTCTAGTGATCACCTTTCACTCTTTCATCGAACTTGTTAAATTGTGTTTGTAAAATACTGACTCTTATTTTGGCATTGTCTTGAATGTGAGCATTTTCTTACCAATAAAGGTACCACATTTATACCCCGGATCTAGAAGACAATAGGGAAAGTGTCAATATACCTGAAAATATTTACCTCTGTGATTTTGGGAGATCCTTTGGATTGCAGCGTTCATCTGGAACCATTCCAACTATTAAATAGAGATTATGACTGAGTCCTAAGTCTCTAACAAGTTAGGAGGTTCAGACACTTCTAAAAATTAAGCCAATCTTACATTTAAAAAAAGACAGAACACAGCCACAATCTTAAAAACAAAGTTTTGAGGGCAGCAAAGAGACTCGTAAAGAAATAAAATAAGGGCTTGATCTCGTCCATGACAGGAATTCTGCACGGGTGGTCGTGCTCTCAGAGATGGGGATAAAATTAAAACAGCCAGATTGGTACATTGATATTCATTCTCCTCCTTCTTTTCACGAGTCTGAAGGGAAGAAACCAGAAAAAGGGCACTGTGAAGATTGTAGATGACCGGAAGGGGGGATCTAATCGATCTTCTGACTTTACAAACCAAAAAGAAGACAAGCTGTGCTTAAAAAACAAGTTAGGAAAAAAAAGTAGCAGGACTTCCTGGGGAAAAAAAAAATGCTGTCCTTCCTGAGGACCCCTCTCAAAAACGGGTCTTGGGCTTGGACAATGCTAGACAGCACAGCCGGCACTACAATTCTTCACCACAATCTTCAAGTTTCTAGAGCAGTCCAACTAATTAATATATTCAGGTGGAGACTCCATATCCAAAAGTAGGTCCTGTAGATAGAGTAAATGATATACACATACAAATAGGGGGGGTATTCCACACACTATACAGAGGGTTTTAGGGACACATGTCCACGAACAATGATTTAATTTTGACAGAGAAGGATTGATCACTGGATTTTTATTAGAAATGGTCCCCAGGGGGAGGGAATCATTAAAATAACTTATTTTCAAAGCAGCCCCTCAGATGAACAAGTTAATTACTTTTAACACCTTATCTAGTAGAGACACTCCCATCCTCAGCTCTCAAAACTGATTTCTCCATACAGCGTAGGTAACCTTTATGAAGTCCTTAGTGTCTGCACAGTGGTACATCAGCAACCTTTGTCGCTCTGGTCTTCTGGTGTGGAAAGGTCCTGAAAAGTAACTGTCAGCTCACTGGGGTGCTGCCTTTATAGGCACTGCAAATGTCCGTTCTGGAGCCACCAATGCGGAGCTGAAAGACTCCACCTACAAGAACGCAGAGGTGCTGCTCTAAAAGTTTCCTGATCCACTCTGATACCTGGGGAATGGTCTAAGATAAGAAATCTGCAGCTAGATAGTGTCTACCAGATAAGGTGTTGCTATAGGTAAGTATTTTTGTTCTTTGGATGGTGTAAAACTCATTTTTGTGTGTAGATACAAAGGAAGGTCCTTTGTTCAAGACTTCAAACTCAATGGAACTAAGTGAATAGTCAGAGGTTAAAAATTGGGATAATATCCATTTTTGGTCTTCCACATTTGTCATTTTACGCTACTAAAATAAAATCTTTAAAGGAACTTAGAACCCCTTCCTACTTCCCCTTTACTTACCTGAACTTCCGGTTTAATTCAAACGTTGCTTGAATTTGCTTGCTTTTAATTGGTCACTTCCTGCTCTTCTGCTCTGCTTTCTGCTCTGCTTTTGCCGTGGCCAAAGTACACCTTCCGGTTTTTGATGACTGATCCCTTGCTAGGGTGTGTAAGCAAAAAGATTAACTGAATGCCTGTCAATTACCATTGAAGTGTGTGTAAACATTTTGGCCTTCTTGCAATGGAGTATTGAGTGCAGATGTAAAGCAAGCAGCGAGTGGGCTCATGATGTTGTGTTTCTCATTACTTAATTACATTTCTGATGAATAACCGTTCTAAATATCAAAATTATTTGTTTCTTAAATTACCACTCACTCCTTTTTAAAGAAACATCATTTCTGATTGAGTGACATATTATTTCAAATTGTTATTCTCTCAGTGACTTATTAACAGACAGTCACAAGTGCAGTTACCTTGCAGGCAATATGTCATGCTTTGAATGGTGCAGCAGGTGCACTGGCGCTGGAGCCAAAAGTTGTCATAACGACTCAAGGAGTTAAATATTGCAATATTTGGTGCTTAAACAGGCAGTCACACGTGACTTATCTTGCAGGCACTAGGGTCATGATTATAATGGTGCAGTGGCACCAGTTCCATATGGTGTCAGAAATCCTCTGAACACAGACTATTGCTACATTTTACTACTAAACAGGCAGTCACAAGTGCAGTTACCTTACATGCACTAGGGTCATGATTTTAGTGCTACAGGAGGTGTAGTAACACCGGTTCCAAAAGCTCAAGGAACCCCTCTAAGCACCAAATATTGCTATATTTTACTACTAAACAGGCAGTCACAAGTGCAGTTACTTTGCAGGAAATAGGGTCATGATTTCAATGGGGCAACTGGTGCAGTGTCACCGGAGCCAAAAGTTGTCATAACTCAAAGCACAAAATATTGCAATGGTTTACTAATAAGCAGGCAGTCACAAGTACAGTTATCGTGCAGACATTAGGGTCCTGGTTCGAATAGTCCAGCAGCTGCAGTGGCACTGTGCCCAAAAACTCTAGGAACCCCACTAAACACAAATTATTACTAAACTTTACTTCTAAACAGGCAGTCACAAGTGCAGGCATCAACTGGGCATTAAGGTCATGATTTGAGTGATGCAGCAGGTGCAGTGGCACTGGGGCCGAAAGTTGTTGTAGCTCCTCTAAACACAAAATATTGCTATATTTTACTACTAAACAGTCAGTCACAATTGCAGTTAAAAGGGGCATGATTTGAATGGTGCAGTTACAATTTACTAACTTCTCATTACTATACTCTAATTCACTGCCATATGAAATAAGGTGCAAATTACAAGTTTGGAACCCAGGGATATTATTTCAATATACATTACAACATAAACAACTATTAATGTGTGTTTTAAATTTGATAAACTATTATTACAACCTTTTTCTAATATCATCTAGTTAGTAAGATAGAATGCAGAAGAAAAATCAAAGGCAAAACCTATTGGGTTTGCCAGTGCTTGTTACCAGTGGTTTTGTGTGCGTGTTACTACTTGTTTCGTGTTTGGCAGAAGCCAGATCTGTACTGGTTCTTGTACTAACCCTGGCAGCCTCACTCTATCACCCATCCCCACCAGCCCCTCAGAAAAATATTGGTAAGAGGTGCTAAGATTTTCACAGTAACAATAGATTAACAAGTTGTTGATCACTTTCGGAGTCTGAGCCAGTATGTGAAACATATTGTTTTGGTGGTGGTTTTGAAAGACATCTCCCTCTGTGTGTCCATAGAAGTCCCTTTTTTTTTTTTTTTTTGGGAAAGGGTCTGCACGTTCCTCGCTGTAATTCTTAATGTCTTTTTCCAGTTTGACTTTAAAATATACCAATGTGTTTAAATTCCTTTAAAGGTTTCAAGATTTTCAAGGCAATCCTTTGCATTAATGATGAACTGGACATCTAGTGACTTCTTTACCAGATCCTGTCTTTTTTTTATGTTTCTTATTTTTAAGAAAACATTTATTAACGTTTTAGAGCTGTCTCTATGCTCAGACAAACATTTTAAATTCCTCTTCACCAACAAAAATAATTAGAATGTTTCTAAAAAGCTGACCATTAGGAATAATGTTTGCCTTCAAACAGTCAATCAAAACTTTTGCATGAAGTTCTGTACAAACTAATACTTGAATTAGAAAAGCTACATAAAAGAATTGGAGGTCTTTTTGGAAGTAGCTTTTGTTGTTGTGTTTTGCTTAGTGGGGATGGAATACTCTCTTTTTGCAACATATGGGTCAGAGGTTTCAGCTTCAGAAATATATTGGGAAAGCTACTCAAATGAATAGCAATAGCCACCTTTTATTGTAAAAAGTAACCTTTGCAGTGCAAATATTTGCACTAAAGACAGCTGAAACACAATAGCATAGCCTAAGTTTTCCCTCTGGGGGTGGGTAAATAGCGTGAACAGCAAGAAACTCCTTAAGGAATTATTTATTATTTAATCACTTTTCAGATTGGTCATTCAAGATCCAATCACCACGTAGGAGCTCCTGTGAATTCAAATATATCAGATTCTTGTAGGTCTTACCTAGTGTTTTTTGTAGATATGACATTTCATTTATTTGTTGTACTTTCCTGTTTTGTATGAAATGTGTTTGTGTTTTTCTGTCGTTATAGACTTTTTGATTTTCATATCGTAGCACAGAATAATTGCCCATCTTTCTTCTCCTATGCCCTCAAGGATGATTCTTTCTACATAAATGATATTCAGCAATTGATTTGGCTTCTGAACAACCAATTCAGGAGTTTCTTTTTCACATCAGGGAAGAGGTGACCCAATCTTCTTAACTTATCCGATTTGTTGTTTACTGGACACATGGATCACTTGTGCTAAAAGCCCCCAAATCATGCCCTGCCCCTGACCCGTCATCTCACAACACATACATATCTGCTTGACAAGTCAGATTAGGAATGGTTAATGAATTTGAGAACTAGAAATCTAGAACTGCCTCTGGTGTATGCATAACACTTTGTTTCAAGTTTAATAGAAGCATTGTTCTATCCTTATGCCAGAGTAACTATTACTAATTATTTTATTTTATATCCTTCTCCTCTAAAAATCTTCAGGTGCATCAAGAGCTCCACTGTCTTCAGGAGACCCACCCAACACAGCAACTCCTGGGTCTGCAGGACAGGCAGTACACAGTCCGTATGTATACAGGGATCTCCAGAATGGACCTTCAGCTGGTCAAAGGCAGAGGTAAGGCTTTCAGAAATGGGAGCTCCTAAGCAATTTATAAATATTGCGCTTTCATATAGCATCCTGTGCATTTTCCAAAAAGGGATTAATTCATTTCTAGTAGAAAAAATAATTCTTAAAAAATGATTCTACTAGGTGAACTGTATAGTGCAACTGGCTTAAGAGTGAACTTAAGCCCATTCAATTGTTTTTTTCTGCTCCGTGCTGTAGAAATCGACTTTAAGTAATTGCCAGCTTGGGGCAATCTCCATGAGTTTGAGAACTGAAAAGAGTGAGTCAAGCATAGAACATTCTTAATTGGAATTAGGAATATGGTTCTGTTGCATCTGCCACATCCTTATTTTGTAAATGTACTGTGTCAGTTTTTTCAAGACTATTAAACTAAATTTCTCAGCTATTCCTTAGGTTAGCAGTTTTCTACACCTTGAACAAACTAAGTTGCTTTCTGCACTCTCACTTTGTACCTGTTTTCACCAGCTCTCTAAAAGAGCATACAGCTCAGTTCCATTCATATAAAATGCATTGTTAACCCTGACATAGAATCATGTGTATTTTATCCAAATGCCTAACATTTCCTTGTTGAAATATGAATACAATGAGTCAATGGTAAATTGTAGAAGTTTTCTCATGTGTCTTGTTTGGCAGTGAGTTATATGTGAAAAACTAGTCCCGAACACTGGCAAAGGTTTTTGTCTTTACAGTGCTTCATATTTTACCCCTTGTAGTGCTTGAATGAAATTCTGTCCCTCTCCAAGTCAGGTGAGGTGTAAGACAGTATCCACAAAACTTGGACAGGAAAGTTAATTTCCACTAGGTTCTATTTTACCTGCAGATTGTTTCAAAAATACCTGCTATGGAACAAGATCAAGAACATTTGTAGCCAGCAGTTATTGTGCCAGTGACTGGTGGGATGGGACTAATGTTGTATGATGTCTCAATGATACCTTAGTAAATAGGCGGTGGCACATCGTCATACTACTTAATTTAAATTTACCACCCATATGTCAGGGTTGGAATATAATGGGTGTGGGGCTTTTCAACAGTTTCAGCACACTTAATTTGAATGTCTCCTGCTTCTTATCTTTTCTGATGGTACTCCACTGCTACTGGTTAGCACATAAAGGGGATGTTTCCTCTAGTTGTATAGAATGAGACTTTCATTCTTGTGGTTATTCAGGCATGGGAGAGTTTGGACACTGGATTCAGCGTCATCAAGACCATTGGCTTGCAGAACTTCTGATGGTGGGCTGTATGTTTGCTGCACTGTAGTATGGTGGACAGAGTGAATTCCTGTTAAATGTTCTGTTATGCGTTTTTGTGAAGTGCACTATAACCGCAAGGTTATCCTGCGTTGAGCAGGTGTGTATGTATGTGCACCCTTAGCCCTTTAGTGGATTGGTTAATTGAAAAGCCAAGTCTTCAGCTTCTTGTGGAATTCAAGGCCAGTAAGAGGTTCTGATGTGGAGAGAATGGTCGTTCCACACTTTAGGAGCAATGTAAGAGAATACTCATCCCCATGATCTGGTTCTGTGTATGTGTGTTATGTTGGTGAGTAGGAGTCAGCAGAGGTGGCTGGATGGTTGCTGGAAGTAGATTGAACTATTCAGGTAAATGGTGGCTGAACTGTGAAGTGCCTTGAATGTGTGTGTGAGGTGTTTGAATTGAACACTTTTGTGTTACCATTGCCATGACCATTATTTTGATTAACTGGTCTTGTTCTGGTGATGACCGAATGCCTCCATCGTCTCCATGATTGGTTATGGAGGGCAGTGGGAGGATCGGGTTGTAAGAGGCATTTCATCAAGGGCTGAGATTTTTCCACTCAAGTCTATGGAGCACAAGCCAGTAGCACTGGTTCTTGTGGCTTTTCTTTGCAGGTTTTGTTGATTGACTATACCACAGCATGCACAGTCCCAACAAGTGTCATTGTGTAGTGATGCATTGACATTGGACAATCACAAGGGATATCTACCTTCTATGTTATTTAGCAGAGGCTGATGCTCTATACCAACTTTAGATGCCTTTGGGCCAATGAAGCCTTTATCCAGATGCAACCTTAACACATTTCGAGATGGGGGATTACCCATTGTTGGATCTCTTGGCAACTCACCAAAAGCTCTACCTACCTAATATTTAGCTGTAGGGAGTTCTTGAAACTTGCTCTTGGAGATTAAATGTTTGTTGCCAAACTTACTAGTTCATGTTCCCTTTCCCTAGTTAAACACTTGGGGGGTTATTCCAACTTTGGAGGAAGTGGTAATCCGTCCCAAATGTGACGGTAAAGTGACGGATATACCACCAGCCGTATTACAAGTCCATTATATCCTATGGAACTCGTAATACGGCTGGTGGTAAATCCGTCACATTTGGGACGGATTACCACCTCCTCCAAAGTTGGAATAACCCCCTTGGTCTTTAAGAGTGTCAGACGGTTTTACATGATCGTGATTTTGGAGGCTTCAGATTGGCCTGGTAGGATTAGTAAACCGGTAGACGCAAGAAAGGCTGCTGTTTCATCCTTTCCTTTCACAGGAAGGAAAGTGGGCACAGTCTGTTGAATCTGATCTGGGCAACCTTAGGGTGCACATATTGTAGGGCATGATAAAGTGCTTGATATCGTGAATGCCTTGGAGAACAGCATAATTACCTTTTATAAGTACAGGTAACAGGGGTTCTCCAGTGTTGAGATCCAAATCATCTTGATGCTCTTGAACCTTCCCTGTCCAAAAGTATAGCTTTATCTTTTCAAATTCCCAAAAAGTGATTGCAGATTTTGGCTGTCATTGTATGTCAGTGCTTTCTAATATATTTTTAAGAAAACAGAGCTATTCCGGATTCCTGCTTGATTTTGCCGCCGAAGGGGTTGCCTGAAGGTTTCCTGCTGCAGCACTTACAATAGGTCAGTGGGACCTCAGATCTGTGTTGGTTTGGTTAAGCTACCATACTCTGAGACAGTTCAGAATTGTGATGTAAATGATCCGAGGTTGAATCATTAGAAACTGTTGTCTTAGTTGGTGCATACTATGTTCTCTAATGATTAAGTCACCTTTCTTGTTTTAAAAGTCCTTAAAGAAGGGAACTAACAAGAGTAACTCGCATTATCGAAAAAATCATAAAAATGTTACCAGACCTGCAGGTCTACTGACTTAGATAATGTACTCAACCTAACTGTAATGCTTTTGACCCATAAACTGATCTTAATTTTGTGGATCCTAGCAAATATTTTATTTCACAGACTTGCTCTTTTCTTCATTGTTACGCATGAGAGTGCCTTCAAATATGTAAGATAATCAAGTTTGCTGTACAATAAACTATTTTGTTTGAATGAATATGCTAAACATTTGTCATACAGGGGTACACATGACCCTTAACTTGCTTCTTGGTTCACTGACCGCATTGTCGTCAGAGAGGAGGCAGAAATGTTTCTGTAGTTTTTAAAAACTCTTTTAAAAACTCTCACTTTTATTAAATATATTAATAAACATGATGTGGTAGCATCCTGTCATTTACAGATATCAAATTTTCCATTGACATGGCAAATTTACCACACACATGCAGTTTTAATGATGAAACTTTATAGCATACAAATGATAATGTCTCGAATTCAAGATACATAAAATATGTATTATCTGCACATCACCAGGTGTTTGATTCTATTAAAATTTGTTTCAATTGCACTTAAGAATTACAAAAAGTGCTTTCCTACATGCAGATATATTTTGAAATATTTGTGCAGTTCATTTTTTTTTTTTTTATAACAGCATTAAAATAGTAAATTAAGTCCTACAGCCTTTTTCTGGACTGTCAAGGTACCCAGGCATGATCGTCTAGACAGGTCACTTTACATAATACTCTACCTTTGTAGTCAAAGAAAAGTAAACACAAGTTTCTAATGGATACAACTACCTGTGGATTCCTCACCTAAAGAATTTTCCCCTCGCGCCAGCTTTCGATGAAAATTTTCTTCTAGCTCTGCACGTCGACGATGACATCACAATTGCCCGACTCCACGCGATGCCGTATGATGTCATCCAGGCAATAAGAAGCCCTCGTCGACGTGCAGACGTCAGTTCCCTTTTTTACGTGCCTTCGAGTAACGTTTTTTCTTCGAGGCTACCAGGGAGCTACAGTTTCACTCCGGTGTAACTGTCGCAGCCGAGGAAGTCGGGTTTTAAACCCTGTAAGCAATGTGGAGGTCGCATGTCGGTCACGGACCCACATGAGAATTGCTTGTGGTGCCTTATTTCTGACCATGAAGTAGAGTCCTGCGGTTCATGCCAATGCATGAATCCTAAGGCCCTGAAAGAACGAGAGGCTAAGTTGTTTCTTGCTCGATCTAAGAAGAAGAAGCATCATCATAGAGAGTCTTCTTCAAGATCCTCGAAGTCTCATCGGCGCCATCAGGACTCTCGGCGCCGATTGAGCAGAGATCGCTCCCGTTCGAGGTCTCCATCGGCTTGGCGCCGACCGACGTAGGAGATCAGCCCAACTGTGACGCCTCCAATGACTCCAGCTTCACCGACCTCTCCACTGTCGGTGTATGAAGTGGATCTGCTTCAGGAGCCGAGGGCTTCTCCGGAGCAGGAGATACCTGGGCCGCCATCGGGTTCACCGCCGGCGCTGGCTCCTCAAGGTGTTCCGGCTTTCCCGGCGCCGGGCATGGACCCCACAGCATTTCTAAATGTTATGTTTAATATTTTTGCCACCTTGGAGCATGGAGATGGGCATGCAGGTCCGTCGGGTCCTTTGGCTTTTGACATGGGTGCTCCGGCTCCTTACAAGCTGACACCCTTTATGCCCTTTCTTCCTTCCGGAAGTACTGCTTCGGCACCTATGCCTTTGGCTTCGTCCAGAAGACCGCGGACGCCGACAACGTCCACAGTCCCGGCACCGATGGATTCACCACGGATTCAGTCAACCTTAATGATGCCTGTGGCACCGGGGGTCCCACGTCGGATGGCTCCGAGGGTCGACTTCGCCAGATCTTCGGTGCCGGCTGACACCTTAGCGACTCCGGGGCTCGAGTCCAGGCTCCGCTCCAGGAGGTTGGCGCTGAAGCTGCTGGAAGAACAAGAATATGAGAAGCAGCACTTGGAGGAAGGAGAAATCATGGAGCCTTCAGGGGACCTGCAAGGTCTGGATACTGCAAGCGGCATAAACACTTCCCCGGAATGGGACTTGGCTTCTCCGGGAGAGTATACAGAGGAGGCTGACTCTTTTCATGCTGTGGTGAGGAAGGCAGCAGACTTTTTGGACCTTCCACTTCCTGCTGTGGATGTGAAGACCAACATCCTTACCGAGGTGCTGCATCCAGCATCAGCTCTGGCGGAGCCCCTTCTTCCTTTCAATGAGGGTCTTTTGGAGCCTACTAGGGAAGTTTGGAAGAAGCCAGTGACTTCGGCTGCTGTAAACAGGGCGGTGGCGAGACTCTATCGAGTAGCCCCAGGTGATCCGGACTTTTTGTCCAAGCACCCAACTCCGGAGAGTTTGGTTGTGCAAGCGTCGTGCTCCTCCCGTTCTGCTCCTGGGTCGTTTCCCGGAGTTCCAGCAGACATGGAGTCTAAGAGAATGGACCAGACAGCTAAAAAGGCCTTCTAGTCATGCAGCATGGCTTTAAAATCCACAAATGCTACTTGCATTTTAGGACGTTACATTTATGCCCTTATGGATGTGCTAAGGGGCACCCAGGATTATCACCGAAGTTGTTGAACCTTTTGTCGGACGCTCCCAGGTGATTCAATCTGGGCTGGACACCTCGGACTCAGTGACTAGGGCTATGTGCACGTCCATAGCAACGAGGCGGCATGCCTGGCTGCGATCGTCCGGGTTCTTCCCTGATGTTCAGACCACACTCCTTGACCTGCCATTTGATGGGGACAAGCTTTTTGGATCAAAAGCCGACTCTGCCTTGGAACGTTTTAAGGAGAGTAGAGCCACTGCAAGATCCTTGGGGCTACAAGCATCCACATCCTCTGCTTTAAAGTCATTTAGAAGGTTTAGAGGATTTGGTTGTGGCGCTTCCTTTCGTGGCAGGCTCCATGCGGCAGGACAGCACTCTTCCTTTTAGATCACTCAGAGGCAGGGGTAGAGTACGCACTAGAGGTGCCGCCCAGCAGCACTCTGCCTCTTCCTCCGGAGGGGTGCAGCAGGGAAAGCAACCTTAGTTCTCCATCACTCCCTGTTCACACTTCTACTGTAGGGGGGAGACTAACTCACTTTCTTCGCATGTGGGAGTCAATAACATCAGACTCCTGGGTCACCGATATTGTAGGGAAAGGGTATGCTCTTCCCTTTCAGGAGTTCTCTCCTCCCATCCCTCCCCGCCCATCCTTCTGTTTGGACGACCATCTTCTGTTACTGCAACAAGAGGTGATATCCCTTTTATCAAAGGGCGCAGTGGAGTTGGTCCCGGAGCAGGAGAGGGGTCAGGGCTGCTATTCAAGATACTTCCTGATCCCCAAAAAGGATGGTCGGTTGACACCAATCCTGGACCTGAGGATTTTGAATTGGTTCCTCAAGCAGGAAAACTTCAAGATGCTGACCCTGTCACAGGTTCTTTTGGCGTTGAACGAAGAAGATTGGATGGTGTCCGTCGACTTGCAGGATGCGTACTTCCATATTCCAATCATCAAGTCGCACAGGAAGTATATGCGGTTTGTGGTGGGGTCGCAACACTATCATTTTGCGGTCCTTCCGTTTGGTCTTACTTCGGCACCTCGAGTCTTCACAAAGGTGATGGCGTTGGTTGCAGCAGAGCTCAGAAGAAAGGGGATAGCAGTATTTCTTTATCTGGACGATTGATTGATCAAAACTAAGTCTCCGGAGCTCTTGCGGCATCACCTGCAGTCGACAACTCAGTTGTTGTTCGATCTGGGCTTTTCAGTGAACGTGCCCAAATCTCACCTGGAGCCCTCTCAACGCCTCCTGTTCATAGGGGTAGTACTAGACACAACATTGTATCGGGCATTTCCTCTGCCGCAGCGGGTTCAGGACATTCAGGCGTCGATTCCAATGTTTCGAAATGTAGCGGTCGTTCCAGTCCTCAAGGTCCTTCGTCTGCTCGGTTTGTTCGCTTCTTGCATTCTGCTGGTCACTCATGCACGCTGGCACATGAGGGCTCTTCAGTGGTGCGTTCGCAGGCAGTAGTTTCAACACAAAGGAGATCTCAAGGAATCGATAAAGATCTCGAGAGACGCTGCAGCAGATCTTCGATGGTGGGCTGCGGTCAGCAACCTGTAGCAAGGAAGGCCGTTCTCGCTACCTCCGCCAGTGGCCACAGTTGTAACGGATGCTTCCACTCTAGGGTGGGGAGCTCATCTGGGGGACCTGGAGATCAAAGGTTGTTGGTCACCAGTGGAACAGAAGTTTCACATAAATCTGTTGGAACTGCGGGCGATACATCTGGCTCTCAAGGCCTTCCTCCCTTCCCTTCGCCCGTCAGTCAATTCAGGTCCTGACGGACAATATATTTCCGCGATGTGGTATATAAACAAGCAGGGAGGAGTGGGGTTGTATCTTCTCTGCCGAGAAGCTCTTCGGCTCTGGTCCTGGGTTCAGGACCACAGGATTTGCTTGGTAGCAAATCATTTGGCCGGAGTTCTGAACGTGCGTGCGGAGAGTCTCAGTCTGCTCCTCTTGTCCAATCACGAGCGGGGTCTTCATCCAGATCTGGCCCTTTACATCTTCCATAAATAGATCTGTTTGCCACTCGGGAGAACGCACACTGCGCGACGTTTTGCAGCCTCCAGTATCCGGTGCAAGGAGCTTTGGGAGACGCGTTTCAGATGTCCTGGAAGGGTCAGTTGCTTTATGCGTTTCCTCCCATACCCTTGATCCCTCGGGTTTTGAGGAAGATCCGTCAAGACCGGGCACAAGTGATCTTAATAGCCCCGGACTGGCCATGAAGGGTATGGTACTCAGATCTTCTCCAACTCTCTCTGTGCCCTCTGCTTCGTCTCCTGTACAGGGCAGACCTCTCGCAGGGGCAGGTTCTCCACCCCCACCTCCAGAGCCTGCACCTTCATGCCTGGAGATTGAACAGGGCAATCTGAGTTCCTTTTCTCTCCCGTCGGAGATGGTGGAAGTTATTTTATCCGCCAGGCGACACTCCACCAAATCGATCTATGCAAGCAGGTGGGCCAGATTTGTCAGTTGGTGTGGAGAGAACCAAATTGATCCCTTGAAGGCCCATTTGTCAGATGTATTGTTATTCGCTTTATCCTTGGCACAGAGGGGTTGTGCAGTTGCCACAGTTCATGGTTATTTATTAGCGCTGTCGGCTTTTCTGTGCCTTCCAGACCAACCCTCCTTGTTTAAGTCACCTCTTGTATTGAGGTTCATTAAAGGTCTCACTAATAAGTTTCCACCCACTCCGTTTGTTATGCCACAGTGGGATCTTAACTTAGTATTGACCTTTCTTATTGGATCGCCATTTGATCCGATGCACTCGTGTCCATTATTTTTAGTTTTAAAAACTGTTTTTCTAGTGGCCATAAGCTCTGCTAGAAGAGTGAGTGAGCTTCAGGCTCTTAGCGTAGAGTCCCCATGGATCTCCTTTTTCAGGGACAAAGTGGTGTTAAGGACCAAGGCGGCTTTCCTCCCGAAGGTTGTTACACCCTTTCATTTGGGACAGTCTATTACTCTATCTTCATTTTATCCTCCGCCTCATCCATCCAAGGAGGAAGAGAGGTTGGATCCACGAAGAGCGTTGAGCTTCTTTGTCGACAGGACGAGGGAGTTCAGGCAAGACAATCAGCTCTTCGTTGGTTACGTGGGGAAGAGGAGAGGCAGAGCTGTCCACAAGAGAACGCTGTCCAGGTGGGTCATTCTTTGCATCAAGCTTTGTTATTCTTTAGCAAAGAAAGAACCTTCTGTAGGGCTCCGAGCCCATTTCACCAGGGCTAAGGCTGCCTCGTCGGCCTTGGCTAGAGGTGTTGCTGTGGTTGACATCTGCAAAGCGGCAACTTGGGCATCCCACCATACTTTTGTCAAACATTGTTTGGACTCTGAGGTCAGGAGGGATGGCCTCCTGAGGTGGTACTGCTTTGGGACTCTATTCTTTAGGTGAGGAATCCACAGGTAGTTGTATCCATCAGAAGAACAGAAAAGGCGTTACCGAAGGTGAGTAACTTTGTTCCTTAGGGATAAATTAAGCAGCAGTTTGTAAAAATTAATAAGCTGACATTTGACTGCTGTATTTAATCACACAAAGAGTGACTCGATAAAAGCAAATGGATAGAACACCTGTTATTTGTTAGTTAAAGCTCTCACCAAAATGTTCCAGGGGGCCCTAAACATCAATCACCCTGAGAAAATCTGACTCACAGTGACAAATAGATGTTTTTGATGCATGTTATGGCATATCTCGTAGCATAGAAATACATGTGCACACAACAAATATCCACAATATCCAGTGGTTCGGCGAACCAGAGAAAGGTAATATTAACACCAGCATGTAGGAAGCATTCAAAAGCAGGCCCATTACAGTAAGTCTTTATTCCCCTCTCATGGCCCATACCTGCTTTCCCAGCATGGCCAGACTAACCACATCTGCAACTCGCAGACGGAACCTCCTGCGTGCATTTCATTGTTTAGCTAGGCCCATCCGAATAATCCTCCCTCTTGATGTGCATTATTTTCATATCTGCGATAAGCAGGTTAATCAGTCCACCCACCATCTGATCTTGTCTGTTTTTTTTTTTAATAGTTCCTAATCTCTCTCAGATGGCTGTCCATGCGAGGGCATTGTCACTGAGTTCCAATGAATTGCTACACGTCTTTCCTCCATTACCAGCCCCAAGCAAGCAACCAACCAACCAACCAAACACACACACCAAACACACACAAATGGCATTTTTCACTTCTTGGGCTTTGACAGTAGGCCTAAAACATAGGGTTTCACAGTAAGGACAAGAGTCACAAGTGTTGCACGCCTAAGGGTCTCACCAATCTCTTTTTGGTAGTCCTGCACCACTCTTCACTTCCAAAACATGTGTAAAAAGGTGGTACAATCTGTGCTGCATTTTGGGCATACTGGGGACTTCTACAGAAATATTTTATGTAGACTCATTAGAGTTGGGTAAATACGATGAAGTACATTAAATTGCAATAATTTGAACCTCCGCTTACTGATGATCGTTTGAACTAATGCACAGGAAGCAAGTCACTCCTTATCTAAAAGGGGCTCCCCCAGTTCCTCAACCCACTTTGATCAGAAACCCCTTCTCTCTGTCGCTTTTCAGGGCCTTATAAAGAGTCAAGGTATCATGTAGCTTCCGCCACCCGTCTCCAGCATAGTCTGTAGTGTAACAGAACTCTGTCCACACCTTTCATTCCTAAACTTCGAACAGAATCTCCGTTGACTCATTCTGATAATGTATGATCTTTCCTTTTGCTGCTGTGTTCCTCTAAGCCAAGGCAAAAACTTAATTAGGACCAGAGAAGGACTTTTCTAATCTTTCCAGATTTCATGAGTAGTATCTTTTGTGGCGCACATTTGAGTGCTTTAGGACTGCCTATCATGCACCGGATCCTTTAAAGATTCATAGTATTAGGTAGTATAATAATAAAGGCAAAGCGACTGCATAGGGGAATTATTACATATTCATCATAAGAAGATGTTTTTAGAGGCACTTGTGTTTTTTTTCTTTTTTTGTTCACCTCGCATTAGCAAAACACTATCTCCTGGTGTCCAATGCCAGGGCCAAGGGTTGTTTGAAAGAAGGTGGTATTGCAGCGCATTTTCTGTCTAGTCTTGGGGGGGAGGGATCTACATTGTTAGATTTTGATGAGAATTATTTATTGAATAATCTGCAGAGGGAATAGGATCTCTTGGACAAGAAAATTGTGTACTTTCTATAATGTTGGGTTTCATGGATAATTCTCCTGCATATTTCTCACCTAAGGATACTCTCCAGTAGACAGACTGGATCAGGCAACTTTGGTGGCCCCTGCAATAGGTCTCCAGCGCTGTCACGTAGCGCAATGTCACTTGAGCTGACTTTGGGACGTACAAGGCCGAATATCGCATACTGGTGTCTGTTCCTGTTTTTCTCTTCTTTTTTTTTGTTTGTGCTTGATTGATGTGGGTCCAGAATTCCTCTTGCTGTATTAAAATAAAAAATAAAAATCCTCAACCGTCACCTGCAGTTTGGTCAGATGGCTCCTTCTAAGGTCACATATGCCATAAACAGATGTTCTTTTTGGATCCCCTTCAACACCTGTATTTGGTATCCCAGATTCAGCTACCAGGTCTGTGATTTCTGTTCCTTGAGATAGGACATCAATGATTGAGAAGTAAAGTTACCTTGTGGCCGAGACTGTCGGAGACACACCAAAGTGGTCTCTCTTCACTTATCATAGGTCCACTGACTGGCATTTATCTTCCCAAAGGGTTTTTCGACAAAAAAAGAAAATGCGGCAGGAAGGAGAATTAATCTTCCTCCTCAAGGAAACTGCTCCACTCTAGAGACCTTTCAGACTCAAAGTTGCTTTCCCTGCTGCCGATCACTTCCTGTTCTATGGAACCCATTCCCATTTCGTAAAGATGAGGTACCCTGCAGAGGTAGATGTTTTATCCGACCGTGCTGGATATTTTCAGGATGGACCTTTTAATCTCTGGGACACTCCCAAAGGGTGGGCCGGCTCTGCGGGTTTGGCGATTCTGGCTGCTGTGACCCAAACTTCTGCCAGTGCATGGTTTCGGCCTTGGGTGCTGCTTCTGAAGAAACCAATCCATTCCAGGAGCCACACAAAGCATTGCATCCATCTTCGAACTTGGCAGAAGTTGTCTCAGTGTCAAAAGGAAAGGTTTGTGTTTGTTTTAATAAGACTTCTTTGTCAGAGCACTTCCCTAGGTCCGAGGGATTTGCCTAAATACAGGAACTTTTCAGATCAGACTGGTATGTTTTTATCATGCCTGACAAAGTCTCCGGCACCACAGAAGATGATGACTCTGAGGCAGACAACCTCCTTCTCTCTTACATTATAGATTATGGGGGTCATTCTGACCCTGGCGGTCGGTGATAAAGCGGCGGCCAACCCGCCAACAGGCCGGCGGTCAAAAAAATGCAATTCTGACCCTGGCGGGAACCGCCAACACTGCCCGCCGCATTAACACTCCGACCGCCACGGCGGAACAAACAAACAGCGCGGCGGTCACCGCCAACAGCCAGGCGGCAGACAATGTACCGCCCACCCTATCACGACCCACCAATCCGCCATCTTTTCCGGGGCGGGAGCCCCGCCGATAAAAACACTGCGGAAACAGACATTTCCAATGGAAAACGCTCACCTCGAGACACTCCACGCGGAATCCGGACAGCATGGAACCCGAATTGAACATCATACCTGCTCTCGTCTACCTGCTCATGTCTACCTGCTCATCTACCACGAGTACGAACTCCGGCGCAGACGTCAACGGTGAGTACTGCACCTACGACACACGGGAGGGGGCCCAGCGGAGCGGTGCTTGAGAGGAAGGGCCCAGCGGAGCGGTGCTTGAGAGGAAGGGCCCAGCGGAGCGGTGCTTGAGAGGAAGGGCCCAGCGGAGCGGTGCTTGAGAGGAAGGGCCCAGCGGAGCGGTGCTTGAGAGGAAGGGCCCAGCGGAGCGGTGCTTGAGAGGAAGGGCCCAGCGGAGCGGTGCTTGAGAGGAAGGGCCCAGCGGAGCGGTGCTTGAGAGGAAGGGCCCAGCGGAGCGGTGCTTGAGAGGAAGGGCCCAGCGGAGCGGTGCTTGAGAGGAAGGGCCCAGCGGAGCGGTGCTTGAGAGGAAGGCCCCAGCGGAGCGGTGCTTGAGAGGAAGGCCCCAGCGGAGCGGTGCTTGAGAGGAAGGCCCCAGCGGAGCGGTGCTTGAGAGGAAGGCCCCAGCGGAGCGGTGCTTGAGAGGAAGGCCCCAGCGGAGCGGTGCTTGAGAGGAAGGCCCCAGCGGAGCGGTGCTTGAGAGGAAGGCCCCAGCGGAGCGGTGCTTGAGAGGAAGGCCCCAGCGGAGCGGTGCTTGAGAGGAAGGCCCCAGCGGAGCGGTGCTTGAGAGGAAGGCCCCAGCGGAGCGGTGCTTGAGAGGAAGGCCCCAGCGGAGCGGTGCTTGAGAGGAAGGCCCCAGCGGAGCGGTGCTTGAGAGGAAGGCCCCAGCGGAGCGGTGCTTGAGAGGAAGGCCCCAGCGGAGCGGTGCTTGAGAGGAAGGCCCCAGCGGAGCGGTGCTTGAGAGGAAGGCCCCAGCGGAGCGGTGCTTGAGAGGAAGGCCCCAGCGGAGCGGTGCTTGAGAGGAAGGCCCCAGCGGAGCGGAGCGGTGCTTGAGAGGAAGGGCCCAGCGGAGCGGAGCGGTGCTTGACAGGAAGGGCCCAGCGGAGCGGAGCGGTGCTTGACAGGAAGGGCCCAGCGGAGCGGAGCGGTGCTTGACAGGAAGGGCCCAGCGGAGCGGAGCGGTGCTTGACAGGAAGGGCCCAGCGGAGCGGAGCGGTGCTTGACAGGAAGGGCCCAGCGGAGCGGAGCGGTGCTTGACAGGAAGGGCCCAGCGGAGCGGAGCGGTGCTTGACAGGAAGGGCCCAGCGGAGCGGTGCTTGACAGGAAGGGCCCAGCGGAGCGGTGCTTGACAGGAAGGGCCCAGCGGAGCGGTGCTTGACAGGAAGGGCCCAGCGGAGCGGTGCTTGACAGGAAGGGCCCAGCGGAGCGGTGCTTGACAGGAAGGGCCCAGCGGAGCGGTGCTTGACAGGAAGGGCCCAGCGGAGCGGTGCTTGAGACGGCGGGGCCCTGTTCAGCGGTGCTCTTCTGCACGGCGGGGCCCTGTTCGGCGGTACCTGTCTTCACGGCGGGGCCCTGTTCGGCGGTGCTCTTCTGCACGGCGGGGCCCTGTTCGGCGGTGCTCTTCTGCACGGCGGGGCCCTGTTCGGCGGTGCTCTTCTGCACGGCGGGGCCCTGTTCGGCGGTGCTCTTCTGCGCGGCGGGGCCCTGTTCGGCGGTGCTCTTCTGCACGGCGGGGCCCTGTTCGGCGGTACCTGTCTTCACGGCGGGGCCCTGTTCGGCGGTACCTGTCTTCACGGCGGGGCCCTGTTCGGCGGTACCTGTCTTCACGGCGGGGCCCTGTTCGGCGGTACCTGTCTTCACGGCGGGGCCCTGTTCAGCGGTGCTCTTGCAGTATGTCAAGGGAGTCATACCTGGCCTGGACACCCTGCTCACTCGCCCTCCGACCGTGCTGTGTCAGGCCCCTTCGGGGAGTGAGTCCTGGGCCCTTTGGTGTCGTCCCTTGCAGCCGGGATGGGGCTTGTGGGGCCCTCCTGCTCCGCGCTACTGGTGGTTGTCCTCTCCGCCCTGCTGTCCTTCCGCTCCTTAGATGGGGCTCTCGGGCCCTTGCCTCCCCTGGCTGCTATGGCCGGTGAAGTGGCCGGAGTCACCTCCTTGGGGGCAGCCGTCTCTGTCCGCTCACGGCGGGCCTTCAATTTCCGGGTCCTCTTGCCTGGGGGGGGGGCTGGCTGTCCCCTTGCTGCTCACCGAAGTGTTACTGCCGCCAAAGGGTGGACTCCACATGCCATGCACCACTTGCACTGTAGAAGTTGGGCTGGTGGTGGCTGAGGTGCCCTTGGGACTTTTCCCAGTTGGAGGGGGTGGGTCGGGGGAGGGAAAGAGGTCAAAACTGGAGAGGTAATTTTTCTTGGGACCAAGGTAAGGGGTAGGAGTAGTGGTGAGAGAAGTGGAGGAAGAGGATGTGGTTGTATGAGAGCCAGGTGTGCTGTCCTTGGGTGCAGGTGACTGGGACGTAGGCTGTGGTGAGGTGGTTGGCTGTTGTTTGGGTGTCTGCCTGAGTTTGTGTCTTGGAGGAGGGGGTGACAGACACAGTGGGAGAGGACACAGGGGACGTGTAAATGCCAGTGGGGGTGGTGACTGCAGGTGTGCGGACTGTAGTGGAGGGTTTGCTGGTGGTGGAAGAACTGGCTGATGTTGGGGTGCATGCAGGTGTGAGTGTAGACGTCACAGGGAGGGAGGAGGGAGACGAGGAGGACGGGGACACAGAGGTGGTAGTGACTGTTGATATGTCTGCATCTGTGTGTTGCTTGGGTGAATGCTTGTGTTTTCTGTGGTGCTTATGTTTGGATGAGCTGGCCTTGGGTGTTGAGGTGTGTGCAGGCTGGTCTGATGGTGTGGATGGGATAGGTTGAGGTACAGGAGACAGAGAAAGGGTGGAGGCAGATAGAAGAGGGAGACTGGAGACAGGGACAATGGCTGCCGTCAGTGCGGAGGCCAGAGCAGTGAACGCTCGTTGATGGGCAGCCTGACCCGAATGAATGCCCTCCAGGTAGGCATTGCTCCGATGCACCTCCCTTTCCACCCCCTGGATGGCATTCAGAAGGGTAGTCTGCCCAACAATGACCGTCCTCACCAGGTCAATGAGCTCCGCACTGAGGGCAGCAGGGGTAACAGAGGCAGGGGCTGAGGTGCCTGGGGCGAAGGAGACGCGCGCCTTCCTGGCCGAGCGGCCACGGAGCGAAGACTGAGGGGCTGCTGGGAGGGCGGTGCTGGTGCGCTGGGTGGCGGCTGTACCTGTTGTTGCGGGGGCACAGATGGTGCCGCCACCGCTAGGGAGCTCCCAAACGAGGACGTGTCCGTGTCGCTGGTGTCTCCACCGGCCCCCGTTGTGGTGCTCCCCTCGCCCTCCGGATCACTGGTGCCCTCGGTGTCTGTGTCAGTGCCCACCGGGGCCTGGTGACCTGCAGCTCCCTCCTGCTCCGACGCCAAATCTCCTCCGCCGGATGATGCTAAAACACAAGAAGACAAAGATTTAGGGTGGGGGGAGAAATGAAACAAAGTTGAGTGCATGCCTTAGCAATACCCTTTGCGGAGAGGACAGACACAGGTGCCTCGTGCACTAAGTCGCGAACTTGGGGTACACTACTCAGTACTTCTGACTAGGCAAACAGGTCTAGGGACAACACACGCGCACATGTGTGATGCTGGAGCATGGGTAGCTGCACTTGGCACCCTACAGAGGTGGGGGGCGGGGGCACAGGGCCATGCCTAAGGGAGCGGACTACACTACAGAGAGCGCCCTGGCCTAATGTCACCCACAGCCCTCCTCCCCCACCCAGACGCCTCCAATGCGCATACAGATAGGAGAATGTGCGGATACTCACCCCCTTGTGTCTGCTGTGCTGTCCTCAAGCGCCCATCCAAATTAGGGTAGGCCACCGCCAGGATCCGGGACATCAGGGGGGGTCATGGTGCGACTGGCACCCCTCCTAGGTCGGGAGGCCATCCCCAGCAGTGTTTCTGAGGTCTTCCTCGTTCCGCGGCGGATGTCCTCCCACCTCTTGCGGCAGTGGGTGCCCCGTCTGCTGTAGACCCCCAAGTTCCGGACTTCCTTGGCGATGGCACGCCAAATATCAATTTTCTGGTGGGCGCTCACCTGTTTGACATGTACAGGGTGGGAAAGAGAAACCGTCACATATCTGCATGTTTGGAGTACATGCCCCCCCCTCCCCAACCTTGTCATGGTTCCCATTCTCTCATCTGTCGTGCGTTGCACTCCTCATTCCCTCCACACCTCACCAACTTACACCCCCCCCCTCCACACAGGAATAACCCATTCAATGTGCACTGAGTGTACTCACCTGTTGGTCTGGAGGACCGTAGAGTAGCGCATACTGGGGGAGGACCCCGTCCACGAGCTTCTCCAACTCTTCTGAACTGAAGGCAGGGGCCCTTTCACCAGTAGCAGCAGCCATTGTCACTTCCAGACCGAGTTCACAGCAGCACTTGCAGTATAGGTCCTCTCCTGTGGAGGATCAGGTCTCGAATGATTGAGCAGATAGAAAATGGCGGTCACGCCCGCGGCGGTGCGTACCGCGGCGGTGCGTCCCGCGACCGCCGGCGCACATCGTCATTGGCTCCTGAAACCCAAAGGCTTCAATGTTAACCAATGCGTCTTCGCACAGCGGTCTTCGACCGCCTACCGCCACGGTGTGCCCCGCCAGCGCAGTGACCTCACATCCCATTGTCCCACTTCACAGGTCAGGCATCGGCCATTTCAAGGGCCCACATGGCTTAATTTCTAATGCGTCACACAGGCCTAGGCCTTGCAATGGCACACATACAAACATATCAAACCATACATTTACCTGTACTGTGCAAGCTGTGTTGTACGTACCTGTGAGTGGATTGACTCTGTACTCCATATTCTCCTTCCTAGGCACCGTCCGCTGGGACTAGCGATGAGAAGGAGGAATCCTCGCGTGTACCGGCCGCTGGTGGACCTGTCCACAATGGAAGAACGCAACATAATACTACGATACCGACTTGACCGAGCCTCCATCCATGAACTGTGTGCCCAGCTGGAGCCAGCCCTGATGTCCCCCATCCGCCAACCCACAGGAATTCCCCCTCTAGTGCAGGTTCTGTCTGTCCTCCATTTCTTTGCAACTGGCTCATTCCAGACAACAGTGGCCATGTCATCTGGGATGTCTCAGCCTATGTTTTCCAAGATCTTATCCAGAGTGTTGTCTGCCCTGATGAAACTCATGCGGAGCTACATCATTTTCCCAGAGGAGGGTGATTTGCCTACAGTGAAAGCTGATTTCTATGCCCTTGGACACATCCCCAACATCATTGGTGCAATTGATGGGACCCATGTGGCTTTAGTCCCCCCAAATGACGATGAACAGGTGTACAGGAACAGGAAGAATTACCATTCAATGAATATCCAGGTGGTCTGTTTGGCTGACCAGTACATCTCCCATGTAAATGCCAAGTTCCCAGGGTCAGTGCATGACGCGTATGTTATGCGAAATAGCAGCATTCCCTATGTGATGGAACAGCTACAGAGACAGTGTGTGTGGCTAATAGGTGACTCTGGTTACCCCAACCTGCCGTGGCTATTGACCCCAGTGAGGAATCCCAGGACCAGGGCAGAGGAACGGTACAATGAGGCCCATGGGCGTACTAGGAGGGTGATTGAGCGAACCTTTGGGCTCCTGAAGGCCAGGTTTAGGTGCCTGCATATGACAGGTGGATCCCTAATGTACTCACCAAAGAAGGTGTGCCATATCATCGTGGCGTGCTGTATGCTCCACAACCTGGCTTTGCGACGCCAGGTGCCTTTCCTGCAGGAGGATGGTCCAGATGGTGGTGGTGTAGAAGCCGTGGAGCCTGTGGAGAGTGAAGAGGAGGAAGACTCTGAGGACGACACAGACAATAGGGACAGAGTGATACAACAGTATTTCGGAAGACTCTGAGGACGACACAGACAATAGGGACAGAGTGATACAACAGTATTTCCAGTAACACACAGGTAAGAATCACCCACGCCATTTCACAATTGGTTATAGCCTCCTGCATCTGTACTTTCTGTAGTTCCCCACAGATGTTTTTCATTAATTTTTGCCTTTCCCTTCCCTTCTCAGTGCTGTCTGACTCAGTACCTGACTTCTGCTTGGTTCGCCCATGAAATACAGCGTATTGACATTGGTATGTTGTCATGACTAATTGACAGAACAGAAATTGAACAGTAATATGTAATACATTTGTTAATAATACAGCATGACTCAAAACAGATTTGTGTGCAAAATGTGATTTATTTACAGTGCCAGATATCGGTACTTGTGATTCTAAGGGTGATGGGTGGGGGTGGAGGAATATCCATGGCAGAGTCCAGTTCTCAGTCTCACAGGTGCATTGTCCTTTTGCCTGTGGAAGGATGGAGCATAGGCAGTTCATGGTTGGACAGGGTGGCAATGTGGGACAGTGGGAAGACTTGAGGGGGTATGTCCTGCTGGCAGGGGTCTTGACATCCTACTCTGTCTTTTTCTTTGGTCTCAGGCTCCTCTTACGGGGTGGTTGTTCTTCAGCAGGAGGTGGGGTTCTGGGGGGCTGTCGAGGTGTTGGGACCTCCTGTCCACTAGCGCCGGCGGAGGTGGTAGGCTGTTCCTGGTCCGGGCTAGTGACAGGGGCCCTGTGTGGTGCACCATGGTCCTGCAACGCGTCCTCTATCCTGTGGAGGGCCAGGACGATGGTCCCCATTGCGGTCCCGATGATTCTCAGCTCCTCCCTGAACCCCATGTAGCGTTCCTCCTGCTGTGCCTGGATCTCAGTGAACCTGGCCAGTACCGTCGCCATCGTTTCTTGGGAGTGGTGGTATGCCCCCATGAGGGTGGTGAGGGCCTCTTGGAGAGTGGGTTCCCTGGGCCTCTCCTCCCCCCCTGTCGCACAGCAGCCCTCCGAGCTGCCCGGTTTCCCCCAGCCTCTGTCCCCTGGACGGTGTGCCCGCTACCACTGCCCCCAGGTCCCTGTTGTTGTTGGGGTGTTGGGTTAGCCTGGGTGCCCTGTAGTGGCAGACACACCGCTGATTGAGCTGTCCTAGAGACAGAGGCATGGGCCTGCTGGGTGGGAGCTGTGCTGGTGTTGGCAGAGGGGGTCGGGTCTGGTGTGGCCTGTGGCTGCCTGAGGGGAACCGACTGCCCAGAGGTCCCCGATGGTCCGGGCTGGTCATCAGGTTCACTGTCGACAGAGCTGCTATCCTCAGTGTGGGCCTGTTCCGGTGGTGGGATGGACACTTCTGGACCCTCCTGGCTGGTATGTTGTCGTTCGGGTCCTGCATGGGGTAAGAGAGTTTGGTTATTGTTTCTGTGTGTGCAATAGCGTGCGTGTTATGGGTGCCCTTGTCCCCCAGTGCAGGCATTCCCTTGAGGGAGGTGTTGTGAGGGTAGTTAGTGGGGGGGGGGGGGGTTAGTGCAGTGGTCATGCTTAGGTGATGGGTGCCCATGATTTGTGTTGGCATGCAGGAGTTGGTGTTGGGATGGGTGGGTTGTGCTGGTGAGACATTGTCAGGGAGGATGTGTGCTGGGGGGTTGGGGGTGAGGGTGGGGGTGTGGGTTGGCATGCTGGTGGGGTGGGGGGGATATAGTAGTTGAGATTGGACTTACCAGAGTCCATTCCTCCGGCTACTCCTGCGAGGCCCTGAGGATGCAGGATGTTCAAGACCTCTTGCTCCCACGATGTGAATTCGGGAGGGGTGGGTGGGGGTCCGCCGCCAGTCTTCTGGACCGCGATGTTGTGCCTGGAGACCATCGATCGGACCTTCCCCCGTAGGTCGTTCCATCTTTTGCGGATGTCCTCCCTATTCCTGGGATGCTGTCCCACCGCGTTGACCCTGTCCACGATCCGCTGCCATAGCTCCGCCTTCCTAGCTATACTGGTGTGCTGCACCTGCGAGCCGAAGAGCTGGGGTTCCACTCTTAGGATTTCCTCCACCATGACCCGGAGTTCTTGGTCCGAAAAGCGTGGGTGCCTTTGGGGTGCCATGGGGTGGTGTGGGTGAGGTGTGGGGTGGTGTATGTGATGATAAGTATGTTGGTGAGTGGTGCTTTGTGCTACTATGTGGTGTGTGTGATGGTGTAGTGTGCCTCAGTGTGTCTTGCTATGGATTGTCTGCTGTGTCTCTCTCTCCTTCTCTCAGTAATTATGGTCGCAGGGGTTTGTGGGTGATGTGGGTGTGTGTTTTATAGTTGGTTGATTGTGTGGGAGTGGTGTGTGTATGTGTATCAGGTGTGTGTATTTCAAATTGTCCAATGTGGCTGTGTTTTGGTGCTGTGTGTGTATTCTGACCGCGGCGGTGTGTAGCGCCAATGGAATACCGCGTTTGAATGACCGCCGTGTGGATTCGTGGGTCGTAATGGCATGGGCGTATTTCTGTTGGCGTGACGGTGGAGGTTTGGTCATCTCCAGTTTCTCGCTGCCCGCTGATGTGGCGGGCTGCAGTGGAGGACGGATTTTTGGAGGTTTGGCCGTTGTGGGTCAGAATGACCGTGGCGGTTAACCGCGGCGGTGTTATGGCGGTCTTCTGACCGGCGGTAAGGGCCTTTTACCGCCGAGGTCAGAATGACCCCCTATGTCCTTTACTTGGACTTGTAAATTGCAAGTGGCCTCCGCATAGTCCCAAAAGGGCAGATCCCTTACCCTCTGAGACACTCTTTAGAGGAAGTCTGTTCATTCACTTTGTTGATGTGTAAAACACCACATGTATTGAGTTGACCCCTGCCACCCTTCTGCGATTGAGGTGCAATTCAGCATAGTGACTGAAATCCTACTACTTTCTTCTCCAAACCTCTGTTGCTGTTCAACAAGGCTCACTTGAAGTCTGTGTTGGCTACCTGGGAGATGCGCTTCTCTGGTCTAGCAGTCCACAGGCACATTACATGCTGGCACAAATCTTTGCATTTGCCATCAATACTCTTCCAGGGAGTCTAGTTTCACACCTTTTCTGCTGAACTGAAGCCTCTCACTTTTCTTACAACCCCTCAGAGTTTAAGACTTCACTCTAAGCTTTGTGCCTGAAGGTTTTTGGACTACTATGGCCATGTGCCTCCTGACCACTTCATTATAATAATCTTGAAGCGCAGAATGGATTTTGCAGAAATGGTGACAAATTCTTGACTGTAGGATTTCCTCTGGTGTTCATGAAAGGTAAAATATCTCCACATGCGTACAGATTCCCAGAAAATCGCTTTTCAGAATTCCCAATCTGATAAATCAAACCTGTCCCAAAAGGCAATATTTAATTTTTTGTTACTTTATTGTGTAATCAGTTAGCCAAAATTGTAAAACTAATAGTACATTTGGCTGAAAATGCCACTTAAAATCAGTATTCACCACATAAAATAAAAGCAAGAAATGGTGTCTCAAAGTAGAACATTACTCATAGTAAAGTTCCTCCTTGTTCCTTATGTTTTTTGGAAAACTGCACAATTTTTGGAAAGCATTCCCAGCAGGATATCATTTGGGCAGTTTGATTTTGATATTTTTTTTTAATGCTTTTTTCCCGCTCTGTGAGGAAGATCCTGAATGCAACCCCAGTTTATTTAAAGTTACTTTAGCAAATAACACCAAACCTCCATGTTGCTTTTGGCAGATGTGGTCTCGCTTTTGTTTTGCTAAATTCCCCATCTTTGGAGGAAACCTGTTTAGGGATGATCACATAGTCTATGTGGTTTGTCTTTTTGAATCTTACTTCATCACTCTGAGATTTTTCACATGTACTATAGCGGGCTGAAGGACAAGGATTTGGGGGTCACCTCATGACTAAAAGGGGACAGTCTACTGAGTCTATATCTGCTTCGGAAGAGAGAGACAACAGTTCACCTGCTCTCTCTATAATGATGTTGCAAATTCACCTTCAGAAGTGACAAACAAATCATCACTAGCCCTCTCAGATCGTGGCAGGTGATATATAAACACTTTCTATCAAGACATACCCATCCTTCGAAGTCAAGAGGTTTGTACATCTTTGAGTTTATGTTGAGCACATCGCTATTCAGAACGAACTAGGGGCCAGATGTAGCAAAGGTTTTAACCCATTCTGTGTCAATGGTAAAAAGTGTTCGTACATATGGCCCCGAGTCTCTAAACAGACTCTGGAGGATTTTGTAAAGTAAACTGTCTGACAGTCATGCTAGGCCCTTTGCATTGAAATAGTTTGTAGATGAACAGTACAAATGTTTCAAAAAAGTATTTCTGTAGTTAGAAAAGCACTTTTTTGTAATTCCAAAGTGGGATGGAAAAACATACTTTAATATCAGAACAAATTAGGGTACTTTACTTGGTGATGTGCAGATGATAAATATTAGCAGAAACCTGGTTTCCACACATTGTATCAGTGAAACTGCATGGTAGTGTGAAACCCTGTGACCATTTCATTGAAAATGTTTGTCTGTAAATGACAGTGCTCTACTGCAGCATGCCCTACTGATACATTTATTTATTAAGAGTTTTTAAATATGAACTGAGAAACATTCCTGCCCCCTGCCCTGATGACAACTGTATTGGTGAACCAACAGACAAGTCAAGGCTCGTGTGTACATATATGTGGGCTAGAGGTTTATTATACATGGATCAAAAGTTCAGCCTATTCAATTAAACAAAAGGTTTTCTTTTTTGTACAGAACACGTTCTGAACTCGAATATTTGGAGATAGTCTTGTGGTAATGAAGAAAAAGTAGACTTTGTGAAATAAAATATTTGCCTAGGAACACACATTCTAAGGCGCGTTTATGGGTCAAGCGCATTTAGATCGAGTAGATTATTCATGTCACTAGACCTGCAGGTCTGCTTACATTTTGCTGATTTTATTGGAGGCCTGGATGGATGTGATAATCATAGTTTCAATGCTGGATGTCGCCCGATCATGTCCCCACCGCAGGAATGGGTTCTGTCCCAGCAGTCTCCACAACCTCAACACAGTCCCCACTTTCACAGTTATGGAAAGGCCTGCTACCCTTTATTGCCTGGAGGTCCCTGGGTGAACATTGTCAAGTTTTCAGTGATACTTTAACATCTGGGTGTTAATGCAAGAAGCATGTATCATTGCAGACATCATGGTGTTCTCTTTTGAGCCACCTAGCACAAGTAGAGAATGACATTGCAGGCGTTGGTGGAGGATTCAGGTTCATTATCCATCTATTTTGCTTGGTGGGAGTTTTCAGTGGTTTTAATTCTTTTCATCACAATTCTCGTGACTTCTTATGAGCTCTAAAATGAAGCTGAAAAAAGTTGTCTGCTACTACTACAGCTGAAGTTTCAAAACCATCTAGGCAGAGCCTCTAAAAACTATTGTACCTCTGTTTTTTTTTTTTTTTTTTTTTTAATTATTTTTTTTTAACTCCTGGAGCCTATGACTGATACCTTAGCAAACATTTTCTCTGTTCGGGGCTGTTAAGCGACGACTAGAGAAGCTGTTCAGATTAGCCGATTTCTGTTTAAGAGTTTCAGAAGGTATTGTGGCTGACAAATTCCTTTGTTGTAGCTGCTGCAAAGTTTAATACAGCTTGTTTGACTTCTTGATTCCTTCTGAGAATGAAAGGTGAAGATGGAATGCGTTTGGGACCAGCAGATGTCAGACATCAGCTGAAAATGTAAAAGGCATGTGCTATGTTATGCTTAGCCACATTTGTATCCAATGCTAGCCATATCTTCTGGAATCTTGGCCACAACTTCTCTCCTGTTATATTTGGGAGGTGCCATCTGGTCTCCAGGGGCACATTTAGTTCTGTGACCCAGGCCATAGTCTGCACCACTCCCCTCCAATAGTTCTGAATTTCTGGGCTGTACCACAAAATGTGAAAGAATGTGCCTACTTGACCACAACCCCTGACACATAGGGCAGTGTCATTCATTCACCAACCTACGTATTAACGTTCTAGAATAGTGTGATTGGTGCAACATCCTTAGTTGGAATAGTCAGAAATGAGCTTGTATTGCCACTTCCCTGGGGCTCTGCACTGCCTCGACCCAGTCGTCATCCTCTGAGATCGTCTTCTCCCTCCCATGGCTCTCTCAGTGCCTTCAGAGGTCCAGGGGTATTGTTCATTAATTTCTTATAAATCAGGAAGATGACTTTGCCAGTCATGGGATTTAACAGAAGTCGGTTCTCTTGTGCACTACCTCTGACAATTGTTCTCCTAGCACGTGCCGCCTCAGTGCATGTCATAGCTGTAGATGCCTAAAGCCCTCTGATTCCGCCTCTTATCCTTGCTTCAGAACTTCACATGTCATCATAGCCTGGCCTCTCCACATGTCGCCCCAAGTGTTTGATACTAAGCAGCTCCAATCTGGAGAACCCCTTGTGGCCCCCAACCTCCTGCAGAGGAGGTCTCTGTAGGAAAGTACCATCTTGCCTGGCATGTTACCCCCATTTTCACTGTACATATGTTTGTTTTAGCCCTTGTGTCACTGGGATCCTGCTAGACAGGACCCCAGTGCTCATAGTATGTGCCCTGTATGTGTTCCCTGTGTGGTGCCTAACTCTGCTCTGCTAACCAGAACCTCAGTGTTTATGCTCTCTCTGCTTTCTAAATTTGTCACTGCAGGCTAGTGACTAAATTTACCAATTCTCATTGGCACACTGGTACACCCATATAATTCCCTAGTATATGGTACTAAGGTACCCAGGGTATTGGGGTTCCAGGAGATCCCTATGGGCTGCAGCATTTCTTTTGCCACCCATAGGGAGCTCAGGCAATTCTTACACAGGCCTGCCACTGCAGCCTGAGCAAAATAACGTTCACGTTATTTCACAGCCATTTTTCACTGCACATAAGTAACTTATAAGTCACCTATATGACGAACCCTCACTTGGTGAAGGTTGGGTGCCAAGTTACTTAGTGTGTGGGCACCCTGGCACTAGCCAAGGTGCCCCCACATCGTTCAGGGCATATTCCCCGGACTTTGTGAGTGCGGGGACACCATTACACGTGTGCACTACATATAGGTCACTACCTATGTATAGCGTCACAATGGTAACTCCAAACATGGGCATGTAACATGTCTAAGATCATGGAATTGTCACCCCAATAGCATTCTGGTATTGGGGGGACAATTCCATGATCCACTGGGTCTCTAGCACAGAACCCGGGTGCTGCCAAACTGCCTTTCCAGGGTTTCCACTGCAGCTGCTGCCAACCCCTCAGACAGGTTTCTGCCCTCCTGGGGTCTGGACAGCCCCGGCCCAGGAAGGCAGAACAAAGGATTTCCTCTGAGAGAGGGTGTTACACCCTCTCCCTTTCGAAATAGGTTTGAAGGGCTGGGGAGGAGTATCCTCCCCAGCCTCTGGAAATGCTTTGATGGGCACAGATGGTGGCGATCAAAGCATAAGCCAGTCTACACTGGTTCAGGGTTCCCCCAGCCCTGCTCTGGCGGGAAACTGGACAAAGGAAAGGGGAGAGACCACTTCCCTGACCAGTACCTCTCAGGGGAGATGCCCAGACCTCTTCCAGTGTGTCCCAGAACTCTGCCATCTTGGATTCAGAGGTGTTGGGGGCACACTGGACTGCTCTGAGTGGCCAGTGCCAGCAGTTGACGTCCGAGACCCCCACTGATAGGCTCTTACCTCTCTTGGTAGCCAAGCCTCTTTTCTTGGTAGCCAAACCTCCTCTTCTGGCTATTTAGGGTCTCTCCTTTGGGGTATTCTTCAGATAACGAATGCAAGAGCTCACCAGAGTTCCTCTGCACTTCCCTCTTCGATTTCTGCCAAGGATCGACCGCTGACTGCTCCAGGACGCCTGCAAAACCACAACAAAGTAGCAAGACGACTACCAGCAACATTGTAGCGCCTAATCCTGCCTGCTTTCTCAACTGCTTCCTGGTGGTGCATGCTCTGAGGGCGGTCTGCCTTCACCTTGCACTGGAAATCCCGAATAAATCTCCTGTGGGTTGACTGAGTCTTCCCCCTGCTAACGCAGGCACCAAACTTCTGCATCACCAGTCCTCTGGGTCCCCTCTCATCTCAACGAGCGTGGTCCCTGGAACACAGGAGCTATATCCAAGTGACCCCCAGTCCAAGTTTGGTGGCGATAAGTCCTTGCCTCCCCACGCTAGACTGCAAACCTGTGTACTGCGTGATTTGCAGCTGCTCCGGCTTCTGTGCACTTCTCCAAGGATTCCTTTGTGCACAGCCTAGCCTGGGTCCCCAGCACTCCGTCCTGCAGTGCTCAACCCTCTGAGTTGGACTCAGACGTCGTGGGACCCTCCTTTGTGACTCTGAGTCGACTGCTGTCCTCCGATCTTCCAAGTGCCTGCTCCGGTACTTCTGCGGGTGCTGCCTGCTTCTGTGGGGGCTCTCTGAGTTGCTGAGCGCCCCCTCTGTCTCCTCCTCCAAGGGGCGACATCCTGGACCTTCCTGGTCCCCAGCAGCACCCAAGAACCTCTACTGCGACCCTTGCAGCTAGCAAGGCTTGTTTGCTGTATTTCTGCGTGGAAACACTTCTGCAACATCCAGCACGCCGTGGGACATCTTCCATCCAAAGGAGAAGTTCCTAGCCCTTTTCGTTGTTGCAGAATCCTTGGCTTCTTCCACCCGGAGGCAGCCTTTTTGCACCTTCATCCGGGGTTTTCTGGGCTCCTGCCCCTCCTGGACCCTATTGCGACTCTTGGACTTGGTCCCCATGCCTTGCAGGTTCTCAGGTCCAGGAATCTGTCTTTAGTGCTTTGCTGGTGTTTGTGGTTCTTGTAGAATCCCCCTATCACTACTATTTTGTCCTATTGGGATAGTAGGGGAACTTTACTCCTACTTTTCAGGGTCTTGGGGTGGGGTATCTTGGACACCCTGACTGTTTTCTTACAGTCCCAACGACCCTCTACAACCTCCCATAGGTCTGGGGTCGTGATTCGCATTCCACTTTTGGAGTATATGGTTTGTGTTGCCCCTAGACCTATGTCCACCTATTGCATTGTATTGTAATTCTACACTGTTTACATTACTTTTCTTTCTATTACTTACCTGTTTTGGGTTTGTGTACATAGAACTTGTGTATATTACCTTGTAACTGAGGGTACTCACTGAGATACTTGTGGCATATTGTCATAAAAATAAAGTACCATTATTTTTTAGTAACTCTTGAGTATTGTGTTTTCTTGTGATATTGTGCTATATGATCTAAGTGGTATAGTAGGAGCTTTGCATGTCTCCTAGTTCAGCCTAAGCTGCTTTGCCGTAGCTACCTTCTATCAGCCTAAGCTGTTAGAAACGCCTCTATTCCACTAATAAGGGATAACTGGACCTGGCACAGGGTGTAAGTACCACAAAAGGTACCCACTATAAGCCAGGCCAGCCTCCTACAGTCTCTGACCCACAGTTGGAGTCTTGTCTGTCAGTTTGCCCTCCCACCCCAGGAATCTGGTAGTCTCTCGCCATGCCCTCACTATGGTCTGGGTGTGTGTAAGCAGTCTCACCCCTTCCTGTAGAGAAGCAGTGTGTAACCTTTACTTCCCATGGCTTCCTGATCCATACGATAAACTGATTCAGTTTGATCAGCGAACACCCAATCATTGAATGCCACCTGCTATGCCACCCAATAGTATTTGCATATACCGGGGACTCATGGTTGATCTTCTTGAAGAAATCTTTAGAGCTCTGCCCATCAGACACACCAGAAGTGCCCGCCACTGGGCAGTATCCCTTTGGAGGCGATCCAGGTGAGAAGGTAAGTTTTTAGTTAGAAGTCTCCTGCATCATGGGTAATGTATATGCCAAGCTATCTAAACCCATCCTGTACTATTGGAGCAACAAACCTTGGTGGAGGGCTGGGGACACCCCCTATCAGCGGAAAGATGATGGACTTGTCCAAATTGATCTGCTACACAGAGTAGTCCCCAAAGGTCTGAAAAATATGCAATATTCTGTCTACTGAGTCTGCGTGGTATAAAGCAGTGTATTATCTGCATAGGAGATTTGTTCTTCCCATTCACAAACATTTCTCGTAAGAGGGATTCCTATAGAACCCAGGCCACCGGTAGTTCATGCGCAAGCAAAGAAATCATTGGGTACAGGGGACACACTTGCCTCATGCATTTATGCAGGGCAAAAACCCAGGACAGTTAATTGTTGACCCTTATTTTTGCCAGCGGGCCGTGATAGAGAAGTCTAATGAAACTGCAGAACTGGGGGCCAAAGCCCAAACCAGTGAGGGCTGCAAAAACTTAGTTCTGTTCAATACTGTTGAATGCCATTATGGTGTCCGAGAACAGCACAGCTCATTCAGCCTATTGTACCGCAGTCATATGCAACACCCCATAAAGACACCACAGGTTTAGTCTGTTTCTTCTGTGTCTTCATACTGAATTGATCTGGGGGAGCACAGTAGCTATCGCCCTCCGCAGCCTGTTCGCCAGGGCCTTCGCCAGTACCTTGGCCTCTAAATCTAGCAATGATATGGGTCCGTATGAACTGCATTCAGTCAGTGTTTTTTCTTTTTTGGGGATAACAATGGTGGCTGTCCTCTGATCTTCCAGCAGGCACCCCTCCCCCGGTCACCTATAACATTTCTAACATATGTTCAGCGACTTTGTCTGCTGTGCATTTGTATAACTTGACTGCAAGCCATTCTGCCCTCATTGGCGAGTGTGAGGCGAGTGTGAGGCGAGTGAGTGGGAGAGAGAGAGTGTGAGTGTGGGAGAGAGAGAGTGTGAGTGTGGGAGAGAGAGAGTGTGAGTGTGGGAGAGAGAGAGTGTGAGTGTGGGAGAGAGAGAGTGTGAGTGTGGGAGAGAGAGAGTGTGAGTGTGGGAGAGAGAGAGTGTGAGTGTGGGAGAGAGAGAGTGTGAGTGTGGGAGAGAGAGAGTGAGTGTGGGAGAGAGAGAGTGAGTGTGGGAGAGAGAGAGTGTGAGTGTGGGAGAGAGAGAGTGTGAGTGTGGGAGAGAGAGAGTGTGAGTGTGGGAGAGAGAGAGTGTGAGTGTGGGAGAGGGAGAGTGTGAGTGTGGGAGAGGGAGTGTGTGAGTGTGGGAGAGGGAGTGTGTGAGTGTGGGAGAGGGAGTGTGTGAGTGTGGGAGAGGGAGTGTGTGAGTGTGGGAGAGGGAGTGTGTGAGTGTGGGAGAGGGAGTGTGTGAGTGTGTGAGTGTGTGTGAGTGTGTGAGTGTGTGTGAGTGTGTGTGAGTGTGTGTGGAGGAGAGTGTGTGGGGGAGAGTGTGTGGGGGAGAGTGTGTGGGGGAGAGTGTGTGGGGGAGAGTGTGTGGGGGGGAGTGTGTGGGGGGGAGTGTGTGGGGGGGAGAGTGTGGAGAGTGTGGGGGAGAGAGTGTGGAGAGTGTGGGGGAGAGAGTGTGGAGAGTGTGGGGGAGAGAGTGTGGAGAGTGTGGGGGAGAGAGTGTGGAGAGTGTGGGGGAGAGAGTGTGGAGAGTGTGGGGTGGAGAGTGTGGGGTGGAGAGTGTGGGGTGGAGAGTGTGGGGTGGAGAGTGTGGGGTGGAGAGTGTGGGGTGAGAGTGTGGGGGAGAGAGTGTGGGGGAGAGAGTGTGGGGGAGAGAGTGTGGGGGAGAGAGTGTGGGGGAGAGAGTGTGGGGGAGAGAGTGTGGGGGAGAGAGTGTGGGGGAGAGAGTGTGGGGGAGAGAGTGTGGGGGAGAGAGAGTGGGGGGGAGAGAGTGTGGGGGAGAGAGAGTGTGGGGGAGAGAGAGTGTGGGGGAGAGAGAGTGTGGGGGAGAGAGAGTGTGGGGGAGAGAGAGTGTGGGGGAGAGAGAGTGTGGGGGAGAGAGAGTGTGGGGGAGAGAGAGTGTGGGGGAGAGAGAGTGTGGGGGAGAGAGAGTGTGGAGAGAGAGTGTGGAGAGAGAGTGTGGAGAGAGAGTGTGGAGAGAGAGTGTGGAGAGAGAGTGTGGGGGAGAGAGTGTGGGGGAGAGAGTGTGGGGGAGAGAGTGAGGAGAGTGTGGGAGTGAGGAGAGTGTGGGAGTGAGGAGAGTGTGGGAGTGAGGAGAGTGTGGGAGTGAGGAGAGTGTGGGAGTGAGTGTGGGAGAGTGGAGAGCGGAGGAGAGAGTGTGGGAGTGTGGGAGAGCGAGTGTGGGGGAGAGAGTGTGGGCGAGTGGAGAGCGGAGGAGAGAGTGTGGGGGAGAGTGTGGGCGAGTGGAGAGCGGAGGAGAGAGTGTGGGAGAGTGGAGAGCGGCGGAGCGAGTGTGGGGGAGCGAGTGTGGGGGAGCGGCGGAGCGAGTGTGGGGGAGCGAGTGTGGGGGAGCGGCGGAGCGAGTGTGGGGGAGCGAGTGTGGGGGAGCGGAGGAGCGAGTGTGGGGGAGCGAGTGTGGGGGAGCGGAGGAGCGAGTGTGGGGGAGCGAGTGTGGGGGAGCGGAGGAGCGAGTGTGGGGGAGCGAGTGTGGGGGAGCGGAGGAGCGAGTGTGGGGGAGCGAGTGTGGGGGAGCGGAGGAGCGAGTGTGGGGGAGCGAGTGTGGGGGAGCGGAGGAGCGAGTGTGGGAGAGCGAGTGTGGGGGAGCGGAGGAGCGAGTGTGGGAGAGTGGGGGAGTGGAGAGTGGGGGAGTGGAGAGTGGGGGAGTGGAGAGTGTGGGGGAGCGAGAGTGTGGGGGAGCGAGAGTGTGGGGGAGCGAGAGTGTGGGGGAGCGTGGGAGAGTGGGAGAGCGAGTGTGGAGGAGAGTGGGAGAGCGAGTGTGGAGGAGAGTGGGAGAGTGGGAGAGCGAGTGTGGAGAGTGTGGGGGAGCGAGTGTGGAGAGTGTGGGGGAGCGAGTGTGGAGAGTGTGGGGGAGCGAGTGTGGAGAGTGTGGGGGAGAGTGAGTGAGTGTGGGAGGGAGAGGGAGAGTGAGTGTGTGGGGGGGGAGAGTGTGGGGGAGAGTGAGAGTGTGTGGGGGAGAGTGAGTGTGTGTGGGGGAGAGTGAGTGTGTGTGGGGGAGAGTGAGTGTGTGTGGGGGAGAGTGAGTGTGTGTGGGGGAGAGTGAGTGTGTGTGGGGGAGAGTGAGTGTGTGTGGGGGAGAGTGAGTGTGTGTGGGGGAGAGTGGAGAGTGGGAGAGCGAGTGTGGAGAGTGTGGGGGAGAGAGTGTGGGGGAGTGGAGAGTGGAGGAGAGAGTGTGGGAGAGAGGAGAGTGGAGGAGAGAGTGTGGGAGAGAGGAGAGTGGAGGAGAGTGGGGAGAGAGAGTGTGGGGAGAGAGAGTGTGGGGAGAGAGAGTGTGGGGAGAGAGAGTGTGGGGAGGGAGAGTGTGGGGAGGGAGAGTGTGGGGAGGGAGAGTGTGGGGAGGGAGAGTGTGGGGAGGGAGAGTGTGGGGAGGGAGAGTGTGGGGAGGGAGAGTGTGGGGAGGGAGAGTGTGGGGAGGGAGAGTGTGGGGAGGGAGAGTGTGGAGAGTGGGAGGGAGAGTGGGGAGAGTGGGGAGAGTGGAGAGTGTGGGGGAGAGTGTGGGAGAGTGGAGAGTGTGGGGGAGAGTGTGGGAGAGAGGAGAGTGTGGGGAGCGGGGGAGAGCGAGTGTGGGGAGCGGGAGAGCGAGTGTGGGGAGCGGGAGAGCGAGTGTGGGAGAGCGGGAGAGCGAGTGTGGGAGAGCGAGTGTGGGAGAGCGGGAGAGCGAGTGTGGGAGAGCGGGAGAGCGAGTGTGGGAGAGCGGGAGAGCGAGTGTGGGAGAGCGGGAGAGCGGGAGAGTGAGAGTGTGGGAGAGTGAGAGTGTGGAGAGTGGGAGTGTGGGAGAGTGAGAGTGTGGGAGAGTGAGAGTGTGGAGAGTGGGAGTGTGGAGAGTGGGAGTGTGGAGAGTGGGAGTGTGGGAGAGCGAGAGAGTGGGAGAGTGAGTGTGGAGAGCGGGAGAGTGGAAGAGTGAGTGTGGAGAGTGGGAGAGTGGGAGAGTGAGTGTGGAGAGTGGGAGAGTGGGAGAGTGAGTGTGGAGAGTGGGAGAGTGGGAGAGTGAGTGTGGAGAGTGGGAGAGTGGGAGAGTGAGTGTGGAGAGTGGGAGAGTGGGAGAGTGAGTGTGGAGAGTGGGAGAGTGGGAGAGTGAGTGTGGAGAGTGGGAGAGTGGGAGAGTGAGTGTGGAGAGTGTGGAGAGTGGGAGAGTGAGTGTGGAGAGTGGGAGAGTGAGTGTGGAGAGTGGGAGAGCGAGTGTGGAGAGTGGGAGAGTGGGAGAGAGAGTGGGAGAGCGAGTGTGGAGAGTGGGAGAGTGGGAGAGGGAGAGTGGGAGAGTGGGAGAGCGAGTGTGGAGAGTGGGAGAGTGGGAGAGGGAGAGTGGGAGAGTGGGAGAGCGAGTGTGGAGAGTGGGAGAGTGGGAGAGGGAGAGTGGGAGAGTGGGAGAGCGAGTGTGGAGAGTGGGAGAGTGGGAGAGCGAGTGTGGAGAGTGGGAGAGTGGGAGAGCGAGTGTGGAGAGTGGGAGAGTGGGAGAGTGGGAGAGCGAGTGTGGAGAGTGGGAGAGTGGGAGAGCGAGTGTGGAGAGTGGGAGAGTGGGAGAGTGGGAGAGCGAGTGTGGAGAGTGGGAGAGTGGGAGAGCGAGTGTGGAGAGTGTGGAGAGTGTGGAGAGTGTGGAGAGTGGGAGAGTGGGAGAGTGGGAGGGAGAGTGTGGAGAGTGGGGGAGAGAGGGAGGGAGAGTGTGGAGAGTGGGAGAGTGGGAGAGTGGGAGGGAGAGTGTGGAGAGTGGGAGAGTGGGAGGGAGAGTGTGGAGAGTGTGGGAGGGAGAGTGTGGAGAGTGTGGGAGGGAGAGTGGGAGAGTGGGAGGGAGAGCGAGTGTGGAGAGCGAGTGTGGAGAGCGAGTGTGGAGAGCGAGTGTGGGGGAGAGAGTGTGGGGGAGAGAGTGTGGGGGAGAGAGTGTGGGGGAGAGAGTGTGGGGGAGAGAGTGTGGGGGAGAGAGTGTGGGGGAGAGAGTGTGGGGGAGAGAGTGTGGGGGAGAGAGGAGAGTGGAGGAGAGTGTGGGGGAGAGAGGAGAGTGGAGGAGAGTGTGGGGGAGAGAGGAGAGTGGAGGAGAGTGTGGGAGAGTGAAGGGTGGAGGAGAGTGTGGGAGAGTGAAGGGTGGAGGAGAGAGCGTGGGAGAGTGGAGAGTGGAGGAGAGAGCGTGGGAGAGTGGAGAGTGGAGGAGAGAGCGTGGGAGAGTGGAGAGTGGAGGAGAGAGCGTGGGAGAGTGGAGGGTGGAGGAGAGAGCGTGGGAGAGTGGAGGGTGGAGGAGAGAGTGGGAGAGTGGAGGGTGGAGGAGAGAGTGTGGGAGAGTGGAGAGTGGAGGAGAGAGTGTGGGAGAGTGGAGGAGAGAGTGTGGGAGAGTGGAGAGTGGAGGAGAGAGTGTGGGAGAGTGGAGGGTGGAGGAGAGAGTGTGGGAGAGTGGAGGGTGGAGGAGAGAGTGTGGGAGAGTGGAGAGTGGAGGAGAGAGTGTGGGAGAGTGGAGAGTGGAGGAGAGAGTGTGGGAGAGTGGAGAGTGGAGGAGAGAGTGTGGGAGAGTGGAGAGTGGAGGAGAGAGTGTGGGAGAGTGGAGAGTGGAGGAGAGAGTGTGGGAGAGTGGAGAGTGGAGGAGAGAGTGTGGGAGAGTGGAGAGTGGAGGAGAGAGTGTGGGAGAGTGGAGGAGAGAGTGTGGGAGAGTGGAGGAGAGAGTGTGGGAGAGTGGAGGGTGGAGGAGAGAGTGTGGGAGAGTGGAGGGTGGAGGAGAGAGTGTGGGAGAGTGGAGGGTGGAGGAGAGAGTGTGGGAGAGTGGAGGGTGGAGGAGAGAGTGTGGGAGTGTGGAGAGTGGAGGAGAGAGTGTGGGAGTGTGGAGAGTGGAGGAGAGAGTGTGGGAGTGTGGGAGAGTGGAGGAGAGAGTGTGGGAGAGTGGAGGGTGGAGGAGAGAGTGTGGGAGAGTGGAGGGTGGAGGAGAGAGTGTGGGAGAGTGGAGGGTGGAGGAGAGAGTGTGGGAGAGTGGAGGGTGGAGGAGAGAGTGTGGGAGAGTGGAGAGTGGAGGAGAGAGTGTGGGAGAGTGGAGAGTGGAGGAGAGTGTGTGGGAGAGTGGAGGAGAGAGTGTGGGAGGGAGAGTGTGGGAGGGAGAGTGTGGGAGGGAGAGTGTGGGAGGGAGAGTGTGGGAGGGAGAGTGGAGAGTGGGAGGGTGGTAGTGAGTGTGGGGAGTGTGGGGAGAGTGATATATATATATATATATATATATATATATATATATATATATATATATATATTCATCAGGAGGTCGTGGAAGCAAATGTTCAATCAATCAGTAATTCCTAAAGTATGACTAATCACCCGTAGAGTCTCACTGTGCTGTTTGCAGGTGTGCTGCTCAATCGAAACATCCAGGTCCTGAGGTCCTTCCTGAACTGCTTCAGTGATGCGGTCTGTGAGTTTAAGAGGTAGCGTGTCCCATGTCCGTGCTGTGAGGCAGGAGAAGGATCTTCCTGCTGCTGTGCTTTTTCAGATCTAGGGAACGGCTGCAATGGCGAGCTGGGAAATAGTTGTCTGTTTGGTATGTAGAAGGCGATGCAGTGATTTGGGTATTCTAGTCCTGTGTTGTGTAGTGCCTTGTAGGTGTGGATCAGGAGCTTGTATGTGATGCTCTTGTTGACTGGGAGCCAGTGTATGTCTCTGAGGTGGGAGGAGATGTGGCTGTGTCGGGGGATGTCCAGGATGCGTCTGGCTGCTGCATTCTGGATTCCTTGTCTTGATTGTATTTTGTTGGTGATTCAGGTAAAGGGTGAGTTGCTGTTGTCCAGTTTGCTTATGATGAGTGCGTGGGTGACTGTCTCCTCGTGTCAGAGGGGATCCACTTGAAGATCTTTCAAAGGAGTCGGATGGTGTGGAAGCATGATGGCGAAACGGCACTAACTTGGTGGGTCATGGATAGAGAGGAGTCCAGGATGATGCCCAGATTGTGTGTGTGGTCCGTGGAAGCTGGTGCATTTTCCAGTGCAGTAGGTCACCAGGAGTCATTCCAGGTGGAAGGGATGGAGCCTTTTACGAGGATATCAGTCTTGTCCGAGTTGAGTTTGAAACAGCTGGCTTCCATCCAGGCAGCAGCGGCTTTCATCCCATTATGGACTTTTCTCTTGTCCTTTACAGGGTCGTCGGACAGGGAGAGGATCAGTTTGGTATCGTTGGCGTAGGAGACTGTTTAGCCTGTGTTGTTTGATGATCTTGAGTAGCGGGCCATGCAGATGTTGAAAAGCGTCAAGCTGAGTGATGATCCTTGGAGCACTCTGTAGCATGTATCTTTGGGTTCTGACATGAACGGCGGTAGTTTGACACTCTGGTGAGGAAAGACCTGATCCATTCCAGTGCTTCATTGCGGATGCTGATGACGTGGAGTCTGGCGCAGAGGATGGAGTAGGAGACTGTGTCTAATGCTGCAGAGCGGTTTAGGAGGATGAGTGTGGCCATGCCTCCGTGATCTAGTATGGCGCGTATGTTGTGGCTAGTTTCTAGAAGTGCTGCTCATGAATCCATATTGGGATGGGTCTAGGATTTAGTGTGTCTCCAGGAATTCAGTGAGTTGCGGGTTGACAGCCTTTTCTGCTATTTTGGCTGGGAAAGGGATTAGGGAGATGGGTCTGTAGTTTTTCAGCTCCCTTGGGTCAGCAATGGGTTGCTTGAGTAGCGGGTTGATCTTGGCGTGTTTCTAGTCTAAAGGGAAGGTGGCAGTCTCGAAGAATCGGTCGATAGCTCATAGTTAAGTTGCTTTGTAGATATGGCAAACGTCTCTACTTTAGTTAACCCAATCATGTGAAGTTCCCCTCTGTGTCCCTGATCTCTGGGACCCAGCCCCATCCCCTACCCCACTTGTCCAGCCACGCTCAGTTTGTTGGCTTTATTGCCAATATCGTAAAGTCTGCGTTGGGTTGCCAAAGCATAGGCACGTACCTTGTCTTCAGCTAGGTCCCACAACTTCTGTTATTTGAGTCGGAGCTGGTGTTGGAGCTGAAGACTAGTTGCCTCCACTTTCAGTATGCATGTGTAGGAAGTTGTCTCTGTATATACACTATTTCAAAGTAAGAAAAAGTGTGCACAGAACCCAAGGGTTCCCCGTAGAGGTAAAATAGTGGCAAAAGTAGATAATTCTAATGCTCTATTTTGTGGTAGTGTGGTCGAGCAGTAGGCTTAACAGAGGGTATGAGGAACACACACTCAAATACTTACTCCAGGCCAATAGGTTTTTATATTGAAAAATATATTTTTTTAGTTTATTTTAAGAACCACAGGTTCAAGGTTTACAGTTAATACTTTAAATGTAAGGTACTTTACTTCGGTACTTTAGGAACTTTGAATGAAAACAATATCATGTACAGTCTTTGTAAAAATGGCAATAAGCTATTTTCAAAGTGGACACTTCATAAATCAACAGTTCCTGGGGGAGGTACGTAAAGGTTAGATTAGGAGGTAAGTAAAACACTTACAAGTCTCAGTCCTGGGGCATAGGCAACCCACTGTTGGGGGTTCAAAGCAACCCCAAAGTTAACACACCAGCAGCTCAGGGCCGGTCAGGTGCAGAGGACAAAGAGGTGCCCAAAACACAAGTATCTAAGTGAAGTACCTTACATTTAAAGTGTTTACTGTAAATCTTGAACTTGTGGTTCTTAAAATAAACAAACTAAGAAAAGGTATTTTTCAATATAAAAACCTATTGGCCTGGAGTAAGTCTTTGAGTGTGTGTTCCTCATTTATTGCCTGTGTGTGTACAACAAATGCTTAACACTACCCTCTGATAAGCCTACTGCTCCACCACACTACCACAAAATATAGCATTAGAATTATCTGCTTTGCCACTATCTTGCGTCTAAGGGGAACCCTTGGACTCTGCACACTATTTCTTACTTTGAAATAGTATATACAGAGCCAACTTTCTACAATTGGTGTTTATTTATTTTTCTAGCTCATTAAATGTGTGGTTCATAATGTTATCTTTTTCAAACATTGCATGGTTATGTAAAAGTTCAGTCCTAATAAGTGAATTTTTGTATTCTACTATTTAAACAGGCCAGTTGCACCTCATTCGTACATGGAGACAGTCACATCACAGCCAGCTTCCCCTGTCTCGTATGGTCCTCCATCAACCAGTACACAACAACTAACCTCTCAGATGGTAGGAATGCAGATTGGCAATAGGAGTACTTCAGCTAGTCCTCCAGCTGGAATGGGTTATGGTGAGTTCAAATTCAAGCTTGGAAGGTGTGCATATGTGTAGTGCATTATATGAGGAGTTAAAGTGACCCGCTGTTAGAAGTTTGAATCATTTCACCTTAATTTTACATCAGTATAGAATTTAAATCAAATCTCTGAATGTTTTTGAATTGCCGACCAAAATAGTGAATGTCATCCTGGGGACAGTTGACCCTTTACAAAGTCGATATCCGGGAGAAAGCTTTTCCTGGTGTATTGATCCTGGTGTATTGATCCTGGTGTATTGATTAATACAACAACCCTCTGCAGGCCAAGCCTTCAAATATGTTGATGTTTCATTGGCCCAGCAGGGCCTTGCTGTGAGCACAGTACATGTTATTTAGCAGCCCTTTTAGCCTGTTTGTGTTTACCTGACAAACCTCCTCTAGTCAAGTCACTGGGTGACTGCAGGCAATTTGAGTGTAGCATCCATCCCACTTTTTTCCTAGAGCAATTTGTACTGGGTACCTGTGCTGTGGACAGGTGAGCTCCAATACATACAGTTAACCCAACAGAGTTTCTAAATGTGGGCACAACCATATGGAAACAAACACTTCACATTCAGTAATAATCCAATGTAATTGATAACTTTAAGTAATTGATTGAAAAGGGGCACTATCATAAAAGCATAAATAATCTAATAATAGTTAAATTAATTCAAAGAATACTCGTCAACATGACAGTACCCACAATACAGATGAAGTCTCTTACATCCATAGAAAGCAATGCAAAAGCCACCGAACAGAAGGATGATGGTGGAGGCTACACATAGCAGTGTCCTCAATCCTCACAAATTTCAAGTAGTACAGCCTTTATAGTTAGTAAGTTGGCAATATCGTTCTTTGATCCAATTGGTAGACTTTTGATGTGTTTATCCTGGTTGGCTCTAGTCTCCAATGATGTGGCTTTTTGTCCATGACAAGTAGATGTTTGATTCCTGCATATGACCAAGAGCTATCTGAGTAGGTTGTTCTTCTGTCCATTCGAACCAATTCAATGTTCTAAACTTCCTAGTAGAGGCTTTCATCTTTATCAGTGCTCTATATGTGCATAACATGTCATGTCAGGGTACACTGTTCATCCCAGAAATGTGTCCATCCTTGGTTGACTTGTTAGGGTAACTCCGGCGATATAGCTTGCTTGCTTTTAAAATCCTTGGCAGGGTTATGCTAGCAAAGCACCTTTAAGACTCTCTTAGCAATGCAGTATGTCTTCACACTTTCACACATGCATAAACGAAGTTAACCTTCGCATGACCTCAAGATTCTTGCTTTGACTAAATCCTGAATAATGCACTTAACCCAATTAACCCTGTGTGAAAATGGCAAGCCCTTCATTCTAGATTGTGAACAGCATGATGTTATTGGAGCTACTGTTTTGAAAATGTGCACTATGGACACTTGATCTTTGTCAGGGCTAAGAAATTCTTAGAGAGAGCAAATACCATTTTCAGATCTCATCTCAAATCTTTTTAAAAACCTAGGCTGTGAATGAGGTTGTTACTTAACCTATTGGAAATGTTCTCCTTGCAGTGATTTCACAGCTATCTCATAGTTTCCCAGTTGTGTCCACAGTGGCATTCTGTTACCAATTTCCTAACTAATATTTAGCATTTAATATTGTTTCATCTCATTAATCATTTTGCTTACACCATTATTTTTCAGCACAGTATTTCCAAAATCTTTTAGTATCCTCTGAGTTTTTCTCCATCAACAATATTGTCCTACAAAATTGTAGAGTTGGTTGTATGCTGTATTTAAGATAACTGTCCCTCTTGATCTCATTATTACATCAACGTGTTCAAAAGATGATTCAGGTAATTTCCCCAATGCAGTCCTGTTACTCTTACCACCTAATACTTGAATCATTTCCTCACACTATATTATTGAGGGTTACCCATTTGGGTGTCATTTGGCGGACCATGTCCTTTTCCATTGCGTAACTTATGTATGTTTTCTGCCAAGCTGTATTAGTAAATTGACAGCTCATTGGTCCTTTTTGTTCACATAGTTTGTCTAATTTGTCTTTTTTCCCGTTAGTTTTTTTTATTTTTTATTTTTGCCTTCTTCCCACCTGCCCATACTCATCAGGTTTGTTCTTTTATTGCACTGTAGATGTCAATGAGAGATTCCCACAATCCTGTTTTATAACACAAACATGAGTTCAAACCTGCCTTCCCTTTTTATAAGTTAAACCCTTTTAAGCCCTTTACTGCTAAGCCTCCTCCCGCACCCTTCCCTACCCTCCCCAAATGGCATTTATGAAGGTTTTGCGGTGGTAAAGTCACTATCTTCCAAGCTTTCAGGAACAGGCAGACTTGAATCAGAAAACCAATTTTTTTCAACACAGTTTTGGCATTTTTCCTATTTTTTTGTGCTTTCAACCTCCTTTCAGTTACTGGTAGAAATGGGTGTAAAACCAATGGTTGATCCCGGAGGGCTATACATTTCTGAAAAGTAAACCCAATTCTGAATTTAGCAAGGGGTCATTTGTGTGGATCCTACAAGGCATTCCTATAGAAAGTAACAGTTGAAATAAATAAATATTGAAATTGAGTTGAAAAAAACAGCTTTGTGTCTACTTTTTCATCCATAACTTCTTATAACTACGGCAGATTTTGAAACACAATATACTGTTGCGCCCACTGGACCCTTCTGGTTTTGGGACTATATAGTGCTTGTAGATTCACCAAGAACCCTATATTCCCAGTGCCAATAACTGAGCTGCACCTCTCAAGGGTTTTTCATTGTATACCGGGCATACAGAAATTCATTTGGTAAAATAGGAAAAGGGAAAATAGGTATCAAGGAAACCTATGTATTTCCGAAATTGACACAACATATGGAGTTTAGAAGATGTGGTTATTTGCACATCTCTGAACTTGGGGGTACCCATACTAGCAGTTAATTACATGGCATTTCTCAAAATGACTTATTACACCCTGTCATACATTTGGATGGTAAAAAGGCAGGGAAAGACAATTGGTAATAACACGTGTTCTGATATTTTGTGTTCCTCTAAGTCTCCTGATAGAAATGGTACCTCACTTGTGTGGGTAGGCCTAGTGCCCGCGACCGGAAAGGCACTAAAACGCAACATGGACACATCACATTTTTGCACTGAAAACTGACTCATTTTTTGCAAAGTGCCTAGCTGTTTTGGGCTGTAGCTCAGCCAGTGCCCAGGGAAGCCTAGCAAACCTGTACCTTTTTGAAAACTGGACACCTAGGGGAATCGAGGATGGGGCGACTTCTGGGGCTCTCACCAGGTTCTGTCTCCCAGACTCCTTTGCAAACCTGTCTGGAAAAAAACACATTTCCTCACATGGAATCTGAGGGGAGCCATAAAGATTCTTCCAACCAGCATTCCCCCAAGTCTCCCCATGAAAGTGATAATACATTTGTGTGGGTAGACCTAGTGCTCACAACAGGAAAAACTCCAAAATGCAACGTGGACACATCACGTTTTTCCATTGAAAACGGACTAGTTTTTTTGAACTGTGCTTAGCTGTGGATTTTGGGCTATAGCTTGCCGGCACCCAGGGGAACCTAGCTAAGTGTACATTTTTGAAAGCTAGACACATAGGGGTATCCAGGGTGGGCTGCCTTGTACGGCTCTCCGCAAGTTTATTTTTTTATTTTTTACCCAGAATCCCTTGCAAACCTCATGGTGAAGGGAAAACCTCTTTCGTCACATTTCTGTGATGGAAAGTTCTGGAAACTGTGGGGACCTACAAAATGCATCCACCTCAAGTCTCCTTTCCTGATAAAAAGGCAAGCCAAGACAATGGGAGCTCTTCCTGGAGACACCTATTGACCTTGGTTGGATCCGTTCCTGTTGCTGGCACTAGGCCCAGACACACGGGGAGAGTAGAGTTTGGCTTTTGTCATCAGTGATGTAATTCTAACATCTAATGATTGACATCTGTACAGTCATGAGCAGTGCACAACAGGGAAGTGTGTTATGGTTTAGTTACCTCCCCAAAACTGGTGAATCACTGGGATTTTCAGTTTTAGTTTTGTGGCCATCACAGCATTTTAGCTCTTTTGTGATATTTTTTTTGGGGGAAATTCAAAGAGGAAAAAAAAAAAACACATGTCACAGTTAAATGCACGTATCCTCTTATTTATAGCTAATCTCCACTTTTTATGGCCTTCAGCTCTGCAGAATGCAGGAACTCTCCTTTGGTTATGCCCTGGTGTGCAACAGGGGTTGGATTCAGGCTTTGCAAAAGACTACATATGATCAACCTCACGTATGGCCTATTGTAGTGTTATTTTATTTTAATACAAAATTGGCAAACCTTGAAGCTCTGCTGGCCCAGGGAGGGTTCAGATTCCATAAATCCGGCACAGGGTCTGCAAATCCCACTATAATGTTTTTTTTAAAATTATTTTTATTACGTGGGTGGGTTACCTTCTGAAGCCCCCACATACAAAAAAATCTCATGAGGTAAGGGGTACTTCCCCTCCCTTTCCTTTGAGGAATACCCAAATAGTTGATACCTATTTATTATGAAAATGATTATCAAGTGCTATTTATAATTTTTACAGACAGAAAAGGATTGAGATGCATTAGGGGTCTATTTGAAATTAATGCAATATATTTAGGAGGGATCATCCTTGATACTAGTTATGTTGCTTAACTTGGGTATATGGGTTGTTATTGTTCATCTCAAGAGTAGTTGTTTGGCATCAAAGTTGAGCCATCCACACGAGTCAGTTGAGCAATTGCCAATTGTGTTTTTTTTTTTATTTTTTTTTTATTTTATAGATTTAGTTACTACAATGATTTCATACAGCACTTGGCAACTTGCATCTGGCACTTTATTATGATATAGCACTAGTCCATTATGAGTACAATTAATGAACGATTTTAAGCGAATTGAGCTTTCTCTGAAAACCCCAGTGCAATAAAATGCTGTGTTACAAGTTCATAAAACTATCGGTCCTGATTTCCAAAACTGTACCCAATGGTAGCTGTGGAAGTAATGCAATAAAACTCCTTCTTGAGAAGGAGTTGGCTTAGAATAGATACCATGCACTTTACTTTATCAGTGAGAGCTTTATGATGGCATGAATAAGCCATCCATGGCTTATTTGTAATTTAATGTACTGTATTTAGAAGAAACAAGAAAAACGATGAAGGAACTGCTGTTGAAATTGGGTATTTGAGGATGTTTATTGAGGGTATAATGATGTAATTGTATGTTGTGTAGGCCCCTCAACCTATACATCCTGTCAGAGCATTTTCACATGGTAACTCTGCAAGATGTTATTCCACTACTACAAAAACAAGATTACATGACTGCTCTAGCTCTCAAAGATGCGTATTTACACATACCCATTCATCCAGCTCACAGAAAATACCTCAGGTTTGTCATAGCAGGAAAATACTACCAGTTCAAGGTGTTAACATTTGGCATAACAACAGCTCCAAGAGTGTTCATAAAGTGTCTAGCAGCAGTAGAAGCCTACTTAAGAAGACAACACATCCATGTCTTTCCATATCTAGACGATTGGCTAATAAAATCAAGCAATCTTACACAAGCCAAAAACACACTCGTTATGTGATAGAAACCTTGCACACCATAGGGTTCACTCTAAACTACCAAAAGTCACACCTTCGACCACCACAAGTACAACCGTACCTAGGTGCTATCCTAAATACTCAACTAGCCCTAGCTTATCCAAATATACAAAGGATATAAGCTTTCCAAAATCTAATACCACTCAAACAGCCAAATCAGCAATACACTGTAAGATTTATCATGAAGATTCTAGGAATGATGGCATCTTGCATAGCGATAGTCCCACATGCAAGACTAAACATGTGGCCCTTACAGCAGTGCCTTTCACAACAATGGTCACAAGCACATGGTCAACTTAAAGATCTAGTGATGGACTGCCAAACACATATGTCCCTTCAGTGGTGGAATCGCAACAATCTAATGAAAGGGCGTCATTTTAAGACCCTGTGCCTCAGACCAACAGATGCATCAATGATTGGTTGAGGAGCTCACTTGCACGATCACACCAATCAAGGGCAATGGGATGTCAAACAGAAACAGCTACACATAAACCACTTAGAATTATTAGCTGTGTTTCTTGCCCTAAAAGAGTTTCAACCTCTTCTTAAACAGAAGAATGTAGAATGTTTTCATAAAAACAGACATAATGACAACCATGTATTACCTCACCAAACAGGGTGGGACACATTCATCTCTGCTGTCCCTTCTAGCCCAAACAATTTGGAAATGGGCAATTAACAATCAGATTCATTTACTAGAACAATATATTCATGGATAGACAATCATTTGGCAGATCTCTTCAGCAGAAATCACCAACAAACACACAAATGGGAGATTCACTCCCAAGTACTTCAAAAGACCTTTCAAAAGTGGGGAACACCAGACATAGATCTATTCCTAACAAGTGAAAACGCCAAATGTCAAAACTTCACATCCAGACACCCACATCCCCTATCCAAGGGTAATGCTCTATGAATCAATTGGTCAGGGATATTTGCTTTCGCTTTTCCACCTCTCCCACTCCTTCCCTTTCTAGTCAACAAACTACATCAGACATCTCTGACCATGATACACATAGCACCAACATGAGCACGCCAGCTTTGGTACACAACACTCCTAGATCTGTCTATAGTACCTCATTCCAAACTTCCAAACAGACCATGTAGGAAGTTGGCTCTGTATGCACTATTTCAAAGTAAGGAATAGTATGCACAGAGTCCAAGGGTTCCCCTTAGAGGTAAGATAGTGGCAAAAAGAGATAATTCTAATGCTCTATTTTGTGGTAGTGTGGTCAAGCAGTAGGCTTATCAGAGGGTAGTGTTAAGCATTTGTTGTACACACACTCAGAGACAATTCCAGGCCAATAGGTTTTTGTATAGAAAAATATATTTTCTTAGTTTATTTTAAGAACCACAGGTTCAAGATTTACAAGTAATACTTTAAATGAAAGGTACTTCACTTAGGAACTTTAGGAACTTTGAATTAGCAAATAGCATATACAGTTTTCACACACATGACATATAGCTATTTTAAAACTAGACAGTGCAATTTTCAACAGTTCCTGGGGGAGGTAAGGTGTTTGTACGGGGTTCGAAATTGGGTCCAAGGTAGCCCAACGTTGGGGGTTCAGGGCAACCCCAAAGTTACCACACCAGCATCTCAGGGCCAGTCAGGTGCAGAGGTCAAAGTGGTGCCCAAAACACGTAGGCTTCAATGGAGAAGGGGGTGCCCCGGTTCCAGTCTGCCAGAAGGTAAGTACCCGTGTCTTTGGAGGGCAGACCAGGGGGGTTTGTAGGGCACTTGGGGGACACAAGTCCACACAAAAAGTACACCCTCAGCGGCACAGGGGCGGCCGGGTGCAGTGTGCAAACAAGCGTCTGGTTCGCAATAGGATTCAATGGGAGACCAAGGGGTCTTTTCATCGGTGCAGGCAGGCGAGGGGGGGGCTCCTCGGGGTAGCCACCACCTGGGCAAGGGAGAGGGCCACCTGGGGGTCGCTCCTGCACTGGAGGTCTGATCCTTCAGGTCCTGGGGGCTGTGGATGCAGTGCCTTTACCAGGTGTCGGGTCTTTGAAGCAGGCAGTCGCGGTCAGGGGGAGCCTCGGGATTCCCTCTGCAGGCGTCGCTGTCGGGGCTCAGGGGGGTCAACTCTGGCTACTCACGGCCTCTTAATCGCCGGGGGGTCCTCCCTGTGGTGTTTGTTCTCCACAAGTCGAGCCGGGGGTGTCAGGTGCAGAGTGCAAAGTCTCGCGCTTCCGGCGGGAAACTTGTGTTGGTTCAAAGTTGCTTCTTTGTTGCAAAGTTGCAGTCTTTGTGGAACAGAGCCGCTGTCCTCGGGAGTTCTTGGTCCTTCTAGATGCAGGGCAGTCCTCTGAGGCTTCAGAGGTGGCTGGTCCCTGTGGATCGCGTCACTGGAGCAGTGTCTTTAGAATTGGGGAGACAGGCCGGTAGAGCTGGGGCCAAAGCAGTTGGTGTCTCAGTCTTCTCTGCAGGGTTTTTCAGCTCAGCAGTCCTTCTTCATCTTAGGTTGCAGGAATCTATCTTGCTAGGTTCTGGGAGCCCCTAAATACTCGATTTAGGGGTGTGTTTAGGTCTGGGGGTTAGTAGCCAATGGCTACTAGCCCTGAGGGTGGCTACACCCTCTTTGTGCCTCCTCCCTGAGGGGAGGGGGGGGGGCACATCCTTAATCCTATTGGGGGAATCTTCCATCTGCAAGATGGAGGATTTCTAAAAGTCAGTCACCTCAGCTCAGGACACCTTAGGGGCTGTCCTGACTGGCCAGTGACTCCTCCTTGTTTTTCTCATTATCTCCCCTGGACTTGCCGCCAAAAGTGGGGGCTTTGTCCAGGGGGCGGGCATCTCCACTAGCTGGAGTGCCCTGGGGCATTGTAACACGAAGCCTGAATCTTTGAAGGCTCACTGCTAGGTGTTACAGTTCCTGCAGGGGGGAGGTGTTAAGCACCACCACCCAGAGCAGGCTTTTGTTTCTGTCCTCAGAGAGCACAAAGGCCCTCACCACATGGGGTCAGAAACTCGTCTCTCAGCAGCAGGCTGGCACAGACCAGTCAGTCCTGCACTGAACAATTGGGTAAAATACAGGGGACATCTCTAAGATGCCCTCTGTGTGCATTTTTTAATAAATCCAACACTGGCATCCGTGTCAGTTTATTATTCTGAGAAGTTTGATTACCAAACTTCCCAGTATTCAGTGTAGCCATTATGGAGCTGTGGAGTTCGTTTTTGACAGCCTCCCAGACCATATACTCTTATGGCTACCCTGCACTTATAATGTCTAAGGTTTTGCTTAGACACTGTAGGGGCATAGTGCTCATGCACCGATGCCCCTCACCTGTGGTATAGTGCACCCTGCCTTAGGGCTATAAGGCCTGCTAGAGGGGTGACTTACCTATGCCACAGGCAGTGTGAGGTTGGCATGGCACCCTGAGGGGAGTGGCATGTCGACTTAGTCATTTTATCCCCACCAGCACACACAAACTGACAAGCAGTGTGTCTGTGCAGAGTGAGGGGTCCCTAGGGTGGCATAAGACATGCTGCAGCCCTTAGAGACCTTCCCTGGCATCAGGGCCCTTGGTACCAGGGTTACCAGTTACAAGGGACTTACGTGGGTGCCAGGGTTGTGCCAATTGTGGAGACAATGGTACATTTTAGGTGAAAGAACACTGGTGCTGGGGCCTTGTTAGCAGGGTCCCAGCACACTTCTCAGTCAAGTCAGCATCAGTATCAGGCAAAAAGTGGGGGGTAATTGCAACAGGGAGCCATTTCCTTACAGACCAGATTTGTTAACAAAGATCAAATCAGGCATCCAAACCCCAATGCTCTCAATCTAGCGATTTTGGCTCCTGAAGTCATAGAATTTGGCTATCAAAAACTTCCACCAGAATATATGGCATTAATTATACAAGCAGGTAAACCTACTACTAGACAACGCTACACAAACAAGTGGAAAAGATTTGTCTACTACTGTCAATCTAAAAACACTGAACCATTTACAGCATCTATACAAGATATTGTATGCTATTTACTTGCAGAAATCAAATTTGGCTTTCTCATCCATCAAGATACACCTTAATGTAATATCTGCATACTTACAAACTATTTAGCATACTTCTCTATTCAGAGTTCATGTTATTAAAGCCTTCATGGAAGGATTAAAATGCATTATTCCACCTAGAATACCACCTGTTCCATCATGGAATTTAAATATTGTACATACCAGACTCATGAGACCACCTTTTGAACCCATGCACTCTTGTCAAATTCAATTTGTAACATGGAAGGTCGCCTTCCTTGTAGCTATTACTTCTTTAAGAAGAGTTAGTGAAATACAAGCATTCACTCTTGAAGAACCTTTTTTCCAAGTACACACGCACATAAAGTTGAACAAATCTAAAATTTCTACCAAAAGTTGCATCTCCATTTCACATCAACCAAACAGTGGAATTGCCAGTCTTCTTTCCACAGCCAGACTCTGTGGCAGAAAGAGCTCTTCATACCCTACATCTTAAAAGATCTCTTATGTACTATATACACATAACTAAAGATTTTAGAGAAACAAAGCAACTTTTTGTAGCTTTCCAACAGCCACATACAGGAAATCTTATATCAAAACGAGGTTTAGCAAGATGGATTGTTATATGTATACAGACATGCTATATCAAAGCAAAAAGACAACTTTTAATCACTCCTAAAGCACATTCTACAAGAAAGAAAGGTGTGTCAATGGCATTTTTAGGCAACATACCAATGGTTGATGTAGGTAAAGCAGCTACATGGTCAACTCCCCATACATTTTCAAAACGTTACTGTGTTGATGTTTTCTCACAACAAGCCACTGTAAGCCAGGCTGTCTTAAAATACATTATTTCAAACAACTTCAACTCCTACAGGCTAGCCACCGCTTTTTGGGAGGACTAACTGCTTTGTAGTCTATGCATAGCATGTGTATCTGCAGCTACACATGCCATCGAACAGAAAATGTCACTTTTCTTTTTTTTTTTTTTTTCTTTTTTTTTGTTTGTTTTGTTCGTTGCATGTAGTGCTGCAGATTCACATGCACCCTCCCTCCTCCCCGGAAGCCTGTAGTCGTTTAAGTTTTTAACATTTGTACATATGTATATGCATTTGCATTTGCATGGACATCTCTTTGTCTTTCTATAGTCTCACTCTTTCCTTCACCCTCTGCGGGAAAACAATCTAACAGTGGAGTCGATGCCCATGCACAATGAAACCGAGAGGAGTCGTCACTCAATCCCGTGACTCGGAAAAGACTTCTTCGAAGAAAAACAACTTGTAACACTCTGAGCCCAACACTAGATCTTGGAAGAGCTATGCATAGCATGTGAATCTGCAGCACTACATGCCACGAACAGATGTACACTGGGTAAGTGACATTATATATATGTATCTATATCTCTATATATATCTATATATATATCTTTGAAAAACCAAAGGTGACAGGGACGTTAAAGTTAGGCTCGCGTTATTAACTTACAAACCCATAGAAATTCACCTGTTATAATTAGTTCTCTCAAGTAACTATAACTTGTGCCCTAAGGTAACTATAACTCCCCCCCCCCCCCAAAAAGACATGTACAGTTTTTTCGTCAAAATGTTAGTGCAAATATTACATTGTTTCAATACACGCTGAGTGCCATGACTTACTTGTAAATATTGCGCTGCATGGGAAAAAAAATTAAGGGCATATGTTGAGTCTTAAAGACCTCTATATCACATCTCCTGGGTCAAGATACCGCCTTCCTGACCCCTTATGTCACTTTATTTTATTTTTCAGCCTCGGGGACCATGGCTCATTACTCAAAATGGCAGACCCAACCTTGTGGTCAGGTTGGGGGCAGCCAATCGCAGAGATCCACGTGCATTCAAGAATACGCTGCGATCGTTGTGATGAATTCGTGACCACAGATATACACATTTATTTCCCCTTTAATTTCTCTGAAACTACTTAGCAGATTTACATCAAATATACAAAAGCGTAATCTGTGTGCCAAAACCTACCTTTCTCCCAAATTTCATGTAATTGCGTCCAGCTGCTCAGACTGTAGTCTTGTTTAAAACTCCTATGGAAATTCACATGGGAAACTCTTGTATTTTTTTTTTTTACTCCTTTTTTTCTTTTTCTTTTTTTTTTTGGGGCCTCCACTTGACGGACCCTCCCAAAACTTCCTGTGCGCAACAACCATCGGCACACTTTAAAAAAAAATAAAAAAAAAATTGCAATATTTTGTGAAGATTCGTCAAATGGTGCCAAAGATATAGGCAAGTGAAAAAATGCTTTTTCTGTGGAAACATGGTCTTAACTAGAACTACCTACTGGTGACCTCCAGTAAGTAATGTGTGTGTGGGTGTATGTATGTTTATATGTGTATATATATATATGTGTGTGTGTATGTATGTATATATATATATATATATATATATATATATATATATATAGATGTATGTATGTTCAATGGCATGTGTAGCTGCAGATACACATGCTTTGCACATCCCGCCATCTAGTGTTGGGCTCGGAGTGTTACAAGTTGTTTTTCTTCGAAGAAGTCATTTTGAGTCACGAGATCGAGGGACTCCTCCCCTTTTGGCTCCATTGCGCATGGGCGTCGACTCCATCTTAGATTGTTTTCTTTCCGCCATCGGGTTCGGACGTGTTCCTTTTCGCTCCGCGTTTCGGTTCGGAAAAATAGTTAGAATCTCTGAAAATTCGACGGTATTGTTTGCGTTTGGTATCGGGTTAGTTACAACAGATCAACACTGAATTTTGAAGAGCTCCGGTGACCCTTAGGGGTTTTTGATCCCCGTCGGGGACTGGTCGGCCCAACCACGTGTCTCTTCAAGGCTAATGGAACGGACCCCATTCCGCTTCTGCCCCAAATGTCACAACAAGTTTCCTTATACAGATCAGCATCTGGTCTGTAACTTCTGTTTGTCTCCAGAACACAAAGAAGATACTTGTGAAGCCTGTCGAGCGTGTCAGTCGAGGAAGACATTAAGAGACCGAAGAGCGAGAAGACTACAGATGGCGTTGGCGCCGACAGGACAAAAACACTTGGAGGAGGAAGAAGAAACCTTCTCCATCGAGGGCTCAGACGAGGTCGATCCCGAACAGATGCCAAAAACTGTGAGTAAGACGTCGACACACAAAACTCACGGAAAGACCACTAAAGCCCAGGGGACGCCACCGCCAGCAGGCCATGGCTTAACCCGAAAAATAGGTGATCGATCATCGGCACCGAAAAAGGGCACGCATGTGTCGAAGACATCCGACTCCGGTCGAGATACCGGCACAGAGCAGACTCGACCCCGAGACAGCAGGTCAGAGCAAGTTCGGCACCGAGAGGACGGCACCGAAATGAGTCGGCACCGAGAGACCGGAACGCCAAAAATTAAAGTGTAGTAGGAGCCGAAAAAGTCTGCCGAAAAAGTTTCCATTCCGAAACATCCGGCCTCGGAACCGAAAACAAGTTCCTACACAGAGGAACAGGGACTGTCCTCAAAAATGCAAGGACATAGGTTCGGACAAGAATTAGAGTCAATGGAGCCAGACTACACTCAGAGAAGGCTCCACATCCAAAAGGACACAGGGAAGATAAGTACTCTTCCCCCAATTAGGATGAAAAGGAGACTTGCATTTCAAGAAAAAGACAAGCAGCAACAGGCAAAGGTGGCAAGGCAAGTAACACCGCCACCATCTCCACCACGCTCAACGCACACATCACCGGTAGCCACTCCACAACTGATGCAGTCCCCAACTCATACTGGAATGAGTCGGGATGATCCCGACGCATGGGATCTTTATGATGCACCAGTATCAGATAACAGCCCAGACTGTTATCCAGCGAGACCGTCGCCACCTGAGGACAGTACAGCCTACACACAGGTGGTGTCAAGAGCAGCGGTGTTTCATAATGTCACCCTGCATGCAGAGCCTATTGAGGATGACTTTTTATTTAACACACTATCCTCCACACATAGCCAATACCAAAGTCTCCCTATGCTACCTGGAATGCTAAAACACTCCAAACAAGTGTTTCAAGAGCCTGAGAACTCCAAGGGTGGAGAAGAAATACAAGCCACCACCAACAGACCCTGTATACATCACGCAGCAATTAACACCAGACTCTGTGGTAGTAGGGGCAGCTCGCAAGTGAGCAAACTCGCACACCTCGGGAGACGCACCACCTCCAGACAAGGAGAGTCGCAAGTTCGACGCTGCAGTGAAAAGGGTTGCAGCGCAGGTGGCCAACCAATGGCGCATTGCCAACTCACAGGCATTGCTGGCGAGATATGATAGGGCTCATTGGGACGAAATGCAACATTTCATTGAACACTTGCCCAAAGAGTTCCAAAAAAGAGCACAACAGGTGGTGGAGGAAGGACAGAGTATCTCGAACAATCAGATACGCTCGGCAATGGACGCAGCAGATACAGCTGCTAGAACTGTTAACACAGCAGTGACAATACGGAGACATGCATGGCTGCGTACATCAGGATTCAAGCCGGAAATACAACAAGCCGTGCTGAATGTGCCATTTAACGGACAGCAGTTTGGGCCGGAGGTTGACACTGCTATCGAAAAACTTAAAAAGGACACTGATACGGCCAAAGCCATGGGCGCACTCTACTCCCCACAGAGCAGAGGAACATTTCGTAAAACACAGTTTCGAGGGGGGTTTTGAGGACAAAGCACAGAACCCACAACCTCACAAACAAGGCCCACTTATCAGAGCCAACATCAGCGGGGAAGTTTTCGGGGACAATATAGAGGGGGCCAATTCCAAAAGAGTAGAGGGAAGTTCCAAAGTCCCAAAACTCCTCAAAACAAGCAGTGACTTCGACGTCACAAATCCCCAACACATCACCTGTGGGGGGGGAGACTAACCAAGTTCTACAAACATTGGGAGGAAATAACAACAGACACTTGGGTCCTAGCAATTATCCAGCATGGTTATTGCATAGAATTTCTCAAATTCCCTCCAAATGTCCCACCGAAAACACACAATATGTCAAAATCAACACATGGATCTTCTAGAACTAGAGGTCCAAGCGTTGTTATAAAAAGAGGCAATAGAACTGGTACCAATTCATCAGAGAGGAGCAGGAGTTTACTCGCTGTACTTTCTCGTACCCAAAAAGGACAAAACTCTTAAGACCAATATTAGATCTCAGAACATTAAATACTTACATCAAATCAGATCACTTTCACATGGTGACATTACAGGACGTAATCCCATTGCCCAAACAACAAGACTACATGACAATACTAGACCTAAAGGATGCATACTTCCATATACCGATACATCCTTCACACAGAAAGTACTTAAGGTTTGTATTCCAAGGAGTACCTTACCAATTCAAAGTATTGCCATTCGGGATAACAACTGCGCCAAGAGTTTTTACAAAATGCCTGGCAGTAGTGGCTGCTCATATCAGAAGGCAGCAAATACATGTGTTCCCGTACCTAGACGATTGGTTAATCAAAACCAACACACAAGAAAGGTGTTCACAACACACAAAATACGTCATAGAAACCCTCCACAAACTAGGTTTCTCAATCAACTTCACAAAGTCACACCTTCAGCCGTGTCAAACACAGCAATACATAGGGGCGACAATCAATACAACAAAAGGGATTGCCACTCCAAGTCCACAAAGGGTACAGGCATTTCACAATGTAATACAGGCCATGTATCCAAAACAAAAGATACAAGTCAAGATGATGATGAAACTACTAGGCATGATGTCCTCATGCATAGCCATTGTCCCAAACGCAAGGTTGCACTTGCGGCCCTTACAACAGTGCCTAGCATCACAATGGTCACAGGCACAGGGTCAACTTCTAGATCTAGTGTTGATAGACCGCCAAACATACACCTCGCTTCAATGGTGGAACAATATAAATTTAAACCAAGGGCGGCCTTTCCAAGACCCAGTGCCTCAATACGTAATAACGACAGATGTCTCCATGATAGGGTGGGGAGCACACCTCAATCAACACAGCATCCAAGGACAATGGGACACTCAGCAGAGACAGTTTCATATAAATCACTTAGAACTACTGGCAGTATTTCTAGCGTTGAAGGCATTTCAACCCATAATAAGCCACAAACACATTCTTGTCAAAACAGACAACATGACAACAATGTATTATCTAAACAAACAGGGAGGAACACACTTGACACAGTTGTGTCTCCTGGGACAGAGAATATGGCATTGGGTGATTCACAACCACATTCGCCTAATAGCACAGTTTATTCTAGGGATTCAGAATCAGTTAGCAGACAATCTCTCTCGGGATCACCAACAGATCCACGAATGGGAGATTCACCCCCAAATACTAAACTCTTACTTCCAAAGATGGGGAACACCACAAATAGACCTATTTGCAACAAAAGAAAACGCAAAATGCCAAAACTTCGCATCCAGGTACCCACAAGATCAATCTCAGGGCAATGCGTTATGGATGAGCTGGTCAGGGATATTTGCATACTCTTTTCCCCCTCTCCCACTCCTTCCGTATCTGGTAAACAAATTGAGTCAAAACAAACTCAAACTCATACTAATAGCACCAACCTGGGCAAGACAACCTTGGTACACAACACTACTAGACCTCTCAGTAGTGCCTCATATCAAGCTTCCAAACAGACCTGATCTGTTAACTCAAAACAAAAACAAATCAGGCATCCAAATCCAGCATCACTGAATCTAGCAATTTGGCTCCTGAAGTCTTAGAATTGGGACATCTAGACCTTACACAGGAATGTATGGAAGTCCTAAAACAAGCAAGGAAACCAACCACAAGACATTGCTATGCAAATAAGTGGAAAAGATTTTTTATTATTGCCATAATAATCAAATTCAGCCATTACACGCATCTGCTAAAGACATCGTAAGATACTTACTGCATTTACAAAAGTCAAAGCTAGCTTTTTAATCCATTAAAATACATCTTATCACAATTTCAGCTTATCTGCAAATTACACACACAACTTCATTATTTAGGATCCCAGTCATAAAAGCATTTCTGGAGGGCCTAAAGAGAATTATTCCACCAAGAACGCCACCAGTTCCTTCGTGAAACCTTAACATTGTCTTAACACGACTCATGGGTCCCCCTTTTGAACCCATGCACTCGTGTGAGATACAATATTTAACATGGAAAGTAGCGTTTCTCATTGCCATCACATCTCTAAGAAGAGTAAGTGAAATACAAGCATTTACCATACAAGAACCCTTTATTCAGATACACAAGCATAAAGTAGTTTTACGAACTAACCCAAAGTTCTTAAGAAAAGTCATATCACCGTTTCACTTAAATCAAACAGTAGAACTACCAGTGTTCTTTCCAGAACCAGATTCTGTAGCTGAAAGAGCACTACATACATTAGACATCAAAAGCGCTTTAATGTACTACATTGATAGAACAAAACAAATACGGAAAACAAAACAACTGTTCGTTGCTTTTCAAAAACCTCATACAGGGAATCCAATATCCAAACAAGGCATTGCCAGATGGATAGTCAAATGTATTCAAACCTGTTATCTCAAAGCAAAAAGAGAACTGGCTATAACACCAAAGGCACATTCAACTAGAAAGAAAGGTGCTACCATGGCCTTTCTAGGAAACATTCCAATGACTGAAATATGTAAGGGAGCCCCCTGGTCTACGCCTCATACATTCACCAAACATTACTGCGTGGATGTGTTAACAACACAAGCCACAGTAGGACAAGCAGTACTACGAACTTTATTTCAAACAACTTCAATTCCTACAGGGTGAGCCACCGCTTTTGGGGAGATAACTGCTTACTAGTCTGTGCAAAGCATGTGTATCTGCAGCTACACATGCCATCGAACGGAAAATGTCACTTACCCAGTGTACATCCGTCCGTTTTGGAAATTAAGATAATTGACTCTGCAAAGGTGTAAATAAAGCAATTGGAAAATGCACCCTTAGAGATTGACAATGGGACTGTGTAACTTTAAGGCCAAAATATAAAAGGCGGCCTTTGCTATCACGTGGTTTTTTTCAAATTCAAACCAATCAAGTACCTATGATTAAAGCTTGGATATATGCCGAAACGTGTCAGGAAAAGCTTGATTTTCATTGGAAATTGTGAATTAAAGTGCCTCTTTTTGCTACAAATAAGGCATCACGGCGCATTTCTGTTGTTTCAGAGCAGGTTTTTGTATTTACAGCGGGGTCTCCGTCCCCGTAGCGCCCAAGCCGCCCTGGAAGAGATTAGGCTTCTTGCGGAGAGTTTGTGTTGCATTTCATTAAAGGACAGCCGGATCCGCCCGAGTGTGCTGCAAGTGACGTTTGAAATGAGGTATGGGATTCCAACCCTGAAATTTGATATTCGTATACAACGCAGCAATAACGGGCATGGGAAGTGAATGGGGTATGTCACCACAATCCCGTTCATTGATTGTTCAGCTTTTTAGAGGCAACGAAGAGACGTGGAAAATAAATCAAGCAGTTTTATTGGAACTCTCAAAACGCATTTCCAAGGAATGTATATTTGGATGAATTGCAGTGCGATAAGGGAAAATTAACCAGTGTATTCAAAATGTAACTGTTGCACGAAGGCAATTAATTAAGAAACTATAACCATTGACATTATCTCAAAAGATGTAAAGGACGGAATGCGGCCAAAATAAGAAAATTCGTAAGAATATGGTTAGAGGAAAGCTGAAAAGCTATGCACTCCTTTTTATTATGAGAAAAAGTGTCAGCGGTGTTCTTTGACACTGACTGTAAAAGAAGGGATTTTTCGGCAAAGGATAAAAAGAATATTAATACAGTGGTTTTTGGAAATTAAGATAATTGACTCTGCAAAGGTGTAAATAAAGCAATTGGGAAATGAGTCCTTAGAGATTGACAATGGGACTGTGTAACTTTAAGGCCAAAATATAAAAAGCGGCCTTTGCTATCACATGTTTTTTTTTTCAAATTCAAACCAATCAAGTACCTATGATTAAGGCTTGGATATATGCCGAAACGCGCCAGGAAAAGCTTGATTTTCATTGGAAATTGTGAATTAAAGTGCCTCTTTTTGCTACAAACAAGGTATTACGGCGCATTTCTGTTTTTTCAGAGCAGGTTTTTGTATTTACTGCGCGGTCTCCGTCCCCGTAGCGCCCAAGCCGCCCTGGAAGAGATTAGGTGTAGCTTCTTTTTTTTTTTTTAAAGAAAGGAACTGCACAGGACTCTTTTTTTCAACCTACACAACATCTTGATCACGATCCACATGTAGGTCAAAACACCTCATGTGCAGTTCCTATTATTAAAATGAAGTTCCAGCTAACAAGCCTGAGTGTGTCTTTCCTTGGAAGATTGCAGGCAATTTAAATAGTGGCATGCTCTGCCGCTAGGGCGTGACCCCATTACCCCCCGCTCCCTTGAGATCGACAATCTGGAGCAAGTTTTTGGAGTGATATTTATTCTGATCAGCTGTTTTAGGTCTTGTCTTGGATCAATCTACAAAACAGCTTTCAGAAGTACTACAGAGATGGGCTTTGGCTCTATCCACATGCTGGTAGACAGGAGTACATGTTTTAATTGGGCAGAAGTTGTGTGCTTACTTCCCCCTCCATGCAGTTGTGATTATAGTGGCTTGTCTATCCATCTGCTTGAATCAGCAGCAGCAGTATGGCTACCTGAGCTTGAACTTTCAGCGGCAAGCATGTGATGTTACAATGCTGTTAGTGTCTCTAACAACTAGATAATTTAGCTGTCTCTTTCTCTTCATGCAGCACACAGTAAAAGAGGGCAGTTATGATGAAAGTATTGTAGTCCTAGCATCCTCCCCATCCATCTTTAAGATAAGATATCAGAGTACAGTTTTTTATTTGAGAGCAGCATGGGATGCCCAGGGCTACACTAACCTACATTAATTTTGAGGTCTGCCTTGACAATGTATGTCGTTGATGTAATGTGATCAACAGAAAAGAGCTTTCTGGATACTACAATTGTGTTTATTTGTAAAGGGCACTATCATGTGTAAGTGTATCCTGGGGCTGAGTAGGTGTGTGTGTGTGTGTGTGTGTGTGTGTGTACAAGCTCACCTAGCTCTGCCTATGGTAGGTTGTTTGGTTAATTAACAAGCCAGGTCTTCAGCTTCTTGCAAGATAAAGGAGAGGATGCAGCTCTGATGTGAAGTGGGAGGCCGTTTCATGCTTTAGGAACGATGTAAGAGAACACCTGTCCTCCTGATCTGGTTGCATGTGTGTGTGTGGGATGTGTACGGGTAAGTGGCCTGGGGAGTTGAGGTGTCTGGCTGGTTGGTGAAAGGAGATGAGGCTTAGGGCTAAGTTGTGTAGTGCCTTGAGTGTGTGTGTGTGTGTGTGTATGAGGAGTTTGGACTGAGCATGTTGGTGTTTTGGGAGTTGTCCTAGCTATGACTGCTATGTGGGAGGTTAAGGATGAATTTGGCTGCTTAGTTCTGCATGGTTTATAGACTTCTTTTGAGTTGCTTTGAGATACCGGTGTAGAGTGTTCCTGTAGTCCAACTTGCTGGTGACTAGGGTGTGAGTGACAATTCTTCTAGTGTTGCTTGAGAGCCATTTGAAGATCTTCCTCAGCATCTTCAAGGTGTGGAAACAGGATGCAGTGATTGCGTTAACTTGTGCTCTTGTGCTGTCTTGTCCAGTTTGTTGTTGACTGGCATGGGTGCTGGGTATGGGTCTGAGTTCAGCCAGCCACCAATTGGAGTCCCTTGGTGAGGTGTTCTTACCCGAAGTGTTGAGCTTGAGACCATTGGCTTTCATCCTGTTAGTGGTTTTGATCATTCAGGCGGTGAACTGGTTTCTTGTGTTGGGATTGTTACCTTGTGGAAAAGCTTGTGTTAAAAACTGTAGGCCTGAGTTTGTTATGGGGACAATCTACAGGTCTGATTTGTGCACTAGGGAATGTTATTCCCGAAGATGTATGTCTAGTCTGCAAACTATGAGAATGCCAGTTAGTTGAGCTTAATTGTGAAAAGTATTATTAAACAACAGTAAACCTTTAACAGTTGGTTGCTATCATTTCTGTACAAGATATAGACAGGTATTTTGTTAGATGTAATCTCACAGATTACTGTAGAAGACGTGAGTGTTGGCCACCCACCATGTCAAACTCTTGGGGTTTTGACGGTGACGGTTGTTGTAATGCCCTCTTGAGAGGAGTTGTGTATTGTTTTGCAAGCTGTTTTGTCTACAAATGTGTAATTGTATAACAGTATGTATGATGGTTGCCACTTTATGCACATTTGAAAGGCTGGTGTTGGGCAAAGAGTAAACCAACGGTACTGGGTAAATGCTTCTATTCATTGGGAAAAGTCATGGTACGTGTCATAGGTTTGATCTGTTTATTATGAAGAGTATTGTCGAAGCCAGTAAACTTGACCTACATTCTGAAAGGCATGTGTAAAGACAATTGACTTCAAAGTGGCATTGTTATTACACTGCTAATGCCTGTAGGCAAGTATTTGGTTATATAGAAATTCAGGTTATTGCACTTTATGGGATTCCCAGTGAGCCCTCCTTAATATTCATGAAGAGGGTTTAGCTTTGCAACCCACTGGGAATTGCAGAAATAACAGGAGTGGTGGCTTGCTGGGGTCAGCAGACTACCATGTCTCTGGATATATATATAATCCATGATAAAGGCTTTTGCCGAAACATGTTGGATGTTTTGCTGAAATAAACTGATTTTTTTCAAATCGGAGGTATCTTGGCTCTCCTGATATTGGAAGGGAGTGGTGAAGGAGATCTATATATATATATATATATATATATATATATATATATAGATATATATATAGATATATATAGAGATATATATATATATATATATATATATATATATATATATATATATATATATATATATATATATATATATATATATACAGGGAGTGCAGAATTATTAGGCACGTTGTATTTTTGAGGATTAATTTTATTATTGAACAACAACCATGTTCTCAATGAACCCAAAAAACTCATTAATATCAAAACTGAATATTTTTGGAAGTAGTTTTTAGTTTGTTTTTAGTTTTAGCTATGTTAGGGGGATATCTGTGTGTGCAGGTGACTATCACTGTGCATAATTATTAGGCAACTTAACAAAAATAAATAAATACCCATTTCAATTATTTATCATTACCAGTGAAACCAATATAACATCTCAACATTCACAAATATACATTTCTGACATTCAAAAACAAAACAAAAACAAATCAGTGACCAATATAGCCACCTTTCTTTGCAAGGACACTCAAAAGCCTGCCATCCATGGATTCTGTCAGTGTTTTGATCTGTTCACCATCAACATTGCGTGCAGCAGCAACCACAGCCTCCCAGACACTGTTCAGAGAGGTGTACTGTTTTCCCTCCTTGTAAATCTCACATTTGATGATGGACCACAGGTTCTCAATGGGGTTCAGATCAGGTGAACAAGGAGGCCATGTCATTAGATTTCCTTCTTTTATACCCTTTCTTGCCAGCCACGCTGTGGAGTACTTGGACGCGTGTGATGGAGCATTGTCCTGCATGAAAATCATGTTTTTCTTGAAGGATGCAGACTTCTTCCTGTACCACTGCTTGAAGAAGGTGTCTTCCAGGAACTGGCAGTAGGACTGGGAGTTGAGCTTGACTCCATCCTCAACCCGAAAAGGCCCCACAAGCTCATCTTTGATGATACCAGCCCAAACCAGTACTCCACCTCCACCTTGCTGGCGTCTGAGTCGGACTGGAGCTCTCTGCCCTTTACCAATCCAGCCACGGGCCCATCCATCTGGCCCATCAAGACTCACTCTCATTTCATCAGTCCATAAAACCTTAGAAAAATCAGTCTTGAGATATTTCTTGGCCCAGTCTTGACGTTTCAGCTTGTGTGTCTTGTTCAGTGGTGGTCGTCTTTCAGCCTTTCTTACCTTGGCCATGTCTCTGAGTATTGCACACCTTGTGCTTTTGGGCACTCCAGTGATGTTGCAGCTCTGAAATATGGCCAAACTGGTGGCAAGTGGCATCGTGGCAGCTGCACGCTTGACTTTTCTCAGTTCATGGGCAGTTATTTTGTGCCTTGGTTTTTCCACACGCTTCTTGCGACCCTGTTGACTATTTTGAATGAAACGCTTGATTGTTCGATGATCACGCTTCAGAAGCTTTGCAATTTTAAGAGTGCTGCATCCCTCTGCAAGATATCTCACTATTTTTGACTTTTCTGAGCCTGTCAAGTCCTTCTTTTGACCCATTTTGCCAAAGGAAAGGAAGTTGCCTAATAATTATGCACACCTGATATAGGGTGTTGATGTCATTAGACCACACCCCTTCTCATTACAGAGATGCACATCACCTAATATGCTTAATTGGTAGTAGGCTTTCGAGCCTATACAGCTTGGAGTAAGACAACATGCATAAAGAGGATGATGTGGTCAAAATACTCATTTGCCTAATAATTCTGCACTCCCTGTGTGTGTATATATATATATATATATATTAAAGCAAATGTTTTTTCTTTTTCTTTTTTGCAGAATTATACAGTGCACATTACCATACAGACCTATTGCAGCTGAAGGAAGTCATTAAACATGGTTCCAAGATGTTATTGCTTCATACAGTTGCTGAAAAGACATGATTTTGCTAATATAAGAATCAAGATCTTTTATACTATTGTCAATAGATTGGCATTATAAAGAACCTTTTTAAGTGCCCAACATTCCCCTGCAAAAACAAATACTAAACAATAATCCATGAGAGATAGTAATTAAATCATAGAGTGTGTTGTAGGTGAGGAGTAATTGATGAGTTTATGGTTTCACAGAAGCGCTCATAAGTCATAGAGGAGTGACTTTCCAGTTGGGGAGGATTGGATTTGAAAGAGTGGTGTAGCTCTCCTTCCGGTGGGGCAAGCAGTGAGTGGGAGTCCCTCATAGGGAAACTTTACTAGTGGCCCCCATTAGTATTCAAAGTTTTAATATTTATCTTGTAAAATGTCTGTCATTCTCTCCATAGGTAGCATTTGCCAAAGCCTGGTGTGCCATTGTGTAAGTGATGGTGTCCTGGGGTTCTTCCAGGCTTCTTTTAGGGCCATCTTTGCGGCTCTCAAGCAGAGTCACATAACTGACCGATCACTCGAGGTCTGGCATTTTAAAGTGTCATCCTGTATCCCCAACAGAGCGAAGTTGAGTGTAGAAGGGAGGAGATACCCCAATATAATTTTAATTTGTGCCAGGATTTCTGCCCATAAGGACGGAATGATAGGGCAGTCCCATAAGATATGTTAATAGTCAACAAGTATGCCACAGCTCCTCCAGCACAAATCAATGTATTAGGGTATATGTTTTTCAGGTGGGAGGGACAAACTACATAATTTTGTAATGGGCTTCAATTTTTTTTATTTTTTTTTATTCAGTACCCAACTAAAACGCATATGTAATTCATCGAAAAGCAAAAGAAACTAAAGAACATTTAGCCACATATACAATGCCTCCGTACAATCATTTCCTATTGGCTAGCCATTTACCCCAAAAAAAACAAATTTCTTGCCCTTTGTCTCCCTTTTTTCCCTTTTCGCTCATACAGGGCTTGTTCCAGCTGATACATTGCGAGAAGGCATGTTAACCAATTTTGATATGTAGGGGGCGTTTGATCAAGCCATGCAGAAGAAATACACAGTTGATACACTGACATAGCTATAAAAAGAAATTTACTGGCAAATGACTTCCTTCGCTCCGAAACCCCAAGTATAACCACCCCCGGTGATAGTTCAATTTCTAATCTGGCAACGTCTTTAATAAACTGCTCCACTTTCCCACGCAAGTTCACCAGTCTCGTACAGGTGGCGAACATACGTATTATATCCACGCCATGTAACTGACATATTGGTCAGTGCACTCCTTGTACCCGACCCCATTGTGCTAACTTCCTGGGCGTGATATACAGATCAAATATTGTTTTATAATGTTGTGCCTGAAGAGATGCTGAAATCAAGGACGTCCGGCCTAACTCAAGAGATTCATAAAAAAAAACTCCTCTTCCACATTCAGCTTATCGCTCCACTTTTGGCTATACTTTTGCCAGATCGTCGTAAGTTATCAGTCAGTCTCCCATATATTGATCGTATCGTGCTCTTATCAGAGGAAATCATAATTTCTACTAAAGAGTTCTTTACAAACCCCGCTGCACCACTGGTTTTCCGAAGAATGAAATCCCTTACTTGTAGATATTTGAAAAAGCCCGTTTGGGCTAATCTAAATTTCCTGTGAAGATTTTCAAATGTGGTGAGTGTAGAACCCTCAATAAAATCACCTAATCTTTGTATTCCCTGTTGATGCCACCTTTCCATGATATTATCATGGAAAATCTCCGGAAGAAACATATTGTCCTTAATCAAAGTATAGTAATTGTATCTTCTGAGCCCACATTTCTTTCGCCACAGACCCCAGACTTTAAAAGCAGCCTGGAGGACTTTAAACCGAGCTTTCTTAAAATGGCTGGGCTCCAAAAGCTTAAGCATCGCCCCATTTGCAGCAGGGCCAATTAGTACCTCATAGATACTAGGGACATATTCCCCATCGCTTACCAGCCATCCATTTTTAAACATCGGATGCATATACTGCATTGCGGCTGCCGTCTGATACAGTTTAAAGTTGGGAAGGGACCATCCACCCTTTTCCCTTGATAGTGTCATATATTTACTTGCTCTACGTATCTTACCATATGACCAAACAAACCGCAGTATCAACTGATCCAATTTCCTAAACCAAGATTTCTCAAATTCCAATGGAATCTCGCAAAATAAATATAGTACTTTAGGAAGGAAAATAATTATCATATTACACCGCCCCATAATTGTCATGTGTAAATTATTCAATCTACTAAAATTATGCCTAGCGCTATCTGTGATAAGCCAAAGGTTAGACCGGATGATCTCCTCCACCTGGGGTCCACTATCAGCACGCAGTGTATTGTGCTCTACTTTTCGTGTATCCGGCGATCTGCAATGTTCATTCATAACTATTTGTGTCTTATCTTTGTTAAGAAGATAGCCCGAGACTGCCCCAAAGTTTTCTGCAGCACCTTCAATCTCTTTCAGGGCAAGATCTGTGTTGGTGGTCATGACTGCAACATCGTCTGCGTAAGCCAGAATTTGTGTTGCCCACTCATAGCGAACAACTGGCTGAACATTAGTATTCATTTCCAAAAAGCGCAGAAATGGATCTAGGTATAATGCAAATAATAAGGGTGAGCATGGACATCCTTGCCGTGTACCCCGTTTTATCCTAAAGGGATGGGAATATTCCCCCCCTGATCTGTATTCTAGCACTCGGCTCCTTATATAAAGCTTTAACAGCTGTAATAAATCTTCCTCCTAGACGTATGTCCTTAAAGTGTCCCACAAATACTCCCAGTTGACTCTGTCGAATCTCAGCATCCAGCAGAATCATAGCCATGGGCTCTGCTGCTATATGCGTAGCATCGAGCAGCGCTATCACCTTCCTAATATGATTGGTTGTGTCCCTGCCAGGGACAAACCCATGTTGGTTACAGCTAACCAACTTACGAATGCACCCAGCCTATCGAGTCGCAAATATTTTGGAGTAGATTTTCGCATCACTGTTAATAAAGGTGATAGGGCGGTACGAGCTTAGACTAGCCGGGTTCCTACCTTTCTTTAAAAATACTACAATGTTAGCAAAACCCCAGGACGGAGGGGGATTACCCCCGTGCTGTACATGAATCACCAGTTTCAACAGCACTGGTAAGAGCATATTCTTAAAGTATCTATATAGTTCTAATGGAATGTCATCTGGCCCCACAGCCTTTCCGTTTGGAAGTGCCTCAAGCGCATCTGACAGTTCTTCCATTGTCACCTCCTGCCCCAATGTTATTTGATCCTCTGCGGTAATCTGACTAGCCCGGATTGGCGTCAGCCAATGACTATCAATATGCTCCTGACCAATATTGACTGCATCATATAATTCTATGTAATGTTCCCGGAAAGCTTCCCTAATGGCATTGGGTCCCGTAACTGTCAACCCTGCCTTATTTCACACTTGCACAATTCACCCTGTGGCGACCTCTGACGAATCCGCATAGTTAAGATATGCCCTGCTTTCTTGTTGCATTCATAGCATTTCCTTCGTTTTGTTAAGATTTTTTCCGCTGTCCACTGTTGAGCATTTTCCTAGCATCATTTTCGCTATTGATACCTGGTGAAGGGCGTTCTCAACCCCAACATCATTCCTAATCGCCCAAAGAAGCTGCTCTTCAGCTGTCTGTAATTCCCCCATGTGTACCTGAAACTGGGCTGCTGCTAGTTTCTTTCGCTTTACGCTGAACCCAAGAGTTCCCCCACTTATAACTGCCTTTAGTGTATCCCAAACTATTTCTATTGGGGCTGTTTCAACATTAAAATCCCAAAATTCCTTCAACCTCATGCTCATATGCTGTATATACAAAGGGTCATTCAGTAAACCCTCTCAAAGGTCCAGTTCTTCCTAAATCTCTGCAATCTCTAACCCTAACCTCTAATACTAAACGATTATGGTCCGCCATAAAACGGAGGTATATCTTAATCTCCAATTCGTCTAGAAATATCGGAGAAACAAGAAAATAATCTAATCTAGCAAATTTCTTATGTGGTGCAGAAAAATAGGTATATCCTGGCTTTGGCCCCTCCAGAGCCGACCATACATCTATTAGCCCCACCTCCCTTTGCATGTTCTTAAGGACCTGAAACACTCTAGGCTTCCGCCCTGGGTATCTATTCCTTCTAATATTTCTTAAATTCTGTGCTCCATCCCATGATCCATTAAAGTTCAAATCACCACATACAATATACAGTGCGGGCCAAAGTGCTAATTCTGCAGATATAAAATCAAATAAGGAGGGATCGTCATCCACTGAGCCATATAAGGAACATAACGTAAATCTGACATTGCCGAATGAACACTCCATTATTACCCATCTGCCAATTACATCTACTTTCTTCCGAGTAACAATGCAGCTAGTATTAGCTGCCAAGATGGCAACCCCCTTTGTTTTAGACATCTGTTCAGTACACCCTAACAGACGCAAACCCAAAGTATCCAATAAATTCCTATATGCCTTTTCTAAATGTGTTTCTTTTAGGCAATGAATGTCCGCTTTCAATATTCTCAGATCTGCAATTTTCTTCCTCTTACGGGGGGGGGTGTTTAACCCACATACGTTTATAGTTTCTATCCGGATTGTTGACATATGTGTAGATTTAATTGATTACACTTAACTGGCTCGACCTTACCAATGTCCACCTTGTATTTTCTGCAAACATACTTAATTCTGCATCCCCACCCCTCCATTGCCACTTCCGTAGCGCAGGTTCCTAAAAATGAGATAGTTTGTACTTGCAGGCCATAACCGAATTTCTTTGGGTACGAATTTTCTCCTTTTATTCCCCCCCGTGACGGGTTGCCCCCCTGTCCACCCCTCCACCCTCCTCTCACCCCCCCACCCTCCTCTCACCCCCCTCTCACCCCCTCCCCATCCCCCACCTCTTCCCCCCCCCCCCTTCCCCCCCTAGAGGCAGTCAGACCAACGTTGGCCTAAATGTTGGTGTTGCCTAGGTACCTGGTGCCGGCTGCTACCCCACCCCAGACTATCCCGCCTCCTAAGCTTCTCTCGGGACCAACAGAGCTCTCTTAGACCAAATGCCTTTTAAATTCCTTACATCATGTTGTTTTAAGCCCAAGTAAATATTCTTTAGCCTGAACCTCTGAATTAAACACTCTGACTTTCCCATTAATCACAGTCTTTAGGTGAGCGGGAGCAAGTAAATATGCTTCTCCACCTTTATCTTGAAAGGGTTTGATCAGCTGCTGCAGCCTCCACCTTCACTCCACAGTAACATGACAGTAATCGGGTCGACTGAAGATCACCCCACCAACCCCCCCCCCCTCCACTGCGCAGGGCATCGGGGCTCTAGGGTGTTTAACCTCTTCTCTGCGACCCTCTCGCCGTACTACTGGGTACCGGTGTACCCTTTGGACCTCAGACTCCCAGTTCTAGTTGGTAAGTTCTGGAAATGCCTCCTGTAACATTTTAATCATATAAGCCCTGATGTTATTGCCTTCTACTTCTTCTTTAATGCCTAGGAAGCGTAGATTGTTCCTCCTCTGCCTATTTTCCTGATCTTCCAGTTTCCACATAATATCAGTTAATTGTCCATCATGCGTTACGGTTTGTGCTGCTAAAGCCTCAATATCTGCTGCTACTGCCATCGTCCTCTCCTCCATCGAACTTAGTTTCCGTTCAATTTCTGCACAGGATTTAACCACCTTGCGGGACCGTTCCTTGTAAATGTTTTGTAGCCATCCTTGCCTGCCGACTTTCTGCTCTTGTCTCAGTTTGTAGCTCCTTTATCGAATCATAGCATTTCTGAGTCTGTATATCGAGCACCAGTGTTAGAAACCGAGCTACATACCAGTGCATCAGCCCTCTTTTCTGCATTGTCCTGGACCTCGAAAGTATGGACTTCTGCTGTACTCATGAGATTAGTGCCTTAATAGTCCCATTTAAATGCTTTACGAGTCTGGGCAGAGGGCTCCATGCCATCTCCACTAGGGGCCCGCCCCTTACTTTTCCGCCACCGCTGTGGTACAGTAGACTCTGCGAGAGATAAGAAACTTGCAGCTTCGGAGGATATGCTGTCTCTGCTTTCACTTGACCCTTGATCGCTATTGGTGGAGTCTGAATCCTCTGTTAAAGAGTAAAATTTATCGCCTCCATCTTGAGGCCACTCGTGCCCTTTTTCCTTTGCCGCGATTACTTCGAGTCCTGTAATAAGTGCCTGGGCCATTTGAGTTGAGTTCCCGGCAGAGCCCTTCAATGGGCTAGTAGCTTCTTGGCCAGCTTGAGGGGGAGCGTAGGTTTCTTGAATCCTAGTTGAGCATTTCCCTTGGAGAGTGTATGCATTTCTGTATCCTTTGATGACCTTGCAGAAAGAATCCTTTCCCCCCTTGGGCACCACAATCTCAGGGGCATCCAAAACTTCCAGAGCTTGCAGCCAGTTCAAAAGGAAGTCTTTTTCCTTACTTACATCCTCAGGAAGCGTCTTCCCTTCACTATCGGCCCCTAGTTTCCCGCTTGGTGGTGTTTGCATGTCGGCTTGAGGAGGCATAATATGCACGAGATTGTCTTCTTGCGCGCCCCCCTTCCAAAAACCCGTAATCATAGGTTGCGTCTTACTTCCCCCAGGGGAAGACAATTGGGTGGTGGGAGGGGGGCGCATTGCTCTTGGCCTCCCTACTTGTTTCAGTAGACTGTTTCCCACTCATTTTCCCGAGCATCTGGATTGGCCGTCTAGTACCTGGGGCCATTTCACCATTGGATTGTTTTAGTCCGTGCAGCCCGTGCACCCTCTCCTTTCTCCCCAGGATTTCAGCTATTTTTTGGTGCCATAATGTTGGTAAGACCGCTAATAAATATCTCCCAGTTTTCCCCAAAGCGCATTAACCAGGATTGCGCGCTCCACAGCAACACGTCAAGAGTTTTCAGCGAGCAAAGATTTGTTAACTTCAAAAGAGCCTGACCGTGCATATCCGAATTGGCTGTCCAAGTTTACATCCTCTATGAACTGTATGTAGTCCCAAGTATTTGCCAACCACCTTCATCATTTAAGAAGACACCCTGCTGCTGATGTAAATATATAAATATTCGATTAATTGATGCTGCGGCTCTCTGACTCACTCCTCCCCACGTGCTGTGTCCTGTGGCAAACCAGATCTAAACCAGGTCAGTATTCAATTGCTCAAACAAGAACAAAAAGGGACCACATCATGCACGGTAACATAATCCTCGCCAAAAGTAATTTGCAGCTATTGCCCCTTGCCACAGACCCGACTCGGTACCTTCTTGTGCTTGATGAAAGAACCGGCCGTTTCTGGCCACGCTCGTGCTGGTTTCCCTCGGCTCTCCGCGCCTCCGTACTCTCTAGCGAGAGACCCAAAACCTCCCTGGGGAACGGCACGCAAGTGAGGAGGTGCGAGGGACTCCAATCCGAGTAGCCCCCTGCTGATTCCGGCGCAGAAAGAGGCTTTCCGCAACAAGTTCAGGTCGGGACGTGTCCAGTCTTTCGACGTGTCTGCCGGCCTGTGCCGCTCGAAACTGACGGCATCTGAGGTGGGTGGGGCCTGGCAGTCGTGACTACGAGGACGCCATCTCGCCTCTCTCCCGGGCTTCAATTGAATGATTGATTAAATCTGGGAATTACTTTCCATAGCTTCTGCCACTATTTTTCAGATATTGAGTCACTGAGGAGATTAGCCCAGAAGTGTACATGGTGAGGTGAGGTTGAAGGGGAGGTTTCGAGCAGGTGAGCGTAAAGTAAAGAGATGGAATCTTTGGTGCTTCCTAATTGTTTTACATTTTTTTTTTGATTGGGTAGAGGTCTCTGGTGGCTGCTAGACGGGTATCTGTGTGAAGAACCCAATGTTTCAATTGAGTGTAGTGATATCTTTTGGAGCTAGGTAGTCCAACATCACTTTGCTAGTTTTCATAGGTGAGAATATCCCATCCGTGAAATAGGTCGGAGATGGTGAGGCATCCAACAGTGTTAAAACTATCGAAGGGCTCTGTTGTTAGGGCTGGGGGGGAAGGCAATATTGAAATGAATTTGGGTGTAGGAGAAGGGAAAAGTAGTCCATCCAGAAATTCGGGTTACTGCGTCCTACACCTTCAGGGTTGTGCAAGGAGGCATGCTTAAATATGCATTGGGGGATCAACCCAGTTTTGGCTTCCATAAGACATCCCACACATCGGCCAACGACTGCTCTGTCTATATGGAACCAATGTTTAAGGGATTCCCTCGGGGCCCACTCCAGTATTCCTTTCAGTTGCACTGCTCTGTAGTATAATTGAAAGTCTGGTAGGGCCTCCTGATTCTTTTGTAAGTCCTAGTTGATTATAGGGGATCCGGGCTCTATGATCAACAAGTGAATTGTATCACCAGTGTGCGGAGATCCAAGAAGAAGTCTTGGGGTAATTGAATTGGGAGGCCCTGGAAGAGGTATAAAAGGTATGGCATGGCGGATATTTTAACTGCATTGATACTTCCCAGCCATAATAGAAACAAGGGAACCCATTGCTTAAGGTTGAGTTTGAGTTGGCACAGGAAATCCTGGGGGTAATTTTAATGCCCAGGTAGATGATATTTGTTTTTGCCCCTGGAAGGGGGTCATGGTCACTAGCGCCTCAATTTCCAATGTGGAAAGGGTCAAGTTAAGGAGGAAGGGTTTTTGCAGACTTCCGCAGTAGTCTGCCACCTTCTCATAGAAGGCTAACTCTTGTTGCAGGGCTCTCAATGAAGTGGAAGGTGAGGTGAGGGAAAGCAGCACTTCGTCTACAAATAGTGAAATGTTATGGTCCACTGAGCTAAAGGGGATGCCTCAAATCTCTGGTGTGACCTTTATTTTGGCTGCTAGGGTTCTATACTAAGCGCAAATAAAAGTTTAGAAAGCGTGCAGCCCTGGCACATTCAAAATTACAATGGGAAATGTATCTAACCCACTCCATTGACCATCACTCTCTCTCTCTCTCTCTCTCTCTCGAGAGAGAGGCCTCACAGTAATTTGCGTTGTCCATGGCAATAAAATGTTCATTGACACCAAATATACGTTAGAGTATGAAGGAGAAAGGACCAGTCCACTCAGTCGAAGACTTTTTCAGCATCTAGCGCCAAGAGAATAGCTGGCATCTACTTTTTGGTAGCTTTTTCAACCAGGTGGGTCATCCTCCGTGAATTATCATGCATCTGTCTCCCTTGAACGAAGCCAGATTGGCCGGGGTGGATTAAGTGTGGTAAAATGCCCTCCAGACTAGTGACTAGGATCTTGGTGTAGAGCTTAACATCTATTTCTGATGGATACAACTACCTGTGGATTCCTCACCTAATGAATTCTCCCCCATGCGTAGCATTCGACGGAAACTTCTCTCTCTAGCTCTGCACTTAGGCGAGGACATCAATTGCCAGACTCCACGCGGCTCCGTGTGACCTCATTGTGGCAATAAGAGGTCCTCGTCAGTTCCCTTTTTTCCGTGCCTTCGATAACTGTTACTTTTCTGTTACCTGTATTGTTAGCTCTTCGTAAGGGATACTTAGTGTATTTCTGTGATGTCAGCTCCAAAGAAGTCGGGTTTCAAGCCCTGAAGGGAATGTGGAGGTCGCATGTCTGTGACTGATCCACACAACGATTGTCTTTGGTGCCTCAGTTCCGATCACGACGTCCAAGAATGCAGATCCTGCCAGAAGATTAATCCGAAGGCATTGAAGGAACGCGAGGCGAAGCTTTTCTTGGCGAGGTCCAAGAAGGAGAGGAAGCGGCACCATCGGTCCTTTTCTGGAAAATCGTCCCATAAGAAGTGACGTCGTCGTGACTCCCGACGTTGGTCCAGAAGTCGGCCGGCGTCGAGGTCTCCATCGTCCCGGCGCCGCAAGTCTTGGGAAGTGAGTCCGACAGTGTCCCCTCAACCTGCGACAACGCAGACGTCCCCGGCACCGTCAGTCTTTGAAGTCGTGGAGCCTCAAAGTCATCTGGCTTCGCCGGTGCACCCAGAACCTGAAGAGTCCAGCCCAGCTCCGGCTCCACAGACTTATCCTTCGTTCCCGGCTCCGGGTACGGATCCGGGGGCATTCCTTAATGCCATGTTTCAGATTTTTCAAAATATGGCTCCGGGAGGTGGTGAGCCGGCTGGCCCCACTGGTCCCCTGGCTTTCAATCTCGGCATTCCGGCTCCATATAAACCAACGCCGTTTATGCCATTTTGTTCGGCTGGGGACCCAGGTCCGGCCCCTATGCCGACAGCGCAGCCCTCGCCGTCGAGGTAGAGACCTTCGACACCAGTGTCGGAGGTGATGGAGCCGAGAGGTCTGCGGCGTAGGGTGGATCCGGAGAACCTATCATGACGCCTTCCCGGCGCCAATCACAGACGTCGCTGCGCTCCACGTCGACGCCGGGGCTCGAGGCAAAGTTGAGGTCACGTCGAAAGGCCCTTAGACTTTGAGGAGAGGGAATATCAGCAGCAATTCCTCGAAGAAGGGGAGATCACTGATCCCCAGGATGACTTCCCTGGGTTGGACAAAGCAAGTGGTCTTGACACCTCTCCAGAGTATGACCTGGCCTCCCCGGGTGAATATACAGAGGAGGCAGCCTATTACCACTGTTATTAGGAAGGCTGCAGTATTTGTGGATCTTCCCTTACCGAGGGCGCAGGTGAAGACCAACCTTTTGACTGAGGTTTTGCATCCTGCTACAGCCATGGCGGATCCTCTTCTACCATTTAATGAGGCCCTGATGGATCCGATCGAAGAGGTTTGGAAGAAGCCAGTCACCTCTTCGGCTGTTAGTAGGTCTGTGGCCAGGCGTTATAGATCTGTTCCTGGGGACCCGGAGTTTTTGTCCAAACACCCTTCACCAGAGAGCTTGGTGGTGCAAGCATCCTGTTCTTCTAGGTCGTCCCCTGGTTAGTTTCCGGGAGTACCATAGGCCCGGGAATCCAAGTGGGTGGACCAATCGGCCAGGAAGGCGTTTTCATATTGCAGCATGGCTCTAAAATCTGCCAATGCAACTTGTATTCTCGGCAGGTATATCCATGCTATAATGGATGCGACAAAGACTGTTCTTCCAGACATGCCCCAGGACTTGCGTGGTATTCTTTCGGACGCTCGGGTAGCGGCTACGCAGGTTATTCAGACAGGGCTGGATACCACAGACCCTATTGCAAGAGCCATGGGGACTTCTGTTGCCTCCAGACGGCATGCGTGGTTACGCACTTCCGGATTTTCGTCTGACGTCCAGTCTACGTTACTGGATCTGCCTTTTTTGATGGGGCAAAACTGTTTGGTTCAAAAGCGGACTTTGTGCTAGAGCGCTTTAAAGAATGTAGGGCCACAGCTAGATCTTTGGGTCTGCAGGCTGCTTCTACCCCATTTCGATCTTTTAGACTGCTGCGTGTTTTTGGAAGAGGTTCTTCCTTTCGTGGGAGATCACAGCAGCCGGGGCAGCAGTCCTGCAGCCTCCTTTATCGTTCATACAGGGGCCGGGGTAGAGTCCGCACAAGAGGGGCCACGCAACAGCAGCAACCTTCCTCTTCCTCTGGAGGGTTACCTCAAGGAAAGCAGCCCTAGTCCTCTTGCCATTCTCACATACCTCTCTGGTAGGGGGGAGGCTTTCTCTTTTTCTCCCCATATGGGAGTCCATAACAACAGACTCTTGGGTCATCAGTTTGGTGAGAAAAGGTTACCCCCTTCCCTTTCGGGAGATTCCTCCTCCATTCCCTCCCCGTCCTTCCTTTTGTTCCGAAGATCATCTCTTGCTGTTACAACAGGAGGTTCTCTCCCTTTTATTGAAGTGTGCAGTGGAGTTGGTTCCAGAGCAAGAAAGGGGTCAGGGGTGTTATTCCAGGTACTTCCTGATCCCCAAGAAGGATGGTCGTCTGAGACCTATTTTGGACCTGAGGATTTTGAATTGGTTCCTCAAACAGGAGAAATAAAAAATGCTGACACAGGTGCTTTTGGCGTTGGACAAGGAGGATGGAATGGTGTCGGTCGACTTGCAGGATGCTTATTTTCACATTCCCATTCTCAAGTCGCACAGGAAGTATCCCGGTTTGTGGTAGGATCGCAGCACTACCAGTTTGCGGTCCTTCCTTTTGGTCTTACTTCCGCACCACGGGTCTTCACGAAGGTGATGGCGGTTGTTGCAACACACCTCAGGAGGAAGGGAGTGGCAGTGTTCCCTTACCTGGACGATTGGTTGATCAAAGCAGAGTCTCCGGTGCTTGTGTTGCATGATCTGCAGCTGACAACCCAGTTGTTGTTCAGTCTAGGTTTTTCAATAAATAAACCCAAGTCTCACCTAGAGCCCTCTCAACGTCTCCTGTTCATAGCGGCAGTACTGGACACGACATTGAATCAAGCCTTTCCTCCGCCATAGCGGATACGGGACATTCAGGCGTTGATTCCAGTGAAGGAGCAGTAGTTCCTGTCCTCAAGGTCCTTCGTTTGCTCGGTTTGTTCGCTTCTTGCATTCTGTTGGTCACTCATGCATGCTGGCATATGTGGGCTCTTCACTGGTGCCTCCGCAAGCAGTGGTTTCAGCACAGAGGAGATCTCAGGGAGTCAATAAAGATCTCCAGAGACACTACAGCGGATCTCCGATGGTGGGCTGTGGAAGGCAGCCTTTCTCAAGGGAAGCCGTTTTCGCAGCCAACTCCAGTGGCCACGGTGATAACGGATGCCTCCACCTTAGGGTGGGGAGCTCATCTGGAGGATCTGGCGATCAAGGGTCGTTGGTCTCCAGTAGAGCAGAGGTTTCATATCAATCTGCTAGAGCTGCGGGCGATTAGTTTGGCCCTCAAGGCCTTCCTCTCTTCCCTTCGCGTTCAGTCAGTTCAGATTCTGACGGACAACACGACTGCAATGTGGTATATTAACAAACGGGGGTGTAGGGTCGTACCTTCTTTGCAGAGAGGCTCTGCGACTCTGGTCCTGGGCTCAGGACCATCGGCTTTGTGTAGTGGCAAACCATTTGGCCGGGGTCCAAAACATACGTGTGGACAAACTCAGTCGCTTCTTCTCGGGCGACCACGAGTGGCATCTTCATCCGGATCCAGTTCTTTACATCTTTCGGATGTTTTCCCCATATAGACCTGTTTGCCACTCGAGAGAAAGCGCACTGTGCGTTTTTCTTCAGCCTTCAGTATCGGATGCAAGGAGCGTTGGGGGACGCGTTTCAGATGTCCTGGTGCGACCAGTTGCTTTACGCGTTTCCTGCCATACTCTTGATTCCTCGGGTTTTGAGGAAGATTCGTCAAGACTGGCCCAAGTCATTCTGATGGCTCCGTATTGGCCACGAAGGGTGTGGTATGCAGACCTTCTCCGACTCTCACTGTACCCGCCGCTCCGTCTCCCTCTCAGGGCAGACCTCCAGTCACAGGGGCAGGTTCTACACCCCCACCTCCTGAGCCTGCACCTTCATGCCTGGAGATTGAACGGGGAAACCTGAGTTCCTTTTCTCTCCCACCAGAGGTGGTGGACGTTCTTTTATCGGCCAGGTGACACTCCTCCAAGTCGGTCTATGCAAGTAGGTGGGCTAATTTTGTTTGGTGTGGAGAGAAGAAAATTGATCCCTTAAGTGCCCATCTTTCTGATGTTTTATTATTTGCATTGTCATTGGCTCAGCGTGGTTGTGCTGTGGCCAATGTTATGGGCTATCTTTCGGCCCTTTCAGCTTTTTTATATCTTCCAGATCAGCCCTCTTTATTAAAATCTCCTTTGGTTGTTCGATTTTTGAGGGGGCTTAATAATAAATTTCCTCCCAGGCCTTGTATTATGCTGCAGTGGGACTTGAATTTGGTGTTGACTTTTTTGATGGGCTACCCCTTTGAGCAACTTCATTCCTGCCCATAAAGTTTTTTCCCTGGTTGGGGAATAACGGATGAGTGCTTTACTCTTGTAGGGGGGGACCATTTTAGTAGCTGTCATATGGTTGAATAAGCGCATAAGGTGGGGTGTGATTTCAGTGCTTAAGTTTTTGTAGAATTGTGCTGTAAACCTATTGGGAACTGGAGATTCATATATCTTGAGGGCAGCTATTAGTGTCCGGATTTCGTCTTTCTTGATTGGTCTGCTCAGTTCCTCATTCTTTTCCACTGATACCGGAGACTGCTCCACCACTTCCAAGTACTCAATCTGATTCTCTTTGCAGGGTCAGTGGTGTATAGGGTTTTATATATATAAAAAATAATAATCGAGAAAGGTCTGTGCTTTATCTTGCTCAGGTAGCTAGTTCCCTGTTGTCTGTGTATGTACCTAACATAATCCTTCTATGCTTGATTCTGAGTAGGAGCGCCAATTGTGTTTAAGGCATAGTAGTGTATAGTAGGGTAAATTCTGCTCTGTTGGTATATGTCACATTTAGTTTCCCTCTTAGAGCGGAAACCTTCCTCTGCAATGTAGGGTGGTGCGTTGAGGATGGCATCTAGGAAGACCAGGTTCAAGCCCTGCGGGCCTCTGGTGTTTAGAGTGTGACTACGAACCAAAACCGTGTTCGGAGTGTCTGGCCATCCATCCGAAGGCTTTGATGGAGTGGTCCCTGAAGCTGATGGCGGCCTGACACTGTACTCCCCGTTAGTCGAGGTCCTGGTCCAGACGAAGGTCCTGGGTGCTGAAGCGGAGTCCTCCTTCGCCGTTGCCCCACTCCAAGTCCTCATGACAATCAGGAAAGCCGAGTTTAAGGAAGCAAAACATTCTTCTACTTAACCCTGGCCGACGAGATGAGGAAACTGGATCGTCGTCTTTCTAGGTCTCCATCTGTGCAGCCTACGTAAGGGCCGACTGCGCCTCCCCAAGTTTCCGAGAGCTGGAGCAACCCGTGCTCATCTAAAAGAATTTTTAGTCCATGTGCCTCGTTTTTGGGCAGTCTGACACCGTTGGAACTCCTTCAGGCCCTGCGAAGTCGGAAGGGGTCCCTTCAGGTTCCACTCCAGGGGCTTCAGCCATGGCTCCTAGGGATACCCATGGATACATGCTTGGATCCAGAACTGTGTTGGTTGAACCATCTCAACCTTCCCCGATGCCGGTCCTGACATCGGTGCTCTTGGTGCTGTCTGTACACCCGGGGTGGTCCATCCCCATCCTCTTTGTCGACTCCGACGTAGTCTGATGGGTATAATACATACAATGCCCACTCCTGGGCAGAGAGGAGCTGTGCCTCATAAGTCGGATCCTGAGCCTCTTTCTTATGGGCTAGGGTACAGTGAGGAATGGGAAGAGTTGCTGGACCCTTTAGAATACCAGCTTCAAGGCCCTTTGGACTGGAGTGTGGACTTGGGTGAATCCAGTGGACCTGACACCTTCCCAGATGCTAGCATGCTTTCTCCTCCCACTGTGCCTATGGAGGAGGGTCCTTCATACTGAATCGTGGTGCAAAGATAAGCTGAGGTACTGGACCTTGAGCTGCCTTCAGTGGCAGTCGGCACTAACCTCCTGACACAGGTGCTTCAGGCTGGAGCTCCATCTCCGAAACCCCTGCTCCCTTTCAGTGAAGCGGTTACAGATGTCCTACTAGGTACCTGATCCAAACCCAGCACAGGAACTCCTGTGAACAGGACAATTGCCTGCCGCTGTCGTCCTGTTTCGGACGATCAGCATTTTCTCACGCATCACCCTACCCCTGAGAGGCTGGTCATACAAGCCTACACTTCCCAGGGTGCATTTGCAAATTGCTGCCTGTGCTGGCAAGAGCGTGCTTTTCATTGTTTTCTCATTGTTCTCCTTTTGGGTACCTGTCTTATTATATTGACTCCACCGGAACAACCATGGCAGGTGTATAGGGTGAATGCTGGTAGGCTGTGAAGGAAGAGCAGACTTCGAATCCATGAGGAGCTGGTGGATGCCATTGATGCATTCCTTGAGAGGATGGCCTCTTCAGCTTTCAAGCCCCCTGAGTAAGAAAATGTATTTAATAAAATGCACAGCACAGTATTCTACCCCCAGATAGGGAAGGCCTGAGGCTTGTACCGCCTCTCTATGCTCAGTGCGCCCATAACGGCAAGGGCAAAGCCAGACCTGCGATCACTCCCCGCCCTGATACTTTTGAACGGTTATGCCAAGCCTTCCTAAAGAGGCCTGTTGATGCCTTGGAGGCACAGGACTATTGCCAACCTGAGTATACCCCTGAGGACCATTCCTGTTCCCACCAGAGGACAGATGACAGTGCCAGGGAGGATTTGTCCTCTGATGGGGATTTGGGTGATGACCCATGGTGACTGGCAGACGGTGCCAAAAAAAAAACATTTGAAGGATAAGGGTGATCAAGAGTCTGGAGGTAGGGGGGTGGGGTACCAGATATGCTAATCCAGAAAGATATTTACCTTCCCTGTTCCGCAGACTGGGCCCTCACTTCTGTAAGGTGGCACGCTATGTGGCCAGCTGCATTTGGAAACCCATGGACTAAGAGGTGAGGGCTGAGTGCTCTAGACCTTTTTTTACCGGTGAAGTGTTGTGTACCCCGGAAATTGATACCTAATTGATAAATAAGATGGTGATGTTCATCAAGTTCTTTAAGGACCCAAACCAAGGACTTGACCTCTCCTGGCGGTCCTGCAAGGATAAGGTCCTCTGACAAAAATACTGAATATGGCTGAAGACAGCATTGAGTCTGGTTGCATGATTGATTGAGCTATTTTATCCAGTTTAGCTCAGCTGCCTTGTGTTTCTTAGGCAACATCAATTGTTCCTTATCCACAGAGCATCAGAGCTCACTCCTATCCTAATTAAAATCTAACCCATGTTGGGTGAGTTGGCCACCACGGATGCTAGTCTAGCAGTAAATGGGGGTCTATTCAGAGAACCTTTTAGTAAGGATCTTTCTTGCTTTAACACATTCGCCTCACTCGCTTGACAAGGACAGCAATCCTTAGGCAAAGTCTTCAGCTTAAAGACTTTTTGGGGGGCCAAGGAGCGGTAGGCTCCTCCGGCCTGGTGTTTAACTCCAACCCCTAAAACTACAAACCAAGCACTTCATAAAATGGAAGGACCAAAGGAAGTTCAGAGAGTTTTCTCCCTACCAAGGCCATGGCAGGGATTGGAGAGACAAAGGAGCCCTCAGAGGAGCCAGCAATGCGCCAGGTGGTACCACTGATAAGCAGTATCCCTTCTTCCCTGCAAGGGTTGGGGGCAGGTTTCAGTGGTTCTGTCAGATTAGACGTCAATAAAAGGGGATGTGTGAACGCTCCAAGCAGTGGAGGGTTCCCACATAGAGTTTTATAATACACTGTCAACAGTTCCGTTCCAGACCCCTGGTGCTATCAAAGGAAGGGATGCTGGTAGTAGATCAAGAGGGGGCAGAGCTTCTGAAGGGAGGGACCACTACCCATTCCATTCTTCTCCTCAGGAGGTTCTTGAGCAACATCTTCCTGGTGGAAAAGAAAGACTAGGACTATCAACCAGTAATACATTTGAAAGACTTTAACAGGTGGGTGGTATATTATCATTTCAAATGGCAGCACCTACCTCCTCAGAGATATTCTGTTGGCCAACGATTGGCTGTTAAGGCTTGATCTGAAGGACGCTTACCTCACTGTCCCAATCTTTCCTCCCCACAGACCTTTTTTTGCAGTTTGAATGAGGCGGGCAGATCTTCGAATTCACTTGCCTTCCAATCGGTCTGGATTTGTAGACCTTGAAACTGAATGTTATTGTTAACCCCTTCCCCGCCAGGGACGTAATGGTTACGTCCATGGCAGCGCCCGTGTGGCGCCATGGACGTAACCATTACGTCCTGAATGCTGCCCTCGGGAGAAGCGCTAGCGCTCCTCCCGAGGGCCGCCCCCCCACCCCCCTAGGTCAGGGCTGACAGGGGAATCCCTTCCCCTTCAACTCCCGACCCCCCACCCCCCCTGTGACGTCACCGCGCACTGACAATCACACAACCTCCCCCATCGCGCTGGAAGCAGAGCTTCCAGCGCGATCGAAAGAGAAATGCTCAGCATTTCTCTTTCGATCACGTGGGGGAGGCCCAGAGGGGCTTCAAAGGGAAGGAAATGTATTTCCTTCCCTTTTAAGTCTCTCCGAGGGTTTCAAAAGCCGGATTGCTTGCAATCCGGCTTTTGAAACCCCACTAGACACCAGGGATTTTTTTTTTTTTATATGTAATTGACAGAAGGGAGCGACCCCTTGGGCAAGGGTCGCTCCCAGGGGGTCATTTTTTTTTAAGGCCTTTTCTGCCCCCCCCTGGGGGCAGATCGGCCTAATAATAGGCCGATCTGCCCCCAGGGGGGGCAGAAACCTCTAGACACCAGGGATACTTTTGTTTTTTTTGTTTTTTGATTTGTTTTCTTTTGTGTTTTAGGTGTGGGATGCGACCCCTTAGGCAAGGGTCGCTCCCATAGGGTGGAAATTATATTTAGGCCATTTCTGCCCCCTTTGGGGGCAGATTGGCTTATTTTTATGAGGCCAATCTGCCCCCAAGGGGGGCAGAAACCACTAGACACCAGGGAGTTTTTTTTGTTTGTTTGTTTTTCACATAAGGGGAGCGACCCCTTAGGCAAGGGTCGTTCCCATGGGGGGCAAATTTATTTTAGGCCATTTCTGCCCCCCATGGGGGCAGATCAGCCTATTTTTATTAGGCCGATCTGCCCCCACGGGGGGCAGAAACCACTAGGCACCAGGGATTTTTGTTGTTGTTGTGTTTTACAGATGGGGAGCGTCCCCTTAGGCAAGGGTCGCTCCCCTGGAGGGGCAAATTGTATTTAGGCCATTTCTGCCCGCTTTGGGGGCAGATCGGCCGATTTTAGGTCAATCTGCCCCCAAGGGGGGCAGAAACCACTAGGCACCAGGGATCTTTTTTTTGCGCCGTCACGCAAGGTGAGCGACCTTGTAGGCAAGGGTCGCTCCCCGGGGGAGGGGGTGAGGGGGGCAAATTTATTTTAGGCCATTTCTGCCCCCCCTGGGGGCAGATCGGCCTATTGGTATTAGGCCGATCTGCCTAAAATAGTTTTTTTTTTTTTTTTTTTTGTTTGTTTGTTTTTTTAGAGATGGGGAGCGACGCATTAGGCAAGGGTCGCTCCCCTGGGGGGCAAATTGTATTTAGACCATTTCTGCCCCCCTTGGGGGCAGATTGGCCGATTGTAGGTCAATCTGCCCCCAAGGGGGGCAGAAACCACTAGGCACGAGGGATCTTTTTTTTGCGCCGTCACGCAAGGGGAGCAACCTTGCAGGCAAGGGTCGCTCCCCAGGGGGGGTGGGGGGAGCAGATTTATTTTAGGCCATTTCTGCCCCCCTGGGGGCAGATCGGCCTATTGGTATTAGGCCGATCTGCCCCCGGGGGGGGGGGCAGAAACCTTTAGGCGCCAGGGCAATTTTTTTTTTGTGTGTTTTTTTTTTTTTTGTTGTTTTTTTTAGAGATGGAGAGCGACGCATTAGGCAAGGGTCGCTCCCCTGGGGGGCAAATTGTATTTAGATCATTTCTGCCCCCCTTGGGGGCAGATTGGCCGATTGTAGGTCAATCTGCCCCCAAGGGGGGCAGAAACCACTAGGCACCGGGGATTTGTTTTTTTTGCACCAATGTCACGCAGGGGGAGCGACCCCATAGGCAAGGGTCGCTCCCGGGGGGGCAGGGGGGTTGGGGGGTGGGGGACAAATTTATTTTAGGCCATTTCTGCCCCCCCTGGGCCCGGCTGAGCTAGAGGCCAAAATCCACAGGTAGGCACTGTTTTCTATGAAAAAATTTGATGTGTCCACGTTGTGTTTTGGGCCATTTCCTGTCGCGGGCGCTAGGCCTACCCACACCAGTGAGGTATCATTTTTATCGGGAGACTTGGGGGAACGCTAGGTGGAAGGAAATTTGTGGCTCCTCTCAGATTCCAGAACTTTCTGTCACTGAAATGTGAGGAAAACATGTTTTTTTAGCCAAATTTTGAGGTTTGCAAAGGATTCTGGGTAACAGAACCTGGTCAGAGCCCCACAATTCACCCCATCTTGGATTCCCCTGGGTTTCTAGTTTTCAAAAATGCGCTGGTTTGCTAGGTTTCCCCAGGTGCCGGCTGAGCTAGAGGCCAAAATCCACAGGTAGGCCCTGTTTTCTATGAAAAAATGTGATGTGTCCAGGTTGTGTTTTGGGCCATTTCCTGTCGCGGGCGCTAGGCCTACCCACACAAGTGAGGTATCATTTTTATGGGGAGACTTGGGGGAACGCTGGGTGGAAGGAAATTTGTGGCTCCTCTCAGATTCCAGAACTTTCTGTCACCAAAATGTGAGGAAAATGTGTTTTTTTTAGCCAAAATTTAAGGTTTGCAAAGGATTCTAGGTAACAGAACCTGGTCCGATCCCCACAAGTCACCCCATCTTGGATTCCCCTAGGTCTCTAGTTTTCAAAAATGCACAGGTTTGGTAGGTTTCCCTAGGTGCCGGCTGAGCTAGAGGCCAAAATCTACAAGTAGGCACTTTGCAAAAAACAGCTCTGTTTTCTGTGATGTGTCCACGTTGTGTTTTGGGGCATATCCTGTCGCGGGCGCTGGGCCTAACCACACAAGTGAGGTACCATTTTTATCGGGAGACTTGGGGGAACGCTGGGTAGAAGGAAATTTGTGGCTCCTCTCAGATTCCAGAACTTTCTGACACAGAAATGTGAGGAACATGTGTTTTTTTAGCCAAATTTTGAGGTTTGCAAAGGATTCTGGGTAACAGAACCTGGTCCGAGCCCCGCAAGTCACCCCTCCTTGGATTCCCCTAGGTCTCTAGTTTTCAGAAATGCACAGGTTTGGTAGGTTTCCCTAGGTGCCGGCTGAGCTAGAGGCCAAAATCTACAGGTAGGCACTTCGCAAAAAACACCTCTGTTGTCTTCCAAAAATTTGGATGTGTCCACGTTGCGCTTTGGGGCGTTTCCTGTCGCGGGCGCTAGGCCTACCCACACAAGTGAGGTATCATTTTTATCGGGAGACTTGGGGGAACGCTGGGTGAAAGGAAATTTTTGGCTCCTCTCAGATTCCAGAACTTTCTGCCACAGAAATGTGAGGAACATGTGTTTTTTTTAGCCAAATTTTGAGGTTTGCAAAGGATACTGGGTAACAGAACCTGGTCCGAGCCCCGCAAGTCACCCCTCGTTGGATTCCCCTAGGTCTCTAGTTTTCAGAAATGCACAGGTTTGGTAGGTTTCCCTCGGTGCCGGCTGAGCTAGAGGCCAAAATCTACAGGTAGGCACTTCGCAAAAAACACCTCTGTTTTCTTCAAAAAATTTGGATGTGTCCACGTTGCGCTTTGGGGCGTTTCCTGTCGCGGGCGCTAGGCCTACCCACACAAGTGAGGTATCATTTTTATCGGGAGACTTGGGGGAACATAGATTAGCAAAACAAGTGTTATTGCCCCTTGTCTTTCTCTACATTTTTTCCTTCCAAATATAGGAGAGTGTGTAAAAAAAGACATCTATTTGAGAAAAGCCCTGTAATTCACATGCTTGTATGGTCACCATCGGAATTCAGAGATGTGCAAATAACCACTGCTCCTCAACACCTTATCTTGTGCCCTTTTTGGAAATACAAAGGTTTTCTTGATAGCAATTTTTTACTCTTTATATTTCAGCAAATTAATTGCTGTATACCCGGTATAGAATGAAAACGCATGTCAGGGTGCAGCTCATTTATTGGCTCTGGGTTCCTCGGGTTCTTGATGAACCTACAAGCCCTATATATCCCCGCAACCAGAGGAGTCCAGCAGACGTAACGGTATATTGCTTTCGATAATCTGACATTGCAGGGAAAAGTTACAGAGTAAAACGTAGAGAAACATTTATGTTTTTTTCACCTAAATTTCAATATTTTTCTTTTTCAGTTGTTATTTTCTGTAGGAAACCCTTGTAGGATCTACACAAATGACCCCTTGCTGAATTCAGAATTTTGTCTACATTTCAGAAATGTTTAGGTTTCTGGGATCCAGTATTGGTTTCATGCCCATTTCTGTCACTGACTGGAAGGAGGCTGAAAGCACAAAAAATTGCAAAAATGGGGTATGTCCCAGAAAAATGCCAAAATTGTGTTGAAAAATTGGGTTTTCTGATTCAAGTCTGCCTGTTCCTGAAAGCTGGGAAGCTGCTGAGTTTAGCACAGCAAACCCTTTGTTGATGCCATTTTCAGGGGAAAAACCACAAGCCTTCTTCTGCAGCCACTTTTTCCAATTTTTTTGAAAAAAACAAAATTTTCCCGGTATTTTGGCAAATTTCTTGGCCTCTTTCAGGGGAACCCACAAAGTCTGGGTACCTCCAGAATCCCTAGGATGTTGGAAAAAAAGGACGCAAATTTGGCTTGGTTAGCTTATGTGGACAAAAAGTTATGCGGGCCTAAGCGCGAACTGCCCCAAATAGGCAAAAAAAGGCCTGGCACAGGAGGGGGAAAAGGCCTGGCAGCGAAGGGGTTAAAGGTTGCTGAGTGAACAAAACGAAAGCGATACGAATAATCCTCGCATCGTGTCCTTAATAGGGTTGAAACCTTTCCTTCACCATAGCTAGGAAATTTTATATTCCTATATATACACCACAGCACATTGTAAATGACTTGAAAAAACTGCTTATTGTCGCTACGATTCCATTCTACCTCCAGTTGGGAAGAAAAAGATATCTGGGCTAAAGACGCAGCTTTTAATTGTCTCACTTCACAAATTTAACTCCTGTTGCTATGGACAAATGCACAAAAAAAAAATTGAATTAGCAATATAAGTAGGTATGTAAAAATAATATGCTATTTATTGCCATTGTTGAGGGGCTGGTGGGCATCATGAACCATAAGATACTGGTCTGTTGTGAGTCATGGCCCTTCCTTATGCTCAACTATTGTTAGAAATTTTCGGGTTACACTTTGCAAATCTGCTTATGTATCATTTATTCACTGAAAAAGTACAAACTTAGTTTTAGGCTCTAACATGTAAAAACTCTGAATTTTGGCACCTGTGGTTTGTGAACCATATCTTGCACCACTCCTTTGCACTGTGCATGATGGTCAGAGGCAACATCACCACTGACCACAGATGACATCACGGCTTGTCGGTTTAGTGTTAAGAATGAAAATTTGCCTAGCTTCAGAAAAGGTAAGATTCAGTTCTTTTAAGGACATGGAGGCCCAGATTATGCTTTCTTCCTTCGCTTTAATAGTTTTTTTTCACAAACTGCCATTTTAGGAATAACAGAAAAAACTACTGTTCCCTGAAACACCTGGGAAACACAAGTCTTTTATCCATTCACTGCCACAAGGTCCCAATATAGTCAATAGTCGCTGTCTGCACTCTTTCTTCACATGAATCACATCACAGCTTAACAATCATGCATCCTGTTTTGCATGATCAGTCCCTAGAGAGAAACTTCAGGGAGAAACTTTGTATGTGACCATTGTGAACAACATTTGTCTTCAGAATTGCATTAAAATCAAATGATTAAATAAATCACTTGTAGAACATAACAGCATGGTCCGTAATAAAAATAAATAAAAGCAAAACTGTTTACTTTATAACAGGGAGGGTAAGTGTCTCATCATGATCACTGGTGGGATAATCCTCACCTCTGTGTCCTTATTAGAATTGAAACTTAGCTTCACTGAAGCTAGGCAAATATTCAGTCCGTCAGGAGCTTGCTCACTACCAACTGAGCCACTTCCAGCACTGGCTTAACATAAAACCTTTATAAATTGGAGTCTGAGGACCAGTCTGCTGCATGTATTAGGTCCTCCAAACATGCATCCAAGATGAAAATTTTGGAGGCCATTGCCTCTCTAGTTGAGTGCGCACGAAACAGTTTAATGTCTATACCAGCCTCCTGCATAACCCAGTGAACCCTTCGGGCTGTTGTAGGTGAAGACACAACTATATACAGTTTTTGCAATGCAGTGAGAAGTTAACTTTCACCCTGATGGTGTACTTCCTCTGTAATTTCTTCATACACTTTAAGGGTTTGAACCTTTCACAATTTTGGTGTGTTCCGGAAAGCCGGGTAAGATATTGTGCAGCTGTTAGATTTAGTCTGTATACTTTTCATAAAGGAAACTCCATTGGACCTTGCCAATTTGGCCAAAAGCTCTTTCTGCGATAGAAACCTGTTCAGGTGCCAGTAGAGAAAAAGATTGAGGACCTGGTTAACAACCCACAGTCCAATGGAAGGGAGAGGCAAATCCCCAATAAGCAATCGGCAAAGGAATGTTCGGCCACTGGTGGCCGTCGACTGTGGCATGTCCTCCTGACACAGCGGAGCTGAAGGCATTGATAGAACGGTAAGATATGGTTGTGTTGTCTGACCATGCCCTGGAAAGAAATAGGTCATTATGTTGCGAAAGCCCTACGAGCTTCCAGCATAGCTGGTAATCCTCCACGAAGACGGATTCCTGGACCTGAGGACCTGTAAAGGAAGCGGATCAAGTCCAAGAGTCACGAATGTGTCCAGGGGGGGCAGGAGCCCACTAAACCCCAGATGAAGGTGCAAAATGGCTGCCTCCGGGTGGAAGAAGGTGAAGATTCTGCAACAACGGAAGATGCCAGGAACTTCTCCTTTGCACAGAAGATGTCCCATGGCGTGCTGGAGGATGCAGAGTTGTTTCCGCGCAGTAAGACCGCAAACAAGCCTTGCTAGCTGCATAGGTCGCGGTTGAAGAAAATGGGTGCTGCCCGGGGTCAGGAAGGACCAGGAGGTTGCCCCTTGGAGGAGACAGAGGGGACACTCAGCAGCACAGAGAGCCCACGCAGAAGCAGGCAGCACCCGCAGAAGCACTTGAACAGGCGTTCAAGAAATCTGAGCACGATGGTCGTCTCAACACTACAAAGGAGGGTCCCACGAAGTCGGTGGTCAACTCAGCGAGTTGAGCAATGCAGGACGGAGTGCTGGGTACCTGGGCTATGGTGTGCCCGAAGGATTCCTTGCAAAAGTGCATAGAAGCCCTAGCAGCTGCAGTTCACGCAGTGCACAGGATTACTGTCTGGCGTGGGGAGGCAAGGACTTACCTCCACCAAATTTGGACAGAAGGACCACTGGACTGTTGGGATCACTTGGTTCCAGGGACCACGCTCGTCGAGATGAGAGGGGACCCAGAGGACTGGTGAAGCAGAAGTTTGCTGCCTGCGTTATCAGGGGAAGATTCCGTCGACCCACAGGAGATTTCTTCTTGGCTTCCAGTGCAGGGTGAAGGCAGACAGCCCTCGGAGCATGCACCACCATGAAAGTCGAGAAAGCCGGCAGGATTAGGCTCTACAATGTTGGTGGTAGTCTTCTTGCTACCTTGTTGCAGTTTTGCAGGTGTCCTGGAGCAGTCAGCAGTCGATCTTTGGCAGAAGTCGAAGAGAGAGATGCAGAGGAACTCTGGTGAGATCTTGAAGTCGTTATCTGAAGAGAACCCCACAGGAGAGACCCTAAATAGCCCTCAGTGGAGGATTGGCCACCTAACTAGGTAAGCACCTATCAGGAGGGCTCTCTGACGTCACCTGCTGGCACTGACCACTCAGAGTCCTCCATTGTGCCCTCACACCTCTGCATTCAAGATGACAGAGGTCTGAGACACACTGGAGGAGCTCCGGGCAACACCCCTTGGGTGATGATGGACAGGGGAGTGGTCACCATTACACGTGTGCACTACACAATGGTAACTCCGAATATGGCCTTGTAACATGTCTAAGATCATGGAATTGTCCCCCCCATGCCAAATCTGGTATTGGGGTGCCAATCCCATGCATCCTGGGGCTCCAGAATGGACCCCGGGTACTGACAAACTAGCTCTCTGGGGTTTGTTCTGCAGCAACTGCTGCTGCCAACCCACGGACAGGTCTCTGCCCTCTCCCTTTGGAAATAGCTGCTGGGGGCTGAGGCTGAGGGACTTTGGTGGCGCCCTGTTCCCCCTCCTCCCCTGAACTGGTGGTGCAATTGTTTGCCCCCCCCCCCGGGGGGACCGGAAGGCCACAAGTCAGCAGTGAGTGCTTGGATGGTATAGGCTGGCAGCGAGGGCCTGGATGACACGCAGCAGTTGGACCGCGGAGGGACTGCTTCTGGACACCCCCCCGGTTTCTCTTGCCCTGAGACCAGCTGTAGTGGAGTGGGGAGATGTGGCCCGCCAGTCGGATTGGGGGGGTGCCTCCACTCCCCTCCGCCCCCTGGTGAATCCTGGACTGTGGATGTGCAGATGGTTGGGACTACAGCTGCTGGAGCCGTGTGGCTGGCGGGCCTCAGATCGCAAAGTGGACTTGAGCGTCGGGTCTGGTGCCTGTCCGCCTCCTGACCCTTGGCTGCCTGGAGCTTGCTCATCGGATCTGCCAGACCTGCGGCCCAGGGATCTGACCTTCCCCACCCAACACCATTGAGGGCGGGCGTGAGGGAGCAGGACCACACTGATGAGCTGCGGACCTAACCGCGCTGCAGACATTGGCCCTGGCCGCCATGGGGAAGGACATGCAAGCAAAAGTACCCTCCTCCCAAACCTGCATAGACAAATTCACAACCCCCACTGGGGCCCCTAGAGGTGGCGGTACGGGGCCCCTTCCCTGATCGAGGAGAACGAGGGTGACACCGATCCTACGTGCCATACAGTCCTCCCAAGCAGTGGTTGAGCACAAAATTCGGGAGGTGAGAGTGGATATGGCGTTACTGTGTCAGGACCTCAAAAATGTCTTGGCACGGCTTAACGAAATAGAAACACGAGTCGACAATGGAGAATGAGGTCTGTGACCTCAAGACCAAGGTGTCCGGCCTTCTGACCTACACACATGAACCACAGCAACGCGCAGAGGATGACGAAATCCGCTCAAGGCGGAATAACCTGCGTTTCGTGGAATTCCCCGAGACGACTGAGGAGCCTGGCCCCGTTGAATTCCTGAAAGCCTGGATTAGATCATGGACACCCCCAGGCAAACTGTCCACATGGTTTGCCATTGAGTGTGCTCATAGAGCTCTCTGTCAAGCCCCCACCTGGGACACTGCCCAGGGCCTTTATTGCCGACTTCCTCAACTTTCGTGACCAAGATGCCATCCTGCGTGAGGCCCGAGCTCAACAAGAGCTCCAACAACAGAACTCGTAGATCTTAATTGTTAGACTTGGCATCCTTGCTGTGGTCTCCCATAACTTTTTGTCTCTGTTTCCCAGGTGATTGATGTGTGCTGGACTCTGTTTTCGTTACTCTGGGCACTTTACCACTGCTATCCAGTGCTAAAGTGCAAGTGCTCCTATATAAAATATTCATGTAATTGGCTTATCCATGATTAGCATATTTGGTTTACTAGTAAGTCCCTAGTAAAGTGCACTAGTCGTGCCCAGGGCCTGTAAATCAAATGCTGCTAGTGGGCCTGCAACACTGGTTGTGCCGCCCACATTAGTAGTCCTGCAAACATGGCTCAGACCTGCCATTGCACTGTCTGTATGTGCAGTTTTAAAGTGCCAATTCGACTTGGCAAGTGTACCCACTTGCCAGGCCTAAACCTTCCTTTTTTATACATGTAAGGCACCCCTAAGGTAGGCAATAGGTAGCCCCATGAGCAGGGTGCAGTGTATTAAAGGTGGGACATGTACTAATGTGTTTTACGTGCTCTGACAGTGAAATACTGCCAAATGTGGTTTTCATTGTTGCAAGGAATAGCTATCTCATAGGTTAACATGGGGGCTGCCTTTAAATCTGATTAAAGCATAAATTCCCTCTGGGGGCAGATAGTCATGTGGAGTTTTGGGTCTCTGAGCTCACATTTTAAAAACACATCTTTTAGTGAAGTTGGTTGTAAGATTGTGTGTTTGAAAATGCCACTTTTACAAAGTGGGCATTTTCTTGGCTCAACAATTCTGTGATTGTGTGTTTGGTGGACTCCCTGTCTGGGTCATTTTGACAGTTGGGCTGCTTTCACCTCTGTCTAGACAGTGACACAAAGGGGGCTGAGGTGTAGTCTGCATGTCTTGATGAGCCATCTGTGCTGGAGGGGAAGGAGGAAGTGGTCACTCACACCTAGCTGGGATGTTTGCCCTCTCACAATGCAGTCTCTGACCTCCTGGTGTGTGGCTGGGCCTGGCTTGGACAAGAATGGATCTCACAGACACTTGAGATTTTACTTTGAAATATATCTACTTAAAAGGCAGAAAGGGGTATAAGAAGAGCCCCCCAAACCCCAGACTTTAGATTACTTCAAGGAACCAAAAGAGACCTCTGCCTGGAGAAGAGCTGAGGATAAGTGCTGGCCTGCCTGTGACTGTTCTTCGTGGAGCTATTCTGCAGTTGCTGCTTCTGCCTGTGCAAGGGGACAGAGACTGGACTTTGTTACATTCCTGTTTGAGAAGTGACTCCAATGGCTTGGAGTAGAGCTTGACTCCTGTTTTGAAGCCTCAGGGACACCAACAGGACCTGAGTCTACTTGATGTGAACTCTAGCTTGTCAGAGGGTGCCATTCCAGTTCCTGGACCCCTGAAAGTGAATTTCTGGTGAAAAACCAGTCTACCGACGACTGGCGACGCTGTGCGACTTCGCAAAGAACGCCGCAGCCCGGAACTGCGACGTCGCTTACCCCAAGGCCGTGGACCTTTCTGAAGTGCGAATCCAACGACCCTGTAAGCTGTTGTTGCTACTTCGGAGCCGCAACACTCCTGTCCTGAGGCCGTGGACTTCGTGGAAGCCCTATGACCCTTTAGGCCTTGCGTCGCTGCAACCGCTGATCCTGCCTCACTTCACTGACATTAGACTGTTGTAAGTCCAACGTTGGTGATGTTCTGATGCATCGCAGCGTCGGCAGCCCTGTGACGTCACTGCAACCCTGTGAGGTTGCGCCGAAGCATCGTAACTACACCGGACTCGCATCTGCTGGAACCAAGGGACCGACTTCACTTCCGACACCGCTCCCCTCCACCGCCCTGTAGCGAGGACCCGACAACACTGCGCGATGCCGCAGCCTTCCTAAGCTGTGGCCCCAGAACCAACGCTGCATCAAATCCAGCTAAGCCGCTCTCCCTGACTTGCACCGGCTTGGTTTCTATTTGTTCTAAAGGTACTGTACCTGGAGTCGACTGACTCCGAGATCGACTTCATTACGATGCCGTGTTTTACCAAATTGCAGTATTTTCAACTCCGATCACTGTTTTCTTGCTCTTACGTGCTAAATTCGTTTAACTGTATATTGTGGATTTTCATCGTATTTGGTCTTGTTTATTTAGATAAAAATATTGAATATTTTTCTAAACCTGTGTTGTCATTTTGTAGTGGTTCACTGTATTACTGTGTGTGTTGGTACAAATACTTTACACCTAGACTCTGGAGTTGAGCCTGCCTGCTTGTGCCAAACTACCAAGGGGGTGAGCTGGGGTTACCTGAGGGTGATTCTCCTTTACCCTGACTAGAGTGAGGGTCCTTGCTTGGACGGGGGTAACCTGACTGCTAACCAAAGACCCCATTTCTAGCACTAATCTTCCAAAATTACTCCTGGGAGGTCCAGGTAAAACGGCGATCATACGAGTAGGTGAAACAAAAACTCAGGGCTCTACACTTAAAATGTATGAGTCTCTTCCGGCCTGCCTAAATGTCCTTCGTGAAGGCAAGGCATTCTTTTTTTGACACGCCAGAGGTGGCCTGGAAGTGGGCGACAGATGAGCGACTGCTCCGGGGGAACAGCGGGGGTGCCCCCTTCCTCCAAGTGGGTGCCAGCTAATGCGTCTGGGGCAACACAAGGGAATACGGTTGCTGTGGGGTGTGCTTGCGCTGGCTCCTGCCCCAGAAGACGTTGATCCTGACGCACCTCACTAACTCATGGTGCAGAGGGCCCCTTGCAATAGCCCCCACGTCAGGGGGAGACCTCCCTTGATCAGACCCCCCCCCCCGGGGTGGGCAACCTCAGAACAAGGAGAAAGACTGAGCCAAACTCCACCCATTTGACTGTCCAGCGGGGTGGCGGTGGGCCTGGCATGGGTCCATCAGTTTAACGCATAAGAGATCCGACCTACCGGGGGGGGTCCACCACTCTACACCATTAGGGGGTTTACTTTATCTTTTGTTTGAATAGCTGGGATCTTTGGGACGACAGATGCTTCTTCAAATTGGGAGAGGGAGGGGTAGTTGGGAGGGGTTTCTCACTGTATGACTGCTTTAATATATTGTTGCTTGTTCTTTACCTTTAACATTGGGTTGTCGTACACTGGAAGATACAAACATGTTGTACCAACACCAGCCATAGGTAGGGTCCATTGCTTGCAATGGCCCACCCGGACAAATGTCCTGCACCCCCAGCTGCGTGAGCTGAGCTGGGAACTAATCTTTTCACACTATCGATATGACACCCACCTCTGTAGTCTTGTGGAATGCTAACGGGCTCCTCAACAAAATCAAGAGGACGGCAGTGCTGCGACACGTGGAGCGCCTTCACCAGTCTGTCCTGCTCCTCCAAGAGACGCATCTACTGGGGCCCACATGCCCGTTCGTGGCCCACTACGGTTTTGACTGGGTCTACCACTCCTGGTATGCAAGGGAAGCCGGGCGGGGCAGCGATACTCCTGCACCGGGGTTACCCTTTGGCAATACAGCAGACATGGGAGGACTCACATGGAAGGTTAAGTTTATTGTTCATCTACTTAATTTTTTTTTCTATTTCTTTTTCTATTAGTTCCTTTCTTTTCTTTTCCACAATGTTTTGTTTGTGTATTTATGCAAGTACCCTAATGTTTCTTGTGTTTTCATACAATGCGTGTGAAGTGAGCAGTTATTTAATTTTCAATTATTGGATGTCGATGATAAAAGGATAATTTTTTTGATGTTTGCTTTTAATGCTTTTGTGATGGTTTTACTCTGTTATATTTTTTGTAATTGGTTTCCAAAACTTTTTTGTTTGCTACTTTGTAACAGTTTTTCCCAGTGAATTTAGTATGCTTTGAAAGACACACTAATTTACCAACCCATGTGCGCCAAGTCTTACCTACTGTTGGAAGCAAAGCTGTGCTGGCAAGGACTCCTGCCTGGTTGTGTGCCTGTGCTGGTTCTCATGCCCAAGCTGCTACGGGTGACCAACGTCCACTGCACACTGCTTTTGGCAATGCACAGTTGGTGTTGGTTGCATTGACTGTGCTGCAGTCAGGTGGCGGGTGCTACCTCTGTTTCATAATTTACTTTGTTAGTTGCGGTGATGTCAGTTGTCCTCAATGATATCACTGTGTCATACATTGTGCAAGGGGTCGTGCTTTTTATGATTTGCGCAGAAAAACACAATCCGGAATTAAAGTGCTTTTATGCTTTTGAGCCAGAACTGTAACTCTTTATACCATTTATATGTTCACTGAATTTCTCAGGGCTTTTTGTTAATGAAAAACTCAAAGTCCAGACCCCACTGTGCACAGCGAGGCTTTGTGCAGGGCCTTTCCCCTGTGCCCAAGCCCTTGCTGGAAGCCAATCCCTGTAGAGCCCTGTATCCATCTGTGTGTAGAGGGAGGTGTGTACCATAGTTTCTTATACTGTGCATGGATTTTTCTTTTTAAAAACGTTTTGTTTTTTAACAGCAGATGATTGTGACTTTTTAAATTCTAAATTGTCTTAAACCACGTTCAGTCAGGCAGGCAAGAAACCGCGTAAGATTTTTTTGGAGGTTACAGCAGTGGTGGCCGATAATTTTAGGAGGGAGGTGGGCGGATGGGAAGCACACTCGCGCTTTCAGTCACATTCTTTCACAACACCCATCAACATTCAAACATACACGCATGCACCAAACATTCCTTTAAAAAACACACAGACACACTTACCTTCAGCTTGGAGGTCCCAGGAGGGTTGGGACTGCTGCCTCCCCTCTCTGGCTGACGTTAGGTCAGCCACTGAGGGAAGGCAGCAGTCCCAACTTCATCAGAGAGTGGGATGGGGTCAGTGAGACTGCTGACCCCACCCCACTCTGTGACAAGGTGTCATTGATTGACACTCTCCCAGGGCGCTTCAGGGCTTAAACCTGAAGCGCCCAGGTCAGAGTCAATAGGTGACGCTTCTCCTCATCACCGAGGGGGGGGGGGGGCCTTGAGGCACCTTTGCTGAGCCGAGGAGGTCACACCCATAGGAGCTGTGACCTCTTCAGCCCAGCAAAGTTCAGCTCAGGCAGACAGGAGTCTGCGCTCTACCCTAAAGGACGGGCCACGACTGGGTAACAGTCCTAAAGTGCACAGTCCTAAAGTGCAAAGATTACTTTCCTTTTTAATTCACTCAAGTGTGTGTTTTTTTCCCTTTGTGCAGGATGTTGCAGAGGTCTTTAGCCTCGGATCATTGTTTTCTTCCTGTGCTTACTGAACTTAAGCAGGCTCCTTTTGTCTCCTGTGCTGCCCTTCAGCTTCGGAGAACGTGTTGGGATGAATTACTCCGAAGCTTGCTCATCCCTCAGATTCCAAATTAACTTGTCTTGGCTGAACTCGTAGAACTTGATTGCAGCAAGCACCTTGTTACCTCCTGAAGAAGTGATGAATTTCCACTCCAGGGACAATTTAGGTGTTTGTCGTGTTTTTCTTCATGAGGTTGCCGTTTTACTCAAGTCTCTATCTGGAAGTCGGTTGATGGTTCTTGCAAACTCGAGCATTCAGTCTCTTGGCACTGCTGGGTTTATTGCTGACACGTTTCCGTTTGTTAAATCTGGTGTTGCTTTTCACTATATCCTTCTGAATTCAGAGTTGTCTGCAAAACTGTGTCTCCATAAGGGTAGGGTGCTGGTTTAAAAAAGTTTGATATTTATTTTTGGAAATTTGGTATCCAAGGCCAATCAGACGTCTCCTTTAATGTTTGCTTTTGTCAGGATTCGTGGCACTCCTGTGGCACCGCCAGTAGACCTTTTGCTATAGAAAGAGTTATTTTTTCAGATCAGCGGCTCTTGCGCAGCCAGAGGTGGGATAACTTTTGCAAATCTAAAAACTGTTTCGTGAAGCCCATAATTTTTTGGGGAAAAGCTGTTAGTAAAGAAAGCAAATTGCGATATGATGTTAGAAACCAGGTGTTTCGGTTCCACTAAAAAGTGACCAATGTAGAGTTGCATTTTCATTTTTCCGTGTTTTAACATTTCTGGATTTGCAGTAACCCGAACCGCGCCTTCAGGGTGTGCTGTATTCATCCGTGTCTATTTCCTAGGAACTGTGGAGAGTGAAGTATAAAAACATGCAAAAGACATTCAAAAAATATTTTTCCCCACTTCTTTGAGTATTGTTGAATTTGCTTATAGGTTTTGTTTTCCGCAAATACTTAACATTATTTTCAGAAACAACTGTAATGGGTTATGTAAGTGATTGAGATGGACACAGAGCGAGTGAAAGTGACGCACAGCAAGAGATGGATGACAAAGGGTGTGAGGAAGTGGTATTGCTCAGTGTGGGGGTTTGTGCAGAACCAGGCCTTTAGCCAGATCTTCCTCCTTACCTACTGCATGCAGTGAAGCCTCATTGCACACGTCCTTTAACCATGTGTACCAGGGATTTTCCACAGTGCTGCTGATGCCGCAACTCATTGTATTTATATATTTTTTTTAATCTTTACAAAGTGGGATTCCCTCTGTCATTACTTTCTGCTATGGCCAGAGATCATGATGGTCCCTCCCTGTTCCCAATATGTCCTTTTAATTTTTGTTTATAATGTGGGGACTGTGCTCCACTTTCGGAAATGTATGCCGCAAAAGAAACTTTGTTTTGCAGAAGACAGTTGGATCACTTGGGTCTGTGTACCAACTTTGGATCTGTGGATCCGAATGAGACGCCTGGAGAAAAGTATAATTAAAACAGTAAGATTCCTTTGATAATTGAATTTCTGGGTTTGCCGAGTCTCTGTGGATCACAAACAGCACAAAAATATAATTGTGTTTAACTTTTAAAAAATCTGCTTCATTACTTTACTAAACTCGTATATCTTAAAACTATTGAACAGATATACATAAAACAAGCAAAGCACGCTTCTTGAGCAAAGTTTTACGTACGTGCCTGATTTGAAAATAATCTATTTAACACTATTGGCTGTAAACATGGGAGCTAAAATGGTGAAAAACATGTTTGATGGTATGTGTGGCTGTAGAAACACATGCTCTGCATACTTCTGCCATCTAGTGTTTGGTCCGTAGGGTTGCAAGTTTTTTTTCATTTTCTAAAAGTCTTTTGAGTCAAGAGGTGTAGTGACTCTTGCTGGTTATGTGCATGAACATGGATTCAAATGTTAGATTTTCTTCCTCCGGTGGGTGTGGTAGTGTTTCACTGAGCTCCAGGTCGAGACATTTGTTTTGGACTCTTTCCGTTCGGGATCCACCCCTTTTCGCCGATATTATTATCAAGCACATTCACTTCCATCCCTTATGTTTCGGAACAAGCAGAACATCGCCCGTCAGATTGATGCAATTGGTCAGAGGTCATCTGGGCTGCACCCTTCGGGCTGCCATTTTCTCGACCTCATCAAACTCTAGAATGAGCTTCTAATGGAACGGACTCCCTTCTATTTTTGTCCAAGGTGCCATGCGAAGTTCCTGCAGGCAGACCTACACCAGGTCTGTAATCTGTATCTGTCACCCGACAACAGAGAGGAGGACTGCAAGGCTTGCCATTTCTTTTGATCAAAGAAGACTACATGACCGAAAAGCTTGTTGTGGAGGAAAATAGAAGCAGGAGGTCGAAGATACACCAGACATCTTCCAACACCAAGATGTTGAGCCGGAGATGAGGAAGAACTACAAGAGGTCTCTGCGGATGAGGAGGCGGCCTTTTCGATCGAGGACTCAGAGTCTGAGGTAGACATCGAGATGCAAGATCTCCCTCCGGCACAACGTTCTCCAAGTAGAAAAACCCCCTATTCTGCCCAAGAAACCTCCATCCTGCACTCGAGCAAAAGCTACGGGGCTACCACTGCTGACAGGCTGTGGTCGGTACCAAAAGATAGTTTCAGGTGCAACCCCCTCCCGGGCTCTGCACTGAAACACAGGCCTAAGCAGACCATCTCAGTGCCAAGTCGACCAGCTCCATCTTCAGCACCGACAACCTCAGGCTCACAGTCAGCACTGACTGCTTCGGCGCGGAAAACCTCACCACAGGTGGTCTCTGCGTTGACCGTTTCAGCTCAGAAACACGAGTGCTTTGGCACAGAAAAAACCAAATTCTATACCACTTTCAGAATTTTGTGTCACTGTTGAACCTATACTCCATAAAATGAAGGAACAACTTGATGCTAAGCAAAAAATGCTCCACATAAAACCTCAGACTAGATGTATTTTGGTAAAGGCTACTGTAACAACGCCATCAAAGATGCAGCTTTCCTTTGCAGAGGCCCTCAATGTACCTGTGTCTCCTGCCAAAAAGAAGACAGCAGATACAGACTCAGCCACTTAACATACTCCTGTGCCTACTTCTCCACCACCACCCTTACCCCCCTCATTCAGAGGGTGACCCGCTTGACATCCCCAGGGGTCCCCACATTCCTTCACTGGTGATCAGGGAACAAGGGGTGACACCTTTTGATTTCCCTCAATACAGGCCCTGAAGAAGGGCGGATCATTAAGGCAGATTCTAGATCTGCAGCTGTGAAATAATTACATCCCGTCAGAGCATTTTCACATGGTCACACTCCAGGACGTGATCCCACTTCGTCAGCAGGGCAGTTTCCTCTCAGCACTAAAGTTGAAGAATGCCTATTTTTACATCCCTATTCACTCAGCACATTGCAAATATCTCGGATCTGTGATAGCAGGCAACCACTACCATTTCAAAGTCCTCATATTCACAGTAAGTACTGCACCATGGGTATTTACAAAATGTCTAGCGATAGTAGCTGCACACTTACGCAGACAAGACATTAATGTTTTTCCATCTCTATACAACTTGCACATCAAAACACGCACTCTCGCACTTTGTCTGTATCACATCCAAACTACCATAGACTTGTGTCATCAACTAGGCTTCACCATCCATTTCCAAAAATCTAATCTTCAGCGTATTTTAAATCCAGCCATGTCTCGGAGATGTTCTAAACATGCAGCTGGGATTAGTTTATCCTGATGCAGCATGAATACATAACTTTCAAACACAAATGTTTTTGGCCCGACCAGCAAGTTAGTGAGGTGTCATAAGACTGCTATGCATGATGACCTCATGGATCGCCATTATGAAAAATGCCCGTCTACACATGCATCCATTGCAGGAATGTCTCAGTCACAGGGTCACCTAGAGGATCTAGTGTTGGTCAACAGCTGCACCCATCACTCTCTGCAGTGGTGGAACAAAGACAACCTGTTAAAGGGGCTTCCTTGCCTTGACTCTGTTCCTCAGACTACAATGACATCGGGCGCATCACAGACAGGGTGGGGTGCGGTAGGAAGTTGGCTCTGTATATATACTATCTCAAAGTGAGAGATAGTGTGCACAGAGTCCAAGTGTTCCCCTTAGAGGTTGATAGTGGCAAAATTAGATAATACTAATGCTCTATTTGTGGCAGTGTGATCGAGCAGTAGGTTTATCAGAGATTAGTGTTAAGCATTTGTTGTAAACACAGACAATAAATGAAAACACACACTCAGAGACTTAACTCCAGGCCAATAGGTTTTTATACAGAAAAATATTCTCCTCAATTTATTTTAGAACCACAAGATTCAGAATTCGTGTAAGTACATAAATTGTAAGGTACTTGGCATAGGTAAGTATGGAACTTTGAAGTAAAACAGTAATGTACCCAGTTTTGTCAAAAATGGCAAATAGCTATTTTAAAAGTGGACACAGTGCAAAAATCAACAGTTCCTGGGGAGGTAAGTACAAGTTAGTTTAGCAGGTAATTAAAGCACTTGCAAGTTCAGTCTCCAGGGCGTAGGCAGCCCACCGTTGGGGGTTCAAGTCAACCCCAAAGTCAACCCCAAACACCCAGCAACGCAGGGTCGGTCAGGTGCAGAGGTCAAAGTAGGGCCCAAATATCGTAGGCGCCTATGGAGACTAGGGGTGCTCCGGTTCCAGTCTGTTAGCAGGTGTGTACCTGCGTCCTCTGGGATCGGACCAGGGTTTTTTGTGTTTTTTTTTTTTTGTAGAGCAGTTGGGGGGGGGGGGGGGTGGAGGGGAGATGTCACAAACAGGCACACAAAATACACCCTCAGCGGCACAGGGGCAACCGGGTGCAGTGTGCAAAGTAAGTGTCTGGTTTTGCGTTGAAAGCAATGAAGGGACCCGGGGTTACTCTGGTGATGCGGGGGGGGGGCTTCTTGGGCCAGCCACCGACTGAGCAACGATGAGGGCTGCCTGCTGGTCACTGTTGTGCCGGTAGTTGGTTTCTCTCGGGCCCGGGGGCTGCAGGTGCAGTACTTCTTCCATGTGTCAAATTCTTTGTTACTGGGCAGTTGCGGTCAGGGGGAGCATCTGGATGCTCTCTGCAGGTGTCGCCATAGGGGTGCAGGGTCTCTACGTTGTGAGAGTCTCCTGGGGTCCTTGCTGCAGTGTTGGCTTCTCTGGACACGAGCCGGGGGCATCAGGTGCAGAGTGTTGAGGACTCACGCTTTAGGAGTGAGGCTGGAGTCCCTTTAAAGATGGTTTCTTCTTGGATGTTCAGATAGAGCCGCTGTCCTCAGGAGTTTCTTGGCCCTTTGAGTTGCAGGGCAGTCCTCTGAGTCAGCAGAGGTCGCTGGTCCCGCTGGATGCGTCGCTGTTCCAGGTTCTTGGAGTCTGGAGACAGGCTGGTAGGGCTGGGGCCAAGTCAGTTGTTGTCTCCGTCTTCTCTGTGGGGCTTTCAGGTCAGCAGTCCTTCTTTGTAGGTTGTCAGGAAATCGGTTTTCCTGGGTTCAGGGCCACCCCTAAATACTCAATGTAGAGGTGTGTCTAGGGCTGGAGGGCAGTAGCCAATGGCTACTGTCCCTGAGGGTGGCTACACCCTCCTTGTGCCTCCTCCCTGTGGGGAGGGGGGCACATTCCTATTCCTATTGGGGGAAATCTAAGGCAGGGGGTCACCTCAGCTCAGGACACCTTAGGGGCTGTCCTGGCTGGCGGGTGACTCGTCCTTGTTTTTCTCATCTCCTCCTGACTTGCTGTCAAAAGTGGGGGCTGTGTCCGGAGAGGGGCAGCATCTCCACTAGCTTGAGTGCCCTGGGGTGCTGTAACTCCAGGTTGCCTATGCTTTTCTGCCTCTCTCTCTTCTGTTGTTTCTGGTTCGGAAGCTCAGGCAAACATCCCTCACACTGATACTAGTTGCTCCCACATGGACCCGACAGCTGTGGTTCACCACCCTCGTAGAACTGTCAGTAGTTCCTCACAAGAAGCTTCCCCTTAACCCGGACCTTCTCACTCAGAACCATGGTCAAATCAGGCACCCAAATCCCAATGAATTAAATCTTGTGATAGGCCTCCTGAAGTCATATAATTTGGATACCTTAACCTGTCTCAAGAACGCCTGGATGTTCTTGGAGTCATGCAGGCCCACCACTAGAATTTGCTCAGAAGCAAAATGGAAATGTTTTGCTTGTTGTTTTCTATCAAAACAGTTGGTCCTTTTCAAAGACACAGTGCAGGACATTCTCTTCTACCATCTTCATTGGCAGAAAGTGATTTTGGCATACACCACCATAAAATTGCATCTGCAAATGCAATTTTATAAAATGTCTGTGATCAAGGCCGTCATGGAAGGGCTTAAACAAGTTATTCCACCTAGGACTCCCCAAGTGCCTTCTCAGTATCTTAATATTGTACTTAAGACTCATGGGTCCATCTTTTGAGCATCTACATTCATGCCCTTGCTATCACTTCTCTTAGGCTTGTTAGTGAGCTCCAGGCTTTGACACTACATAACCTTTTTTCCAGAATACACAAGGATAAAATGGTTCTCTGCACCAACCCTATATGTCTACCAAAGGTGGTATCTCAGTTACACCTCAACCAATCTATTGAAATGCCAGTCATTTTCCCACAACCAGATTCTGTTGCTTAAACATCTCCTCACACACTAGATGTTAAACAAGCGCTTATGTTCTGCATTGGTAGAACTAAAACCTTTAGAAAGACCAAACAACTTTTTGTTGCTTTTTCAGCCCCACACAAATGCAACTCTATTTCTAAACCGGCATAGCCAGATGGCTTCTTAAATGTATCCAAACCTAATATGTTAAGGCTAAAAGACCATTACCTGTTCCTCCTAGAGTGCACTCCACTCATTAAAAGGGAGCAGCCCTAGCTTTTTGTTTTAGGAAATATTCCCATAGCTGACATATTTAAAGGAGCTTTATGGTCCACACGACACACTTTCACAAAGCATTATTTTGTGGATGTATTCACACACCAACTAGCTTAAGTAGGATAGACAGTGCTACGTACATTTTACCAGACAACTGCAACACCCACAGGTTAGCCACCGTTATTGGAGGGGACTGCTTTGTATTCTGTGCAGAGAATGTGTATCTACAGCCACAAATGCCACCAAACGGAAAATGTTACCTACCCAGTAAGCATCTGTTTGTGACATGTAGTGCTGTAGATTCACATGCCCCACCCTCCTCCCCAGACACCTGTGAGTATGCAGTTTCTTTACCATTATAGGCATATACATTTGCATGGACATCTGTCTTTACTCTTACACTACACTCCATTCTCACCCGCCTGCAAGAAAACAGTCCAATAATGGAGTCGAAGCCCATGCTCATTACCAGGAAGAGAGGTACCTACACCTCGTGACTCAAAATACTTTTTGAAGAAAAACAACTTGAAACTTTCTGGACCCAACAATAGATGCCGCAAGTATGCAGAGCATGTAAATCTATGGTACTGCATGCCACATACACATGCTTACTGGGTAAGTTACATTTTCCTTTTTTTTTTTTTTTCTACATCCCACATAACTTTTTTTTATTTTTTTTTAAACCCCTGCACAAAAATTGGCAGGCAAGATCTTGTTTGACTTTATCAAGGGTTATGTAGTATGTAAACCTCAAAAGCAGTGCATGGCGATGCTCAAGTTAGTTAGCTCAGTGTACTGTAACTGGTGAATTCGCTTTTTTTCCCCCTAAGTTTAAAATGTTAACTCAGCTGACATTTTCACCTAAATGTAACACTAGTTTAAACTTTGGCTTTTTCAATGAATTTCCTAGGTTTTGTTTTTAACGTAATGTTTTCCCCATGCAGTTTTTTGGTTGGATAATTGAACTGCGATACAGCAAAAACTATTGAACAGAAGCTGCAGAGTCAGAGACCCTGTGTCCTGGGTAAAAATAAAAATAAAAAAATTGAAATGGGATATTGGAGACAGTGTTGGGATATCCTATATCCCTGGAGAAATTATTTTGTGGTACCACGGCACAAAAAATGAATGAAAAAGGAGGGCCTGCCCTTTTAAATGAGACACCGCTACCCCTGAGGTGTGCATTGCCTAGGGAAGTCAAAACCAAAAAGCACAGATGATGGAGTAAATGCTAAACAATGCAAACATTAACCCTGAATCACAAAGATCTGGGTTAAATCCATAGTTTTGTTTTTTATTTGACCACCATGGCACCACAGTTTGGATTTAGCCATATGCAAATCAGTATTGACCCTGTTCCCCATTGGAACAGTCCAGCTCAAACTGACAAACCAGGCCCTCCCTGGACCGTAACCCTGAAACCGGTCCCAGGATGCTTGTTGTCATCGCTCATCGGCCAGGCTAGCTTGAATCCAGTGACGCAGTGAGCACGGAACCCATGTCGGCGCATACCCTTCCTACTTAGGGCGACAAAAGCAAAAAGAATAGATGATGACGGTATGCTGAATAATGCAAACATCCATAAATTTAATCCATCGTTTTTTTACCCTCCACGCCACCCCAGTTTGGACCCAGCCATTGCAAATCAGTCTTGAGCCCTGAGGGAGTGTGCCAGTAAATACAAATCTAATTCCCTGACCATGCTCTTGTGGGCAGGGACTATAGGAGCCCAGTGGGAGAAGAATCAAATGCTGCTCCTGCCAGGTGCACAGAGAGCAATAGTTTTGTTCCTGCCGACACAGAGGATGGGTGCTGGCAGGGTAGCCATCATGGGCCATGGCCCCATTTCCCCCACCTCCTTCTTGCAGCCCTCAATGCTTATAGATGTTGTTAGTGCCCTGTGGTTGCACCAGGCATCCTCTTTTTAAAAAAATTAACCATTTAAAAAAAATGGTTTCTGGGTATTGAGCATCTCATTCTGCCGTTTTGGGAACAGGCCACCCAAGTAAAAAACAAAATATAATAACATTTAAAAAAAAATAAAGTTGCAACCTTTCTGCTTAACTATTAAAGTGGAAAGGCTGCTAATTGATATTCACTGCTCCGTCCCGGGAATGCCACATAATGCTCTGCACCACCTACAATTTTCAAAAGTGTTATGGGGTGCTGGAAGTAGCAAAGCAGCACATGAAGAATTTATTTAATAAATAAATAAAAAGGAAATTCTCCTGGGTCATTGAATGCATGACCCAGGAAAGCTTACAGTTATTTCGCTGGAGCTGCATAATCTTCAGCTGGAGTGTAGGGAACCTTTCTGATTGGCTATTTGGCTGCGTTTTGCGATCTGAAGAGCTTGAAAAAGACAAACCCATTCATAATTGTTTGGAATAGAAATGCTTTATTTTAATATTTTTGTGACCATTGTTGCTGCGTTTATGTAGGATTATTTTCAAATATAGTTATTGCTAAATTATCATGGTGACTCTTTGACAAAGCAAGTAGGCCTGCTTTATATAGTTTGATGTACTGACACTTTGCTAATACCAGTAGGCTAGCTTTTCATTTTTTGGTGTTGTGACCGTTTGACAAAACTAGTCGGGCTGCCTTACTTAAAATGACATCATATTGTTACTTTACGTTAAAAAAAAAAAATAAAAAAAAAAAAAAAACTCAAATTCGGCAAAAAAAACCCAAAGATTAGTGGTGTTATAGTTGGGTGATGTCAGTTAAAACTTAACGCTTTGAATGCAAAAAAAAAAAAAATTCTCCAACTATAGTTAACTGAAGTAACTAACTTTAGCTTTTGTCATGCGCTGCTTAAGACCTCACACAGTATATCACTAATGAAATTCTGACATTGGTAAGATTACTAACCTTTGAAATTACATAACTGATGATGTCACTGTGTATGGGGGCACGAGTTATGGTTACTTCAGTAACGTATAACTAGTCAATTTCTGTGATCGTTTTTTTTTTTTTTTCAGTTTGATTAAGATTTGCTTGTCAGGATATACACCCATCTCACAGGAAAGATAACCGATCACCTAACCATTACCTAGTATTATGGTCCAGTAATTACTTTCTTTGGATATTGCATTTTCAAATTTGTGTCCATGAACCTTGATTTGCAAACTGTCTCTGTTATTTAATCCCATGAAGTTCACCTGGCGCACATTTGCACTCAAATGAATCAAAAGTTACTATAACTATGGTGACACTGGTTGCAGCGCAGTGGAAGGTACTTCACATAGGTTGACTGTAACCTTTCTCTTTCTTATGGCTGTATTTGCATATCAAATTTGGTTTAATGGGATAAAACCTTTCCCAGATAGTGTAAACAAGTGTAAAATGACAAAACAATTTTTACCATCACAAAATGTTGAATTATGCTGTATAATTTACCTTTTAAAGTGTCATAAATTAGTGAACCCTGCCACATACAGTAATGTGGTCCTCCTCTATTGTACATTTCCAGTGGCTCTGATTATATTTTACACTATCAGTTACTATATGGTTAGGACACAATGGAAAATCATAAGCTGCAGCTCAGCTGTTTGCCCAGGGTATCACATGTTTTTGCGAACCAACAAACCATATATATCCCCATGACCGGAATGTCTATTGGATGTAATAGTTATTTGCTTTTGTAAATCGTACATCGTGCCAAAATTAAAGATGGAAGTGTCACTCATGGATATTTTTTTCTTACTCATTTTCATTTTTTGTTCTTTTTTATTTCAATGATTAGCTTTCTTGAGGAAACCTTGAGGAATCTATTTAAATGACCTCTTGCTAAATTCAGAATTTTGTCTAAATTTCATGAATGTATATCGTTCTGGGTTCACCCAGGGGTTACACATCTGTTTCTATCACAAGCTGCAAGAAGGTTGTAACCATTATAAGGATGGAAAATGGACTCCCTGTGAGGAAAAATGCAAAAACTGTGGTAAAAATTTTTTGGTACAAATTTGCTTGTTCCTGAAAGCTGGGATAATGTTTATTCTCGCACTGCAAAACTTTAGTTGATGCCACTTTTAGAGAAATAAACCCAATTCTTTGTTCCACAGCACTTTTTCCCATTTTCCCGAAACACTGAAGAATTACCTTTTATTTTGTCTATTTTCGTATTGCCCTTCAGGTGAATCCTTAAATCACGAAAATGCCAGGATGTTTGAAATCAAGACGCAGCTTCAGTGTGGATACGTTCTGTGCGGGGGGGGAGGGGAAGAGGTACGAAAGCGTGAAGTACCTAAGATGTCCCCCCCCCAACCCCCCAAAAAAAGGCACTGGGCACTATTCCTTAAGTGGCTGCTCTAAAAAGAGAGCACAGGTTGAAACTTATACAATTTTTTTAGTCTATCTAATAAAACAAAGTTTTATATGATTACCCTTCAGTGGAGTTTCTCTTTATCTTAAATAGTCTGCCATGAAAAGAGTAATTGGACAAATTACTTTGATTTGAAATTCAAATTGAGTTGAGTGCCTGCTGAATATGCACTTTTTGTTTTTACTGCAGGTTTCCCCGCCCGCCATCAATCAACCACAGGAAGTTTTTCTGTAACAGATGCTGGTCCATACCAATCACACCCATCCAACCACGGTCCTTCTTCAGTTAGCATCTCACATGGAATGCCTATGGTGGGCATGCGTGGGCCTCTACCTACGCAACTTACGTTTAGCAATCTGCCAGCCCCCCAAATTCAAACAACTCCACAGGTCTCTGAATATGTTACACATTCATCTTCCACAAGATTTCCACCTTCCAATTTACCGCCTGCACCCGGTGCACCTCAAAATACATCCATGCAAGGACCTTCATTATCTGGACAGGCACAAGTGGTTTCGAACCATGTTTCCCCTCCGCCAGCACTACTGGGTTTGCCTGTGATTCCACCTGATAGTCTTCATCAGTCGGACAGTCTAGGTTCACACTTTTCTGAGGTGCATCGAGATCATCAAGAAATACAGTCTACAATTCAGCCAGCCCTTCAAGAATCACGTTCTTTTCCGATTCAACAAGGCCTCCCAGGGTCCCAACTTCATCAGAATGAACCAAGCCTTCAAGTCTCACAACCCACAGTACAGCCAGGTCTTCAGGCATCACACCCTCCAATACAGCCAGGTCATCAAGGTTTACATCCTCCTCCAATGCAACAGGGTCTTCAACGACCACACCTTCCAGTGCAGCAAGAACTTCAACTATCACACTCATTAATACAGCCAGGGCTTCAAGACTCTCATTCTCCTCACATGCAGCCAGGATTTCAAGAACCACACCCTTGTCTTATACAGCCAAGCCTTCAAAGACCTCACTCTGCTCAAATGCAGCCAGGGCATCCTGGATTCCCACTTCAACAGAATGGTGAGTTCTTTGTTTTAAAGCTTAAGTCACAAGTGACTACTTCTTTTAATTCTGAAGGAAGCTAGTACAGTGTTGCAGTTTTGAAAGCATAGCTACAACTGTCACATGTGGTATGTATTTAAAATTGTTTTGAGTTTAAGAAAAGCAGTTCTTTAAATTTAGTAAGCAAAACTCCTATTTTCAATGGGTGATGTTTTAAATTGATGACCATCACAGATTGGTTCTTGCTGATATTTTCATTTTACATCAAATCAAATGACTTGCATTACACTGTAGTGCCATTGAGTATTCAGACAAACTTCTGATCCTATGATAACAGGAGTAGTTGAGCAGCAGACTGTACTGCGGCCTATTGAAAAAGGTAATGAGTAGCTTAAAATGACTTAAGGATTCCCTGAATTCCACAGAATGTCCAGTGTTCAGAAGTATTGTAAATACCTCTGCAACTCTAAAAGTTTACCTGAAAAATACTAAGCCCTTTAGAGTTTCTGGGCATCCATTTGTAGCATAATAGTCACACTAAAGAGCATAAAGCAGCTAAAGCCATTACTACTGGGAGGATAATCTTTCGTTTCACATTACTATAGCATTAGAACTGTTGCATAGACATCTCTTGCTTATGCCACCAAAGCAAAGTCCACTGTAGTGGAATTTGAAGTAACTGTCTAATCAAGGACTGCATTTTCTTTGAATAAAACTAAAGAAAACTGAGCAGTGGCAAAGCCCCACAAGATCTGAAACACATGAACCTGCCCAAGAAATTGACACGTCTGGCCTTACCACTGAAGCCACTAATGCACCTAGTCCCAGTGTCTGTTGTTCCATATAATCGGTTTGTGACATTGTCGCCGCATTACACGTCCTGTACAGAGCATTGTGACACTGCCCAGTTTCTTACTATACCCCGTTTCAAATTCCATTTAGTTTTAATCAGTTTTCATTACAGTATTAAATTCAGTATGTGCTTTGTCTCCTTTACAGTCAACAACTAAACCTTAGTTGGAATAATATTATTTAATTATGATGCAGCTGTCAGGTGGAGACTTTGTCAAATATTTTTCTTGGGATCAGATTTCATCACATGTAGGATTAGCATTAGGAGAGATTGTGCCACATACTGAAATTGAAAAAAGTTAGTTTTAACTGCATTAACCAAGTCTCTTTGGGATATTTCTCTACTGCCTCTTCAGTGGAGCTCTAAAGGAAGCTAGCTCTGCAAATACTATATCAAAATGAGATTTAGTGAGTTATAGTGTGCACAGAGTCCAGGGGTTCCCCAGAGGCTGAAGTAGATAATACTAATGCTCTCTTTTGTAGTAGTGTGGTCGAGCAGTTAGGCTTATCAGAGGGTAGTGCAAAGCATTTGTTGTTCAGTCAATAAATGAGGCACACACTCCATGACTAACTCCTGGCCAGTTGTTTTTATAAAGCAAAAATATATTTTACTTTATTACTAGAACAGGAAGAACTTGTTGCAGGTAAGTACAGCTGTAGGTATCAAGCATATGTATTAAATTTACTTTGTTTTGTTTTAGCAGATAAAGCAGTTTACAGGTAACTGGAAATTTTCTGTTTCAAAAGTTGACACAGTGCATTTGGGCTGCGGGTGCAGGGGTACTCTTGGGCATCATGTATCTTCGTCCAGTTCTTTTGCAGTCAGGGGAGTCCTTGAGAATCAGGCTGCAGATGTTGTCATGTTGGCCAGGAGATGCCAACACAGTGTGTTCTCAAGGTCTGAATTGCCTGGACTGGTGGGCCAACTGGACATGGATCGTGGGCGCAAAGGTGCAGAGTTGGCAGGACTCGCAGATCTGGGATGGTTATGGAGTCGTTCTTGGAATTTCTCTTGGACTGGGCTGCTGCCCTTAGGAATTCTTGTCCCTCTGAAGAGCAGGCAGTTCTCTGGAGGATTGTAGAGGTCGCTGGTCATCCAGGATGCGTCACCTTTTTGTAGCAGGGCTTCTGAATCTCGAGACAGGCCTGTAGGGCTGGGCCAAGTCACTAGGTGTCTGGAGTCTTCTCTGCTGAGGTCAGCATAGCAGTCCTTCTTTCTTCCTTTCTTCTTGAGGTCGCCAGGAATCTGGTGAGCTAGGTTCAGGGGAGCCCTTAAATCCAAGATTTAGCGGGCGTTACAGGGGTCAGATGGCAGTAACCAATGGCTACTGTCCCTGAGGGTGGCCACACCCTTCCTGTGCCCACTCTCTTTGGGGAGGGGGCACAATCCTAGCCCTATTGGTCCCAGTCCTCTAAACCAGTATGGAGGATTCTGCTGGGAGGGTGTCACTTCAGCACTGGACACCTCAGAGGGGTGGTCGTAGCTGGAGTGGTCACCCCTCCCTGCTTTACCTAATATTCCCGCTGGACTTGCTGCCAAAACCGGGGCTTTGTCTAGGGGGCGGACATCTCCACTAGCTGGAGTGCCTTGGGGCACTGTAACAGGAGGCCTGGGCCTGTGAGACTCACCGCCAAGTGTTCCAGTTTCTGCGGGGTGAGGTGTGAAGCACCTCCTCCCAGAGCAGGCTTTGTTTCTGCCTCCAGAGTGCGCAGAGACTCTAACCCCATGGGGTCAGAAACTTATCTTTTTGTGACAGACTGGCACAGACTGGTCAGCCTTACACTAAACTGTTGGTTAAAATACAGGGGCATCTCTTAGATTCCCTCTGGGTGCATTGTACAATAAATCCAACACTGGCATCAGTGTGGGTTCATTATGCTGAGAAGTTGGATACCAGAATTCCCAGCCTTCAGTGAAGCCATCATGGAGCTGTTGAGTTCTTGATGACAAACTCCCAGCCCATGTACTGAATATGGCCACACTGCACTTAGTGTCTATGAATTGACTTAAACACTGTAGAGGCATGTTGCTAATGCAACTATGCCCTCACCTGTGGTATAGTACACCCTGCCCTTGGGCTGTAAGGCCTCCTAAGAGGGGTGACTTACCTATGCCACAGGCAGTGGTTGGTGGGCATGGCACGCTGAGAGGGGTGCCATGTCGACTTCCTTTTTCTCCCCACCAGCATGCAGAAGCTGTAATGGCATGTGCTTGGTTAGGGGTCCACCCAAAGTGGCATAATACATGCTGCAGCCCTTGGGACCTTACCTGGCCACATGGCCCTTTGTACCTTGGGGACCTTTTACAAGGGACTTGACTGTGTGCCTGGGGTGTGCCAATTATGGAAGCAATGGGTACATATTTAGGGAATGAACACTGGTGCTGGGGCCTGGTAAGCAAGATCTCAGCACACTCTGTCAAGTCAGCATCAATATCAGGCAAAAAGTGGGCGGGTGACCATACTAAAAAAGGGCACTTTCCTACAATATTATGTTGCAAATGCAGTGCAAATGCACACCAGTAGATGTTCTTGAGGAACCTGACAAAGTATCAGCCAAATCCTTATGTTTGCAGTACCGATTGTATAAAGTGCCAGTGAATAAGGTCAAACTCCTTCTTGGCATTTAGAGATTGATTTGTAATGGGGAGACCTATTTGCCTGCTATATCGGTTACTTTTAATATCTTTCTATTGTCACCTATGCAGCAATTGCAGCTAAACCTGCTTGGTTCTTGTGACTAAATTGGGAGTATCTCATTCACAAAGTTTATAATGTTTAATTTCACTCCACAGTTAGGTAAGGGAATTGGTCTGTTGGAAAGGTATTACCCAGGATATTTTCCAGGTTGTCAGGGAAGATTAAGGTTGAGTTTGCCATTGTCGCAAGCAGACCTGTTTCCGATAGGGAGTCAATCTTATGAAGAAGGACTCGGTAGAATCTTTGAAAGGCCACTGTAGAATGGAAGTGCCCTTAGTAGTTAGTGTGGTTTTTATAGCTCTCCTCACTTACATGCCAGTTTGTACCTCCGTTTAAGTTTGACACTGGATGTAGGAAGTTGGCTCTGTATGCACTATTTCAAAGTAAGGAATAGTATGCACAGAGTCCAAGGGTTCCCCTTAGAGGTAAAATAGTGGCAAAAAGAGATAATTCTAATGCTCTATTTTGTGGTAGTGTGGTCGAGCAGTAGGCTTATCAAAGGAGTAGTGTTAAGCATTTGTTGTACATACACAAGCAATAAATGAGGAACACACACTCAGACAATTCCAGGCCAATAGGTTTTTGTATAGAAAAATATATTTTCTTAATTTATTTTAAGAACCACAGGTTCAAGATTTACAAACAATACTTTAAATGAAAGGTACTTCACTTAGGAACTTTAGGAACTTTGAATTAGCAAAAAAGCATATACAGTTTTCACACAAATGACATATAGCTATTTTAAAACTAGACAGTGCAATTTTCAACAGTTCCTGAGGAGGTAAGTGTTTGTTAGTTTTTGCAGGTAAGTAAACCACCTACAAGGTTCAAGTTTGGGTCCAAGGTAGCCCACCGTTGGGGGTTCAGAGCAACCCCAAAGTTACCACACCAGCAGCTCATGGCCGGTCAGGTGCAGAGGTCAAAGTGGTGCCCAAAACGCATAGGCTTCAATGGAGAAGGGGGTGCCCCGGTTCCAGTCTGCCAGCAGGTAAGTACCCGCGTCTTCGGAGGGCAGAACAGGGGGGTTTCGTAGGGCACCGGGGGGGGACACAAGTCCACACAGAAAGTACACCCTCAGCAGCACGAGGGTGGCCGGGTGCAGTGTGCAAACACGCGTCGGGTTTTCAATAGGTTTCAATGGGAGACCAAGGGGTCTCCAGCGATGCGCGGGGCTCCTCAGGGTAGCCACCACCTGGGCAAGGGAGAGGGCCTCCTGGGGGTCACTCCTGCACTGGAGTTCAGATCCTTCAGGTCCTGGGGGCTGCGGGTGCAGTGTCCCTACCAGGCGTCGGGTTCTTAGAAGCAGGCAGTCGCGGTCAGGGGGAGCCTCGGGATTCCCTCTGCAGGCGTCGCTGTGGGGGCTCAGGGGGGGCAACTCTGGCTACTCACGGTCTCGCAGTCACTGGGGAGTCCTCCCTGAAGTGTTTGTTCTCCACAAGTCGAGCCGGGGGCGTCGGGTGCAGAGTGTCAAGTCTCACGCTTTCGGCGGGAAACGCAAGTTGTTTCAAAGTTGCTTCTTTGTTGCAAAGTCGCAGTCTTTGGTGAACAGGGCCGCTGACCTCGGGAGTTCTTGGTCCTTCTAGATGCAGGGCAGTCCTCTGAGGCTTCAGAGGTCGCTGGTCCCTGGGGAGAGCGTCGCTGGAGCAGTGTCTTTAGAAGTGGGGAGACAGGCCGGTAGAGCTGGGGCCAAAGCAGTTGGTGTCTCCGTCTTCTCTGCAGGGTTTTTCAGCTTAGCAGTCCTCTTCTTCTCAGGTTGCAGGAATCTATCTTGCTGGGTTCTGGGAGCCCCTAAATACTCGATTTAGGGGGGTGTTTAGGTCTGGGAGGGCAGTAGCCAATGGCTACTGTCCTTGAGGGTGGCTACACCCTCTTTGTGCCTCCTCCCTGAGGGGAGGGGGCACATCCCTAATCCTATTGGGGGAATCCTCTATCTGCAAGATGGAGAATTTCTAAAAGTCAGAGTCACCTCAGCTCAGGACAACTTAGGGGTGTCCTGACTGGCCAGTGACTCCTCCTTGTTTTTCTCATTATCTCCCCTGGACTTGCCGCCAAAAGTGGGGGCTGTGTTCAGGTGGCGGGCATCTTCACTAGCTGGAGTGCCCTGGGGCATTGTAACACGAAGCCTTAGCCTTTGAGGCTCAATGCTAGGTGTTACAGTTCCTGCAGGGGGGAGGTGTGAAGCATCTCCACCCAGAGCAGGCTTTTGTTTCTGTCCCCAGAGAGCACAAAGGCCCTCACCACATGGGGTCAGAAACTCGTCTCTCAGCAGCAGGCTGGCACAGACCAGTCAGTCCTGCACTGAACAATTGGGTAAAATACAGGGGGATTCTCTAAGATGCACTCCGTGTGCATTTTTTAATAAATCCAACACTGGCATCAGTGTGGGTTTATTATTCTGAAGTTTGATACCAAACTTCCCAGTATTCAGTGTAGCCATTATGGTGCTGTGGAGTTCGTGTATGACAGACTCCCAGACCATATACTCTTATGGCTACCCTGCACTTACAATGTCTAAGGTTTTGCTTAGACACTGTAGGGGCATAGTGCTCATGCAACTATGCCCTAACTTGTGGTATAGTGCACCCTGCCTTAGGGCTGTAAGGCCTGTTACAGGGGTGACTTACCTATGCCATAGGCAGTGTGAGGTTGGCATGGCACCCTGAGGGGAGTGCCATGTCGACTTGGTCATTTTCTCCCCACCAGCACACACAAGCTGGTAAGCAGTGTGTCTGTGCTGAGTGAGAGGTCCCTAGGGTGGCATAAGATATGCTGCAGCCCTTAGAGACCTTCCCTGGCATCAGGGCCCTTTGTACCAGGGATACCAGTTACAAGGGACTTACCTGGGTGCCAGGGTTGTGCCAATTGTGGAAACAATGGTACATTTTAGGTGAAAGAACACTGGTGCTGGGGCCTGGTTAGCAGGGCCCCAGCACACTTCTCAGTCAAGTCAGCATCAGTATCAGGCAAAAAGTGGGGGGTAACTGCAACAGGGAGCCATTTCTTTACACTGGAGGTATGGCTGTCTGATCTTAGTGTTCCTGTTGGTGGCCATTATCCGGGGCTGTTGTAGTCAACAAGCACTTGTGAAAATTGTGAAGTTTGGACTATAGTACTTTAATTTCCTTACCTTCCCAATATAATTATTTTTTTGCAGTACACAAGTACTTAGAAACCTTTCAACTTTATCTCCCCTGTTTATAGTTTGTTCAGAATGTAGCAAATTGCATTCAAACGTCTACATACCCAACTGTTAAATCTGACCTTGCAGATTTGGACGTTTGGTGTAGTATTGTGTGCTGTTATGTCTGTTAACTAACAGTTTTGGTCTCTTCGCCATTTCCAATTTACTGGCAGTAGATGTCTTTTTTTAAGTTGCCCTGATAACCATGCATTCTCTGTAGATCATGACCTTTTACAGCCTGGAGCAGTCTTCCATAAGGCAGGTTATCAGTTACTTTGTTTTTAAAATTAGTACAATATGGCTGTCTATTTTATACATCAGTATTAGTTCACACAGCATATCTGTGTTGTGGCATCAGTGCCTACATATAGCACATAGAGAGGGGTGTAATTCTAAAGTATTTCACTCTTGATCATAGTTGGTACATCCATATCCACGTTTTTTGAGCCAGCCACTTCCAGGATGTTTGACCCGTTTTTATCTAGAATTGGTATAATGGACCCAGTATTATCCTAGGAGTTACAGCTATAATCCCTCACATCCCTACATATGGCACTGCATTGAAGTTCCCAAAAGCGAGCAGTCTGCCTAACTAAAGTCCAGACAATGTCATCTGAGTGTATGATTACATATCTGGCTTCTTTTTAATTTATTTTTTTATTTTTATTTTTTTATAAATTTTATTATGAATAAGGAAGGGTAAACGACAACAATACAGTAAAAAAAAAACAAAAAAAACAGCCCACAGAGTACAACACAGAAGGATAAGGAATCCAAGCCCCATCTAGTCCCAGGGGCCACCACCTATTATGTAAGAGTGCAAACATGTCCGAGACATTCTATGGCAATAAGTCCCCATCCTCTGCCAATAATATGTCAGCGTCAGTCCAATCTTGAGGCAGTTCACAGCTTACTCATCGGGCCAGGAACTAAAGACTTAACCGAGAATAAAAGGGGGGAAAAAAAGGCAGGCAGAGAAGAACGGAGGGCACTGGCAGCAAACAGATTTACACTCGTACCACATCGGGAGAGGAGAGTGAAGGCACACAAAACGGCTAAGCTCAAAGACTATCATGTAGTATGCACACACCCAAATTATAGAGCACCCAAAAAGGAGCCCAGCGTTGCCCAAATATACCGAGGACGGGAACCCTCCGGGGTCAACTCCCAAAAAATCAGCAGCTGTTCTTGACAAAAGGAGGCGTTGTGCAGCCAGTCAGATCTACGCGGGGGCACACCCTGCCCCAAACACATTGCAACCCTGCACTTGGCCAACAACAGGAGCAGGCCCACTAACTGCCTGTGGGTCCTCTTCACCTCATCCACACAACCAAGTAGCGATACTCTCGGGGAGAAGGGCAGCCCCGAGCCAATCATCTCCTCATTCATTCTCACAACCTCCACCCAGAAAGCATGTACCTCAGCGCACTCCCACGCAAAATGTAGAAAACCAGAATCGGTAGCATGGCACCGCTCACAGCATGCATCCGCACGCAGGTCCATCGAGTAGAGACCACTAGGGGTGTAATAGAGCCGATGCAAGAATTTTAAGTGGATCAGGCGTAGTCTATAATTGGGGGATAAGACTTTCATATGCTCACAGCATCTTCGCCACTCCTGCTCAGATATAGGCTCACCCACATCTGCCACCCAGCGCACTCTAGCAGACTCACACCGGTCACTCCGCCACTCCTGCATACAATTTAGTAATAAGTTTACGTGGCAACTGGGCGCAGCACAGCACCTCCAAAGCCCGACACTCCATTGGAGGTTCCGTAAGACCAGAGAATCGAGCACGTAACATTGTGCAAACACACAGCACATATAGCTGCTGCAACGCTGTTGCGCAACCGTCATCTAGCGCCTCTCCAGGGAAAATCAATTGGCCATTCACAAACCAGTCCCCCAGGGCAGCTAAGCTAGTTTCCTGGAGAATATCTCGTAGTCGCACATCTCGAAACCTCTCCAAATCCGCCACTGCAAGAACTGGCAATGAAGGAGCAAAAGGGAAGCTCACCCCAGAGCAGCTCAACAGCACCGTCCAAGCCCGAGCGGTGCACATCACTGTGTCGACGCCCCGCACCCGAAACCTGGAAGGATGCCCCAGAACGCGGACCAAGTCATCCGGCCACACGGAATCTGACTCAGGCGCAGGGTGGGTATCGAACAAGATGCAGCCAGTAATATAAATGCACCTGAGCGCAATAGTAATATAGCTCTAAATCCAGGGCAGCAAGACCACCAAGTTCAAATGGGAGCGTCAGCTTCTCCCAAGCAGTACGAGGCTGCCCGCCAGCCCAAACCAGTCTTATCAGAGCAGAACGGAGACGCGGCAAAAAGCTTGCCATAAGTGGATAGGGAGGTTAACAAACAGATACAGAAATTTAGGCAGAATCACAATTTTCGCAATGACAATGCGCCCAATCAGCGAGATCGGCACCGAACGCCATGCCTCCACCCTCCCCTCTAACCACGCAAGTGCCTTACCTTAATTAGCCTGCCATAAAGTATCCACACTGCAGCTAAGCCATACTCCCAAATAACGAACCGGGCCATCTGCCCACTCAGTTGGGAACCGGGAGGGGAACCTCGCCACCCCAGCCGACAAGGGCAGCACCACAAACTTGGACCAATTAATCTGAATCCCAGAAAAGGAACCGAAGTGCACTATTTCGTCTAACAGAACGACGAGATTGCTGCGCGGTTCGCGGACATACAGCGATATATCGTCAGCATACATGAATATTAAAATGGACTGCTGCCTGAACGGCAGGCCCTTCCCATTATGATGCTGTCGCAGCTATGCCGCAAGCGGCTCCATCGCCACAGCGAAGAGCAACGGAGACAAAGGGCAACCCTGGCGGGTCCCCCTGGCGACCGGAAAAGAATCGGAAATGGACCCGTTAAGGCATAGGCGGGCCGTTGGAGACGTGTACAGCCATTGGATCAGGTTCGCAAAGCGAGCACTCAGTCCCATTCTGGCCTTTGTTGCATCCAGGAACACCGCAGCCGCATCCTCCCCGACCCCCATGGAGCCAGCCACCGCAAAAAACGTGCGCAAATTGTGGGATGTGGACCTGCCCAGCACAAACCCAGACTGATCGGAAGCACCAGTCTCTGAAGCAACGGCTGTAACCGTGCTGCAATCATTTTGGCCACGATTTTGTTATCTATATTGATTATAGAAAGCGGGCGGTACGAGTCACAACTATATGGGTCCTTACCAGGTTTGAGTATCGTGACAATTAAGGCCTCACGAAGTGAGGCAGGAAGGATCCTGGCTTCCATCGACTCTGCATACATCTCCAAGAGATAAGTTGCAAGAATATCAGAGAACTCTTAATAGAACGCAGGGGTCAAGCCGCCCAACCCCGGCGACTTGTCACTCGGCAAACTGCGAATCGCCGCAGCAACTTCCTCTACCGAGAAAGGGGAGTCAAGTCACACAAGCTTTATTCGGTCTAATTAAACCATCAAAGCAATAACTTACAACAGTAAAACCATGGTCTTATACATAATAAATATATAATAACAAAGTTTAAAAGTAAATAATGAGGATAAAATGAGAGATCTGCGAGTATACAAACAAAATGTTGATATAAATCTTCACATATGTCTCCCATCCTATATATGAGGGGGAAACGTCAAGGTTTCCTTTTATTAGCTGCCTTTAATTCCTTCATCAATAATTTTATAAAAAATTCATTGAGTTAAGGCTATCGTATAAACAGTAATTGAATTAAATACATTTAAAATCAGGGTTCAATTAATAACAAATCACTGTGATTTTTTTAAGAAATGTGTACGTATATGCCATGCGGACGCAAGGAACTTGCTGACCGCACAAGTTAGGAAGGAGGAGCAATCTCTCAACATCAACCTTAGGGCATCTTTGCACGTTCTCAACCCCATATTCCTGCAAGCGGGACAGAGCCATTTCCGCCAGACAAGGCCATAGGCAGGACAAATAAACATTGCACTACAGTTTCCACAGAGCCGTTACAACTTGGGCATTGATCAGTTAGCGGGGTGGAGCACCATGAACTGGTAAAAGACTTCAGGGGGAGACATCCATACCTGAACCGGACATACAAACTTTTGCTTAGTTGATCGGTAATCAAATCTAAGAAGGGTTCAAAGTGGGGAAACCACTTGTAATCGAGAAATTGAGACTTCAACCTACTATGTGAAGTACATAACAGATATTTTTCCCTAACATGGGACCAGTAAACTGATTTTAAATGATCCTTGTGAACCCTCCTTAAATTATTTGGCTGGCTCCAAAAATCACTGAGTCCCAAAGTATGGAACCATTCCGAAATGTACTTGAACCAAGGGATAGAAAGTACGTTTGGTCTATCCAATAAGTCTTGCAAGGACTCCTTATATACGACTAATTCAGGGGTGGTCCAGATACGAACCCAAAAAGTTAAGGGCCTTAGAGCTATTACATCAGAAATGTGGGGGAACCCTAAGTCCAAAAACACTGGAACCAAGGGTGTACTACGAATACATGCCAAGAGCGATCTTACAAAGTTATTTCCCCCCACAGATAACTTGCTACTTTTGAAGCAGCCTCAAACCTCAGCGCCATAAACCGCGGCGCTCTGAGCCTTTGCTAGATAAATTTTAATAGCTGGGGGAACAACTTTCACAGTATTAGACTTTTTAAAACGCTACCCCTGACCTGTGTGCTGAGAGCTCTAGGCTTTTTCCTACCTGGGCCTGCCAGTTCATATCATTGCTGATTCTCACTCCTAGATCATCAATAGAGCGTACCTTGCTCAGAGGAAACTCGTTATATAAGATGTTACAACGTTTTGTGCAACCAAGACCAAAGATCATAAGTTTTGTTTTACTAGAATTAAGTTCCAATCCATGGTCTGCACAGAACACACTGAACCTATCCAGGAGGACCTGAAGGCCCATAGGTGTTTTAGAGATCAAGAGGGAGTCATCAGCAAATAAAAGAATTGGAACTTTTGAATTGTTCAATGAAGGGGCATAATTTTGACAATCAGTTACAGCTTGCACCACCTCAGTAGTGAACAAGGAAAAAAGAGTGGGTGCCAGGACACACCCTGATATTAATACGATCGGTAAGTTCCCCCTGACTACCCCATCTTACTCCAGCATAGGTGTTCTTGTGCAATCTTTGAATTAGGTGCACCAAATTCCTCAGGACACCAATTTTTTTTTTAGGACTTCCCACAATTTCTGTCTTGGAACGAGATCGAAAGCGGACTTTAGGTCAACAAAAGCAACATACAAGTTTTGTTTGGCCAAAGTAACGTATTTCCAGAGTAGCAGGAAGAATCTAAAAACCTGGTCCATAGTGCTAATTCGTGAGCGGAAACCAGCCTGGAGGGGAGATTGGACCTGATTGGCTTGGATCCAGTCCATAAGCCTGTCTAGGACTTGCTTAGAGAAAATCTTTTGGAGATTATCAATGAGACTAATTGGGCGGTAATTTACGGGCAGTCCCACATCTCCTTTTTTTATAGATAGGGATAATTTCGTCCCGAGCCACGAATCCGGAATAAGGCCGCCTGCTGCGATGGCATTCGATAATGTATTAATATACCACGCCCAAATAACGGGATCTGACTTAAACAGGTCCCCCGGTATCTTATCAGGACCAGCAGCCTTAGTGGATTTCAGAGAACTAATAGCTGCTGTGGTTTCAGCAATTGTGAAAACAATGTCCTCCGTAGGACCTTCAGTGAGAGGTCTGCGTTCAACGCCCCTGTGGTTCTCATGGTCCTGCTGCATGGATGAAGCATAGATCTCGGAGAAGTGAGCCACCCATCTTTCGGGCTGGATATGAAGATTTGGAGTGACATTACCCTCTCTATGCCTGTTGGTCAACAACCTCCAAAAAGAGCCCTCGTCTCGATTTTCGACTGCCTCCAGCAACTTCTGACAGATCTCAAATTCTCAATTTTTCTTCGCTAGATCCAGGGCCTTGGTGTAACTAAATCTAGCGGCCCTGATCTCCTCCTGAGAGTGCTTTTGGAGGGCCAATTTGAGATTGAGCCTTGCAAGGTCGCAATCTTTATTAAACCATTCTCTAGATCGGATGGTATCAAGAGTATGCCTAACAGTGGTTTCTTTATAAAAAAACAATTCTGAAGAATGGTTGTCAATTCGACATGGATTTTCAAGATTGGAATACTATCGACCTCTTGCTTGTCAAAACCAGAGAACAGCTGTAGAAAGGAAGAATACATTTGTTTGATCAAGAATGGATTAGATGTAACTTTTGGCCAACTGACACGAGTCTGCCTAGAGTTCGGGCAAGGGATCGGAACATCAGTGGTCTCTAGATGTTGTGTTTTCCCAAAAGCTTTATTGGATAGAATAAGACATAGGGGTTGGTGGTCGCTATCATGGCGGGGTTCCACCTTCATATCCAGAGTGTTTGACCAGAGCCTGATGTCGACAAAAGAATAGTCAATAATGGTGGAAGAACACCCACGCTTGAAAGTGGGGGCACAATTTGAATCAGATCTAGTCCGACCATTGCATTCCCCGAGTCCAAAACGTAGGCAAAGGGAGGCCATCTGCGTGGCAACACAAGAACTGATGCTAAGAGGATCGTCCTTCGCTTGGGGGATACCCAAGATTCATCTTCTTTAGTTGTCAAATTGCCTATAAGGTTCTTGAATACGAAGGAACAGTTTATATCGCCCACTATCACCAGATGGTTGGATGGATGCAAAAGTTCCATATGCTCAGCTAGCTGAGCAAGTACCCTCGATTCCATGCTGGGGGGAACGGACCTCGCGTACACATTGACCAATGTCACTATAAAACCAGGCTGAAATGTAAGTCTGACACCCAATAGATTTGGCGAGTTAAGGGATAGTGCAGAATGGTCGTATTGCAATTTCTTATTCACTAAAATCATAAGCCCACCCATAGGTCTACCAAAGCCTCCAGAGGCAGGTTGAGCTTCGACAAAAAGGTTGACCCATCCGGGATCTCCCATCTTTTTCTTTAATCCAGCCACATTCCAAGACATAATGTTAAGTTCAGAGAGCACAAATGTGGACCTAGCTCTCAGGGTACGATGGAATTCAGAGCCCTTTGTCGTTTGCTTCTGTGAGCCGTAGCAACTGTAATGGGGAACACTGAGGGAGAAACATCATTTAGTCAGTCTAGATCAGATAACCGGGGGAACGGATCTTGGTCAAAGCTGGTCGATTACTATTGAGTAGACCCTGGACCCCTCCCACAAGGACATTAGATGGTCTATCAATCCTTCGTGTCTCTCCCCCCCCCCCCCCCGAAGAATACATGCAGAGGCCAATTCCAATGTCTCTGCCAGATTTCAGAAAACTAGTCCGTGAATTGAAAGCCATAAGATTATCGACCATGGAGGTATCGAAAAAAAGAATTGAAATGTAATCAAAGTCTGAGTCTGGTTGAACATGTCTACGTACCTCCCGAATATCAGAACGGATGACAGACATTTCCTCTGTATGCGAATCCAATGAATAACTTTATTAGTGAGAGATTCATGAGACTCTCTCTGACCAGCAGACAACCTAGGGACCCCTGTCATGTAGATGTATGCATCCTTTCTACTCTGATCATATCTCCCCTTTGGATCAGTCACCTGAATTAAATTAGATTGACCTTGACGTAAGACTCTGGGTGGACTTACGGGCGCCTGTACACCCTTCCCGTCCTTGGCTTCCTTGGGCAAGGGATTTGTGCAGGGAAGACGCTGGTCATTATTTTTTAAGGCAGGATTAAGCATACGGCCGGTATCAGTGGGGTTGTTGACGGGTAGAGATAGACAACTCCCCTTTTTATTCGTTGCCATGTTCGTGGACTTCGCCCCCAACTTTAGGCATTTGGGGTAAGAGGTTAAGTTATCCCCAGTGTCTAATGTTGCTAGCGCGTTGGACCCTCCGGTCGGCTCAGGGATGTGGGCATTCGTACTGGGCAATTTACAATTACAAATTACCTTCTGATCAGATAGTCCAGAAATTTCACCCAAAATAACCATTACCAAGGATTTTAAATTATCCAGCTTCAGGTAAACAGTTTCCAGTTCAAGTGACCTCTTACGTTGGATCTGCCAGTCCAATTCTTCTGTACCAGGCTCCGCTGGAATTAAAGGTGGAGAGCAACCTGGGCTCTCACTAGAAGTAGATAGTGGTTGAAATCTGTTTGAACAGGGGATATCGCTAGAAACTACAGACTTGGAGCCTAAATGCAGTGTCACTGGATTGGGTACATTCTACAACTTCAGCATTCGAAGTATGCCTCATTGGTGGTGAAAGAATTACAGCCTTAGATATGGGAGACGAATTGAGGTCCGCTTCCACAGACAAATTAGGTGTCCGCAGTTTTTTATTAAATAGATCCGGAAAGTTCCTAAGTGTCGAAGTGGCAGGAATGGGGGGAGCGGTGATAGATGAGCTCCTCAATATTGCCTCTACTTACTCAAACAAGGAGTGAATAGCTTGAAATTGATTCCTAATGGGCTTAGGAGGGTCGTCTGCTTTCCTGCTAGCTCGCTTCTTGTGTTTTTTGGCACCAGAATATGGCGCAGGGACATAATCTGCCTTCCGCTTCCCCATTGTTGACTGCGCGGTATCCGAGCCAAAAACAGGGCCCCCAAACAAACAAAAAAAAAATAATTAAAGAGGGATGGCCCGGCCCGGCCTCAGTCTGTCGCTGACGGGCGAAGGACGGGCCCGCCCTTGGCCCGTGCGCGTCCCACGCAGCGGCGGTGCGCTATGTAGCGCCCGCAAGTGTCCCCAGGTGTAGGGAAATCACAGGGGTGCCTGGGACTTGGAGTCCCACCAGGCACTATCAGGCCGAGCACTCGTCTAGTGCTGCCAATCTGCCATCTTGCCGGCCACGCTCCCCCATCTTCTGAAATCCGGCTTCTTATTTGTCTCCCTTCGGTGTCGTCGTTGGTCTGAGTCCGTGATGGGTGCAGTGAACCGCCGGACTACGTGTACCAGAATGCACTGGTGATAGCTGAGCTGGTTGCTGCCTGGAAGGTCCTGGTGCTAGGCGTCTAATGGGCTCTGGTACCGCCTCAGGCCACGGATGCTGGTGACAGCGCCAGGGCTGCTGGCCTCCTCTCTTCCCAGTCACAGGAGGCGGTTCTAGGACAACCCATCGGTAGAAGCTGAAACGGGAATCCCGGGAGCCGGAGGAAACAGCTTGGACAGCGCCTCCCGAGGGGAGATCTTGCGGCTGAGCTGTGAGCGTGGGGAGGCGGGAGGCAGGTCGGTTCGACTTCACCTGCGGACACCGGAGCAGCTGAGCCTGTTCTGTTATTTCCTTTATGCCTGTTAGCAGGACCAATGTTGGGAGTTAAGCAAGAGTGGCCACGTAGGACAAAGAATCAATTGAGCAGGGAGAAAGCCAACGGAGGACCGACGAAATGCCAAACGCGGCGTGCAGTCTAAATGAGAGTCAAAATAAGCTTGGTCGGCATCCTCAAACCAGAGGAGAGCGATCTCAGAAGTACGCCTGAGATGCAGCTGCATTCAACCCCGACAGCGCCGCATACAAATTCACAAAGTATTGGGTGAAAGCGTGCATGACATCCTGCGTCACGGTCACCCCCATGACCGTCAATCTTGGTAACGTAATTGCTGGCTCATGGTCTGTGCAGCATGTTCGCCAGCGTACGACCGGCCCTCTCCCCCTCCGCGTATCGCTGCGCCTTAGCATACCGCCCTAAAAAACAGATCTCCCGGAGAGAGGCCTTCTCATATAAAGAAACTGCACTCCTCAGCTCTGCAAGAACCGCACCAGACCAATCCGCCACCAACCGCCGCTCCAGATCCGCTATCCGCCCCTCCAAATCCATCAGCTCACGACGCAGCGCCTTCAACACACCATGCTGCTTCGAGAGGCACACCCCGCGAATGACCACCTTAAATGCCTCCCATAGGGTACCAGCGGAGCTCACCGATCCACAATTAGCAGCAAAAAAATTAAGTACAGCCACGCAAATCTCCTCCCGAAATACCCTGTCCCGGAGCGCCCCGTGCGGCAGCTGGCACAAAAAAGCACGCTCCATTCCACAGGGCACCTCCAACACCAGCTGAACCGGCGAATGATCTGACGGAGTGCGAGGTAGGTGAGCCACCGAACGAGTCCAAAGCTCCATGTCCCTTGTACCCAACCAGCAGTCAATGCGAGACCAGCTATTGTGCACATAATTGACACAAGTGCCCTCTCTAGCAGCACAATTCTTCACCCGCCACAGATCTACCAAGGTGCCATCGACCTTCACCGACTGCAGGGCCTTGGCGGGTGCAACATGCTGCACCCGTGCCAAACTCTCTCGATCCGCCACGGGATCTAAAATCACATTAGTCGCCGCCCCAAATCACCATACCATTTCCCATCGACTCCACCATGCACCACAGCTCACGAAAAAACACCGGATCGTCCGTGTTAGGGCCATATACAGAAACAAGCCTGCACTCGTGGTCCAGCAACGTACCACTTAGCACAACATAGCGGCCGTTACGATCAACTACTGCTTTATGAGTACGCCACTACAACCCTTTACGCAGCACAATCGCCACCCCACGGGCATAGCGCGAGAAGACCGAGCAGTGCACCTCCCCGACCCAGCCAGCCCTTAGCCTGGCCAGCGTAAATGCAACCAAATGGGTCTCCTGAAGCATGCATATATCTGTCATGCTGCCTAACATAAGCAGACATGAGATGGGCCTTGTGTCCGTCATTCAGCCAGCACACGTTCCAAGTGAGACAGCGAACAGCTGTCAGCTTACTAGGGGCCATCACAATCTCCCAACCAGAGTCACGCATCCACTGTTCCCCAGCCTGCCCACCAACAACAAACGAAGGAGAGAAGAAAGAAAAAAGTAGAGAAACACAACACACAACCCAGAGTCCCCCCACCCACACAGACCCCCCCAAACGGGCCAGAGCAAAGTACCATCCCACCCCCCACAAAAACAAAAAAAAACTATCAAAAACCCTTTTACAATACAAATGCTAGAACCAGGACTCATCCCACAGGCAAAAGCCAGGCCCTCCAACCCACCATCCAATCAGGAATGGGGGCACAGGGCTAAAGGGCCAACCAGCAATACAGTGCAGTGAAGCAGCCTTAAACAATGAAAAGGAGCAAGTCATGTGGAGCCCCAGCAGTCCCGATGTAGTCTCCCCAGCTACCAATCCTGACGCTTCAGTCAATCATTGTCACTCAGAGCAGCATGCTCTGACCCAGGGCCCTCAGGACTTGAAGAGGCCAGGCGTTTAGGCACCGATTTAGCAAATTTGGCTGCCTGCTTCGGGTCAGTAAAGAACAGTGTTTTCCCATCATGTTGCACCTTTAACCTGGCGACATTCAACACCGAGAACCTTGTACTAGTCTGGCTTAATGCGCTTGACCAGTTAAAAGGCGCGCCACCTGCACACCAGGGATGTAGTCAGGGCAGAAGCTGAGTTCGAAATTCTTATGTTCGATGGCATCTGTCGCTGTAGATACACATGTTCTGCATAGCTCGCCATCTGGTGTTGGGTCGGAGTGTTACAAGTTGTTTTTCTTCGAAGAAGTCTTTCGAGTCACGGGACCGAGTGACTCCTCCTTCTGTCTCCATTGCGCATGGGCGTCGACTCCATCTTCGATTGTTTTCTTTCCGCCATCGGGTTCGGACGTGTTCCTGTCGCTCCGAGTTTCGGAACGGAAAGTTAGTTAATATCGGAAGATTTTCGTCGGTATTGTTGCGTTCGGGATCGGCGTAGTTAGAGTCAACACCGCATCGAAGATCGACACGCTCCGGTGCCCTTTGGGGTAGTTTTCGATCCCCCGTCGGGGCCTGGTCGGCCCGACCGCGTGTCGAACAACGTCGATGGAACGGACCCCGTTCCGTTTTTGTCCCAAATGCCACAACAAATACCCGCATGCAGACCAACATTTGGTCTGTAACCTGTGCCTGTCGCCGGAGCACAGTGAAGAGACTTGCGAGACCTGTCGTGCGTTCCGGTCCCGAAAGACACTCCGTGACCGTCAAGCCAGGAGACTTCAGATGGCGTCCACGCCGACAGCGCACCGAGAGTTCGAGGAACAAGAGGAAGAAGAAACCTTTTCGATCCACGAATCGGACTCAGAGGAATTCGACGATCAAAGAACGGTAAGACGTCGAAAACAACACAAAAGAAAAGTGACAAGGCCCAGGGGACGCCACTGCCACCAGGCCATGGCTCCACCCTTAAATTCGGTGACCGACCATCGGCACCGAAAAAGGCCAAAACAGTGCCGAGATCGTCCGACTCCGGTCGAGACACAGGCACGCAGCCTTCTCGGGATCGAGAAAGTGCTGGAGAAAAGCAACGACACCGAGATAGCGGTGTAGAAGCGGCTCGACGCCGAGACAGCGGCACCGACGAAGATGGACGCCGAGAGGTTTCGACGCCAAAAAAGAAAAAAGCCACCTCGGAGCCGAAAAGAGATACAGGCAGGGTTTCGGTGCCGAAACAACCCGTAACCGACCCAGGTCCAGGCTCTTATACAGAGGAACAATCACTGTCCTCTCAGATGCGAAAGCATAGGTTTGAGGAAGTGCTGCAATCCACCGAAGTGGACCATACGCAAAAACGTATTTTCAAACATCAGGGAACGGGAAGAATAAGCACCCTTCCCCCTATTAGGAGAAAAAGGAGACTGGAGTTTCAAACAGACCAGGCGCCACAAACAAAAATGGTGAAAAAGGTGACTCCGCCACCCTCTCCTCCACCTGTAATTAACGTCTCACCAGCGCAAACTCCGTCACATTCCCCGGCTCACACCACCATGAGCCAAGGTGACCAGGATCAAGACGCTTGGGACTTATATGACGCCCCAGTGTCGGACAACAGTCCGGAGGCATATCCAACAAAGCCCTCACCACCAGAAGACAGCTCAGCATACTCTCAAGTGGTGGCTAGAGCAGCACAATTCCACAACGTAAACCTCCACTCAGAACAAGTCGAGGATGACTTTTTATTCAACACCCTCTCCTCCACCCACAGCTCCTACCAAAGCCTGCCTATGCTGCCAGGTATGCTTCGGCACGCAAAGGAAATATTCAAGGAGCCGGTCAAAAGTAGGGCAATAACGCCAAGGGTGGAAAAGAAGTATAAGGCACCTCCTACAGACCCTGTTTTCATCACCACACAGCTGCCACCAGATTCCGTCGTAGTAGGAGCAGCTCGGAAAAGAGCCAACTCCCACACATCTGGGGATGCACCACCCCCAGATAAAGAGAGCCGCAAGTTCGATGCAGCTGGGAAAAGAGTCGCAGTACAAGCTGCAAACAAGTGGCGCATCGCTAACTCTCAAGCACTACTTGCGCGCTATGACAGAGCCCATTGGGATGAGATGCAACACCTCATCGAGCATCTTCCCAAGGAACTACAAAAGAGGGCAAAGCAGGTGGTTGAGGAAGGGCAGAACATATCAAATAACCAGATACGTTCTTCTATGGACGCAGCAGACACAGCTGCAAGAACAATTAATACATCTGTGACCATTAGAAGGCACGCATGGCTAAGAACGTCTGGGTTCAAACCAGAGATACAGCAGGCAGTGCTCAATATGCCATTCAACGAAAAACAACTGTTCGGACCAGAAGTGGACACGGCAATCGAAAAACTTAAAAAAGACACTGACACTGCTAAAGCCATGGGCGCACTCTACTCCCCGCAGAGCAGAGGAACCTACAGCACCTTCCGCAAGACACCCTTTAGAGGGGGGTTTCGGGGTCAGGCCACACAAGCCAGCACCTCGCAGGCAACACCGTCCAGCTACCAGGGACAGTACAGGGGAGGCTTTCGGGGCTAATACAGAGGAGGGCAATTCCCTAGGAATAGAGGAAAATTTCAAAGCCCAAAAACCCCTACAACCAAGCAGTGACTCAGATGTCACTCACCCCCTCCACACAACACCAGTGGGGGGAAGAATAGGTCATTATTACAAAGCATGGGAGGAAATAACTACAGACACTTGGGTCTTAGCAATTATCCAACATGGTTATTGCATAGAATTCCTACAATTCCCTCCAAACATACCACCAAAAGCACAGAATTTAGCAAAACAACATTCTGAACTCCTGGAAATAGAAGTTCAAGCACTATTGCAAAAGAATGCAATCGAATTAGTACCAAACACACAAACAAACACAGGAGTCTATTCACTGTACTTCTTAATACCAAAAAAGGACAAAACACTGAGACCAATCCTAGACCTCAGAATACTAAACACCTACATCAAATCAGACCACTTTCACATGGTCACGCTACAAGAAGTGTTACCATTGCTAAAACTACAGGACTACATGACAACCTTAGACCTCAAAGACGCGTATTTCCATATACCAATACATCCGTCGCACAGGAAATACCTACGGTTCGTATTCAAAGGAATACATTACCAATTCAAAGTATTGCCTTTTGGTTTAACAACCGCACCAAGAGTCTTTACAAAATGTCTAGCAGTAGTGGCTGCACACATCAGAAGGCAGCAAATACATGTATTCCCGTATCTAGACGACTGGCTAATCAAAACCAATTCACTAAAAGTGCTTACAACACACAAATCATATCATACAAACTCTTTACAAACTAGGGTTCACCGTCAACTTTGCAAAATCCAACATTTTGCCTTGCAAAGTACAACAATACCTGGGAGCCATAATAGACACAACAAAAGGAGTAGCCACTCCAAGTCCACAAAGAATTAACAATTTCAACAAGATCATACAACGCATGTATCCAACACAAACAATACAAGCAAAGATGATATTACAACTCCTAGGCATGATGTCTTCATGCATAGCCATTGTCCCGAACGCAAGACTACACATGAGGCCCTTACAACAGTGCCTAGCATCACAATGGTCACAAGCACAGGGTCACCTTCTAGATCTGGTGTTAATAGACCGCCAAACTTACCTCTCGCTTCTATGGTGGAACAGTATAAATTTAAACAAAGGGCGGCCATTCCAAGACCCAGTGCCACAATGCGTAATAACAACAGATGCTTCCATGACAGGGTGGGGAGCACACCTCGATCAACATAGCATACAAGGACAATGGAACGTACATCAAACAAAACTGCATATAAATCACCTAGAAATGCTAGCAGTTTTTCAAGCATTAAGGGCTTTCCAACCAATTATAACTCACAAATACATTCTTGTCAAAACAGACAACATGACAACAATGTATTATCTAAACAGGGGGGGACACACTCAACGCAGTTGAGCCTTCTAGCACAGAAGATATGGCGATGGGCAATTCACAACCACATTCGCCTAATAGCGCAGTTTATTCCAGGGATCCAGAATCAACTTGCAGACAATCTCTCTCGAGATCACCAACAGGTCCACGAATGGGAAATTCACCCCCAAATTCTAAACACTTACTTCAGACTCTGGGGAACACCTCAAATAGACTTGTTTGCAACAAGAGAGAACGCAAAATGCCAAAACTTCGCATCCAGATACCCACACAGGCAGTCCCAAGGCAATGCCCTATGGATGAACTGGTCAGGGATATTTGCCTACGCTTTTCCTCCTCTCCCTCTCCTTCCTTATCTGGTAAACAAATTGAGTCAAAACAAACTCAAACTCATTTTAATAGCACCAACTTGGGCAAGGCAACCCTGGTACACAACACTGCTAGACCTATCAGTAGTACCCCACATCAAATTGCCCAACAGGCCGGATCTGTTAACACAACACAACCAACAGATCAGACATCCAGCATCGCTGAATCTAGCAATCTGGCTCCTGAAATCCTAGAATTCGGACACTTACAACTTACCCAAGAATGTATGGACGTCATAAAGCAAGCCAGAAGGCCGTCCACTAGGCACTGCTATGCAAGTAAATGGAAGAGGTTTGTCTGCTACTGCCATCATAATCAGATCCAACCTTTACACGCAACTCCAAAGGACGTAGTGGGTTACTTGCTTCACTTACAAAAATCTAACCTAGCCTTCTCTTCCATTAAAATACACCTTGCGGCAATATCTGCATACCTGAAGACTACCTATTCAACTTCCCTATATAGGATACCAGTCATTAAAGCATTCATGGAAGGCCTTAAAAGAATTATACCACCAAGAACACCACCTGTTCCTTCATGGAACTTGAATGTTGTCTTAACAAGACTCATGGGTCCACCTTTTGAACCCATGCACTCTTGCGAAATACAGTTCCTAACCTGGAAGGTTGCATTTCTCATCGCCATTACATCTCTAAGAAGAGTAAGCGAAATTCAGGCATTTACAATACAAGAACCTTTTATACAACTACACAAAAATAAAGTCGTCCTAAGGACTAATCCTAAATTTTTACCAAAGGTTATTTCACTGTTCCACCTAAATCAAACAGTGGAACTACCAGTGTTCTTCCCACAGCCAGATTCCGTAGCTGAGAGGGCACTACATACATTAGATGTCAAAAGAGCATTAATGTACTACATTGACAGAACGAAAAACATCAGAAAGACTAAACAACTATTTATTGCATTCCAAAAACCTCATGCAGGAAACCCAATATCAAAACAAGGTATAGCCAGATGGATAGTTAAATGCATCCAAATCTACTACCTTAAAGCAAAATGACAACTGCCCATTACACCAAGGGCACACTCAACCAGAAAAAAAGGTGCTACCATGGCCTTTCTAGGAAACATCCCAATGCAAGAAATATGTAAGGCAGCCACATGGTCTACGCCACACACGTTCACCAAGCACTACTGTGTAGACGTGTTATCCGCACAGCAAGCCACAGTAGGTCAAGCCGTGTTAAGAACATTATTTCAAACCACTTCCATTCCTACAGGCTGAGCCACCGCTTTTGGGGAGATAACTGCTTACTAGTCTATGCAGAACATGTGTATCTACAGCGACAGATGCCATCGAACTGAAAATGTCACTTACCCAGTGTACATCTGTTCGTGGCATCAGTCGCTGGAGATTCACATGTGCCCACCCACCTCCCCGGGAGCCTGTAGCAGTTTGGAAGTTAGCTTCAACTTTGTACATTTGTATATATATTATTTTAACCTTAAATAGGTACATACTTAGTCACTCCATTGCATGGGCACTATTACTACAACACAACTCCTACCTCACCCTCTGCGGGGAAAACAATCGAAGATGGAGTCGACGCCCATGCGCAATGGAGACAGAAGGAGGAGTCACTCGGTCCCGTGACTCGAAAGACTTCTTCGAAGAAAAACAACTTGTAACACTCCGACCCAACACCAGATGGCGAGCTATGCAGAACATGTGAATCTCCAGCGACTGAGGCCACGAACAGATGTACACTGGGTAAGTGACATTTTCAATACCACCGGTCGTCGCTCCCGGGCCAGCCTAAGAATGGAATCTCTATCCAGATAATTCAGCAAGTGGGCAGTGATGGGGCGCAGAGGGTTTCCAGGCGGGGGCCGAAGGCCCGGGGAGCTATGAGCCCTCTCAACCACCAGCAGCCGAGAAAGTTCCCCCGGAAATAATTCAGAGAGCATCCCCTCCACAAAGTCCTCCATACGGCCCATAGCAGTAGATTCCGGCAAGCCTATTATGCGAATGTTATTGCGGCGCAACCGCGCCTCTAAGTCTTCATTCTTAAGTCGAATAACCTCTTGAACTCGCTCCATTTGCAAAAGCTGTTCACGGTTCCCCCCCCCCCCCCGCCTGCGGTCCTCTAAATCAGATGCCCGCTACTCCAGGTGCTCAAACCTGGAGACATGATCATCCACCTGAGCCATAATGCAATCAAGCTGCTCAGTCACATGATCCAATTTAGCATCTATGCCTGCAAGACTGTTAATGAGCTCCAGAAACATAACCTTAACCGAGGCATCCGGGCACCCAACCTCAGAGCTCTCGCAGCCGGGCAGAGACGATGAAGAGCCGCCCCTCTTCTTTCCACCCTCAAAGGTGAGTCTGGATTTTTGTTGCTCGGTCTTGCCCATGCTCTGTCTCCGCCAGCCACCAAGGACCTGCCAGCCACAAGGCTACAAGACCGCAGGCTAGGTGCCCTCACTCCCGGAGACCACCAGAAAAGCACCGAGGGCCCGTCAGCACCAGCCAGGCAAGATAAAAATGAGGCACCAGGCCACTGCTCGGGCACACGGAAGGCACTGGCAACCAAACTAGTCGCCAACTCCAGAGCCCCCCACCTGGGCAGGTCTCCGACAGGGCGCCCAAAAAGTGGAGCAGCCAGCAAGGGCCCGACCCATGGCCCTCTCCCCTCTCCCCACGCCACTAGCCGCGCCCTCCTGGACGCAGCAGCCTGGCAGGCAACCCAGGCCACGGAGGACCTCGTGCTCTCAGCCGGTAGGTAAGCGCTTCCTACCTCCTCCACACCCGGCCCGATCCAGCCGGTGAAACGCTCCAAACAGCTTGGGCCCGCACCAGCCCCACAGAGTTCTCTGCGTGGCCGCGCAGGCCCCCCACAGGCCGCCAAGCGCCACGATCCGCTAGCCTCCCGCAGGCCACGAGAGCTCATGCAACACAGGGCCGACCCGAGGCTCCAGCCCGGATCTCTCCAAGAAGCCGTCAGCACCGCCGAGAAAAACTAGGCCCCAGCACCTCCGCCCGCCTGCTCCAGCAGCTGATGAGACCCCACTCGGCGCACCGGTGCCCAAGCTCCCCTCTGGCCGTGGCCTGATCCAGCCGCCGATAAGGCCAAAGCAGGGAGGCAGGAATACCCCCCTCCAAAATGCTGCTGCGCGCTCCGGCCTCCCGAACACGCACCGGCCCACCAGCCAGGCACACAGGCCGGGGAAAAAGGAGCACCCGGCCGGGTGCGCCACAACGCCAGTCCCCGCTCCGATGAGCCGGGGGCCGGCGCTTCAGGCAGCCCAAACCAGGGCCCACCGCCGGCACCAACGAAGACTCCCAGGGCTCCGAATGCCCTCAGCGTGAAACAACCGCGCGATCTGCTGCACCACCAGGAGAAATTACGATGATCGGCCCTAAGCCCGGCAGAGCCTCGCCAGGGGATGGCCATCTTGCCGGCAGGCCAAGCTACGGGCTCATATCTGGCTTCTTTGCCTGTATGAATGTTGTAGATATGCTCATCTGTCTTCTTGGTCATTGGTGTAGCGTCATGCTTCACATTGGGGTAGCCTCATGCCTCTTTTGCTCTTGATACATCCTATTTCTTTTTCTAATCAGTGTAAATAACTGCTATCCAGGTTTAATGATATCCAGTTTGAGTTGGTTGCTGCATCAGGGAGATTGCGGCTCCTCACTGTGAGTTTCCCCAACTTCAACTTCATCTTAGTTGGGCAAATTATACCTTGAATGTTGACGAGTAATAATTTAGGCTAGGCATTGGTGGATTGAGGCTACTTGGGACAGTAGTGTGTTGTGTAGCGCACCCCTCCCCTGAAGTGCTCAGTTGTTCTATTAGCCTAATTGGTGGAGTATAGCTTCAAGGCCCTCCCCCATAAGTTATTATTGAATGAAAGTTTGATACAGAGGTCCTTAGTTCTGTGTCCTTATGACAATGTGTGGACAGTTGTAAAGATGTTTAAATTCCTGTAGGAATGCAGGTTATGATGAATCTAATATCTGCTCTGCATCCCAAGAAACAAATGAAAGGTTACAGTCTTGGGTCAAGATTGAGGTCTGGCTTCCCGCGGCATATGCGCCACAGGTTATGGAGAGTACCATCCCCCTGTTGTAGACTCAGATGCTGTTCCAACCCTATTCACCAACATGTTCGCTTAGATAAACCACCATCCATTCAGTTGTATTTTTCGTGTGTCTTTCTCATTTGTCACGGTCATCTCAATGTGCTCTTTATTGCTGGTGATCTCTGGGTGTTGGTGTGAAATTCTCTGCATGACTTTGTGTGGCTCTGCACTTTGCTCAAAGGGCTACCAAAGAGCTTCTGCAATTTCTCTCCAATGAGCTGGAACGCCATGCGAGTCCACTAAAGGGCTTATTCTTTTAAACCGATTTTAAAAGATTAGCAAAAACACTCAGGATTTTGCAGCATAGATGAGCAAATTTTGCAAGACCAAAATGGAAATTGTTTAATACAAATATGAACATTTTACCGCACATCATTTTACATTTTTCTGCACCACAGAAAGCTTATTTTTTTTCTACTAAAGTACATTAGAAAGTTTAGGGCAAGGCGTTCCTTAAAGCATTTATGCCATCAGGTCTTAATTTTTACCATTTATTTCAAATTCTTCTGAGTAGTCCAAATCTATCCCAGCATCCTGCTGCTGATTATAGTGTAAAAACAATAATGCACCGATGGACTGCTCTGGCCAATCTCTGGCTGACAAAATGTTATACTGTTGTTGCTCTTTTAAGCACCTGCAGAACTAGTCGCATGGTCCCTGTACGCAGCTGTCACCTGTATAAGGACTCTAATGTGGTCAGCCATCACACAGAAGTTCAAGGGAAAGGCTAAGCTCTTTACCTGGAACCTTGCTCAAATCAGGAACAACCAATTATTAAATATGATTTTGGAATAGAATGCAGAGTCGTGTAGGATTGAAAAGGTGTACTTGTTTCAAGAATATGATGTATGGTTGAGCTTAACCTGTGTACTTACCCACCTTTTCAAGGAACTTTTTAGGTGCTTCATTGAGCTGTTATCTGTTTTTGTTTTCTGAGCCAGAGCCCATTTCCCACCAGCAGTAGTCTCAAGCAATTGTCAAAGTGACTCCAGAATGGTCACTGAATTTTTTCTGAAGTTCATGTGAGGGCCATCCCGATAAACATACACCATTGTTGCCACTTGTCTGACTGGGATACATCCATCAGGCCTAAAATATTTTTATTTTTGTCAGGCTTAGTTTCTAATTGAACTTCAATAAAGTTCTTGTTGTCACTGAAAAGAATCCTCTGCATAGTTTCATGGAATTCCAGGGCCAACTTGCTGAGTTGCATTTCAGACTGAACAAATCCAGTTTAGGCATTAAAGTGCTTGCAGTGGTACTGGAGAGCAGAAAACCAATCATTGTGCTGGGTACTGCAAGGGGTCAAGTACTATTTGTGGTTTCATTCCATGAGTTTCTGCAAGGTGTTGCAGGTACCTTCACTTTCTGCTAACATTCATGTAGAAGATTTACAAGAAGTACAGCAGGAAATAATTCAGTTTCACAAAATACTTCCAAACCGACTCCAGAGCAAGGTTCAAGATGTCATGCAGGTGGTGTATTTAGTTGAGTATAGATTTATCAACTCATTGTTTTTTGTTTTTTTTTGCTTTGAGCATGTTTGCAGCATTGCCTATATTAAAGGAAATGCAATGTTGCACTATGTATAGACAATCACAGTTGCTTGCGCTACAGCTTCATGGATGCACTGCCATATGAAAACTGTATCGACTAGGTGAATGTGGATTAGACTGCAACCCTGTGAGACCACTACGAATAAAACATTTAGCACACATTGTCCTTCGACATCAAGTGTCTCGATAAATATGACCGTCATCTTGCACATTCTTTTATAGATCATCTTTTGCTCCCATATTTCTGTCTGGGAAATAAGGTTCTTGAATTTGATAACTTCCTGTGATTAGTCAACCATTTAGTATTTGTTTGTGGAGCAATCTGAACGATAGAGTGGAGGATTTTGCTCAGTGCAATGTTGAGTGCCATGCAGACATTGACCTACTCACTTATTTCATGGTTTGGTGCACTGACAACTGTACATGCTGTGAAAAGTGATTCAGTCTGAAGGGTACTTTTTTGGTGAACTCAAGGTCCTCAGCATCAGGATGGCACATTCACTGTATGCTTTCCAACATGGGCCACTGCCACATTGCACAAAGAGGAAAATATCACTCCTCCGTCAGCATGCATGACGTTGCTATACTATGGGACCTAATCTGCTGCTGTTTGTTGGATATTAAAATGTGGTTGATTCTTCACAGACTGCATGAACTTACCCATTGTGCTTTTTATGTGGAGGCTGATTGCTCCCTAGGGAGCCCAAAGATCATTGTAGTGAATGTACATACTTATTTGATCCTTCTAGTCACTCTGAGTCTTCTTGGTAGACGTGGGGGAGTGGGTGCACTTACTGGACTGGCCTGAAGATTCATTCACTTATGTCACATACTCCAAAGGAAAAAAACATCAATGCAATTGGTGTTAAAGTGTAAAAATGTAAAAGAAACCGTTATTTCAAAATGCACTAACATCTGATATAAAACCCTTGCAATTAAAGGGATTAACTCTTTGAAAGCCCTTTGAAACAAACTGCAATGGAAAATGAAAGTCCTCAATTGGAATTGCACAAATGCTGTGTAAAAAAAACAAAACAAAAAAGAACTGTAATTTCTGAGGAAAGCAAAGACTGAAACTTTTTGAAGTCAAGTTTCACACCCAGTCATTTGCAGTGAGATGTCACATAACAACTGGGCAAGCAATGAAGTTGGATGGGGCTGTGGGTATAGGTGGTGTGGGGGAGTTACGACTGGCACACACATGCAGTCTTAAGAGTGCTGCAATTAAAAGAGAAAATACCTCTGAAAAAATCTGAGCATTGGAAGGATACTGCACTGGACAAGGAAGCAGTGCTTCATCCATGCTTTAGGGGACTAACACACAAAGAGGATGTGAAGCTGGCAAACGCTGAACAAAGAAGTAGGGAAATGAATGACAATGAAACCAGCCATTGGCAAGTAATGAGCAGGCTCTAAACCCTTGTTAGTTAGGCAAGTATCTTTCAAGTGGCAACACATGCACTGTCTGAGATGAGACCTATTAAGGAATGCTTTGATGCAAAGGACTACTCAAGAAATAAAAAAAAGTTGAACCATGAATGCTTAGACTCTAAATTGTTAAAGGGCCAGAAAATAGTATTTGATATCAATTTTTGTCAAAATTTATAAAAGCAATTTTGAATCCTTTCCAACCCTAAATATGAGCATAATTAGCAAACACAATGAGAAAGCACAGCACTCAAATGCAAGAATACAAGTCAAAGTTGAACTACTACTGTGAAAGGGGCCCCATTTTCATCATTGCAATATTTCTAGGATCATAGTGGTCCAAACTGTATGAGGGGACCCAGGTTACTCACACCTAATGAAAGTAGCACTTCAAAAATATGGGTCCAGACCACTAGGGTCTTAGTATTGCCAAGTGCACTCTCTTTGTAAAAGTGTATATAACTCATTGCCAGTCCAGCTGCCATCACATATTGTAGTTACCAGAAACCCCAACCGCTCCAAAACCCACAGGTTCCTCCCTCAGACCCTACCAAAGAACAAAAATGAGTTAGAACAGATTCGCTGTTTTTCTTGACCCTGTAACCCAGAGCACTGCCACATAACCCTTAAATTTTAGCCCTTCCCCTCCCCAAACACGGTCTTTGCCCCCAAACCATTGCTACAATCCCTTGCCACCAAAACACTTGGCCTCACACCCTACCCCTGAAATATTATCCCTTACCAAATACTGCCCCTTACCCAGCTAAATACTACACCCCCACCCTGCCTGCTCCCACAGACATACTGCCCCCTACCCTGCAGCCCCCCCAGCACACTTGCCCCTACTCGCATCCTCTACCTCCACAGTCTTATCCCATAAACACTGCTTCCCACACCTTTGACTTGGCACCCCACCACAAAAATACTGGGCAGCAGGCCACAACTGCTTTTGGGTGGCTGGGGGTAGAGGAGGCACTGGTTCTAGTTTGAGTGGTGTAGGGGTGACTGAGGGCCCATTACAAGCCCCTTGGATGGTGAGCCAGACATATTTTTAACTAGTGGTGGGTGGGGACATTGGTGCTTTGGGTCCGTGGGAGCGACTGTGACATCCGTCGGCCCAGCCTACTTTTGAGTGGTCAGAGTGGAGAAGAAACTGGTTCTAGTCTGGGTGGAATAAGAGTGAAAAAGGGAGGGGAAAAAATTGTATCCCCAAGGCCCGGTGTGGATGTGAACTGGATTTTACATTTTTTGGGACCTTCAGGGACTGATATTAAAAAATTTTGCCCACTGTTCCTAGATTTCTGATACACCCTCCCCTGGCCCGTTGCATGCCTTATGGGCAGTGGGACTCCTTTGTAGATTGTTAGGTGCCCCTGTGAAGGAATGGAAGGAGGTGTGGGCAAGGATGGAGGAGACGTAATTTCTTTGAATTTCAGATGTGCTATTGTAAAAAAGTGTGGATTTTTTTTTTTAAATAATACAGACTGTTTACCTATTTTTTATGCAAATCACGAAATCCTGGGGGGATTAATTGGCGCTCGGCTTGTGTCCCTTCTTTTCATAGTGGTGGTTACTGCCCCTTCTCACCAGGTTATCCGAGACACAGTGGTGGTAGCATATTTTATAGAGCATGCGTTTTCACCTCTACCCAAATGAAAAGGGAATGGAAGGTGGGCTCAGTGACGGTGGACTGATGATCCACATACTCCCCTACCCTCATCCTCTGCATAACTGTATGTTCAGTCCCTCTTGATGAAGGTCATTGATCAACATCATGTCAGGGACTTATATAAATGTTGCCTGTCCTGAACTCACAAGTGTGCGTAATTCAATATGTTATCAATAGACTAGTGAGTTCTAAAGTCCATTGGACTCCTTATCTGTACACTGAACAAGATTGTGGACACAATTGTATAGTGATGGTGTTGTTCTATTAGGCATGGTAGCCTACTTGTTCATATCTTAAGCTCCTCTTCAAAACGATGTGCTGTAAAGCCTCAGGGGGGAAAAGCCAGCCTATTGCCCTTCTATGTAACTGAGATTCATCTGCCAGGGCAAAGCCCATCTTTCCGGTATGTGAGAAGCATGCAACTTTGAAATGGCTCTTCATAAAGAGCCAATCCATATCTTCAATCCAGCCTACACTGATCTTTTATGGGACAGAAGAGAATGGACTCTGCAGATTTATGACTCGAAGAATGGGGAGAATTATCCCCAGACTTGGGACAGCACTTGGATTGACAAAAAGAGGTGCAGTTGCCCAATTAGTCAGGCTTGGCACACATATTGGCCTACTAAGCCAGTACTTTGTTCCACATTTCACTTTTCTCTCAGTGATTCTGTACATCTCCCAGTCTCAGAGAAAATAGAACACCTACCAACAGAGCCTCTTATGCTGCCATGCTTAACCTGTGGAAAGAAGGAAGACCCATCTAACTCGCAAGACTGTGCCTGGCAACAGGAATTACCTATTCCACAAAGAAGACCAGAGGCACAGCTTGGTAGTAAGGAATGAGAGGGGGGAATGCTCAACGAACATACTATCTTGTAAACAATAGTTTGACCCGTCCAGCAGCCGTGGATGTTGAGAGATATTGAAGTTAGAACTTGTCCTGTATTTGAGTTGTGGTCACCATTGCGTCCTATTTGGGCAACCAGACTGTGACCTCCAGTCAAACCATCACTGCCATTAAGTGTTTTCAGATGCTGTGGGTTACCCTCTTATAGAAAAAAACGATTATAACTAATAGACTTTGATATATGGATCCAGCAAAGTAAAAAGGTCCTTTTTTTATTAGTGGCAAATGATCTAGAGATTTTCCAGATATTTCCAACTCAGAGTCCAGTGGCAGTCAAAGCTACAGGTACATAGACAGAGCTATTAGTGGTCACCAGAGGTTTGCCCTTTGGCCACAGGGATCCATCAAGAACTAGTCATTGATTCCAAAGGGCCGTCTTGTTGCTTAGATAGTGTTTTTTTACGAATAGCCCTTCTCAAAGGTGTTATTATACTCCTATTTGTATGATTACCTCCATTTAATCTAGAGCATTGTTGGGCTCCACTGATGCCGCATCAAATCTCTATCCTGGTATTAAACCCTCTGCTTTTAAAACAGAGACTTCATCCCTTCAGACCTTTACTGGGAGAACCCAGCACATGCCCCATAGTATAACTCTTCCAATACTGCTTAATGTCCAACTTTTTTCTAGTACCAAGTGAGAATCCACGCCAAAAATGATTACAGAACACCCCCCCCCCCCCCCCCCCCCCCCCTCCCATGGCTCGAAGTCTGCTTTGTCACAGACTTGAATGTTCTGTCATGGAATCATAGATGGTGCTACCTGGAACTCTGACGTTTTAACCTTTTTCTGCCCCCTATGATCCACTGTGCTTTCTTTTGAAGTGTTTCTTATTTAAAATATTAATCAGTGATTTAGACTCTGCTTCCGACTGTTTGATCGCTTTTTGATCTTATGTTTCCATTGTTTTTGTCCTCGGTATGGCTGCATTTGGAGTCACCTCCAGATTCCAGAGAGGCTGAAGTTGTCCTGCCTTTGGACTGCGTAGGGTTGCAAGGGCACTGTTCATGATTTCTCGTTCAAAGTCCAGCTCCTGAGGTCTTTTTGTTGGTCACCCTACTTTAACCTCTTTATGTTGCTACTGTTCTCCTAGCTAATGTAGCACTTAACCACTAGCAGATTGGCTGTACTTGGTGACCCCTCAACTCCTATCTTGATGTAGTGTTTAGACTTGTCTCCTGTCCGAATGGGAAGAAGCCTAGCACTTATGGTTGGTCTGTTCACATGGCCTGTGTTTCAGATCTCTTCTCTGGCACATGGCACTGACCCAGCTCACATTGGCATTCATCCTAACTTTAATGGCTAGGCCCTGGCCCCGTCTGACTCCTTCTGACGCGCTTTCAGGCCCTAAGAAGCTTCCAGGCTTGTTGTGGGCCCTACTGGCCAGCTCTACCCGGGCCTCCATGTGTTCTCCTATGTCCCTTGAGTCCATGTAATTTTTTCATCTTTCCCCAATGATGATGGCACAAAGGCCAGTGTCTCTGCAGGGCCCTAACCTGGTTTTTCAGTCTTCTGCTGCTTCATTGGTCAGTATCGACCATTTAAGGTAGGTCCATGTCTTGTCTCGATCTAAACCCCAGCAGGGCCAGCAAAATCTACTCGGCCACTTGAGGTCCAGCTATTTTTAGGTTCCATTTGACCCTTCTGGGGAGTGGACAAAGAAGAGGTGTCGGGTAAGGTCAGAAACTGAATTAGCAATTAACATGCCTTTAAATCTTATTCTTGTCACATTTGCTCTGTTTTCAGAGACCGGTAAAAAGTCAGTTTGTCTTCTTACAGTGCACGCACTTTTCCTTGTGACTGCAGAGTTCCAGGATTTTTTTTGTAAGGTGAACTTTCTGACCTATGTGAAATGAAAGACTTTTGTTATCAGGTTTTTCCTAACATACAACATTTATACAACAATATATAACTAAATCAACTATTCAAACATTTCAAGATATATTTCAGTAGCCGTGAAAGTCAATTTTTTGTACTTCTGTGAGATGAAAAAAATATTTTAATAGGATGAAAAAGTCTGAACACTTGGTGATGTGCAAATGATAAATGTTTTCTGAAACACAATTTTCACAGAATATTGTTAATGCACTATATAGTTTTATCCTTAAGCTACAAGGTAGTGGGAAGGTTTTTGGACATTTCTTGGAAATGTACTGTTTGTAAGTGACGGTGCACTACCACATCATGTTTTCGTTATTTATTTATTTAAAATGAGTGTTTAAAAATAAACTGAGAAACACTCCTGCCCTGATGGCAAAGCTATTAGTAAACAAAGAGGTAGGTCATGCATGGATCATTTGTACATAGATTTACTACACGTGGAGCAAACGTTTAGTGTATTTAATCTTATAAAAGGATTTGTTCACAGCAGAAATGCTGAACTCGCATATTTGAAAGTGCACTCGTGAGAATGAAGAAAAAGGCAACTGTAAAATACAATATTTGCCTAGGATCACACAATTTGAGACCTGTTCCTGGGTCAAGTACATCACAGTTAGGTTGAGTAGATTATTCTGTCTACTCGACCTGCAGGTCTAGTAACATTTTTATGATTTTTCAAGGCCTGCCCAGAGAATCCAACTCCTTCTCTCTCTTTTGGGTATTTCGCTTGCTCCATTATGAGGCCTGGGAAGGTGTGAGTATGTTCATGACCCCAAGAATGAGTTGTGTTCCTTTTCTAACTTTAAGTGTCAGAGGTTTCTGTTGTGTTTTGCATGACACCAGTGGATAAGCGTCTGAGCTGGATCTTGGCTTTGAGTTTCTCTCCAAAGCTTCAGAGAGGTTGTTTTTGTAGCTTCCCAGGATAGAGGTAAAAACTAATTTTTTGATGGAAATCTTCCAGATTAGCCTATCCTCGTGGTTGCCCCTCATTGCTCTTCGATGAGGCACTTCTCTGTGCGTGTTTGGAAAGAGCTCAAACTCTGCTCCAGACTTCAGGTGTTGCAGCGTTACTGCCTGGATCCTGGTAACACATTGTTGCATGGCAGTCCTTCTGAATCACAGAGTTATCACCAATCTATGAGAAGTTGGTACAGGAAGCACGCTAGACATACGGAGAAATATTAAAGACTCTGCACAATGGGTGTTGTGTTTGAGCCTGCTCCTTAAAAGGCTTCACCACTCCACCTAAAGGGTATATGCCCTTGTACCAGCACTGTATTTCAGAGGGAGAGCATCTACAGGTGCACTGATAGTGCACCACACATAGGTGGCACACAGTCTGTCACTTAAGGGTGGCTCGGAAGGGGAAGGGGAAGGGGTGGGTGTTGGCACCCCAGGCAAACCCATCCTCAGATAGAGGCTTATCTTTCAGTACTATTCTTTGTAGTGCAGGCTCAACCAGTGAAGTTTTTTTTTTTTTTTTTGTGTTTTTTGTGTGGAATCGTGCTAACTGCCGTGGTCTGTGCCAGGTGCACCTAATTAGGATGCACTGCAGAGCAAGTGAGCACTGCTTACAATATTTAAATTTGTGGTGTGTGTAGTTTTATGGGTCTGTTTGTTTGCCTGTGCCAGGTACGCTGACTGTGAGTACTGCAGCTGTTCCCAAGGCAAGGAAATGTTGATTCCTTTGACCATTGTTTTGAGACACAGGCTGATAGAGAAGAGGTAAACAACCCTGCCCCATCCCCGCTCTTCCCCACAACCCACCGCCTCCTTTAATTTCTTCTTTCCCAGATGACAAAAATACTATATTTTGGCTAGGGGTATTAAATGATGCCAAGAGAGGCCTAAAGCTCTGCTCCATTCTGTTTGAGACCAGTCCCTTGTACCTAATAGGGCATCTGCTCCATGAAGTGTTGTACTATCTTGGCATCTGGCCCTACAACTAGTTCCGCTTGCCAGTGCAGGGCCAGGGCCAATAGTCCTTGAGGTGAACCCGAAGCGACCTCTACCGATGTTGCTTTGCCCTCACATTTATCCCCATAATCATGAATTCAGAGACGATGATGATGCCAGTCAGGTTTATGCCGAAGGAAAATTGTTTTTGGATCTACAGCATGCCAGTGGTTTGGACACATCCTTCACTTCCCGGTGTGGCCACCAAAGGGTCTGCCTTTTTTGCCACAGTCCTAAGGAGGGCAGCTGAGGTATTAACTCTTCCTTACCCATCACAGAGGTCAAGATCAATGTGTTAAAAGCAGTGCTTCACCTAGGACAGACTAACCTGGAGCCTATGATACAATTCAGTGAGGCACGCCCCCCCGGACACACTGAGCACCTGGGCCAATCCAGGATCTTGCTGTCCAGTCAGTACACAAATCACGGGGTAACTCAGGCCTGACCCGGTGGCCTTCCTTCTTCAGTACCTGCCACAAGTGTCTTGGATACAGGCCTCCACTAGTCATCTGAACCTAAAAGTGTTCTGGATTACCCCACTACATTGAGAGTCAAAGCACATGCAGGCATTCGCTAAACAAATGTTCTCCTCTAAAGCCTTGCACTTCAGTCCGTCAATACAAGCTGCCTCCTGGGTGGGGAGATACATCCATATGTTATGGAATACGGTGGCAGCCAAACGTCTCGTTCCTTATCCGGGATTGCCAAGATGCAGTGAGGTACTCAATCAAATTTAGACTGGACAGTACCGACTGCCTGGGTAGAGCAGTAGGAACTAGTGTGGTGCTTAAAAAAAACAACAACAAAAAAAGAGAAATTGGTTAACTAAATAATCAACTATGATTGACTCCATCACACTCCATCTTACCCTGCATAATAATAGAACTTTTATGCTATTTTTTTAATTGATTTTTATTACATCTGCCATATTTGTAATGTCACTAACAAACCTAACATGCAAGGTTAAATTGTATTGCTGATTTGTCTCTACAGTCTCAACAGAGTTGACATTATATTTTAACTGATTATTACCTGAGTGTTTTATGTCATTTTGTAATCATTTATTAGAATGTCAAATTTTGTAATGTTTTTTATTAACTGTACAATGAACTTTACTTAATTTGGGTGGTGCTTGAGGGTCATGCTTGGATCCAATCCACTGGATTCTCAAGTGATGATCAGAAGTCACTTATTTATTTTATTTATTTATCTAGTATTTGATAGAGTTCATTTCGACCAGAGGTATCAAAGCGCTATGAGAATGAAATGAGATCATGATATGAATTGTCTAGCCCTTGCGGCGACAAAGGAGTAGAGAGGGACTTCACAGTTTTAAATAATTCCTGAGGGGAATTTGAGGCCTTTAAAATTCTCTGAGAGAAGTATACGATTTTTGCCTGTTTAATGGCTGCTTTATATTGATTTCTAATACCTCTTAATTTAATGCTTTCTAGTAAAGTAAGGTAAAGTTTCCATTACGGTCTTCTACAGTCTCTTTGGATGCTTTTCAGGTCAGCGGATAACCATCGGGCAGAATTTCTTGTCCTCTCTGTACGTTGCACTACTGTCGGGGGGGGCACCAGCTCAATAGCTTTCATGATCCAAGTATTAAAAGCAGAGACTGATAGTTCAGGAGTGTTCAGCCCATCTAACTGAGTTTTCTCTGAAATGGCAGAAAGGTATTCGCTCTTTATCTTATCCCATTTTCTGTACTTCACAGTACCCGGAAGGGAAAATGTATTACTGCCCTCGAGATTTATCCTGAAAGCAATAATGCTATGATCAGTCCAGTCTAGTCGATTAGTCCCCCATCTCAAGGGTATTAGCTGTAGAGAACATGCCATCCAACGTATGGCCAGCTAAATGGATAGGGGAACTTAACCCTCTGAGATCATCCCAGCCCTGACATAAAATCTAAAAGCGTGGTAGTGTCTTTATCCTCCTTATCATCCAGGTTGAAGTTGAAGTCCCCAAGAATGATACTCCAGTCTAGTGTAGATAGAGGTTCAATAATTTGCGGTCACAGCTCCAAGAATCGCTTTTTTGGTCGGGGTGTGGCGATAGAGTAGAAGGCCTTCCAAATTTGGTGCACTGCCTGTTTTAATTGTTAAGGAAGCACCTTTGCAGACATCAGAATAGTCTGCTAATGAGATAAGGCTGCATCTCTGTAGGAAGTTGGCTCTGTATGTACTATTTCAAAGTAAGAAAGTGTGCACAGAGTCCAAGGATTCCCCTTAGAGGTAAGATAGTGGCAAAAAGAGATAATTCTAATGCTCTTTTTTGTGGTAGTGTGGTCGAGCAGTAGGCTTATCAGAGGGTAGTGTTAAGCATTTGTTGTACACACACAGGCAATAAAGGAGGAACACACACTCAAAGACAAATCCAGGCCAATAGGTTTTTATATAGAAAAATATATTTTCTTAGTTTATTTTAAGAACCACAGGTTCAAGATTTACAAGTAATACTTCAAATGAAAGGTATTTCACTCCGGTATCTTAGGAACTTTGAATCAACACAATATCATGTACAGTTTTGACAAAAATGGCAATAAGCTATTTTAAAACTAGACAGTGCAATTTTCAACAGTTCTTGGGGGGGGGGGGCGGGGTAAGTATTGGTTAGTTTTGCAGGTAAGTAAACCACCTACAGGGTTCAAAGTTGGGTCCAAAGTAGCCCACTGTTGGGGGTTCAGGGCAACCCCAAAGTTACCACACCAGCAGCTCAGGTGCAGAGGTCATTATGGTGCCCAAAACGCATAGGCTTCAATGGAGAAGGGGGTGCTCCGGTTTCAGTCTACCAGCAGGTAAGTACCCGCGACTTCGGGGGCAGACCAGGGGAGTTTTGTAGGGCACTGGGGGGGGACACAAGTCAGCACAAAAAGTACACCCTCAGCGGCACAGGGGCGGCCCGGTGCAGAGTGCAAACAGGCGTTCAGTTTGCAATTGGTTTCAGTGGGAGACCCAGGGGTCTCTTCAGCGAAGCAGGCAGGCAAGGGGGGTGCTCCTTGGGATAGCCACCACCTGGGCAAGGGAGAGGGCCACCTGGGGGTCGCTTCTGGACTGGAGGTTGGATCCTTCAGGTCCTGGGGGCTGCGGGTGAAGTGTCTTTACCAGGCGTCCGGTTCTTTGAAGCAGGCAGTCGCGGTCAGTGGGAGCCTCTGGATTCCCTCTGCAGGCGTCGCTGGGGGGCCTCAGGGGGATCAACTCTGGCTACTCACAGGGTCGCAGTCGCTGGGGAGTCCTCCCTGTAGTGTTGTTTCTCTGCAGGTCGAGCCTGGGGCGCCGGGTGCAGAGTGGAAAGTCTCACGCTTCCGGTGGGAAACGTGGAGTCCTTTTAAAAGTTGTTTCTTTGTTGCAAAGTTGTAGTTTCTTTGGAACAGGGCCGCTGTCCTTGGGAGTTCTTGGTCCTTTCAAATGCAGGGTAGTCTGCCAAGGCTTCAGAGGTCGCTGGACCCTGGGGGACGCGTCGCTGTTGCAGTTTTTCTCGAAGTGGGGAGACAGGCCGGTAGGGCTGGGGCCAAAGAAGTTGGTGTCTCCGTCTTTTCTGCAGGGCTTCAGGTCAGCAGTCCTTCTTTGTCTTAGGTTGCAGGAATCTATTTTCCTAGGTTCTGAGGGCCCCTAAATACTCAATTTAGGGGTGTGTTTAGGTCTGGGAGGTTAGTAGCCAATGGCTACTAGCCCTGACGGTGGCTACACCCTCTTTGTGCCTCCTCCCTGAGGGGAGGGGGGGCACATCCCTAATCCTATTGGGGGAATCCTCCATCTGCAAGATGGAGGATTTCTAAAAGTCAGAGTCACCTCAGCTCAGGACACCTTAGGAGTTGTCCTGACTGGCCAGTGACTCCTCCTTGTTTTTCTCATTAAATCCTCCGGCCTTGCCGCCAAAAGTGGGGCTGTGGCCGGAGGGGGCGGGCATCTCCACTAGCTGGGATGCCCTGTGGCGCTGTAGCAAAGGGGGTGAGCCTTTGAGGCTCACCGCCAGGGGTTACAGCTCCTGCAGGGGGAGGTGAGAAGCAGCTCCACCCAGTACAGGCTTTGTTACTAGCCACAGAGTGACAAAGGCACTCTCCCCATGTGGCCAGCAACATGTCTGGTGTGTGGCAGGCTGGCAAAACTAGTCAGCCCACACTGGAAGTCGGGTATGTTTTCAGGGAGCATCTCTAAGATGCCCTCTGGGGTGTATTTCACAATAAAATGTACACTGGCATCAGTGTGCATTTATTGTGCTGAGACGTTTGATACCAAACTTCCCAGCTTTCAGTGTAGCCATTATGGTGCTGTGGAGTTCGTGTTTGACAGACTCCCAGACCATATACTCTTATGGCTACCCTGCACTTACAATGTCTAAGGTTTGGCTTAGACACTGTAGGGACATAGTGCTCATGCACATATGCCCTCACCTGTGGTATAGTGTACCCTGCCTTAGGACTGTAAGGCCTGCTAGAGGGGTGACTTATCTATGCCATAGGAAGTGTGAGGTTGGCATGGCACTCTGAGGGGAGTGCCATGTCGACAGTCATTTTCTCCCCACCAGCACACACAAGCTGGTAAGCAGTGTGTCTGTGCTGAGTGAGGGGTCCCTAGGGTGGCATAAGACATGCTGCAGCCCTTAGAGACCTTCCCTGTCATCAGGGCCCTTGGCACCCGGGACACCATTTACAAGGGACTTACCTGGATGCCAGGGTGTGCCAATTGTGGAGACAAAGGTACAGTTTTAGGGGAAGAACACTGGTGCTGGGGCCTGGTTAGCAGGCCTCAGCACACTTTCAAATCATAACTTGGCATCAGCAAAGGCAAAAAGTCAGGGGGTAACCATGCCAAGGAGGCATTTCCTTACAAGCTCAATTAATTATTAAATAGAATTGCCACCCTTCCTCCCCTTTTGTTTTGTCTGTCTACTCTAACCGCCCCATATCCTGTGGATAAAACAGCCAAAAAGTCAGGATCTGAGTTAGTTTTTTAGTCCAGGTTTCCATAATGAACAGTCAGTCCAAATTTTTCTCTATTAGTTCCCCAATTTGGAGACTATGCTTGGGGAGAGACCTAGCATTTATTATCCCACATTTAATACATGGCTTAGAACTAAGGCTTGCTTTCAGCCGCGGGCCTTAAAACCAGACCCCTGGGAATGAGGCACCAGAGGATTCCAAGCACATACCTGGCAAAACCTGCTGGGCTCCGAAGGGGAGGAAGGTGTAGACATCTCCTCCCTGCTTTGCATAGGCTAGTATTAAGGTTTCTTAATTGGGAACCAGAATAATGTTCAACTTGCCTGAAATCAGCTGCACCAGCAGAGTTTCTAGTCCGTAGTCCCAGTCGGGCGCAGACGGGCTTGCCTTAGGCGCACCAGCGGCGCCAGCGCGTCTGGTAATAAAGGGCTGAAGAGCCCATGTGATTAAAAAAAAGAGGCGTGGCATCGTGCTGGAATGAGTGCCGGTCAGCCTTCCCAAGATAGAAAAGAAATGCAAGTATCACACCGGGCTCTAACTGGCCCTTTTCAAGGATATGCACACAATAAAATTAGCCGTTTAAGTACATGGTTAAAAGCACACTCTACCTAGAAAACAAAATAATGCTTCCTGGTGCTTACATAAGTGTTTGAAATGACGTGTTTCGCTCTCATTAGAGCTCATCAGAGAGGTTTAGAGGTTTAGCTCTATGGATATGCCCTTCGATGACACCCATTTCTTCAGAGACTGGATGTTTCAAGGTCAGCAAAGCCACTGCAAGCTCTTCAGTTTGCTCTGCCAGATCTCCCCACAGTTTCACTGTTTTCAGGGTTGTGGGAGGTGATACCACCAGAGGGAACAGCAGAATGTACTTTGGAACATCAAGCCTCCCAATCCTTTCACGGTAAAGGCTGGGGAACAGGCCTATACTAGCAGCACCTTAACAGCAAGCTCTGATACACTGAGGCTGCTGCAAAACCACTTTTAGGTCACCTTTGGCAGCACACAAGCATTCAGTAGGATATCCCACCATCTTTCACCTCCCCAGGTGGAAAAACATCACCTCTAATCAATGGGTCTCCAATTTGTAGGGCAGTTGCCCCCTACCCTTCCTGTCACATCCCTGGATGTGCCACCCACACCAGGACATCTCCCGGAGGACCACTTGCCCATAATCTGAGGAAAAAGTCCAAACACTCTTGGCCAAGGAGCCATAGAGGATTTCGGCATCGGGTCAGCACTGGCAGCTACTCCTGTTATGTCCCAGTGCGAAAGAAAGAAGAGACCTTCGCCCCAACCAGAATCTTGGCACTCTGAAGGTATTCCTCTAGAAAGAATAGTGCAGAGCTAAATCTCACCTAAGTTCTGTCTGTCCTGTATCCAGGAGACTGGATGTTGACTTTGGATTTGCAGGACTCCTATTTTAATTTTCCCTGTCCTGCAGTCCCACAGGTGCTTCCTGTGGTTTCTGGTAGATCAACATCACTTTCACTTCTCCCCTTTAGCCTACCTAGTCCACCTCCGGTTTTCTTGATCGTGGTGATCACAGCCCATCTGCAGAGGTTGAGAATACCAGCCTTCCCATACCTCAGCAACTGGCTACTGAATACAGGCTTGCCTCAAATTGTCATAAACCACCTTCAGATGATGGCCAGCCTGTTGACCCCACTGGGCCACGATCACACATGACTCTTTCACAGTACCTCATCCTAATTGGAGCTACCCAGGATTCAGTGCGTTAATGAGCCTTCCTATGCCTCAATGAGGCCAGGACATTTGGGCTGCGATCCCACTATTTCAGCCCTTGTCCTGGGCCTTGGTAAGAGCAGGTCTGTGGCCTGTTGGCACATGTGGTCCATGCAGTGGGTGCTGAAGTCTGTGGCCTCCTCCCCAAGGGAACTTTTTCAGATTACATCCAGTTGTCTGAGGAGACTGTAAAAGACCTGCACTGACGGTAGCTTATCCACAGATGGACTGGCAGCAGACCCCTCTCCCTATCCCCACCCAGAGGGTTGGGCAGGTTATCTGGGAGATGTATAGACCACGACTCTGGTCTCCATCAGAGACCCATCTCCACATCAACTTGTTGGAGTGATTTACTTGGCACTGAAGGTGTTCCTTCTGCCATAATGGTGAAATGGGTACAGGTTACCACAGATAACATGACCGTCATGTGATACTGCAACACAAAGGGCAAAGTGGGGTTGTGGGTTATCAGTCAGGTGGGTGGATGCTCAAGGGGCAGGTCCTTTATCACTCAACACTTGGCAGGATCTTTAAGTAACGGGGTTGATGAACTTGGTTCATGTTGCCTCATAGATCCCGAAGGGCATTCTACTCGGAGGTGGCGAAAGGCATCTTCCAACAATGAGGGTATAACACTGGCTAGATCTATTCACCACAGCAAAGAACACCCTGTGTCCAAGCATTTGTGTGTTGGCGTTCCTTAGGGGTTTCTCTCTGACTCATTTTCCCTGTCCTGGTGCTTGGGACTCCTGTATTCCTTTCTGCCCCTACCTCTCCTGCCCAGAGAACTGAAAAGGTTCAAGAGAGACTGGGCCCAAGTCATCTTAGTGGCCACAGACTGGGCGAGGAAAGTGTGATATCCAGAACGTCTAACCATGAGCATGTTCTCAAATTCGGCTGCACCTTCTGGAGGCTCTCCTGTTGCAGTAGCAAGGCAGAGTCCTACACTTGAGCCAGCACAAACATCACCTGGATATTGAACGATGACAGTTGATGGCCATTGACCTTCCTTCTCAACTAGTTGGTGTCATCCTGACAGGCAGGCATCCCTCCACTAAAACTGGATGCTTGGAGAAGTTAATTGTCTGTTGTTCCTCCCTTGACATGCACTCTTTATAGGCAAAGTTGTGTGACATTCTATTGTTGTGACTATCTAGACCAGCAGGGTCTTGATGTGGCAGCCGTTAAAGTTTATCTTTGTGCCTTTTTTGTTTTTTCCGTGGTTGCTTGATCAGCCATCTCTTTTCAGATCACAAGCATTCAACCCGATATACTATACAAAATACTTTTCAAAATGAGTAATGGGTATACGTGTTGCGATGGCTATGAAAACAGAAATCGGAACCTTGTAGAAAACCCAAGGAAAACTGCTTCCCAACCCCTCCACCAACACCATCAAGCCCGGGGAGGGCGCCGGATGGTCAACTCAGTTGAATATTTCATACTGTTCTGCCCTGCACAAGTTTCTTAAATAGCTAGAGGAATCAGATTGCATCATCTTACAAGCCATATCTCTGTCCAACAAGCTACAAGGGAGGTGACTTACCAAGTAGGTGAAAAATTATACATTAGTGTGAATTGTGCTTAGTTGGTGGCATTGTAAAAGAAAGACAACACTTGAGTCTGTTACCCATGGTGAGACCAGGGTCTTATTAGCAGAGCTAGTAGCGGGATCTTAATCATGGACATGGAGGGCAAAGGCCCCCCCCCACCCCAAAATGGCCACTCCGAGTGGAGGCTGGACTGAACGGTTCAGGCGACTTGGCCCTTCTAGGTGTGGCTGTGGAAAAATGAAAGTTTTACCATTGTATTCAAGGTGGAGCTTAGCTGGGAACAGAATTGAGTGCTTAACTCCCTTGGAGCTAAGGAGATCCATAACATCTATAATTGATTGGTTGGTTCCTGAACTTCCGGAATGAAGTCTGGGCACAAAGTTACACAAGAGCCTTTGTATTCCAGGTCCAGAATTACTCTGATGTCCAGTACGAGGTCCCTGTCCCTGTAGTTGAGAAGTGTACTATGATAGGCCTCAGTTTTTACTCAAATTTAGGCTTCGTGCCAGAGTACAATCCTCTCTTTCTATGATGAGGACATTTGAGAATTGGTTATGGATGAATAGGGTGTCATGTAGGTCCTCTACTAAATTCTCAATATTACCAGCGGTGGCGTTTTTGAGAATGTTATGAAGGGTCTGCCTTCAAGATCCTTGTTTTGAGCTCTGATCTCCTTAACTTTTTGCATTTTCATAGCACAGTATCTACTGGTTATATGTTGGCTAGATCAGAAATTCTGGCCCCAGTCTGTTAATTTTTTGTTGTGCCACTCAGCATACTCCTGGAATCTGTCTAGTCTGGCTGTGAGGGTGCCCATCCTACCATTTATAGACTCCAGACTGTCTTTGACCTCCTTGGGCATAGCACAATACTTGTCTGGCAAGTCCTTTGGAATCACCCCCTGTGCATCATTAATTACTGCAGACTCTCTTCTTGCGAAGTGGAGCCTTGCCTACTTGTTGTCTGCCTTGCCCATCAAGATTGAAACCTAGACCACCCTCCAAAGTGGCATATCTTGTGGTGGATAATAGTATATTGGTGAGGAGTCACTGTGGTGCAATCATGTAAAAGCTGGAAAATAGAAGTGACCCAGGAGGGTAGTGAAGCACAAATGTCCAGCTGCCAAGAGGAGGGGAAATTCAGGTATCTGCAGCTCACTGTCTCAGACCAGACCGCGGTCAGCTCCCTTCAGGGCCCACCACTTCAGCTGCCACACACGGGACCCCGGGCTGCAGTGATGAGGGCCTGATGGCAAGTATTGTGCAGCACCTCGGGTCGTGGAGCCTCATCATTTCTCTGAAATAGTCGCCCTATACAGGGAAGAAGGGCACCACATAGAGCCAGGAGGGTGAAGCATCCAGTTCACAGTGGGGCGTCAGGTATGGGGGGCATAAGTCAGGGAGCTTAATGTGCCCTCAGAGAATGGAGACTGAGCTACCCCTGTTCTGCAAATAGGGGTGCAGGTGGTGCTGTGCCACGTACAGCTGGACGCGCAACAGCAGTTACAGACCCAGTAGCTCCAGACCAATAAATACCCACTGGTCCCTTACTGGTGAATGTTGATATCATTGCTGTCAGTCAGCACCACAGTCTCCTTAGGCAGGGGCATAAGTAGAGCCACGTGCAGTGGCTTGGAGCTGCCCAGAGCCGGCAGCCCAAATTGGTGGACCGAGGTAGATGCCCTAGGCCTCCCTTGGCTGCCCAATGGCAGGGAAATGGCCTCGGCTGGCTCTGAGCAAGTGTGCCTCACAGTATTTTCTACACAGTTTGGACATCTGTGGTAGTGTCGATGGTGAGCCGGTACAGTGAGAGTGAGCTCTCCACGTATCCCCAGGGGGGATGATCCCATACAGCAGGCCAGCCCAAGCTCCCTGCATTCAGCTGTAGCCTCTGCTCAGAAATTCACTTCATACTTTGGCAAGGTTAGCAGATTTTCATTAGCTGCTCATTTGAGCTCCGGAGCCAGGCAGCTCTCTTCTTGGCGGGCTTGTAGGACCACCAAATGAACTCTGGAGTATGAAGATCTGCTATGAGCTAACCAAGAAGCATCCCTCTGAAGGCTTGTGCACTCCTTCCACCAGGCTGCTACCCATGCGCTTGGTCATCCGACACCCTACTATATGGGAGTTCTTCACGTGTTCACAAAACACTACTACTTGGATAGCCAGGTGCAATGGGGGCAGGGACCAGGCCTGATCTGGCCTGCATGATTACCTGGTATTTCGTGCCACAGACCCTCCACCTGGGAAGGTGCTGCTTTGGTATCTATTCTTAAAGTGAGGAATCTGCGGTTGGAAGTCCCTATCAGAAGAACAAGTTACTTACCTTTGCTTATAGCTCTTCTGGCAGAGACTGTCTAACTGCAGATTCCTCACTGTGTGAACAGGTGCCACAACAGTACCTCCACTTTCTTAGCAATAGACTCATGTAGTCCATTATTTAAGGTCCCACTCTAGAAATCTTCATATTGGTGTATTCATTTTTTTTGAGCTCTGCATTTGATGACGCTGACAGAAATCAGAAAGAAACTGACATCAGCGCACAGAAGTTGAGTGGATATAGTGTTTAGATTTAAAATCTGGAGTAGGACCGACCTGACGCGGAGATGCATGGCATCACCCACCGGCACGCAGGGGTAATGCTGCATAGAGAAATTCTGGATCCAGTCTGAAAGCCATAATGTGAGAAGTTTGCATTTAGATGGAGTTTCTACCCAAAAAGGCGTTTACAAAGGTAAGAAACTTGTTTGTTATGGTTATTGCAAAACGCTGGCCCACATTTTCAATTCATTTTTCGTGTGTGATATGGTACTGCAGTGTGTGGGGAAAAATCTTAATTAGGTTCTATTTTAAATGTCCAAAGATGTCTCACTTGCAAGGTCAGACGTGACATTTAAATTACAAAAATGAAAACTTCAGTTTTGATACGTAGCATCTTGGCATATTACCATTATGTAGTTTGCAGTTGGAAGTTGTTTGTTTTTGGAGTAAGGAAATCAGTCAGCTGATAAGCAGTTACACTATAAGATGGAACACATTTAATTATTCTGTGTGATGGTAAAGATTTCATGCTGGTTGTTACTTTTTGCCAACCAGGATCTTTTGGACCAAACCGTGTTTCACAGGGAGGCTATGGTGGAGCATATCCTGGTACCCAGAACTATGGGAATCAAACTGGACCTCAAGCACCATCACCTGCCCCCCCGAAACGACTTGACCCTGATTCTATCCCTAGTCCTGTAAGTAGAGTCTATGCTTTAATGTGCATCTGTGTGTATTTGGTCACAGTGAATGAAATAAGTGATGTAGGTTAATGAGAAAATAATTGTTACTCTGTTTATAGCAAAAATAACTCTCCTGTATAATTCCAATTTTTAAGTTCTTCCACTGAAGCAAAGCTTAATAACTGCTCATTTCTTTGAGATATTTCGCTTTCTGTAACACCAGGCCTGTTTTGGTGTTCGGTGGAGAAAAATAGGCTGAGTGTTGAACTTTTTTGCAGCATGCCGTTCAAAGACCTGTTCCTTCTTAAATGTTCAAGAAACTGCATGTTTCTGCAGTGGTCATCCCCCTCTGGTGTGAGCCATTGCCCAAACACCTAAAGGCTATTGGTGAGTGCCAGTCCTGTTCTGAGTGTGCCTACGTAGTTTGTTTTGTATAAAATGGTATTGAGGGGCCAATAGCTGCCACAAAAGGGAGATGTCCATTGCATTAACCTGCTGTTATTTGGGCAGCTAAGAAGTCAGTGGTCTTTGAATTCTATTCTGCAGACAAGGTTGGCTCTGACTACCTGATTTTTTTCACCAAAGAGCTCATTGAGAGCAAATCACCTGTCTAGCGTTATGAGAAATGAAATATTAGAAATTAACAGTTATCAGATTTTGCTCCATTGGACTAACTGCAGCTTTGCAAAAATGTGCAATAATGCAGTGGCTACTGAGTGGTTTTCACTTGAAACTCGTAGCTAACTGCAATAGATGAGTGCAAGTCCTGTTTTAAATGCATCCACAAGAATGTTGTTAATCTCCCAGGTATGCAGGGAAGGAGGCAGGCTGCCCATGTGGGTGGATGAATTTAATGTGAACAGTTACATAATCTGTTTATTTACAATCAGTGAGTGTATGTTCATTCACTCTACAGACTGTTGTCTAGTGCAAAATCAGATTTGGAGTCTGACAAAAATTGTAGTTAAACCTAATCTTAGGTTTCTGTTACTACCGTGAAATGTGTTAGAAATTCTACCAAAGCCGAAGTATAAGAAAGTAACTTTTTCCATACCCCCATGCAATTTGTAAACTCCTGGTGCAGGTTTATTAATTCTGATTTCAGATTAAGGCTGTTGGTGTCAATGTCCTATTTGGTAGCCTGCCCGAGAGAACTGGAACTGTACTGGAGACTGCAAGGTAACTGTCCTGCTAAGCCTTATTGGACCTTGTGACTAGCACCCTGCCAGAGTTGGTCACCCCAAACAGGCCAGAGTAACCAAAAACATTACAAGTTTTTTAAGTAACCACTAACTGCAGGAGTAGCCATTGCTTAGTTGCGATCGGAGTGGAAAACAATGATTCACGATTTGCTTAATAATTTGACTCCGGAACCCTCCGGATTTAGGGCCATATGTACTAAAGTATTTTCCCATAGACACAGAATGGGTAAAACCCTTTGATACATCTGGCCTTTAGTTCATTTTGGTGTCTAAAAAAAAAATCTGAAAAATAAGATATTTTTTTTTATAAATTTGTCTTGGATTTTCTTTGTTGTGCTTCTTTCTTTTTCCAGTGATTTGGTAGTTCTAAATACTTTGCACTTGTTCCTTTGACAAAGCCTAACTGCTTGAAGCCACAGCTACCTGGGGTTGAGTGAAGGTCTTTCAAAAGAACCTGACTTGACAGATTTGTGAGTTTTACACAGTACGGTTGCACAACCACACCCTGTAATAAACTACAATCCTTCAAATCCCATAGCAAGCACATTTGTTCAGAACCTAAAATATTACTGAGCTGATCTAATGGTTAAAGTTTGTTAACTATTGGTTAAATTGAGAAAAACATATAATGCACATGAGGTATTAACAAAGCTTTCTCTTAACCCTGTTATATTTTTTTATTTTTAATTAATTTGCATTAACCTCACAACTTGGTTGTTTACTGATCAGTTAAGTTTCCATAAATAGAATGCCATATTTCTAAGCGTCGTCACCTGACGGCAAATCCTATAGTATCCCTCTACTAAATACAAGTTTACCGACTCCCTTCTTTTTCCAATCACTTGTTCTCTAAAGAGGACTTTCACTAGGCACTCTATGGGGGCTTTCAGGCCAGGACAGAAGGTGAATGTGACAGTTTTGAGATCTGTTTGGTACAGATGGCATAAATTATGCCATGTGTATGAATTCAGAAAACTCTTATGAATCCAGAAAAGATTTCAAGCTGCAAAACTACTCCTACTGGTAAGTAACCATTTTGTTACAGTAGTATACTCAAACATTGTTTCATATGGAAAAACCCTAAATTAAACATGTAAGTTATTGAACAAACTGCAGCATTGAAGTAATAATAATAGCAGTGTCCTCCACTTTCCAGGGAAGGCTGTATCCACTTTCTCATCTCTCCAATATTTGTGAAGTTATCGGCAAATGCCATGATGGAAATAGGCTTGCCCCTAACTTAGGTAAAATCCGTTTAGCTTCTGACCTACTAACCTTACAGAAGTGGTAAAGGGTGGTTTCTAAAAGAGAACCCCTTTTTAAGGCTGTTTGATTTTTAAATGCAAATCTGACTGAGCCTAGGTTATTGCATTGAATCCTTAACTAGGTGTCTAATATTTCCAGATTTTGGAGCAAGCTTGTATTTATCCTCAAACTTTACAATTTCTCCCATAGCTTTGGTCTGCCCACCCTGTCAAATGCCATTCTATAATCCACAAAATGGCAATCTACCCTTGGTATATCCCTGGGCAGGGTGGATATCACCAAAAAGATAAGGGCAATTACATTATCAAACATGTTTCCGTAGTTCCTAAAAGCTGTATATGTTGGCGATAAAAAAGACATTCAGATCCTCCACCAAAGCCTAAGAAAAATAATTTGATTTGCCCTATACTGTAGTGCAATTAAACTGTATGTGTGCAGCATATTCAGCTTTAGATCACTTGCAGTGCACTCTCCTGATATTTAGGTTTGGGCTTGGAAGATTACAAGCTGTTTTTCATCAAATGAGTTTCTGTTTTGAGGTGATTCATGATGATTCAACTAAAACCAGCAATGCACCTAGATTTACACTCCATCTTATAGTGTTTTTTTTCCTTCCCCTGATAGAAAATATTTCAGCTTCTCCATGATGGCAGTGCTTCAAAGTCCAGATTTTGACTGCTAAGGAGTGGAGCTTCAATATTTGAGATAGAGTACCTGTGACAAACAGCAACTGCTTCAGGAGTAAATCATATGAGGCTAGGTCATACATTAATGATTAGTTTGGGAGAAGGTTATCAAGAATAACCTTTATGTTAGTTTTTTCTTGTTCTTACTAGCATTAGGTTTGTAACCTCTGTCTACGAAGAGCGATCTCAATGAAAGTCAGTTTTGTGTTATTGCTTGTTCTTGAAAGACTGTTCAAAGATGTTGAGGTCAAAGGTGGGTTCAAAAATTTCATAATGCATTACAGTCACTGTCTGCCATGGTCGGTAAAGACTTGTCAAGATTTAACTGAGATGCTGATGAATGAGGGTAGCGGGAGCCATTTAGTAGTCTGGATACTCAGATAGAATTAGAATGTTGCTTATATGTCCTATGGTGACTCTGACTTCTTAGACTCAGATCTTCTGTGGGCCCTTCACGCAGCCCACACCCAAGACAAAACCCACACTTCGGATTTCCAAAGTAGATTCCGAGGGGCGGGCACCAAGCTGCAGCCTTCAGGAGACACTATTCTTCAGCAAACTGAGCAACTTTACTCTGGAGTTTGACCACAAATGGAGCCTCTGGTTCAAGCATTTTTAGACAAATCAGTGCCAATAAGCCTTGACGTTTGGAACTGTTCACTGTAGTCAAGCCTGATCAGCACTGAAAGGCACCTTCGATGCTTGAGGTTGCACATGTCTGAAACAAGGAGCCTCTAAGCCGAACAGTCTTCGCACAAATGTCCGCTCTGAACTAGACTGAAATCTAGACTTTGAGCACACCACAAGAAAGTAAGTAGCTGAATGCTAGACGAAGAACGTTTAGTGATCTGGACACTGGTCATATTGTTGCTCGGCCACCCTTCACCACAAAGCCTGATAGTAGAAAGGTTGGAGGCTTGCTTTCAAGGAGTCTTTATCAGAGGAGCCCCGGAACTACCCTATAACTAAAAAGAAGGTGGACACTAGCCTACCACCACCAGTATATACTCCACAACAGATGTACCGTCACACTCTATACATTCAGATTCAGACCAGGACCTTTCAACATGATATTGCTTGGCAGGTTTCAGGCAGATCCTCGGGATGATTGGTCTTTGGAACTATACCCCTCCGGGCTTCCCAGCCACATGACACTTTCATATATTGTTCTGTGATAGTGGTGCTGGCCACTCTTAACTACACCACCTCTGTTAAAGATTATGTTAGTGTTAGTGCTCTACATCAGTGGTTCCCAAACTTTTCACTTCTGTGGACCCCCACTTTATCATTACTGAAACCCGGGGACCCCCACTGAATCATTATTGGAATCCGGGGATCCCCAGTGAGTCATTACTGAAAGCTGGGGACCTAATCTGTTAGTATTATTTAATTTTCTAAGAAGTTGTGGACCCCCTGAAGAGGCTTCGCAGACACCAGGGGTCCCCGGACCACAGGTTGGGAACCACTGCTCTACATATAATTTCAAAGACCCTATGAACACTAGGGTAATCTTTCTAAGAGTTGATAAAATGTACAAATCTACATTGCAAGACCCTTTTCATTTGTGGGCACATACTGCCTGACACTGCTTCTGCATGCAGCCCATTGTTGGAGAGAGATTGTCCCATGGACAAGCGAAGTAGGAAGGTGACAGAGGAGAAGTAAGTATGGCCTTTAGAGCCTACGCACAGTTCCAAGTTCATCAGCCTACTTGAAAGACGATACAGGTATCAATGGGAGGAGTTAAAGGAGTTGCTCGAGCACCTCTCAGGTCATAGAAGAAAAGGGCAAAAGAGATTCTCAAGCATTGGGGTATCTTTCACAGATTCCCATGCATGAATCATTCACCGTCGTCAAATTTGGAGTCCCACGGTACATAGAAAGCAATAGATTTTTTTCTTTTTTCTTTTTTTTTTATTGGAGTCAATGGTAAAAAACACATTCACTTTCATAGCTTATTAGCTTCATTAGAAAAGACCCAAACTCCAGCCAATCAGAAAGAAAGGTTTATTTAGACTTTGCAGCACCTGTGGTAAGCTAAGGCTGCATTGTGAGGATCCTCACAAGGACTGCATCTACTGTCTTCACCCAGAGCATAAGGTGAAAGACTGCAAGATCTGTAGAACATTTCCCAGCAAGACTCTCAGAGATAGAGAAGCCAGACTCCTTATTTGGTATCCAGAAACGTAAGTCCAGAGAGTCTCTCTCTGATGAAGACCGTGATACCTCAATGGCCTCAAAGAAGAGGAAGAGATCTGTGTAGAGTTTTTTTTCCCAAAACTAGTAAGTCAGCCAAGAGACTTCATTCTTTCAAGGAAAGAGCTGATGAATATCCCTTAACTTCAAGGGAACATGGTGGTAAGGTTTGCTCTGAGCCGTCCACTCCAGCTACCACCTCCAAGAAGATTAAGAAATCATCAAGCTCTCTGCCACCGTCTGCATCTAAGATCGCGACATTGTCGACGGCACCGTTGGCGAGTGCATCGTCGACGGCAGGTTTCGCTTCCTCAACGACTATGGTGACGTTTACATCTCCATAGTCGCCCATGATCATAACTTCATCACCGTTGTCTTCAACAACTATAACGCCAGTGAGTCTGAAGTATGGTCGTTCAGCTATAAAGATGTAAAAGAGACCGTTGACGGAGAATAAAATAAGGTCTCTATCGTGTACGCACACACCATAGACATCAGCGTCTGTGGTCAAGCTGCAAAGGACATCGTAGACTAAGGTTCCACTGACAGCAGTGTCGCCAAAGACACGAAGATCATCTTCGCCGTCGATGACCACACTATCGACTGGTCAGATTTCTGAATCAACACCTATAGAATCTGGAGAATCTTCTTTCTTGCCTTTGAGAATTCTGGCAATAAGACAAAAGTCCAGTCAACAGACATTACCCTCTCATACGTCACCTAGTAAGGTATTGCTGGCACCTCCACAACATCTTTTTGATGACTACGATGACGAGGAGGGAGACATACTCGGATGATGGTCTGTTTCCAGTCACACGTAGCCCCTCAGACCTGTGAATAAAATGCCAAGACGAAGATGATTAGGATGAGAGTGAACAGCTATAAATAGGGCACTCCTTGCAGGAGCACAGGCAACCAGGAGCTCAAGAGTTTCAACAAGAGCAAACAATCCAAATGCCAATATCCTTGATTGCCAACCTTCAACATATGATGCAGGATTATTATTCTAGGTTTCCTCCCCTGGGTTCGACCACTCCTGTGCAACCTCCGCCAATACCGCTGAGCCCTCCCAATCAGCCATCAGTCTGTAAGACCTATCCAGTCCCATCATCCGGTCAGGATAATGATCTGCCTTCGTCAGATAACGAACAAGAAGAGGGCGAGATACAGGACACTGAATCGCTTCTCCAGGAATGGGATGAGTATCAAACTCAGACACCATCCCCTTCTACACCACCACCGGTTGATTCACAAGACATCGGTGGCTTCCATAGTGTGATGGAGAGAGCAGCAAAGAGATTCCAACTACCCATAACACCGAAGCAGTCGGATTATTTCTTCTGATTTTTAAGGAGGACACTAGGAAATTGGTTCGAGCAATACCGATTGTTGACTTCACTTGGGAGGAGGCCTTAAGGTCATGCAGACCCAGTCTTCAGTCCCAGCGGTGCTGCCAAGGCTGGACAAGAAATACAAATCACCCGACAACTCACCAGCCTGCTTAGTTGGTCACCCTGAACCGGACTCGTGATATCTCAGGCAGCCCAGCGTAGGTCCAGGAATCCGTCTTCCCCACTTGCGGCACCCCCGGATAGAGAAGGGCAGCGGTTAGATTCAATTGGAAAGTAGTTTTCAACTATGGCAGCCACCACGGTCAGAACAGCGAACTCCCTAGCAATCTTGGGAAGATACGACCGTCAGATGTGGTCGGACATATCCCAGTTCATCCATCTCCTGCCTGAGGATAATAGAGCGGAACCGTGTAAAATATTACAGGAAGGTGAGAAGATCTCTACAGAGATTATAGACCCCAGAAGTGCAACTGAGGATCTTGGATATGCCTTAGGACTGAGAACTATTATTTGGCAAGCATGTCGATGACGTTCTGCAGTCGATAAAGGCAGACATGGAAACAGCTAGATCCCTGGGTACACTACAATTTAAAAGGCAACCCTTTAGAGGAGGAAGAGGGCTTTACTCTTACAGGGGCGGATCACATAAGTAGCAGCAGTATCAGCCCTACCAAAGTCAATTTCGCACCACCATTGGCCAACAGCAGCCACACGCTTATCGGCAACCATCATCTGCACCCTTCCGGCAAACCACAAGGGGAAAATCCTCTTATAAGGGCAAGGACGCAGCGAGAAAGCACTGATCTCCATCGGTTGCCTGCACCCAACCCCTATCCCAGCACTCTGATAGGGGGCAGAATTTCCAACTTCTTCCACCAATGGTCCCAGATCACATCAGACAGATGGGTCCTCGATATTGTCAGCAAGGGACACACACTAGAGTTTCATCAATCTCCTCCGCAAGTGCCACCAGGAGGACCCCCACCCACCCATCTAAAAGAACTCCTAATGCAGATTGCCATCTTGATAGACAAGGAAGCAATAGAGATCGTACCGAAGGATCAGAGGGGAACAGGCTTCTACTCTCGCTTCTTCCTCATACAGAAAAAGACAGGAGACTGGTGACCTATTTTAGACCTTTGCTCTCTGAACAAATTCTCGAAAAGACAATTGTTTCGTATGATCACCCTTCAAGATGTGCTACGATTACTCAACTAAGGAGATTTCATGGCGTCCTTGGATCTCCAAGACGCATACTTCCACATCCCTAATCATCCCAGTCACAGGAAATTCTTACGGTTCAAGGTTGCAGGCACCCATTACCAGTTCAGAGTATTACCTTTTGGCTTCAGATCAGCCCCACAAGTTTTCATCAAGGTTCTGGCACCAGTTGCAGCCTACATTAGACAGTTGGGAATCCAGGTGTTCCCGTATTTGGACGACTGGCTAATAAAGGCACGAACGGCGGCCAAAGGCACAGAAAGATGCTTATCCCTCTTCAAGACGTTGAGACTAACAGTCAACTACCCGAAGTCTCACTTTGATCCATCGAACAACATCACCTTTCTAGGGGCTGTTTTGGACACAGAGCGAGCAAGAGCTTTTGCTTTTCAGGACAGATGGAAAAAACTTCAAAACCTAACATGCCATCTCAGCAGAAGAAGGTCTGCTTCTGTCTGGACTTACAAATCTTTTCTGGGGATGCTCTCTCCTTGCATTCCGTTGATAGTAAACTGTTGCCTTCACTTGAGAACACTTCAACAACAATTGGGCATTGAGTGGAAACAAATAAACTGATCTTTCGACGATATTGTCCAAATAACCTTATCAGCGAGACAAGCCGTGAATTGGTGGAAAAACACCCCTCTCATCGCGGAAGGACTCTCCTTCCTGAAGGGCAAGGACAAACCAGTGCACATTCTAACAACGGATGCGTCTCTAGAGGTATGGGGCGAACACTTACAGGACCTATCAGTGAGAGGGAGATGGTCCATACAGGAATCAGCACGCCCCATCAACATATTGGAATGAAAGGCAGTTTTCCTGGCGCTGAAGGCCTCCCTCGCCAAGATCAGAGGTTCCTCGGTGTTGATAAGAACGACAACTCCACAGTCATGCATTACCTCAACAAGCAGAAGGGTACAAGATCGCAGGCGCCGTCTCTTCAGGCACAGGAACTGTGCCATTGGGTTATACACCATCATATCAGAGCGGAACACCTCCCAGGAGTTTCCAACACCTTGGCAGATGCGCTAAGCAGAACTCTGATGACCTGTCATGAATGGGAGCTCAACCAGGCAACTTTCGACCGCCTCTTTCTTTGTTGGGGCAGATCCAGTCTAGATCTTTTTGCGACAAGGGAGGACAGAAAATGCCAACACTTCGCAAGCTGGCGACCGCAGAAAGGGTCAAAGGGGAATGCGTTTTTGATCAAATGGTCAGGGATCCATGCCTACGGGTTTCCCCCGCTCCCACTCATCCCGAGACTTCTTCAAAAGAAGGAGAGAACCTTGCAGAATACTGTTGATCGCTCCCAGATGGCCGTGCCTGTTTTGGTTCACGGAGCTGCTACTCCTCTCAGAGCAACCTCACGTTCGATTAAGACTAACACCAGACTTGTATACAGCCTCCCCCATAAACATTGTGCAGAATTCCCCCTGGACCTCAGACTTCCCAGCTTAACCGGCAAATGCTGTACCCAATTGGTGGGACCTACAACAGTGGAGGAGATACGGATGGCCATAAGGGAGATGCTGCGCACCAAGTCCCGGGTATAGATGGATTGCCCATCGACTTATACTCGACATTCGCCCCACAGCTCATTTAAAAACTGCTGAAAATGTATGAAACTGCTTTGAACTCTGGATGCTCCCAGCATCGAGTCAGGCTCTTTTCACCTCTTTATTGAAGCCAGGACTTACACCAACCAAACTTTCCTCTTATAGACCACTGTCGATATTATCCACAGATTACAAAATACTCAGAAGGGTGCTTGCCCAGAGGCTGTTGTCACTCCTCCCGCAACTGATCGAAGCCGATGAATGTGGTTTCATACCCCGTAGGAGCACTTCCCTAAACATCCGTCGCCTGTATCAGGTGATGAAAGTGGCACTTCCTGTCTTTCCTGAGGTGGGATGCTACTCCTTGTATTTACAGCAGACGTGCAACTCCTTAGGATGGGAATACCTATATATGGTACTCAGGAAATTAAATATAGCGGAGGAATACATTAGATGGCTTAAAGTATTATATTCTCACTCCACTGCCAGAGCGAAGAAGGGCAAAAATATCTCTCCCTCATACCATATATCCCTGGGGAACGCAGCAGGGCTGTCCGCTATCCCCATTACTGTTCGTACTGGCAATGGAACCCCTCGCACAAAAGTTGAGACAAGAAGGAGGCGACTGGCGAATACCTGACTGCGGTCAGATGCATACAGTATCCCTCTATGTGGATGACATGCCTCTATATTTCCGCAACATGAATAAGGAGCTTGACCGAGTGAGTCACACCCTCGATCAATTTGGTACAATATCGGGCCTGAAAGTAAACCATTCAAAATCCCTAGCATTTTCATTCCGAGAGGGGTTGCTTTCGGACACAATCCCCTTGGGCACACTCGAGATCCCAGTGGCTCAACAGAAATTTAGATATCTGGGTGTACAAATATATTGCTCCCCTACTGACCTGCTAGAGGGTGATTTGAATATAGTGATAAGATCTTTAGGAGCACAGATCACATTCTGGACCTCGTTGCCCCTCCCAGTAGCTGGACACTTGGCACTGGCCAAGATAGTGATGCTTCTCAGAGTACTGTATTTCTTTGTAAACCTTCCAATTTGCATACCACAATCTACCTTTAGAACACAAAACACATTATTGAATGAACTATAATGGGCCACTGGACGCTGCTGTATTAGTCTTAAAAAAAAAAAGGGGGGGGTCTGGGCAGATTTCCAAACATACTGCATAGCAGTGCAGCTGCAATGGCTGGCACACTGGCTAGCTGGCATTCACCTGCAGGAGATAAACTACACACCGGCACAATTGGATAATGACTATTTACAATCGCTGGTCCTGCCCGGAAGCCCTGCTCACAATCAGCGACTGCCTCTGCTGTTGCAGAATGCGCTAAGGTATTGGTGTAAGATGCTTAGACTAAGCAAGATTGTGGTGCCATATGAGCCCAGTATCCCCTTAAGCGGTTGTCCCACCTCATCTGGAATTCTTTTCACAGCACGGCATTCCCGGGGGAATCTGTTTGAAGAGGGCCACCTATTGTCCCTCAAAGGGTTTATAGCCCAGATTCAGCTCCCAGGTACCAGATTTCTAACGCATGTCTTTATATATATATATTTTATAGCCAGCAATCGACTCTGACTGGCGAGGAGCCCCAGCCACATGCTGTAGTACAGGCACTCTATGATATGGGGTCAAGGATGGATCTGGTTAAAGGGCTGTATAGAGCGCAGCGCTCCCATTATCACGTATCTTTGACACTCCTCCGGGACAAATGGGAAACAGACTTGGCACGCCCATTACACAATAAAGAGTGGAAATTCCTTTGGAACACGCATCACATATACCACGCAATGCATGGTTCAAATGTATCCAATTTACAGGCACCTCCATTTTGTGTTCCTCTGTGCATCTCCCCTGTGTCCTGATATATCCCAGTATTCAAGGATTGCAAAAAGACCTAGGTAAGGAGCCCAAAGATATTTTCTAGTTAAATAGTATTATTTGTTCAAAAAGTGTTTGTTTTACTGTGGACTCTGTGTTTTCAGGCAGCCTGGCCTCTTTTAAAGTGGTGTTTGTTTAAAAATCGTTTTTGCCGTGACTGTGTGAATTCCCTTGCTAGTTTGTGGGACTATGGGACTAGAGTATTAGTACATTACATATCCTTCAGAATGACAAGTTCTTTTTTAAGGAGGCTGTGATTTTACTTGCGTTCTCTCTCTCTCTTTGGGTATGTCATTTACATTTTGATCCCCATAGCGTTTCTTGCTGTTACATATAGAACAAAATGAATCAATGGAACTACACCAGTTTTAGCAATAGGGTGGAATTGTACTTGAGGGTTTGTGCTTTTCTTGGTTTGATGCTAATTCATTCACTAACGTTTGAGAAATTTGTGTTAAAAGGTCCTCGAGTTGTATTCAAGAATCCAGAGACTCACCACTAGAAGAGGGAGCTTTTGCTCCCACCCTCACCCACAGTCCATTGTGGATTAGCAAACCTGGTTATGTATTGAGTCTACCATGTTCTGATTGGCTGTTTTGACCATCATTATCCAGCATGGTTGGCTGCGCACTGTATTGGTGACATATCAGAAAAGCCGTAACTGGGAAGGGTGAATACTTGCTGCCCTCCAGGTCAATGTGACACTGTCCCCAGCATACTGTAAATTTAAAATGTTTATCTTTGAAGGATTTGTGAATTGTGCGCTGGATTTGCTCATCCACGACACTCCCTAGATCCCTCAGTTCCATCTGGGACGGCATAAGATTAATAATAGCTGTCAAAAAATAAGAAATAAAGTATTTAGAGTACAACTTCTGCACTTGCTCAGTAATATCACATTGTCCACCTGCGGTTGGTTGGGTTCAGCTAAACCAATATAAATTCATTTTTCCCCTTGTACCTATTTGTGCAGGTCATGCATATCTCACACCCACATCACACACCACAATATGCTCTTCCTACTGAATAAAATGTTAACCAGTACCACAGCAATATCAGGCTTACAACTCTATTCATAACAACATTTGATTTAATTCTCCAAATCTTATTTTTAAAAACATTACAAATGTAATATTGCACCATACCAACATTTTATATCAAACCCAATCCGCACATTAAAATTCCCTTTCGGCACAAGGGTGTTAAAAAACGTCAAAGACCATCCAAATTAAATCTAAATAAGAACATGTATGTTTTCATGGACGATTAGACATTCATAAGATAGAGCATACTTTCTACTCCAGTCTTCTGATCCCATTGCCTGTTCTGCACGTTACTCGATCTCTGAATCAAATTTTCCACCTATAGTAACATGTTGCCCAACAGATTCAGTACTTTATATACATCAACGTGTTTCGGTCGTTTTCATAATACTTCACCAACACATTCAGGACAAAAGAACAGATTATTCTTCCAATCACAGCATACAGTTATCTGTGGTGTTGTTAAATTAAAATTTTAAAACACAAGATTTAAAACAGGCAACATCCAGACATGCAGTTTGTGCCATATATATAAATGGTCAAAAAATCCCTAAAAAAAAATATTGGTCACGACTGCAGCCCGAACCACTGTACAGAGTTACACCAAATTTGGCAGAAAGGTAGATCTTGGGCCAGAAAGAGTGCTTTTTGTTATTTGATGGAAATGCGTTCAGTAGTTTTTTTTTTTTGTGTTTTTTTTTTTTTTAGACATTAAAAGAAACATAGATATCTAGAGGTGCAAAGGATTTGCGAATAATCATGATGTGCAGGGAAATGCAGAACTCTGATTGACGGCCAACGCCTAAGCCAGGAAGTGTTGGCAGTAATCTTGGGACTCTTCTTCAGCCAATCCCATCAAAAAAAGATAAAAGAAAAGGGTAGGGATACCCTGACCCCTTAGCTGTGCTGCTGGGGTCCCAGAGGTAGCCCACTCGGGGCAAAAAAGCAATAAAAAAAAAATAGTGAATTAACTGGCGCATCCGTGGTTCTGGCAATTTCTTATTTTTTTTTTTTAAAGAAATACATGAAAACAAATAAGCACGGGCGCCCGTGCTTGTTTTAATGAAGCCCCTTGGTGGGCCAGGTCTCTGGCATTTTGAAATAGAGGGGGTGCAACCCCCCCGACCCCACCCTCCCAGGGCCTTTTTGTGTCCCAGGGACCACCACCTCCCCGAGGCTTATACTTAATATGCAGCCAAGCCTGCTGGGCCTGCCCATGGCCCGGGGACAGCCACCTCCCCGGGGCTTTAATCCTAGTGAGTGCTGGGGTGGTCTTGCACCTATGGCCTAAAGGTTAAGGTCACAGACCCTCACACTGAAAGTTGAGAGTTCTACTCCAGGTGTGTCCGTGGTCATTTTCCTTCTTTAATTTTTTTTTAAACATCAAAAGTTTAATGTTCATACTGAAAGGT